>NC_049230.1:46017917-46641042 GCF_011100685.1 Canis lupus familiaris
GCCCCCACCATCTCTCACTTGGCCTACTGCCATAGTCCCCAGGGGTCCCGGGGCTCCCATGCTTGCCCCTACATGTCTGCTAACACCGCAGCGTGAGGGGGAGTCAGAGCGTGGGACCCCTCTGCTCAAGCCCTCCTTGGCCCCATGGTGCTAAGATCCTCTGGTCTTTCCAAGAGCCCTGGCCACAGCCTCTCCTTCCTCTCCCTTCCCTCCCTCCCCCAGCCTCTTCTTGCTCTTCTACACGTGCTGGGTGTGTCCTGCCTCCAGCCTTTTGCTGCTCCCTCCTCCTGGAGCACTGCCTGGGATATCTGCTGGGCCCTTGCCCTCACCCCATCATTCGGGTCTCTCCCAGGGTTACCTTCTCAGTAGACTTTCCCCAGCAGCCTACTTTAAATGGGCTCCTTCCCTGTTTTACTTTTCCCCTTAACACTCATCCTCTTTTTTTTTTTTTTTTAAGATTTTATTTATTTATTCATGAGAGATATATATAGAGAGAAGCAGAGACATAGGCAGAGGAAGAAGCAGGCTCCCTGCAGGGAGCCTTATGCAGGACTCGATCATGACCTGAGCTGAAGGCAGATGCTCAACCACTGAACCATTCAGGCTTCTTAACATTCATCCTCTTCTAATATATTATTTCATTTATTTATTTATCTTGTTCCTTTTCTGTCCCCTCCTGCTGAGTGTCAGTTCTACAAGGGTAGTGATTTTCTCTGGTGTGTTCCCTGCTGTGCCCTTAGCCTCTAGAACAGTGCTGGGAACATAGTAGATGCTCAATAAACATAGTGATTCTTGTTAGTACTGAGGCCTCTGGTAAGAGCAGACTCAGTTGTGGCTCAAGCTTTCTCTCTCTCTCTCTCTCTCTCTCTCTCTCTCTCTCGGGCCCCTGGGCCATCATAGAGGTGACAGGTGGTGGGATGAGTTCTGCAAGGGAAGATACACACCAGGTCTGTTCAAGGCATGGGGCAGGTGACCAATGCAGCTTTGCCTGGGACTTGGGACTTCCAGTGCTAAAACCAGTATGTCCCAAACAAACCAGGACAAGTCAGTCACCCTACCCTATGTGAGGCTGAAACTGTGCCTCCCTTCCAAAAAAAACAAAATCTCTGGGCACGGGAAGGGGAGGGGACTAACTGCATGTTTACTGGTGTGTGTACACACAGCCATGTATGCACATGTATGCAGAAGCTACATATGTGCACGGATGTGTGCAAGCATGTGTTTGTCTCTGGAGGCCACCAAGAGGGCTGGCAGCCTGGGCCTTTTCATCCTGTAGCATCCCTGAACTCCAGCCCAGAGAGGGGGCCTGGTCTGTGGTATCCCCATCTTATCTCTGCACTCACTCAGGCTTTGCCTTTAGCTCCTGCTCTCCTGACACGCTTTACTACATGCCTACTCCAGGGTCACCCTCAGCTGGGAAGCAGGTGGCCCCTCATCGGAACAGTCCTTGGCTTTTATCTGCTCTGGCTCACCCCCTGTATGGGCCTGGCCGGGATGCCGTGCTAAGTGAGCTGCCAAGCTCTCGGGGGTCTCTCTAGAATAACCTCAGGCTGCCCATCCTTGCCTAGCTGCCTGGCTTTGGGACTGGCCCCCCTGGGAGCACATTTTAGCTGGGCAACCTTGAGCGGGTCACTAAGCCTCCAACGCCTCGACTTTTCAGTCCTGGAACTAGGAGGCAGAGCACTTGCTTAGTGGGTGTTGGAAGCACTCGGTGAGGCTGTGCCCCTGAATGGTAGACCAGGGGGAGCTGAGGAGAAAGGCATTCCCGAGGGTGATGAGTGTGTTCCTGGTGCCATTATCAAAGGAGCTGCCTCTCACCCCCTCAGGACTCTCCCCAGCCCCCCATGTACCCTGGCTTTCACCATACCAACCCTGGCGCTCCCAGGCTCCAGAGGCCTGACAGAGGGACCTGACAGATCAGACACTGAGTCGGGTCCCAGACCCAGGTTCTAGTTCCTTCCTTGCCAGGCCTTGGCTGCCCCCAGGGCACAGCAGATGGGGATGGGGTCTTGACCTATCTGCTTTGCCCTTCCTCCCAGTCTGTTCATCCCCATCTGGAGCTGCCAGCTCCCTGCAGAATGCCCCAGGTGTTTGGGCTCTACCTTCACCTCAGGAAGCCCCTCTGGGACTCATAAGATATGTCCTGTGTTACTCAAATTTGCTACTTGGTTTGGGGGCCCCCAGAATCTGGGCTGTGGCAGCCTAAGGCTGAGGGCCAAGGGCCTCTGAGAGCCAGTCCCACCCAGGAAGTTTTGAGAAGGCTCTGATCCTGCCTCCTCCCTCCAAAGCCTGGAGCCTACTTCTCTCCCCCAGAACCACAGCGAACTATAGACCCACCTGCACCCAGGCAGGTTCACTGGAACAGGAGTGGTATCTTAGGTGTGTCAGGTGGGGCAGGTGAACCTCTATGGGCCTGGGACAAGCCTCAGGGGCAAGCATCTCACTGAGGGGATGTGAGGGAGAAAGAGTAGGGGGATCTACCAAAGTCCTACCTGGCATTGGCAAACACAAAACAGGAGATGGGACCCAGCCTTTGAGAAGCAGGTGCAGAACTCTCTTCCAGGAGCCCTTGTTCCTAGTTTCTGGAACAGCCACCCTTCCTTGTTCTCAGTGAAAGGCCTTCAGAACTCACACCCGGGGTATCGATCAACCTGTTCTGAATCCGTCCCCTAACTCCTCCATTCATATGAGAACAGCTCTGTGCTTGGTGCTGCAATGGTAAGATCTAGCTCCTTAACCATTCTCACAGAGCCTACACATTCTCGCAGGGAGATGATTAAGCAAAGGGAACAGACAAGACCAAACTGACAAAGGGTGGTAAACACTGGGGACACAACGAGGGGGTAAGGACTGAGACAAATGGGAGGACTGACATTACTTTTTTAAAGATTTATTTATTTATTTTATGATAGACCTAGAGAGAGAGAGGCAGAGACACAGGAGGAGGGAGAAGCAGGATCCATGCCGGGAGCCCAACGCGGGACTCGATCCCAGGACTCCAGGATCTCACCTGGGCCAAAGGCAGGTGCCAAACCGCTGAGCGACTCAGGGATCCCCCTGACATTATTTTTGAGCCCATGAAATGCCTCCCTGAGCAGCAGCACCGGAGTTGAAACATAAAGGAAAGGAAAGGAAGGAGCCAAGGAACAGAAGGAACAGCAGGTGCAAAGGCCCTGGGACAGTACCAAACTTGGTATAGATGAGGGAAGACGGGAAGGGTAGGAGATACAATCAGAAAGGTAGGAGGCAGGCTTTGTAGGGCCTTGAAAGCCTCAGTTGAATCTGGATCTAATTCTAGGTGTGGTGAGCAGCCACTGAAGAGCCCCAAGTGGGAGTAATATGATGGGATTTGGGGGGCTGCTATTAGAGCACTGATTTGGGGTGGGGCAAGAGATGGGGCAGGGTCATGGAGTCAGAGAGCAGCGGACAGAATGAGAAATGTTTAGGATGTAGAATTGGCAGGATATATGGTTGGACCAGTATGAGGGATAGGGGGAGGGAGGGTCATGGGGTGGCTCCAGAGCACAAGGGTGCAGTGAGACAGGAGGAGCCTGGGAAAGCAGGCATAGGGGCTGACAAGAGCTCCATTTAGGACACACAAAGTCTGCAGAGCCTTGCAGAGATGTTTAACTGGTGGAAGCTGGATGTGCCACCCTGGAGGTGAGAAGCACACTTGGGAGTCATGGGCACAGGGACGGTATTTAAATCTGTGGGAATGGATGAAGTCACCTGTCAAGGGAAGGGATACAGCAGGATTGAAGCCTCTGGCAACACTATTCTAGAACATAAAGGAGAAGGAATGGCCAGTGACATCAAAGGAAAGCCATGGTGTGTGGTGTGACCGAAGCCAAGGGTGTTTCAAGAAGGAGAGTGGACTTGGCTGTGAGGAGGGAGAGTTCACGTTGAGGGCTGGTTTGTAACACGGAGGTAACTGGTGATGCCAGAAAGTTCATTTCTAGGAGAAAGGTAGGGGCAGAATGCCTATTAGAGTGGGGAGAAGAGTGGATGGGAGACAGCACTGTGTCAGGACAAGTTAGGGCGTGCTAATGTAACAAGTGGCCCCAGGTCTCATTGGCTTACAAGAGAGGCTGGCTTCTCACTGAGGCGGGACAGCGGAGGCTCTGCTCAGGGATATGGGTGGAGAACACATCCTCCACCATGGACCCTGCCTGTCTCATGGCAGAGGGGGACAAAGGCCATGGCCAACTACCAGCTTTTGTTGCATGTAGCACACAGCACTTCTGCAGGTGTTTCATTGGTCAGTCAGTCACATGGCTCAGCCTGTCCTGAACCAGACAGAGAAGAATCCTGGGAGGGGGTGGGAGGGGGTGGGGGGCGTGGTGGTAGCAGGGAACAGTGTCTGGGGGCCCCGGGGGCCAGTCATTCAGAAACTTTGCTGTGGAGGGGGCAGAGAAACAGGGCAGCCCCTGCCTGGAGGGATGTAGAGTCCTGAGAGGTTGTTGTTGTTTTTAATCATTTATTTATTTATTTTTAAGATTTTATTTATTCATTCATGAGAGTCACAGAGAGAGGCAGAGAAAGAAGCAGGCTCCCCGCAGGGAGTCAGATGCAGGACTCAATCCCAGGACCCTGGGATCATGCCCTGAACTAAAGGCAAATGCTCAACCACTGAGCCACCCAGGTGCCCGGGTTGTTTGTTTGTTTGTCTCTTTGTTTTTAAAGATTTTATTTATTTATTCATGAGAGATACAGAGAAGCAGGCCCCATGCAGGGAGCCCGAGGTAGGACTCGATCCTGGGTCTCCAAGATCACACCCTGGGCTAAAGGTGGCGCTAAACCACTAAGCCACCAGGGCTGCCCCAGGTTGTTTGTTTTTTAAAGATGGAAGAAACTAGAGCTTGTTTGTGGGCATGATTTGGGAAGAGGGAGGGGGAAAGAAACTAGAGCAGTAGGAGTGGGAGGGCCAAAGAAACGGAGATCCAGAGTGCTGAAGAAACAGCTCTCCACCTGTGACGGAGGGACTCTGCAGATGACAGAATGACTTGGAATTAGTCCCCCAGGGCTCCTTTTCTCCCTGAAGTAAGAGGGCACATTAACGGAGAGCAAAGGTAGGGAGGAAGGCGGGAGTTTGAAGAGAAAGAAGACAGCATGAAGCGGGCATTCCATTTGGTGGGAAGTCAAGCTACCCCAGTCACATGAGAGGTTTGTGGGGGACAAGGAGGTAGGTGTTTCCGTGCCCACTGCCTGGGCCTCTGCCCAAGTCCTCCTCACCTCCCTGCTGCACTGCCGGGGCCATCAGCCCCTGTGAGGAGGTCGGCTCACATCACTCCCCTGCTGACAACCATGCATCAGCTCAGCAAACATCCTCTGTGCGGGGCACCATGCCAGGAGGGCTCTGGGGACAAAAGACCCAGTTCCCGGCTTCCATAAGCTGACAGTCTTCCCCAGACACCTTCAGGATAGTATGATATGGACATCCTTCCTTGAAGATGGGCAAAGCCCGTAGCCCAGACTTTGAACTAGGAGTTAATGGCCTAATTAAGCTGGGACCAGTGGTTACAAGGATAAGGGCAGTGGCAGAGCCTGTGTGGGTGGCAGCTGTGCCGGGAACATTGGAGGTCCAAGCAGGAAATGTCTGTCTTTATTTGGGGCATTGCTCCTGTTTGTGGAGCCCTCAACCCTTTGGGAGACTCTGTGGGTTACCTTTAAATTGATCTGCTTTTTTATTTAAATTAGTCAAGGCTTGGGGGCACCTGGGTGGCTCAGTGGTTGAGTGTCTGCCTTTGGCTCAGGGCATGATCCCAGGGTCCTGGGATTGAGTCCTGCATCTGACTCCCTGCAGGAGCCTGCTTCTCCCTCTGCCTGTGTCTCTGCATCTCTCTGTGTCTCTCATGAATGAATAAATAAAATCTTAAAAAAAAAATTTTTGTCAAGGCTGGTTTGTCTGTTGCTTTCAAACAAGAATCCTCACTGATTTGAGGACCCTCCAGCTGAGCACGGCTTGCAAGCCCATCCGTGGTCTGGCTCTGCTCCTCTCATTCCTGCTCTTCGCCCTCATCTCAGCTCAGAGGCTTCCTGTCCCCCTTTCCCTGTCTTCTTACGGAAACAGTTCCCCAAGTTCCCTTGGGAGGACCATCCCTTCTCCACTGCAGGTGATTCAGGAGACAGGGCTATCAATCCAGTGGCCTGGCTCAGCTAATTAAGAGTGTCTCCTAGGAATTCCAACCTGAACGTGAAGTCCAGTGACTCACTTGAGTTGTATCACTCTGGTGGGGCCATCCTGGGGCCACTGCCTACTAGTTCTTTCCACCAAGACCCCCAGAGCCACCCTGGTTCTTGCCCTTCCCAGGCCTGGGTTATTCAGCTTCTTCTCTGGGTCCCATTTTCTTTCTGCAGCGGCCCACCTAACACCCCACTTCTTGGCTGTCAGGTTCCATATTTCATTCAGCTACCAGGTAGTGCTAAGCTCTGGAGGAGCTAGCTCGACTCCTCCCCGGGGGTGGGGAGGGTGGGGAGGGTGGGTGAGGCAGGCTCTATTAGTCTACGCCACTATCAGTGATTGGTTTAGATAGGACCATGTGATTCCATTCTGACCGATGAGACACCAAGAAAATCAACTGAAGGACTTGGAGGCGGGGCAGTGCTAATCTTTCGGAAAGGGACGTAAGGAAGGGATGGATGGATGTTCCCTTTTCTCTGAGTGTGGCTGGGCGAGGATGAAATGCCTGGTGCCTGGTGCCGATCCACTATCTTTCGGCCATGAGGGGACCTAAAGGCCTAAGGGCCAAAGCCAGCTTACCAAAGACTGTAGAGCGAAGAGACGGAGAGAACCTGGATCACAATGACCAAACTTCTCCTTCTTCTTCTTCTTCTTTTTTTTTTTTTTTTTAATATTTTCTTTATTTAGGGACGCCTGGGTGGCTCAGCGGTTGAGCATCTGCCTTCGGCTGTATGAATTCATGAGAGACACACAGAGAGGCAGAGACATAGGCAGAAGCAGGCTCCCCACATAGAGCCCGATGTGGGGAATCGATACCCCGACCCCAGCATCACGCCCTGAGCGGAAGACAGACGCTCAACCCCTGAGCCGGCATCCCATAATGGCCAAATTTCTCACAGGACATAATAATTCTTGTTATGGCCATTTCGATTTGGGTTTTCAGTGACAGCCCCAAACACAACTTCCAGTGAGTTCCACTTTTGCTTGGTCAGTCAGACTAGATTTTTCTTGCTTACAACCAAAGTCTAACTTAATGTACTTGAATGACTTGGCTCAGACAGTACCGATCCAGGAAGCCTCCCCAGACCTTTCCCTCCGGGTTAGCTCCCTCCGCCCCTCACTGCTGCCTCCTCTCAAGGCCCTCTCCACTCTTAAAGTCACCTGCCTCCAACACCTGAGGTGTGGAACTGCTGGGGTGCCCAATTGGTGTATAGAGCTCATCCATACATGTGTGGAAAGTCAATGAATGAATGAATAAATGAATGAGTTAGCTGATGTAATTCTAGACAAAAGCAAAGAAACCAGGTGCTTTAGTTAGCTGAGGCAGCCTTATTGTGGGTAGATGTAGATACACGGTGATTTTTAGCAGACCGGGGCTCCTAGGTAGCTCAGTCAGTTAAGCATCTGCCTTTGGCTCAGATCATGATCCCAGGGTCCTGGGATTGAACCCCACATCAGGCTCTCTGCTCAGTGGAGAGTCTGCTCTTCTCTCTCCCTCTTTCCCTCTCCTGCTCACATTCTCTCTCAAATATAATCTTAAAAAAAATTATTTTTTAGGAGCCAGAGGCCACCAGGTACCTCATGCTTAAGAGGATAAATGAGTTTATGAGGCATTTGAGGCCTTGTCTCAAGGTCTTTTCCTTCTGACCCCTGGGCAGAGTCTTGACTGGCCACTTAAGACCCCTGCAGGGAATGCTTCAAATGTATTTGTGATGTTATGTATCTTAATCTAAGCAGTGGACCTGGGGATGTTAGTTTTATTATTCTCTATACCTTAAACATAATATATGTTGATGCATGCATTTAATATTTAATAAAAAATAAATCATGGAGGAAAAAAAAAAGACATCTTGCAGAGTCTAGCTAATAATCTCAGGTGTCCCAGGCCAGACTTGCCTCCTCCTTCCTACTATCCTGAGCCCTGAACTTTCTTCAGGGGCCTACCTCCAACCAGCAGGAATACATTACAGCTTCTGACCCCAGGCCTGGGAGCTGTGACCCAGGGAAAAGTGGCATGGGCTTTCCATGTGGTCCCTAAGCCCTATTCTCCCCCCACCCCCTATAAGGTTTTTCTTTTTTCTTTCTTTTTTTTTTTTTTTAAGGTTTTTCTTTAAAGTCATCCTTCATAGTTTTAGGTTTTGGTTTTTTTTTTTTTTTTAAGATTTTATTTATTCATGAGAGACACAGGGAGAGAAGCAGAGACATAGGCAGAGGGAAAAGCAGGCCCCTCACTGAGGTGGGAGGCCAATGTGGGACTTGATCCCAGTACCCCAGGATCATGAACTGAGCCGATGGCAGACAATCACCAAGCCACCCAGGTGCCATTTATTTTATTTTATTTTATTTAGTTTTATTTATTTTATTTTTTATACTTTTTTAAAGATTTTATTTATTTATCCATGAGAGACACAGAGAGAGAGAGAGAGAGAGGGGGGCAAAGAGACAGGCAGAGGGAGAAGCAGACTCCATGCAGAGAGCCCAATGCAGGACTCGATTCCGGGTCTCCAGGATCATGCCCTGGCCCGAAGGCAGCACTAAACCGCTGAGCCACCCGGGATACTCTATTTTATTTTTATTATTTTTATTTTTATTTTATTTTTTATTTTTTTAAAGACTTTATTTATTTATTCATGAAAGACGGAGAGAGAGAGGCAGAGACACAGGCAGAGGGAGAGGCTCCACACAGGGAGCCTGATGTGGGACTTGATCCCCAGGACCCCAGGATCATGCCCGGGGCCGAAGGCAGGCACCGAAACCGCTGAGCCACCCAGAGATCCCCCTATTTTAGTTTTAAAATAATACCTGCCAGTTGTGGAAAACATGGGAAGTAGACAAGTAAAAGGAAAAAAAATCATCACAATCCCATTACCCTGGACAACCATTGGCAGTGCCTTGCTTTGCTTTCTTTCTGTACTTCATTTATGTAGGGATATATAAAATAAAATAAAATAAAATAAAATAAAATAAAATAAAATAAAATATTTCACTTAAAGCTGGGAACCTGGGTGGCTCAGTGGTTGAGCATCTGCCTTTGGCTCAGGTCCTGATTCCAGGGTCCTGGGATGGAGTCCCACATCAGGCTCCCCGCTGGGAGTTTGCTTCTCCCTCTGCCTGTGTCTCTCATGAATAAATAAATAAAATCTTTAAAAATTTGTTTTATTTAAAGCAATAAAACTGGGATCATGCTATATATGAGCTCTGTATCCTGCGTCTTCTGCTTAACTTAGACCATTCATCCATTCAGGAGCTCCCCAGGTGCCTACATCTGTGAGGCTCTACAATAAGGCAGCTCAGCAGCCAGAGTGACCCCACCTCTCAGGAGAGTACAGTCTGAAACAGATACTTGTCAGATGGTCACATCCATATATAATCACATCCTGAAAAGAGGAGTCCATAGAGAGAATCCACGTAGATATGAGGAATGTGGGGGCTGATCCCCTTGGCAGTGGGAGTGAGAAGGCTGGGAGAGTGTGAAGATTGAAAAGAACTCCACTGGGAGGGTGGGGGTTGGGTTTCCAGCCAGAGGGAACAGCATGTGCTGAGGGCTTGGGCCAGAGGAAACACACAGTTAAGTAACAGAAGAATGATGTGGTAACAGGCATGATTTGTAGAGACTGCAGAGTATCCTTCTGTATGGACCGATAGAATTCATTTATCTGTGGAACATTTAGATTGTTTCTCATTTTTCACTGTTAGAAATCATCATGACAAAATTGGTTATATTAGTTGCCTCCTGGGAGGACTACTAGAAACTCAGGGATTAGGGAGAGGAGAACATCACTATATACCTGTCAGGAACATTTGGTTTATCATCGTGTAAATGTACTTACTGATTCTTTCAAGAGCAAGTCAAACTAAACAATGTTGGAATGAACATCTTTGTGCATGAAGTTTTGTCTGAATTTCTCAGGCTTTCTCTAAATCAGATTCATTGAAAAAAAAAATAAATAAATCAGATTCATTGAGTTCAAGTCCCCTTGTTGCAAGACGACAAATCACCTTCCAGAAAGTTTAGTTCACAGAGCCTTATTCTATACCCAGAAGATCTCCAGTCATAGGGACTTTCAGAGACCCTACTCTTCCCCGTTGCCTTCCCAACTAAGAGCTACTCAAAAGAGACAAGAGAATATGCCTCATATGGAGAGATCTCTGAGGCTGGGAAGCAAAGGAGATGAATGTGCGTTGAATTCCTCCCATGTGTTGGACTCATCCATAACTGGGGGTATCACATACACTCACTGTTCTAAAAAATTATTTTTTAAAGGTTTTATGTATTTATTCATGAGAAACAAGAGAGAGAGGCAGAGACATAGGCAGAGGGAGAAGCAGGCTCCTCCCAGGGAGCCCAGTGTAGGACTTGATCCCAGACCCCAGGATCACACCCTGATCTGAAGACGGATGCTCAACCACTAAGCCACCCAGGCGTTCCCCCCAAAAATTACTACAAAAGTATTAATATCCCCATTTTTCAGTTGAGAAAAATAAAGCTCAATTAAATATGGGGAGTCACCCAAGATAGTAGAGCTAGGATCCAAAGACCTCTCTCTCTTTTTCAAAAAGATTTATGTACGGCAGCCCGGTGGCTCAGTGGTTTAGCGCCACCTCCAGCCCAGGGCGTGATCCTGGAGACCCGGGATCGAGTCCCATGTCGGGTTCCCTGCGTGGAACCTGCTTCTCCCTCTGCCTGTGTCTCTGCCTCTCTCTTTCTCTGTGTCTCTCATGAATAAATACATAAAATCTTAAAAAAAGAGATTTATTTGAGGGGGGGGATGGGGACGGGGGGGGGTGGAGAGAAAGAGAGGGGGAGGGACAGAGGGAGAAGAAGAGGGAGAGAAGTAGACTTCCCGCTGAGCACGGAGCCCAGCTCGGGGCTCCATCCCACTACCCTGAGATCATGACTTGAGCCAAAATCAAGAGTCGGGCTCTTAATGGACTGAGCCACCCAGGTACCCCTAGACCTCTCTTTTGAGGCCACAGCTCTCTCATGGGCCCTCCTCGAGCCTCTCCCCCCGTGGCCCCCAACAGGCAGCTCCCCTACCTCCCATGAACTGTGTCCTTGCTTCTTTGCCAATAACTTCATTCCTGTCCTTGTCTTCATTATTTCTTTTCTCTCCTGATCCCTCACACTCATGAGGCTGGGGAAATGGACAAGGTAGCTGGGGAAGGAAGTGGAAATTCTGTGTAATACCATCGTCTGTATCACAAAACTTGTCTTAAGTGCCAGCCCCAGGGATTTGCTGGAGTTGGTGTGACAGAGGTGGGGCTGAAGGTCAGATTAAATTGGACTAGTAACCCCAGGGGGATACTTGAAAGGGGTTGCTAAAGAAAGCGTTTCTGGCAGGAATGGAGCGGCAGGCAGCATGTGGGCCAGCCGGCCAGGTCAAGCCTGCTTAGCGGGGCTTGGTGGTGACAGGCTTGGGTTCACACGTCCTCCCCCGGAAACCTGAAATCTTGCCTTTCCCCCCCCAATAATGAGTTGGTATAAAAATGGATCTTGAATAAAATTGTCTGGAGTTTTCAAATTTCAAACTGCATTAGTCAAAATATATCAAATTTCCATGTACTGACTTACCACCTGCTCAAAATCTGATCCTTTTTCAGCTGGAATATATTGAAATATGAATCACCTCTCCTGAGAGGAAAAAGGGAAAAGTAGCAGAGGGAAGGCCCTTTGAAAATGTGCCGGTGGGTGAACTGCAATCCTGGGCTGCTTTGAGCTCCCCTGTCTCCCCTCAACAACGGTTGCTGGGTGGTCCCAGGCCTCAGCCACTTCCCCGTGAAGCCTGATTTCTTGCTCTAACCCTGGGCTCCGGGCAGTCTGTGCCGCCCACTGCACAACATCATCATCTCAAGTCCTCCGATCGTCGGTGAGCACCAACGATGGAGGAGCATGGGTACACCAGAGACGCCAGTCCACACTCACATTGCCCAATCCAATAGTGACATCTTTGTCACTCCTTCATCCACTCACCCTCTTCACAGCGCTGGACACAGCTGGCCCTCCCTTCTGGAAATATTTTCTTCTCTTTACTTTGGAGGCAGGGCTCTCTGCCTCTTTTTCTCCTACCTGGCTGGTTGCTCTTCTTGGTCTGCTCTGCTGGCCGTTCCTCCTCGGCCTCATCTCTGCATATCCCAGTTCCCCAAGGCTCAGCCCTGGGCCCTTCTATCTTCCACGGCCACACCTATCCCTAGCATCTCTCAGGGGTGCTCAGGTTTTAAGTACCATCTCCATGGGGCGGAAGAGCAGATATGTGTCTCATTGCCACTCCCCTGACCTAGCCTCCTGACCAGCCTCGACGTGCCCTCAAGGCGTTTCCCCGCACAGGCTTCCCCATCTTAGTAACTGACAACTCCATCCTTTTGGTTGCTCAAAGTGAAAATGTAGACATCATTCCATATCTCTCTTTTCCCCCCTGTTCTTTTTCCCTTTAATCCATCAAGTCCCCCTCGCCCCCTACCCTTTAAATGGATCCCAAATCTGTCGTCCCAAGCTGCCGTCCTCCCTCCCCTGGACTGCGGCAGTGGGCTCCCTAACTGGTCTCCCTGCTTTTATTTCAGCTCCATCACCAACCGCAGCCCACACCACAGCCACAAGGATCTTCGAAAACAGTAAGAGCGATCAGGTTACTTTCCTGCTTTTGAAATCTCCCAGTGGCTTTCCATTGCACCAAACAAAATGCAAACTCCCTACCAACCCCCAGTGTCCTCCTGAGGGGCCCCCACCACCTCTCCAGCCCCACCCCAAACCCCCCATCCCTGGCTGCACTAGCCTTCCTGCATGGTCTTTTGTTTTGCTGTTTTATGGTTAAATACACATAACATAAGATGTACGGTTTTAACCATTTTAAAGTGTACAATTCTGTGGCATTTAGTACATTCCCGATGTTATGCAAACATCACCAGTATTGAGTTCTAGAACATTTGCATCATCCCAAAGAGAAATCCCATACCCATTAGCCGTCATTCCCCATCTTCACTCCTCCCAGCCACCACCACCCCGCCCCGCCCTGGCAACCATTAATCCGATTTCTGTCTCTGTGGATTTACCCAAGCTGGATATTTCATACAAACAGAGTGATATAATGTGTCTGTCCGGGAGGTTTCGAACTGCCTGTCCCTGACTGAACACTCTGCCCCAGGCCCTTGCAGGACCACCTTGTCCTTAGCATTCAGGCCTCAGCTCCAGCATCGCTCTCTGAAGCCGATGCCTCTACCAGCCCCAGTTCCTCTGGATTATTTAAGTACCCTGCTCCATTTCCGTCTTAGCACTTGACACTCATGGAGAGTATCATGTTTAATTGTTTGTTTACATGTTTATTGTCTTTTTCCCTGTCTGCTTATTCCCTGTGATGTCCCAGGACAGGACAGGCCCAGGTACCCAGGAGGTGCTCACGCTCACCAACGACTTGCGGGCTGAATGGACAAGCACGTCACCCACGCTGTGATGGAGCATCTAGAATGCTATGGTAACATGGATGGAGAAGAAAGCAGACAGTGCTGCCCCAGTGGAGTCCCAGCAGAAAGGCAACCTCCAAGGGCATTGAGGGGGAGGAGAGGACATTCTGGTGGAAGGGAACTTCACAGTCAGGTCAAAGGCCTGGAGGCAAGAGGGAGCAGTCCTGTCTGGAGGCCTATGCTGTCTTCTCTAGTTGTGATGTGTCCTCTGATTGTTTCCCGGCCTCCTGAAGAGAGGACAGAGTATGTGGCTGGGCACTGTTTGGTTGTTTTTTTTTTTAAGAATTTTTTAAAAGATTTTTACTGGGATCCCTGGGTGGCGCAGTGGTTTAGCGCCTGCCTTTGGCCCAGGGCGCGATCCTGGAGACCGGGGATCGAATCCCACGTCAGGCTCCCGGTGCATGGAGCCTGCTTCTCCCTCTGCCTGTGTCTCTGCCTCTCTCTCTCTCTCTGTGACTATCATAAATAAATAAAAATTAAAAAAAAAAAAAAAAGATTTTTACTTATTTTTTTAACGATTTATTTATTTATTTATTTGAGAGAGAGAGAGAGAGAGAGAGAGAGAGAGAGAGCAGCCCTGATGGCCCAGCGGTTTGGCGCCGCCTTCCGCCCGGGGCGTGATCCTGGAGACCGGGGATCGAGTCCCACATCGGGCTCCCTGCATGGAGCCTGCTTCTCCCTCTCCCTCTCCCTCTGCCTATGTCTCTGCCTCTCTCTCTTTCTCTGTGTCTGTCATGAATAAATAAATAAAATCTTTTTTTTTTAATTTTATTTATTCAGAGAGAGAGAGAGAGAGAGGCAGAGTCACAGGCAGAGGGAGAAGCAGGCTCCATGCAGGGAGCCCGATGTGGGACTCGATCCCGGGTCTTCAGGATCACGCCCCGGGCTGCAGGCGGCGCTAAACCACTGCGCTACTGGGGCTGCCCAAATAAATAAAATCTTTTAAAAAAAAGAGAGAGAGAGGCAGAGACATAGGCAGAGGGAGAAGCAGGCTTCATGCAGGGAGCCTGATGTGGGACTCAACCCCAGCACCCCAGAATAATGCCCTGAGCCAAAGACAGACGCTCAACAACTGAGCCACCCAGGCATCCCCAGATTTTTACTTATACATGAGAGACATAGAGAGAGAGGCAGAGACACAGACAGAGGGAGAACAGGCTCCCCGCAGGGAGCCCAATGCGGGACTTGGATGACGACCTGAAGGCAGACGCTCAACCACTGAGCTGTGCAGGTGCCCCTGGGCACGGTTTTCATACTAGATGTAAGGTAACCAGCAGGAAGGAAAGGACAGAGTCCTTTTCATTTGTTTTTCCCACCCTGCTTTCAGCATGTGTTGCACATCCCCGCAGACACAAAGGAAAACAGACTTGCTCTGAGTTTTCTGATTTGGGGGTCACCCTGCAACCAACCACCTTTATGAGAGATAGATAGGGGTGCCTGGCTGGCCCAGTCAGGACAGTGTGCGACTCTTGATCCTGGGGCGGTGAGTTTAAGCCCCACTTTGGGTATAGAAATTACTTAAAAATAAAATTTACTGGGCACCTGGTTGGCTCAGTTGTTTAGGTGTCTGCTTTCTGCTCAGGTTGTGATCCCTGGGTCCTGGGATCGAGCCCTGAGTCAGGCTCTCTGCTTGGTGGGAAGCCTCCTACTTCTCCTTATGCTGCTCTCCCTGCTTGTGCTCTCTTGTTCTCTCTGTCAGATAAATAAATAAATTTTTAATAAAATTTACTTTTTAAAATTGGGGGGGGGAGTGAGCATGAGTGGGGGAAGGGCAGAGGGAGAAGCAGGCTCTCCGCTGAACAGGGAGCCCAATGAGGCAGGGGCTCCATCCTAAGACCCCAGGATCATGACCTGAGCCGAAGGCAGACACTTTACTGACTGAGCCACCCAGGAGCCCCTAAAAATAAATCTTTAAAAGAGAGAGAGAGAGAGAGAGAGATGGGAAAGTGGGAGAGCATGATGATGTATAGTATAGAGAATTGTCAACTGTGTTTTAAGGATGGGGGCCTCTCAGGAGGGAGGCTCTAGGATGGCCCTGCAGCCCCCACACCAGCCCTCTTCATTGGCCTTATCTTTCTGGACTAAGCCACTGGACCCTCTGGATACTGGCCTGTCTGTGAGCCCTCTGTCTTATTTCTCCTGATCAAATCAGGCCTGGCTGACCCAGGCCCTGTGGCTCTGGGAGTCCTGCTGAGCTCCCAGGAGGAGAGGCTCTTCCCCAAAGCCAGGAGGTTCAAGAGGGCAAATTCAATTGTGTGCAAGGCAGGAGCCATTAACCTGTCTGTGGACTTTGGGGCCCCCACCCTGCCTTCCCTCTGTCAGCTGGCCTGTCCAGGCTACTTCTGCTAGATTCCGGCCTCCCTCCATCCCAAGGGTCCTCTACTGCCCCTGGCCTCTTCTCAGCCTCCTCTGTCCTTTTGAGCCCCATAGTTGTTGTTTTTTTTTAAGATTTTATTTATTTATTCATGAGAGACACAGAGAGAGGCAGAGACACAGGCAGAGGGAGAAGCAGGCTCCATGCAAGGAGCCCGATGTGGGACTCAATCCCGGGACTCGATGCCCTAGGCTGAAGGCAGGTGCTCAACTGCTGAGCCACCCAGGGGTCCCAAAAAGCCCCATAGTTCTCATCACTCCTGTCTCTGGGGTCAGGGTGGATTTTGAGCTGAGAAGGAAAGCAAGTCCATGATGAGCTTGCCCTCCTCAGAGGCAAGCCAGGCCTTTGGCCTTTCTTATCCCTCAAACTCCTGGGTGCAATCTGCCCTGAAAAGTCATAAATGAAAAAAAAAAAGTCATAAATGGAGAAGAGGCCTTGGAAGCAGGCTGGGACCATCTGAGCAGAGAATTCTGAGGTCTCAAATACTAGTGTGAGGCTAAGAGCTGTGCAGTAGCTGCTACTCACATGTGGCTTCCGAACACTTGGGATGTGGCTATCTCAAAGGATTAGTACAAAAAAGGATGCTTGTTGTGTTGATTACATGTTGAAATGATAATACTTTGACTATATTGGGTTAAATCAAAACGAAAATATTTTAAACGACTTCACTTGTTGCTTTTTACTTTCTTAATGTAACTACTAAAAAAATTGTAAGTACCCATTGCTCGCATTTCTATTGGAGAGAACTGCTCTTAGAGTGAGTGATGGGCATGGGCTCCAGATAGGCACATCTCCTTGGCTCCATGGACTCCTGGCCCTTTGGGGAGGGGAACAGCAGGAAGAGGGCCAGAGCAGGGGGTGGAAACCAGTCCTGACACCCACCCAAACGGTGTCACACCTGGAGGACCAGTGTAGGGTGGGCCCCAAATGGTCTTGGAGACAGGCCCTGGGAAAGAATTCAAGAGCCCCAGAAGGTGGCTCTGAGCAGAGAGAGCACACAATGCTCTCTGGGAAAGTTGGCTCTGCAGATCCCCCCGCTGGAATGCCACAGACCTGAGAAGGGAAAGAAGAGAGGGAGAAAGAGAGAAGAGAAAGAAAAACTAAAGGAAGATAGAAGAAAGGAGAGTCCAGAAAAAGAACAAGGTGCCTGTGGGTGGTATGGCTCTGGTGCTGAGACCTGATGAGGCTGCTTGAGAGGGTCTGAGCAGCCGTGTAAGGATGCCCAGGATGGGCCCAGGAGGCTGACGGAAGGTTTCTGTATGGGAACGGGGAGGGTGGTGGGGTGCTAGGAGGCTGCCCAGGGTAACATGTTCTCACTAAAACCGGGAGCCGTGGGTGGCACCATGTGGGGACAAGCCGGGGGCTAGATGGAGAAGGAGGGGCTGTCATGGGGCTGCCGGGCAGGGCAGGCTGGGGAAACTGGTCTCCTGGTGGTCTGTTCTCCATGCCTCCCAGGGGCCCTCTGAAGGGACAGCCAGTGTGTTTCCCAAAGAGGAGGGAGGCAGGTTGGGAGCACTTCGAAGGAGGTCTGGCTGACCCTCCCAAGGGCTCAGGGCAGGGTTGGCCTGGGGCATCTTCTGGTGAAGACCCCTGGCCACTCTGTGCCCCTACCCCAGGCCTCAGTAACAGGTGCCACTGTGGTGAAATGTGTGGCTTCTGTCTCCCCACTACCCCCACCTCAGAAAGGAACAACTTGCTTGCTTTTCTGCTTCAAAGCCCACAGCACCCTTTTAGGCTCTCCACTCAAGCTCTGGCTTCCTGCTACAGAACAGGGCCAGCTCAGTTTACGCAGCCAGGGTGAGGAACAAATCGGGAGCACCTCCGGAGCTAATGAATGATCTGAGCCTTCAGCTCCGGTCAGCAGTCCCCCACCAGCCTCCCTGGCCCTCTGTGATGGCTCATTATTCCAGTATTCCCAGGAGACAGGCAGAATTTTCCCCAACATTGCCTAATTATGTTCCCGCTCTATATGATACAGTGACATGTGTCCAAGCCGCACACACAATTCCCAGTAAGACAGAGCAGAGTGTTCCCAAGGAGGGTGTAAACAGGGATGTTTTCATCTTGAAGTGTGCACTCAGAACTGTTACCTGGGAAGGTGCCAGAATGACACCCTCCCCTAGGTCAAGGGCAGGCCCCACCCTGGGTGACAGATAGAACTAGCCCTGAGGCCACAGAGGGGCGGACAGAAAAGACTTCAAAGGGAAGACGGCTGGGGGCGGGGGTGGAGGGTGGGGGGGTGGGGTGGGAGATATGTGTGTGTGTGTGTGTGTATGTGTGTGTGCGCGCATTTCCTGAGAGCCTGTAACAAGGGATGGCACATGGTTCTGATCAGGAATCTCAGGAGCAGTCCGATTTAATGCAGGGCTCTCTGGGAGTGATTCCTCCCCCATGCCAAGTGGAGCCTCTCATTGTGTTCCCAGCCTGGAAGAGGCCCTGGGGTGGGGGAGGACAGGCTGTCCTCTGGGGCCCTGTGTGGTCCTGAGTCTCAGGGACCTTCCACACCCACTAACAGAGCCATAGGACACCGAGCTGGGTATGGAAGCTCCTGGAGGACAGAGCAGGCTCCTCTGCACCCTCCTGTCCCTCCAGCCCCTGTTCCATCACTCAGGATGTGAGCTGGAGCCTCTGCAGGTCCCTGGTCTCAGCTCTGTGGCTGCCTCAGCATTGTTCTATGTGGCCTTCACAGCTTCCTATCCCAGTCTCCTCCCTGGCCATTCCAAACCTTCTCCTCTCTCCTGGAATCCATACCCTTGGCCTCTGGGCGTGACCCCTCACCTTCACAGCACCTTCACACATCCAGCCTCAGAGCTAAAGCCTTAGGCTGGCTCTGGCCTGGCCCTCTCATCCTTCCCCATTCCAAGGTTTCAATTCAAATGCCTACAGGGGTCAAGCAGGAAACGGAAAGGGGCAGAGATGGGCAGGTGGCAACCCAGAAGCCAGGCCCATCCAGGCTCTAGCCACTGCTGCCCCAAGAGAAGGGAGGCCCTGGGTTATTAGATCTTTCGATTTTGCCAGAAGCTGGAAATCAGGATTTCTGCATGCATTGATTGGCAGCAAACAAAACAAGAAAAAACAAAACAAACAAACAGAAAACACTGCGTGGGCCAACACAATCCCTGCAGGCTGATCTAAACCGTGCTTTCTGACAGCTGCCTTCCTGTGTGGTGTGCCCCCTCTCCCGGAATCTTCTGCTCCCTTTCTGCCTACAGACTTGCTCAGGTCTCTCCCACTGAATGACAAACACTGCCTAACCACAATCTCCCTGCAGCTACCGCCTCCCCGATCCCAGGCAAACTACTTGAAAGGTCTGCCTGGGTGCAGTGGGCCCCCTTCCTCTCCTGTCTCTCTCTGCAACCCACCACACCTGGGACTCCACCCCTTCTCACATACAAACTCCCAGCCCAAATCCAATAGTTTCCATCCAGGCTTGCCCCCTGCTCCCGGGCACAAAGCAGACCTTCCAATCTCCGGCCAGAACCTTTGACACGGTTCTCTCCTGGGTGCACCCTAACTCGGTCTCCTGTGGATATCCCTTCTCAGCCCCAATCATGGGCCCCCACTCCCCTTCTCACTTGACCCACAGTCCTGGGGGCCACCAGGACCCAGGCAATTTCATCTTCATTTGTCACTCTCCAATCCCTCTTTAGGCACCTTCCCTGGATCTCCCAGACTCTTCCTACTCAGCGTTCATGAAACAAACATCACCCTTCAAGCCTCGCCCCCCCCCCCGTCCTGGGCCATTTTCTTGGGGATCCCTACCTTCTCAGTTTGCAAAACACCCAGACTCTGCATTCTCCTTCTCCCTGGGGTCCAATTCACCAGGTCTTACAGCTTCTGCCTCTGGCTTTCAGCCTTGCCCTGCTCTATCTTCCCCATCTGAAGAATTTTTCTTAAACTTGGCTCTGACTCTAGCACTCTAAATGTTTGTGACCCTTCTTTCAGGAGAATGTCTAACTCTTTGCCTAGTGCCCTAGGTCCTAAACCTACATTCCCCTCCCATCATGAGCCCAGTCATGTCAATGTCAGCCTGTGGCAGTTTCTCTCCTCCCAACCCACCCCCTCCTTTTTTTTTTTTTTTTTTTTAGAGAGAGAGAGAGAAAGATGGTGGGGAGGGGCAGAAGGAGAGAGAGAATTTTTTTTTTAAGATTTTATTTATTCATTCATGAGAGACACACAAAGAGAGAGAGAGAGGCAGAGACACAGGCGGAGGGAGAAGCAGACTCCACACAGGGATCCCAGGTCCCCAGGACCATGCCCTGGACCGAAGGCAGGCGACAAACCGCTGTGCCACCCAGACATCGAAAGAGAGAGAGAGAGAGAAACAGAGGGAGAGAGAGAGAGAATCTTAAGCAGGTTCCATGCCCAGTGCGGAGCCTGATGCAGGGCTGGATCTCACGACCCTGAGATCATGACCTGAGCCAAAATCCAGAGTTAGATACTCAACAGACTGAGCCATCCAGATGCTCCTGCTACAGACTCTTGCACATGCTGTATTCTCTTCCATCTGCAGGCCTTGGGTCATGGCTGGGTCCCTCTGCCTGGGATGTCCCTCCTTCCCTCACCTGCCTGCTAATTCTCACCTGTTCTTCAAACTTGGCACAGGCCAGGAGGGATTCTCCTCACTTCGCACTTACCTAGATCACTATGTTCATTCACCAGGGCCTCATAGTTGTCAGTTTGCATGTAGCTATCTATTGCTGGGTAAAAGACCGAATATACAAACAGGCCATGACAGACCACATATATAAACAGAACTCTGACCCCCAATCTTCAGTAATTGGCCCAAGAAACCATCCCATTATCTATAGTAACCAGTCCAAGAAGGCAGCCTGCTTCTTGTAGGAAGTCAGACTTGTAGAACATTGAGAAACATAGAGAATACATCTCTAATTGGACCAAAGTCACTCCCATGACAATCAACCCAAAATGGCCAGGACTTGATGAGCTTCCCAAATTCTTGTCCCCACTTCCAACTGCGGACCAAGCAGAGAAAACCAAACGTGCTCCTCTAACCAGTCACAGAGGATGCCCCACTCCTACTTATGTGGGTCCAGTATCCCCATCACAACAGTCTCCAACCGGGGCACACCTAAAGACTTCTCTTTTCTCGACTAAAACTTTTCCACTCCTCTGCCTGACTTGAGCCTCTGCCAAAGTGCAAGTGACAGTGGCTGACTCCCTTGGAATAGCATGCTCTGAATAAATAGCCTTTACCTGTTCTCATTTGGTTGGTGTCTATTTATTTCCATATGTGTAGCAAACCATTCTGGATTTGAGGGCTTAAAACAAAACCATGGCTCTGTGGGCCAAGTGGGTTCCACAGGATGGTTCTTCTATTGTTCTCACTCGGGGTTTCTCATGTGGTTGCATGAAGTAAGATGCTGGAATACCTGAGCCTCTCTTCCTCTCCGTGTGGTCTCGAGGCTTCTCTCAATGGGATCCCTGCACACATGACCTGTCTAGCATGTAGCTCTACTTCCTACGTGGTGGCTCAATCTCCCAAAAGCACAGAAATGAGGCTGCGGTCTTGCTTCAGGCTTGGGACTGGAAACAACACAACCTCACTTCCATTACATTCCACTGGCTAAATCAAGCAGCAGGGCAGCCCAATTCCTGGTAGAGAGGGACCCTCTCAAGGACGTGATGGGGGAGTACATCTTTGGGGACTGGCTGCAGCACCACTTCCTTCCCATGGACACTGCTCTTGGTCTCTAGGCCCTCAGCATCTAACAGGGGGTCAGACTGAGTCCGTACTTAGCAAGGCTTAAGGACCCAGTGAATGGATGGAAGGATGGTGGGTCCAACAGAGGGACAGAAAGGCTCCATACTGGCTTCCCTGCCTCCAGGCCCACACCATCCTGTTTCGTTCACATAAACACTGCTCTCTGCTGCTTAACACTCCTCTATTTTTATTTTTTTATTTTTATTTTTATTTATTTATTTATTTATTTATTTTTTTTTTATTTATTTATGATAGTCACAGAGAGAGAAAGAGAGGCAGAGACACAGGCAGAGAGAAGCAGGCTCCATGCACTGGGAGCCGACGTGGGAATCGATCCCGGTCTCCAGAATCGCGCCCTGGGCCAAAGGCAGGCGCCAAACCGCTGCGCCACCCAGGGATCCCCACTCCTCTATTTTTAAACCTCTCAAGCAGTGAGTGGTGCTTAACATTTTTTGAATCAGGACCCCTTAGGGAATCTCATGAAAGCTATAGGAGACCCTCTCT
Source organism: Canis lupus familiaris (assembly GCF_011100685.1). NCBI lineage: Eukaryota > Metazoa > Chordata > Mammalia > Carnivora > Canidae > Canis > Canis lupus. The sequence goes on from NC_049230.1 coordinate 46,040,157, forward strand.
CTAGAGAACGGCGCCTCTATATAATCACAACCATGCAGCACACTAATGCCAGCTGCCCTTTACTGAGCTTCTGACGGCATGCCGGTGGCTGTGTGCAGTGTGGCAAGTCCATTACCATTGCCTAGGCTTATTGCCCCCAACATGATCACAAGGTAGATGCTACCATTTAGTCCATTTTATAGATGAGAAAGCTGATGCTCAGAAAGGTTAAGGAATAACTAGAAAATGGTACTGGAACTCAGAGCAGGCAGTTTTGACTGCGAAGCCCATACACTTGCAAACCCTGCACTGCACGGTTTCAGGAGGTTCCTGGACCTCTGAAGTCTGGCTAGGAACCCCAAGTTAAGAATTCCTCTCAAGGGTAGCCCGGATGGCTCAGCGGTTTAGCGCCACCTTCAGCCCAGGGCCTGATCCTGGAGACCCGGGATCGAGTCCCACATCGGGCTCCCTGCATGGAGCCTGCTTCTCCCTCTGCCTGTGTCTCTGCCTCTCTCTCCTCTCTGTGTATTCTTATGAATAAATAAATAAAATCTTTAAAAAAAAAAAAAAAGAATTCCTCTTAGGGAGCCCCCAAAGTCTTCCTTCCTGATTTAAGTATCCTACCTGGCTTCTAAGACCCGAAGTAAGCCAAACCCACTCTGTGCTCCCTCCTGGAGGTCTCGTTACTCTGAGGCCATACCTATTCCTGCCTTCAGCCTGGCCACCTGACCCTTCTCCCTTCATGGTTCTGCCCTTGAAATGCTTTCTCTACCTTTGGTCTTCACCCAAAAGTCAAGGCTCCCTTCTTCTGGAACTTTTCCTGAAAGTCTGCCCCAGACTTATTCCCTCATCTGCTTGAGGTTCTCATCATTTCCTGAGTACTAACTTTCCAATTTAGCTCCAATCCCCTTGGGATTAGAGACCCATCCTCCTGTTTTTCTCACCTTCCTAGACAGACACTCCTGTTCACAATATCAACTGTTCACAAACTCCTCCCAGGCCTATTTCTTCTGCTCCTTTGGTTCCTGGATCCTCCAACCCCAAAACTGAATGAGACCCCAGAGTGGACCAGGCCAGAGAGGGGCTGGCCGAACTGGACATGTCTCCTTCAGGCAGGGAAGCAACTGAAATGCAGTCTCAGAGCCAAGCCAGGACCCCACCCCCACTCAGTCACTCCAGCAGGGATATCTGGTGGCATCTGTTTCTTTCTTTTGCATTCTCAGGGGACACCATGTTGCAGGAGATCCCGTGGTTGCTTTGTTTCCCCGTAACAATGAACGAAGACTAAAAAGAATGTGTACATACTGATTCATTAGACAGCTTCTGTGGGAGATCATGAGACAAAAGAAATACCAACTTCCTGAATCCCATGAGATTCTGTTCTTATGCTGCCCTCCACCCAAACAGGGCCACTGGTCAGTGGTGCTCAGCAGCCCAGCTAATAGATGGAAAGCAGACAGCAGGATGTAAGACTACCATCAGATCAAGGACTGCCGAAGTGACTGATGCCCCCTGCACACCATTTCTGCACTGCATACACACCAGCTCTGTCCTTGCAGGCTGGCCTGTGCTCCTCACGACCAGCCTGAGGGTTGAGGTTACCATCCTCCAGGCCCTGGGTCAATCACTCTGTACTCATTGCAACCACACAAGCAAACTGTTTAACAGTAAAAATCATTTTAGGGACACCTGGGTGGCTCAATGGTTGAGCATCTGCCTTTGGCTCAGGTTGTGATTCCAGGGTCCTGGGATGGAGTCCCACATTGGGCTCCCCACAGGGAGCCTGCTTCTCCCTCTGCCTATGTCTCTGCCTCTCTCTGTGTCTCTCATGAATAAGTAAATAAATAATCCTTAAAAATAAAATAAAATAAAATAAAATAAAATAAAATAAAATAAAATAAAAATGATTTTATAGGTGAGGGAAACAAACTTCCAGGAAGTAAATGACTTGCCCAGGACTGCTGTTTTAGTCAGGAGTCATTGCATATTTTGAGGATGGTTTAACAGAGACAGTTGACAAAGCAGGGCCTAGGGAATCCACAGTGAAAGCACACATAACAGGCAAGAAACCACCAGTGTCACCATCTCTTGGCCTGGAGTGGGGAAGGGACTGGAAATCAGAGCCCTGAACAGAGCAGCTGTGTGAAGAGCACCCTTTGACAAGACTGACACCAGCCTGGAGGGAAGGGGAATAAATGGCCAGCAAGCACTCTCCCTCCTCCTTCCCTCCGATCACCTGCCAGTGCCTTCCAAACCTGAAGTCAGAAGGCAGGAGCCCCAGGTGTTAGTATACAGGTCAGCCTCTGGCCACAGGGAAGGGGGCAAGCGGAATCCTCCAGTAGCTCAGACTTGCCTGCCCTTCCACTACCGTATTTCCCTGGGGTGAAAGCCGGAGAGGCCCAAAGAAGGGAGCACACAAGTCTGAGGTCCCTCACTGCCCTGGGTTTTGGCACCCCTGTCGATCCCAACTTCTCTCCTTGCTTAGTATGCAGTTCTGACCTCAAAACAGACTTTCTAGTTCTTCCAGAGATATGGTGTTTGAGGAAGTCCCCAGCAGAGGGGGGCTGTGCTTCTACAATTAACTTAAAAGCCTTTTATTAGCGTCTTGGCCTAAAAGGGCCCAAACACCCACACAGAAATGGGTCTCCCCCACACAGACTGGCTTCCAGCTTGGGGTAGAGAAAGGGTTTCAGGGGCACCTGGGTGGCTCAGTAGTTGAGCGGCTGCCTTCAGCTCAGGGCACGATCCCTGGGATGAGCCCCACATCAGGCTTCCTGTGGAGAGCCTGCTTCTCCCTCTGCCCGTGTCTCTGCCTCTCTCTCTCTCTCTCTCTCTATCATGAATAAATAAATAAAAATCTAGAAAGAAAGAAAGGAAGGAAGAAAGGAAGAAAGAGTTTCAGCAATGGTGTGGGCAGTCACTCAGCGGTTCAGAGACATGGCACATAGCCCAACCCCCTTGGGCGGGGTTAGGCTCACCTCTGCCACAGGAAGCTCAGGGGGAGCTAATGTCACATCATCTCACCGAACCCTACTCCATTTGCAGATTTATTAAATCAAGAGCCAATTCTGACACAGTTTCTTTCAAGTATTTCTACCTTGCAGGTGTGCAAAATTTATTTGAGATAAAGAAAACCATTACAGAGAGAGCACAATCTTCAAAGCCCACCTCTGAGACCAGAAAGAAATAAAAACAGTAGCCCCAACAAATGTGCAATTAAGTTTCCAAATACTTGGGAGCCAAGAGAAACACCTTCCCTGCGGAGAGCAGGTCTTTAAGGCAATTTTCTTGAACTCTATTCAGCACTCACTCAAAATGCCTTTTAAAAATAACATATGATTTTCCTCCCTTTCCAAAGGCTCCCTTGTTCTTTCTCTTCCAGGTAAGAATGAGCCAGCTCTGGAGTGAGAACTTCAGTTGCTCATTTTGATAGGGGATGATGGACTATGTTTCCAGGAAGGCAGAAAAGAAAGCCAAACAAGCATCCCGGCCCGCTGGTGCAGGAATCTTACTGGGTGTGGGAGACCCAGGGATTGAGGGCTAGACCCAGGGATTGAGGGCTGGCCCCAAGGGTCTTCACCTACCCATAGAAGGCCACAGTGCCTGAAAGCAGACCTGGCTCCACAGCCAAAGCTGGGTTCAGCAAATGCCCACCTTCCTTCCCCAGGTGGAGATCTGATCCCCTGTGAAGGGGAGGAGGTTCATTCTGCTATAAGATTTGCTCAGAATAAAAGGTTCCTTTTTTTTTTAATTTAAGATTTTATTGATTTATTTGAGAGACAGAGAGCACAAGTGGGGAGGGGGAAGGATAGAGAGAGAGGGAGGAGCAGATTCCCTGCTGAGCTGGAAGCCCAGTGCAGAACTTGATCCCAGGATCCTGGGATCATGACCTGAGCTGAAGACAGATGCTTAACAGACTGAGCCACCCAGGTGCCCAAAAGATTCCTCTTTCTACATGAGGCTGAATGAGCTACAAAGAGGTGCAAAACAAAGTCAGTGCTGCAGAGGGAGCCGGGACACACATCCCACACTTGCCACTCGGCAACAGTGTGATTTGGGGCAGGTGGCTTGGATTTCCTGAGCCTCAGTCCCTGAAGCTGTAGAGACACTCAACAGGGCTGTTGGGAGAAAGTGTGGTTTATCTAATGGGTTATATTCCCTGAGGACAGGCAAAAACCACTGCAGCTGGGGCTCAAAACATTGCCTTAGTTCTAGACAGAGAGCCAAAGGTGCCAATATGCAGAGAAATAATAGCACAGGATGTGCCTAAGAGCCCAGTTTTTGGATGGGACTCAGCTATGAATCTCAGCTCATCATTTAGTGTCCACGTGCCCCTTGACCAAAGCCCTTAGCTTCTCTGAGTCTCGGTTTCCCCATCTGTGAAATGGGAATGTTAATACATAATACCAGATCAAATGAGCTAATGCATGGAAAGTGCTTAGCTAGCCTCTGGCACAGCATAAATGCTTAATAAGTAGTTATTCTGTTATCATTACGTTCCTCTAAGATCAGACTCCATGTGCTAAAATTTAATAACATTCTTTCTCTGTATTTATTTCTGTAGTTACTTTCTATTTATGGCAAGTGATACTGAGTTTCCATTTACAGAAGTGTTATCATTTCCTTTTAAGATACATTTATTTGAGCTAAAGTGGGTCAATACACAGAAGGAAAAGAGTGAACACACAGTGCAGGTGGTGCACGGATGGGTGAGGCACTGGGAAGGTGTGAGGCAGAGACGGAAGTTTGGGAAACACCAACAACCTGTGTGTAAAGCCAGAAGCCAGGCCCGGGCCAGGCCGCTTCCTACGCCGCGGACATCCCCAGGTTGCTCAGAGGCCAGGGACCTTGGGGCCCGCCCGGCCTCACCTTCAAGGTCTGGCCTTCGGTCCACCATCCTGTCCAGGCGGAAGCGCCCAGGTTCCCTGAGAAGGACTTTCCCAAAACGAGGCTCCGTGCAGAGCCGCCAGGGCCCCTCCGTGCAGAGTGGGGTGTGGTCCCTCTGAGGAGGGAAACCAAACGCCATCCTTCTACAGCTTCTAAGGAGAGGCTGGGAGCAGCCGGGAAATAAAACACACCCTGGCTCTCGCCACCGAGGTGTTACAACTCAGTCCCAGTTGCCTGGCAACCACGCAGGTGTGTGATAGGGCGAGCGGCGCTCCCGGGGAGCCAACCAGCGCCGGCCGGGCCCGCCCAGGTGAGGGCCTCGGGGGCGGGCCTCGGGGCGGGGCCCCCCTCCCCCCCGCGGCCCCCCCGCGGTCCCCCCGCGGCCCCCCCGCCCTCCTCCTTCCCCCTCCGAGCCGGAGCCTGAGGAGCCGCCGTGGCGTCCCGGGTCGCGGTTTGGTGGCTGCCAGGCCCCGCGCTCCTGCCTCCGCTGCTGCCCGTAGCCAGGGTCGGGGTCACTGGCTTCAGAATCCAAAGGCAAGGGCGCCTGGGTGGCTCCGTGGTTGAGCGTCTGCCTAGGATCCCCGGGTGCTAGGATCAAGTCCCCCGTTGGGCTCCCTGCATGGAGCCCGCTTCTCCCTCTGCCTATGTCTCTGCCTCTCTCTCTGTCTAATAAATAAATAAAATCTTAAACAACAACAACAACAACAAAAAAGAATCAAAAGCCAAGAGCCCTGACCTGGTCCCCGGTGGCCTCCCCCAACCCTCTGCCCCGCACAAGCTCTGGCACACACCAGGCATTTTCAGAGAAAGCCAAGAATGGGGACGGTGGCACCTCCCTCTCTGGCTCGCCTTTGGCACATAGGTACACTTTCTAACCTCCCCAGAGAAAGGGCCAATGGAGCAGAAGCCTTCAGAGGAGGGACAGGCTGGACTCCCGCAACAGGCACCCCACTGGAAGCATCTACGTGGTTCTGCAGCCGGCCTCCCAGCACCAACAGCTAGAAATAGTGGCCAGGAGGGCTGGCTTGAAATTAGGCCTGCATTTGGATTCCAGCTGGGCACACACTGACTGGCTGTGTAACCTTAAGCAAGTCATAAAACCTCTCAAGTTTGCTCACCTATAATATGGTAGAAGAAAACAGACTCACATTATTAAGTAATACATACAGAACATTTAGCAATGTTGGGCAGAGCTGGGCAGATTCTCAGTCCTCAATTTCAGAAAGACAAATAGTTCCATTAGGGCCTGGAAGCCGCTGCTATCAGGAGCAAGTATTGGAGTTGCTGGGGAGACTTCTAATCTCCACTTCCGGTAACATCTGCAGGTGGCCTCTCAGAGGTGGAGCCCAGTGAAGGACAGTGGGTTACTCTGCTCCCTGCGTGGAGGCTGGGCCCACACAGGAGAAGGCAGGGCCCTGGCACTTGCTGCCTTCTGGCACCACATACAATCATCCTAAAGAAATGCTAAATGAGGGGGTAGGGGGTGTGGGCCCTCAAGGTTTCTGCCTCACTCCACCGTTTCCAGGCCCTGCTTTTTCTCTCTCCGAAGTGGTATTCTCCATGGGATCCTCATTAGCCTGCAGTAATGACTTGCCTTCCCACGGCAGGGGCTGCTCACAAGCAATTCAGCACCACTGGCCCCTTCTCCCCCTCCCCCCAACATTCACAGACCCATGCCTTCAGGAAGGGAAAGGGGGCACCAGCCATCCCACTCCCATCCTTTGCCAGGTGGGGCAGTTCTTCTCTTTGGAGAGCGCCTCCCCCACTTCTTCCTTCCATCTTCTACCCTTTCCTGCCTTCCACTTGCTGACAGGCAGGCAAGCAGGCAGGCAGGCCAAGTGAAAGCGCTCCCAGCCCTGCTGGGAAGTGTGTGCAGAAGGAAATCAGTGACTGAGGCCAACCTCATGCAACCTTCTGGGAGATTCCCAGGAAAGTCTTGTTGGACTCCAGGGGGCTTAAGCCCCAGACTCTGTCCTGCACTTCCCTACCTAGGGGTACGTCCAAATCCCTGCATTCCAAATTCCGCTGGGCTCAGATGAGTTTTCTTAAACAGATCAATCCATGGAATCCCTGGCAGGCTTTGACATTGCCGTTTACATGGGTTTTTTAAAAGCTTCTGCTTTTCAGTGAAAAGTCAACATATTAACATGTTAACAGTTGTGCTTGACTCTGCTTTGGCGTGTGGGCTTTTCCTCCCTGTCTCTCTCTCTCTCTCTCTTTTTAAAAAGATTTTATTTATTTATTCATGAGAGACACACAGAGAGAGGCAGAGGGAGAAGCAGGCTTCCTGTGGGGAGCCTGATACGGACTCGATCCCAGGATGCTGGGATCACTACCCGAGCTGAAGGCAGATGCTCAACCACCGAGCCACCCAGGAGTCCCTCCTCCCTGTCTCTTTATAGTTTTCTGTACTTTTCAAAAATTTCCCCAGATGGCATGTTTTACTTTTCTAATAAACATAAATAAACAAAAACAGAAGATTAATTACTGGGCCTGCTCAGCAACCTGTTTATTTTTATTTTTATTTTTTTAATTTTTATTTATTTATGATAGTCACAGAGAGAGAAAGAGAGAGAGGCAGAGACATAGGCAGAGGGAGAAGCAGGCTCCATGCACCGGAAGCCCGATGTGGGATTCGATCCCGGGTCTCCAGGATCGCGCCCTGGGCCAAAGGCAGGCGCCAAACCACTGCGCCACCCAGGGATCCCTCAGCAACCTGTTTAAATTCTTATTGGAAATGAAGTAGGGTTTGGGGGGGAGGGCAGGAAGGGCAAGGAGGCCCTGATGGGACCAAGTAAGTGCTCCAGATGAGCCCCATCTGACCCCCACATGGAATGGCTGTGCTCACAGTGGGCAGCAAGAGGCCAGCAGTTTCCTAGGAGTCACCCGCCCAGGGCACCAGCCAGTAAGTGCCATCTTATGAGGCCTAGAAATGAAGCTGACTCCATCCTGGTACTTCCCTTGCTCAGCTCTCTCTCCGGGGACGTTGGGGAGATGGACCACAGCTGGGGGTATCCCTCTCTCATCCCTGAAGCCGCCTCACCTCCCTTTCCTGAGCCACCCCGTACATGTCTCTGCTCCCAACCAGCCCAGCCTGCTGCCAGCCCAAGGCACTGCCCCCAGGAGCTTTCAGCCTTGACCACTCTTGTCCCAGGAAGCTCTGGACCCCATGGGAAAGGGGCAGGGTCAGCTCTTCCAAAATAATAACTGCAGGACAGGCACTGGGCTCAGCCCTACATCTGTGAAATCCTTAACTTCTTCAACACCCCAGCAAGGTGGGTATTATTATTATTTGTTTTCTAGATGGCAAACTCGAAGCTCAAAGAGAATCAGAGGCTGCCATAATACCCACAAGTAGAAAGTGACAGACCCAGAACCAAAGTCAGGTCCCGTGTGGTCACCCTCTTGTTCAGGACGGCGTCTTTCTCACCATCAATCCTCAGTGCAGGGCCTGGCACACAGCAGGTACTAGTAGACTGAATAAGGCAGGGATGGAGGGAGCCCACAGCTTCTATATCCCAACCTTCCATCTTCCAATGGACCTATCCAAAGCCTGGGCTCAGACAAAATGTCATGCTCTGCTCATCCTAACAGAAATGAAGGGAAGGGGCTAATCACAAACATGGAGACCCTTCCTTGGATGCCCTGCAGGAAGCACTCCCTTCTTCCTGAGCAGAGGTAGATCACCAGGGCTCCCCTATATCGTCAGCCTGCAGATGGGGGGCGGGGGGGGGGGGGGGCAGGCAACTTGCTGAGCTAAGGAAGACAGAGGCTCAGCAGGCAACAAAGTGAAAGCAGAGAAAGAGTAATGGCAGACAAGTCATTGTTTACCGGTGAACTGTGCCTGCCTTTACTAGGAACTTCTTGAGGGCAGTGCTGGTCTTTCTACAATTCAATCTCAAGTATCCTATAAGGCAGCAATCAGAAACTGAGCAAATGCCTCTCCAGGGCACCAAAGGGGCCATTTGGTGGGTGAGCTATGTTGACCCCCACATTCTCCTGAGGACACTTGTCCAGTAAAGGGCACCAGTGGTGGCTGATTTACAGTGATGCTAACAAAGCACCCACGGCCCCTCCCCATGCCTTGCACCTAATTCTATATTCATGACTCGTTGTGCTTTTTCATAGAAGAGGTACCCAAGTTGTATTTAGGGTCCATGAAATCTGGATCTGGCTTAGAATGCCAAAACCTGAAAACTCCTTCTGCCTGACATGGGACCCTCACCTTGCTACATGCTGGCACGTGTACGCCGGTCTTCCCTGGGAAGAAAAGCAAGGCCCAAGCCAGTGACAAGGGTCAGTGGGGGCTGTGAGGCTAAGGAAACCCCAATGACGATCAGGTCTTGATCATGACTGGGGCCATGTATACACCAAACAGAGAATAATGAACGTAAATTGCAGAGATCCCATGCTTCTATTGCTTCAGTTCGTGGGGCTGAGATTCTCACCTCTATTCTCAGAGGTGAGAGGGGTGGGTGGGGCCCTCCCTTTATTCCCATTTAGTCATATTATCATAGAGTCCAAAAGGTTCTTAATCATTTGGCAGAGGGGGTGGTTTGAGAATGACAGGCCTGGATGCTCTAAACTGTGCCCACACAAGGAGGATACTTAGCATTTTAGGGGGTTATGGATGCTTGAGGTCCATCAGTTGGCCCCTGCTATGGAGGCAGCATGATGCGACAATGAACAATGGGCGACAGCTGGGGACTGGGTTCCATCCCAGTTTCTAAGTCTCTTCACTTCCCCAAACATCCTCAGGCCTTTGCATTAAGTGTTCCCTAAATTCCTTCTAATGCTAGAATTCCAATTTCTGTGATATATACAACAAGCATTTTTCATGCATTGCTCACTTAATTCTCTCAGTTACCCTGTGGAACAAATATTGCTGGCTCCATTTTGCAGATCAAGAAATCCCTCTGTCAGGATGAGGGGTAAAAAAACTCCCCAGAGGTGCGTGGTGAGTGGTGGGGGTTGGTTGTGAAACTGCGTCTTTTGCACTGCAGAAGCCTGTGCCTTTACCAGTGGCCACAACCAACGCCTTGGTCCCCTCCCTCTCGCACCACTGTTAGCTCTGCCTTGATATATGGGGCTTTCCCTCCACCTTTGCACTTCTTGTCCTCAAGCCACCTTCCTCCTACTCTCTGTCCCCTGGGCTTGCTAGCTTCCTGGCAGATGGGATATGAGCATCCCATTCCCAAATCCAGCTGGATCAAATTCTACTGCCCCTGACCCTTCCTGGGCCACTGCTTCATTGGAGGACAATTAACAACTGTGGTTGGTTACTGGCTACTTGGGCATGGAGCAGCATCAACCAGGTCTGCATCCCCAGCTAAAAGCCCAGATTAATTGCCCTGGGCTGCTTCTGTCACACACAGGGATATATTTTCTTCTTAGAATTTACAAGTAGTTCTATCCGAGAAATAAACAGCCAGAGATAAAAATTACATTGTCACAGTGCAGGTGTGATAGATGTAGGTAGCAAGCCATTGTGGTTGCCAAGGAGGTGCTCCGCCGACAGAATCTACCAGATGAGACCTGGAGGATCTCCAGGTAAGGGGAATGAGAGAAATACTGATAGGATCTCGGCCTCACGAACTGAAGCAATAGAAGCATGAGATCGCTGCAATTTATGTGTCATTATTCCCTAAATCCTAGGGTTCCAGGGCCAGCCTCGCAGAGCCTGAGTGAGAGGGTGATTGGCACCTCTCCCAGCCACAAGCCTCAGGATTGGGGCCTGCCCACATGGTCAACCCCACTGAGGAGCATTTGGGAAGACACCCACCTAATCTTGACAGCTCTGTCCCCAAGTTGTCAACTCCCTGTCTCGTTTCCACTACCACTAGCTGAAGGGACTATACCTCCCTGTGAAGAAAGCCACCTCAGAGAAGGATGAGCAGGCTGGACCCAGGGTCTGAATACTAACAACAGCTAACATTTCCTGAGCCCTTCCTTAGTGCCTGGCCCTCAATTAAGGACTCGACAGGATTATCTCACATGACAACCTTATGAAATAGGCACTATTTTCCTCTCCACATTACAGGTGACAAACTGAGGTTCGAAGAAGTTAAGTGACTTGCCTAAGGTCCTCGGAATGTATTGAATGGTGGCCTCCAAAGAAATATGTCCCCCTGGAACCTGTGAACGCTAGCTTATATGGAAAAAGGGTCTTTGTAGATGCAATTAAATTAAGAGTCTTGAGATGAGATCATCCTGGATTACTGAGATGGGCCCTAAATTTAATGATAAAATGTCCTTCTCAGAGACAGAAGACAGAGTGAAGCCTCAGGAAGACAGAGGCAGAAATCTGAGTGATGTGGCCACAGGAAGTGCCAAGCACCACCAGAAGCACCACCTTGCTGTTCCCAGCAAGGAGTAGAGCCTTCAAGGGGAGCTTGCCAGCACCTGGATTTCAAATTTCTGGCCTCTGGAACTGTGAGGATATAAATTTCTGCTGTTTTAAGCATCTAAATTTGGAGCAATTTGTTATGGCAGTCCTAGGAAAGGAATAGAGCCCCACGGCTAACAAATGGCAAAGCCAGGATTCGGATCTGGCAGGCTGAGCCCAGACTCAGGCTCTGCTCACTGGGTGATGCCTCCAGGCCCCAAGGATCCACTGCAGTTGAGCTAGGTGACCTTGAGAAAGTTGCTAATCCTCAGTTCTATTCATCTACGAAATGAAGGGTTTGGATGACATACGTGGTGGGGTGCCTCAGGGGCTGCCACACCAACAGGACAAATGGAGTTCTGAGAGGGTATGAAAAGGAGAAAAATAAAAACTTAGCAAACCACCTGTAGCCCACAGTTTGTGTGGGTTTCTGTCCACTTACAACATGTTCCCCTCTTTCTGGACACAGCACCCTGATTTTACTCCCAGGCTTCAGTGACTGGTTTGAGGCAGAATCTAGGCCGATGACAATAGGCCCACAAATTTATCCAAAGTGTGAGGGGGAAGAGAAGCTCACTCTAAATGCAGGGGAAATGTGAACTTAGAGCTGCTGGAACCTTCTGAGTACGAGGCCAAGTCGGGGAAAGCCATGCCAAGGAGCTGAGAAGCAGAAACCAAGTCCTGGTGACACTGTGAGATCAGGTTGCACCTGAAGATGAATCTTTTTAGTTTTGCAAGCTTGTAAGATCCCTTTTCTGTTCCAAGAGTTTGGGTTTCCGTCATTTGTAACCAGAGACTGCCATACCTCAGGTTACCAGTCATGCCCACTTCCAAGTGTCCTAGCCATGAAGCAGTGTGATTTGAGGGCCAGAAAATCCACAGTGCATGGTGTGCGATGTATATGTGTGTGAGTTCACAGGCACATGCACATGTATTCTTTCCAACGTCTCGACAAGAGATCATGGAAACCACACTGCTTGATACCTCCTTTAGAAGGCAAACTGCTCCACTGGGGTCCAGAGCAAGCCTCACCAAACTTTTCCTGGAGTAATCCAGGTAACACCCTGGAGCCTTTGAGTCTAGTTCCTTCTCCTCCTCCTTCTCCTCCTCCTCCTCCTCCTCCTCCTCCTCCTCCTTCTTCTTCTTTTTTAAGTTTATTGAAGGTTTGTTTGTTTGTTTAAGTAAGTAACCTCTACATGTAACATGGGGCTTGAACTCATGACCCTGAGATAAAGAGTCACATGCTTTACCGAGTCACATGCTCTACTGAGCCAGCCAGTCTAGCTCCCTCATGCCTCTGGGGATTGGAGGCCCCCCACATCTCTTCTTCAAGGCAAGCACTCACGTGGTCCCTTCAGGAGTTCCTAATATAATCCATTTTTTAGCATCTTCACTATTTCATTTGACAGGTATTTACTCAGTACATGACAGGACACAGGTGAGAGCTAGGGATATAAGGTAAAATAGTGGACATAATGCCCATCCTCATACAGCTCCCAGTCCAGAGATGCACGTAACTAATTATAGCACTAAGTAATTGACACAGCCATTCAGCCCTTATATACCACTGAGTGGCAGCTAGTCCAAGTGACCGCTCTCCTTAGGGGCACTGTAGTGTCTCCTAACTTCTCTGTTCTCTTCTATTCTTATTCCCCTGAGTCTCTTTCCCCCTTGGCAGTCAGGGTGGACTTTTAAAAATATGAGGCCCTTGAACATATAAACGAGCCCTTCCTATGGCTCCCCATCACACAGAACATAAATATGCATGATCTGACCAAACTGCCACCTCCCTCACCCTGGTCCCTGAGCCCCTGCCCCTGGGGCCTATCTTGCTGTTGCTGGAATGCACAGAGCACACATCCCTTCAGTCTCAGGGACTTTGCACTGGTTATTTCCTCAGCTTGGCTCTTCTCTTGGCCCAGCCTCCACGGGCTCCTTCCTTCATCTCCCCAGGTCCCTGATCCGTGTCATCTCACAAAGCTTCCTTGAGTACCTTATACTACTCCTCATTTTCTGTGCCCTCACCTCCCCAGTCCTCATCAGCCCTGCCATTGCCTTCTTGTCTACAAGCCCCCCACACCACCCCTGTCCGTTGCAGGACTGTGAGCTCCATGAGAACAGGTGGTGTGAGATGATGTCAAAGGGGGAGGCAGGGACTAGCTTACACGAGGCCTGAAAGCCCTGTTAAAAATCAGGTCTCTAGGGGTGCCTGGCTGGTTCAGTCAGAAGAGCACGTGATTCTTGATCTTAGGGTTGTGAGTTCAAGCCCCGTGTTGGATATAGAGATTACTTAAAATAAAAATAGAAATAAAAATAAAAATAAAAATAAAAATAAAAATAAAAATAAGGCCTCTATTCCCAGAGCTATGAGAAGCCTGAAGGATTTTAAGCAAAGTGATATGATCAGATTGTGTTCCCTAACATCACCTGTCTGCATGCAGCATGCAGCCTAAAGACCAGAAGCAAGAGCACCATCAGGAGGCAACTATAAGAGTCTAAGCAACAGATGTGGGGCCCTGGTTTAAGATGGTAGAGGCAGGGGCAATAGATGAGGATGAATTTAAGCAGGATGCTGGTGATGGACTGGATTGGTGGAAGATGACGAGAGAGGATGACTCAGTGGGTGCTCAGCAGAGAGTGAAGCAGGTCCCTCACTATCCTAGATTTGGACATTTCTATTAATGTGGCCAAAGATTATAGGTGCTTTTTTTGGGGTTTTTTGTTGTTGATGTTTTTGGAAGGCACATCAAACTTTCTGACTCACTGTGCCTGCGGGCAAACATTATCTCATCATCATAACCCTTAAGGGGACAAGAAGCCTCTACTGTGAGCGAGCTGGATGGGGGCCGGGGCCCAAGGCATGCTGCTGGATCACAGCCTTGAGAAAGGTGCCAGGGCATCACACACTGGCTGAGGCCAGAAACTGCTGGGGGAATTTCATTTTGAGAATGAAAAGTAGTCTTGGGCAAGAGATATACTCTCTCCTTCCTCCCAGGCAGTGAATTTTTGAGACAAGAAAAAAAGAAATAGGAGGAGAAATGTCACCACACTATATTACCTAAATCTCTGCTTCTAGAGGCTTCATGACCACTACCCATGTTCTACTAGACTGCCAATGCTGGGCATGATTTCAGAGACCAGAGAAGGTATCCATTGAGGTGGAGGCTCCAGAAGCTAGGGTATGGAAGATGTAAGTGGAAGTCAGGCTACATCTGAGCAAGGGTACCTTCCTTAGGCAGAAATCAAAGGCCACTGAGAGGTGTTTCTCAGACCTCCCCTCCTCCCGCCCCTTTTAACAGCCGTGCTAGTGGTACCATTATAAATCATTAACACAGATCGCATACCAATGTGACTGTACTTAATGCCACAGAACTGAACACTTAAAAATGGCTTCAATAGTAAGTTTTGTGTTATGTATTACAGAGTAAATAATAAAAAATAAACCTTATCATCCACTGAAATAACCAAAAACCTCATACTTTAATTTCTACAAAATGCCTGTTAGCTGGTTGTCTTCCAGCCTATGGCTGTACATACACGACGACAGACAATTCACTGCCATGCTCAGGGACTTTCATCCCTGCACGGAACCTGCTTCTCCCTCTGCCTGTGTCTCTGCCTCTCTCTCTATGTGTGTGTGGGTCTCTCATGAATAAATAAATAAAATCTTTTTAAAAAAGAAAGAAAGAAAGAAAGTTCTTCGAATAGGGATGCCTGGGTGGCTCAGCAGTTGGGCATCTGCCTTCGGTTCAGGGCATGATCCCGGAGTCCTGGGATCAAGTCCCACTTCGGGCTTCCTGCATGGAGCTTGCTTCTCCCTCTGCCTGTGTCTCTACCACTTTCTGTGTCTCTCATGAATAAATGAATGGAAATTAAAAAAAAAAAAGTTCTTTGAATAAACTGGCTAACATTGAACCAGCTAATATTAAAAAAAAAAAAAAAGTCATCATGGAGCTTTTGGATCCCACTACAGATTTTTTTTTTTTTTAGATTTTATTTATTTATTTATGAGAAACATAGACATAGGCTGAGGGAGAAGCACGCTCCCCATGGGGAGCCCGATGTGGAACTCGATCCTAGGACCCCAGGATCATGACCTGAGCCATCCAGGTACCTCTGCAGGTACTCTTTTGAGTGAGAATCTTTCCAGAGCTGGGCCTTCCTATCACACCATGTTCCATCCCTGCCTCCTAAAGTCTCTCTGAGATGTGCCTCCAGGAGATGAGAGGGTATCCCCACCTCATCCAGCACTCACTTTCCTTGCATGTGTGGGCTCCTGCTTCCCTATGACTGTGCCCATGGGAGCAAGGGTTTGGGTTCAAAAAGAGCCAAACTAAGTGGGATTTGGAGATCTGACTTGAGCCAATTAGTACCTTGCTCAGTGTAACCGACCGAGTCACAGATTCAATTCAACTCAGCAAACATTTATTGAGCATCTCAGCGCCAGCTGATTCCTGTCTGTTCTATAAGTGCAATGAAGCTCAGCCTTCTCTCTGGATTAGTTATTTGTATTTCAAGGCAAAAGGGTAGGTTTTAAGTACCTGTAAGAGGTGGTAATGGATGCCTTGGGGAGAGGTGGGCATGGGCTGGGGCCAGTGGAAAAGGAGCTGAGAAATGGCTAGTAAGTCAGGGTGGCAAGACCTGGCTAGAGACAGGGGAGGTGAGTAGACTGAGAAGCCAGATAAAGCCAGATTTGTTTTTTCTAAACCGCCCCCCACTTCCTGTTTAATCAAAAAGATAATGCATGCACATAGTAAAAAATTTTTAAAAAGAACACAAAAAGGTATACAATGAAAAATAAGTCTCCTTTGCTCTCCCAGACCTCCAGTCCCTGGTATCTTTCTTCAGAGGCATCCCACTGTTAACAGTTTCTTTTGTATCTCTCCAGAAAATTTCTATCACGTACGAGTGTATCTTTCTTTTTAAAACCAAATGGTAGCGCAGCATATTACCACTGCTTTTTCACTTAGCAATACAAGTTGGCATCCATCCCATATCAGTGCATACAAGGCATCCATTCCTTGGAGCACAGAATCCCATTGTATGGGGGTGTTGTAATCTACTCAATCACTCCCCCACTGATGGACATTTAGGTTGTTTCCAGTTTCTGCTATTACAAGCAATGATAACAAGCGTGCTCCTGTATATACAGTTCTGCCTGCAGGTGCAAGGGAAGCAGTAAAATAAATTCCTGGAAGTGGAATTGCTAAACGTAGACAGCTGTTACTGGGATTGTGGCTGAGAAGTCCTGTTGGAGCTGTGTCTCCAGCAGAGGAGATGGTGTATAGTCTCAAACCACCATCCTTCTAGCCCACACAAGCCCCCAGTTCCCTTACTGACATGTGGCCAGTGCATGCAGGGAACGAGCCCGTCTGTGGGTTCAGAGAGAACCAACCTGTATAGCTGGGGACCTCGTGGAAGCTAAGAGAGAACAGATACCTCCAGTCAGGGGCTAAGAGTATGTAAATGGATCAAAGCTTAATGCTAAGGTTTTTAACACAATGCTCCATCAGCATGAGCTCTAATTGGTATTAGTATTAGTATTAGTATTAGTATTAGTATTAGTATTAGTATTGTCCAGAGAAATCCCTGTCTGGTCAGTGGCCAGGAGAGCTCCCAGGGACAGTCTTTTCAATAGTCTAGTGGATTCAACAGGCCCAAACTGAGACCTGCTCAGGATTTGGGGCTGGGTGATAGCTGAGACAGGCCGTTCCCACTCATCACTGCTTGGCATCTAGAACTCTCGGTCCTTTGCCAGTACCTAATAAACACCATACTTCATGCCTTGCCATTGTCACCCACGCATCCCCTGATGCCTGCTGACGTCTGCCACCGCACACAGTCAGCATTTCGCCTTGGCACGTGGCTCCTTTATGACTTGCTTTCTTTTTTAAGTGGTGGCTGCAGCCCGAATGATGCCACTGTGACATAACGAAACCAAGTGTGTGTTACTGAGGGCAAGCAGGAGTGGAGTCAGTACAACAGAATTTACACACCCAAAAAAGAACTGGCCTTGAGTTCAGGGACAATGAAATCTGGGTTCCAAACCACAGCTCTGACACTTACAAGCTCCGTGGCCTTGGGAAGTTGTTTAACTTCCTCGAGCCTTAATTTCCCTGCCTGTGAAATGGGCCCAGTGCTTATTCTAATAGGATTGCTCCGAAGAATAAGCAAGATAATGGATTATTTATGAAATTTTTTTTTATAGACTGGCCTTATTCCAAAGATGATTTCAAGCAGTTGAGATAATGTATGTAAAGTGTCTGGCACATAGCAGCAGCTCAATAAGGCATCAGTTCCCTTCCCCTGAGCTTCCAGCAAAGTGGTCACCTTTGGATCCAGGCCCCCATTTCAGGGTAATGCCATCATGTGAAAGAAACACTTCCAGAACTTCCTTGTGAGAAAACTGGCCAAATTCTTGAGTCCCATCTTGGTTTTAACCTAAAAAAAAAAAAAAAAAAAAAAAAATCCCAACAACAAAACAAACCCCATTCCGCAAATTGCTCATTCCCTTTATTCACAACACACAGCTTCAAATTACTTTTGGCCTTTTCCAAAAAATCAAACTGACCCTCAAAGGTCAAGGATTGACCACCACCGAGGCTATTAAGAGGAAAATGCTGTGAGATCTGAAGCAATTTTCCAAGAAGGCTCGTCCACTGTTTTGAGCTAGTGCAGCAGAACTGGAATAAGAGCAGGACGCCTGGGTGGCTCAGCAGTTGAGCATCTGCCTTTGGCTCAGGACATGATCCCAGAGTCCGGGATGGAGTCCTGGTCAGGCACCCTGCGAGGAGCCTGCTTTCTCCTTCTGCCTCTGTCTCTGCTTCTTTCTCTGTGTGTCTCTCATGAATAAATAAATATTTTTTAAAAAAGAACTGGAATAGGGATCCCTGGGTGGCGCAGCGGTTTGGCGCCTGCCTTTGGCCCAGGGCACGATCCTGGAGACCCGGGATCGAATCCCACGTCGGGCTCTCGGTGCATGGAGCCTGCTTCTCCCTCTGCCTGTGTCTCTGCCTCTCTCTCTCTCCTCTCTGTGTATTCTCATGAATAAATAAATAAAATCTTAAAAAACAAAACAAAAAAAAAAAAAATAAAAAAGAACTGGAATAAGAGCAAAGCCATCCTCACCTCCCCCCACCCCCACCCCCCACCTCCAGCTCCCTGGCTACCTTGGGACACTTGCAGTCAAAACTTCTTTGCAGGGCAGCCCCTGGCGCAGCGGTTTAGCGCCGCCTGCAGCCCAGGGTGTGATCCTGGAGACCCGGGATCGAGTCCCAGTCAGGCTCCCTGCATGGTGCCTGCTTCTCCCTCTGCCTGTGTCTCTGCCTCTCTCTCTCTAGCTGTGTCTCTATGAATAAATAAATAAAATCTTAAAAAAAAAAAAAAAACCCAAAACTTCTTTGCAGGAAAATCCAGCTCCTGCTCCCTGGTCCCACTCTGTGACTCACATGTCCCTGTCTCTGGGGTAAAAGCAGATGTTGCTGCCTCTGAGGAGTGTGTGCTGGGGTGCAGTCAGAGACACTGGGTGTGAGAATAAGGCACTGAGAGGGAAGTGTGGCAGGAGTCTGAGGGGATGAAGTGGCCTCCCCTTGATCTTTAAGGGGTACTGACGAAGGAGCCAGGGATTCTGGGCTGGAGATGGGGTGCTTCAGGGAACAGAGAACAGAAGCTCCCTTGTGCCCACACCCACTTTGTTAGGACAGACCCACAACTCTCCCAGCCAGAGACCTGCTTGACCCTTCCTGGGGCAAAAGCAGGGCAAACTGCCCATGTTCTGAATTTCCTTACCCTCGTCCCCAGAGAGTCTCAGGCCAGAAAATGCCAAAGAACCCACTGCATCCTCTCATTGTGGACCTGCTCCTCCCAAACCCACAATTTGGAAAAATCCCCCACTCCTAGCTAACCTAAAGAAGGCGGCAGGCAGTCCAGTCAGGTGAAAAGACACTAGACTCCAGAGCAGCCAGCTCCATGTGCAAATCGCTCGGATCGCACAAGTAGACTCTGCGGCCTCCCACCTCCAGGACTCAGTTTTCTTGTCTAGGAATAGGAATAATACATACTTGGGTTGGGTGGGGGGCAGGTGGTAGTCAGGAAGGGGGCTTGTAAAGATTACATGAGACTATGAAGGCCTTCCATAAATGGCAGCAAACACTGGCAAGGCCCTTGGGCACAGCCCCATGCCTGAAATGTGTGGCTCCTCTGCTCTCACAGGAAGCCTGGGACCATCCCTAAGCAGACAGGGACAAAACAAGCCACTGAGGCCCACTGAGCTCTGTGAAAGGAGGCAGGGGAGGGAAGCCTCAACAAGCAGAACTGGCTGAGTGAGGACAAGACCTTTGCCCTTCCCTAGCTCACGTCCTAGTGGCTCATCCCAGAGATGAGGGGCTTGACTCTGGCTATGGATGGAAGGACGTCTGCCATAAAGCAAGTAGAGCACCCTGGTTATGCCCAGTTCTCAGCACTGAGAAAACACCCTGTATCTGTATCATCCCTATTAGATGCATTGCTGCAAGATCTACAGTCAGTTAAAGATAAACAAGTCCTTATCCTCTTGCTAATTGGTTCAAATCGATTGACCTTATAAGTGTGTCTAATGTACAACTGGTAAAAGATGGCCTGTATGCCAAGCAACCCGTGCACTTAACTAGCTGTCGCTCAAGCAACTGAACAAGGCACATTAACCCAAATTTCTTAGAACACCTTCTCCTGATAGGCTGCAGAAACAGCGTTTCCCCCATTGGGCTAAATCATTTGCTGGGTCAACAGGCCTGCTTAAAGGCATCGGATCCTATTAGTCGGATGGTGATAATACTAGTGTAGATTCCTTGAGGAGATAGAGGGAGCACCCAGCCTGTGACAAGAGTCCCTAGGCCCTGCCCTGCCCTGGTTCAGGCCATTTGGCAGGAAAAGGGACTGGGTCCCAAGTGCTGGCACAGGAGCTGCAGGAAGGCAACTTTCCTGGCATGCTCATGATCTGGCTTACATTGCCTTTTGATCTGTTTCCTCACTCAGCCTTTTCCTAGGCAAGCTCAACTGTCTCATTTGAACCCATCTATAAGGCTGGGTCATCGCTGCTTCCCAGGTGGGAGCTGATGTTCAGCTTTTTGTGTTGCCAGTGTGTGGAACGGTCTGGAAACTGGTAAAGACAAAAGACCAGGAGATGGCCTAGAAGCCTTGGCCAGGGTGGGGGTGCATGGTAGCCCTCCCACCTGCCCTCACTCCCCAGTGCCACCCTATGGAGGGCCAGCTGCTGGCCAGGAGTGCCTCTCAGCCCCCAAGGGGCAGCCAGCCACCCCTAACTTTCTGCTCTACTAATAGACCTCAGCTGAGATCCTTCTGAGCTCCCCCTCCTTGGGGTTTGATCCTCACAGCTTTGCCTTATCAGCCTTGCTTTTCACAAGCACTTAAATTCATGAGAAAAGGGAAAAAGTGAAATCAGATAGAAATGCAAGTCTGTTTGCTGTTTTCTCCAATGAAATGGTTCTGGGTAAACAGCAGCCGCCTTTGATGAAATCCCAGCAGGCTTAAACAATAAAGCTGGCTACAAACTCAATCTGGCGGAGATATCAGATCTGAAATTGTTTCAAAAAACATGTCAACATTTTCTAATGCTCCTTAAAAAACTTCCAGGGTTGCCCACTGTGGAGTCTGAGTTGGGGAGATAGGATAAGGGCAACCCCTGGTCTGGGCCTCTGTTCGGTCCCGTGGGACTTTCCAAGGCAGGAGCTTAGGAGCCGGCTACTGGGGGCCCCTCTCATCTGTAGAGGCCTACATGGCCACTTAATTGTCACTGCCCAAGCTGTGCAGGGCACCACTCTCTCTTCTCATACAACACGGCTCCCTCCCATCCCAAACCTGGCCAGTCTGCCTCTACCCTTAATTCCTTAGCTTCTATTCTCCATACTGCAGCCAGCGGAAGCTTTTAAAAATGTAAATCAAATCATGCCATTCCTTTGCTTAAAACCTGTAATGCCTTTGCGCACTGTGCTTAGAATACAGTCCCAACTCCTCCCATAGCCTACAAAACCCTTCGGGATATACCACTGGCTACTTCCCCACTCACGACACTCCAGCCTCTCCAGCCTCCAGCCCTAACCTGGAACACCAGTCTCTTTTCTGCCTCTGGGCCTTTGCACACCCCATAAAAACGGCCAGGGATGCTTCTGCCTCAGCGTATTGTCATGGTTCCCCTCCCTAACCACCAGAGTTAGTGTAGTTCCTCTCCCTGGCCAAACGCATTTTCACATTATAGTTTACTCTCTACACTAAGTTCAGCCACTATCTGAAACTACCTTATGTGTTTACTTATTTACTGTTTCCTCCTTCAGAATGTAATCTCTCTGCAGACCCAGCCTTGTACATCTCCTTGGGTGCAGCTTATGACTGGCACGTAGTAGGTGCTCAATAATCATCTGTTGCACGAATGAACAGCAAAGACGTGGTGACCTCTCTAGGTATCCTCCAGGGCAATGCAGCGCTGGAGGCCTGCAGCACACGCCACCGAAGTATTTTGCCAGTTTCTCTATTTGAGGCTGCCCCACTGTGACCATACCCAAGGCCCCTGCAGGCTTTGGGGCCTCCAGGCTTTGGAGGCCAGGTCTGGCCTAGGAACTGGGACGCCCCCCACTTTCACTGCTCCCTTCCCTGGGGTTGCCTCTCCCCCCAACCTCCACCGCACAACAAGCGCAAACAAGTACCCTCGGTTCTGGGTGGGCAGGGGCGGGGCGGTGGGGGAGCTGGATCCGATGCCCTCCCAAGGCCTTCTTAGGAGGGCACTGGTCTGCTTGGGTCTGGGGCCCAGGGAGGACGGTGGCCCCCCACCCCCACCCGCCCAGGACGCGATCGATCCCTGCCACTCCCGCCTCATCACTGAGAGCAGCTGCCCGGGCTCGCGGAGGAGCCAGACGGCTGCGCAGGGGGCGGGGAGGCCTCCCTGGCTGCCCGGCCCGGATTAAATATTTACTATGTTTTGTTTGGCCTTTGGGGGAGGGGCGGGGAGGGCGGTCGCATCGATCCCGAGCTGCGGGCGAGGCCGGGGCCGGCGGAGGGCGAGGGCGGCGCCCCGGGCCCGGGCCCCCTGAGCGCCCCCTGGTACCCGCGACCCCTCCCCTCCCCGAGGGTCTCCCCGCGGAGCTCCCCCCGGCCGCGCTGACGCATCCGGGCTACGGCCCCGGGAGCCGCCGCCCGCCCTGGGAACCGTTCCTACCTTTCCGGCGCCGAGACCCGACGGGGGCGGCGAAGACGCCCCGCGCTCGCTGCGCCCGACGGTGGTGCCCGCGGCCCCCGCGACCCACCCCGGCCCAACGCCGTGGCCAGCGCCCGGGTCCCGCTAGGCCGCGCCACCAGGGCCGTGGCTTCCAGCCCCTCGCAGCCCCCAGCGCGCTCCGCTCTCCCATTTGACGGATGGGAAGTGGAGGCCGCGAAGGCTGGATGCGGGGCCAGACCGGTCCACCCCAGAGCCTGGAGGGGGTGGACCTCCGCGGGTCGCCCGCGCTCCGCCGGCGGCTGGCGGCCCTGGGAGCAGAGGGCACCGAAGCGAGGGGCTCTGGGAGGGCTCTGAAACTGCCTGCCGGGGGTAGCCAAATAGGACCCCAAGTCTCTTTACACGGATACACGCACACCTCCTGTCACCCACTTACTATTCCACACACGGAACAGGCCCCACTGGGGGTGAAGTGCAGCCTTCGCCCCACCAGAGCGGCCATGCCCTTCCAGCCCCTCCACTCAGATGTACAAGGTGACAAGGTGACACATGCTCACATGCACACACAAAGGCATGACCGTCCTCCAACAATCCTATTACACCTATGTACACGCACCCTAAAGAGCTGCTTACATCACACTCTACATCTGCAGGGAGATTCGCGCGCCTGTCCACACCGCTCCATCTATACATAGATATGTGTACATATGCCCACATACATGCACACATCAGTAAGGAGTGACCACCCACCATCACGTGTGTGCCCACTAATGTACATACATACATATACAAAGGACTGTCCCATCCCCATACATCCATACATGCACATGTATAAGCTGGCACACACACATTTACACACAAAGAACACCCATCTCTACCTTTGTATGTATTTGCATATACAGATACACACAGAGCGAACCATGCCCTCATCCCATCCCTGCACACACATACAAATGCACCAAGGTGTCCACCCCACTCCATCTCTATACATGTGTGATAACCCCCTACACACACACACACACACATACACACACACACACACAAGAACACATGCATGCGCCGCTGACTACAGGCGCTGGGGAAGAGCTGCAGCCTTCAGCCCTGCTCCTATTTAAAGAGAAGCATTGCTGGAAAGGAACAAAAGCAAAGCCGGCTATAAATAGCCACCTCCCTCCCAGCTTTTCCTGCCCTCCGGCCTCAGGGCCTTGCCTCTCCTCTCCCAGCTCTGGACCACAGCAGCCAAGGCAGAGCTGTCCCCCTGGAATGGCAGTGGGACCCTAGAGGCCAAGTGGCCAAGCACTGACCCCGAAAGCAGGCTAGCAGCTCTGGGCCTGGGTGGGTGCAGGGATAGCAGGGCCCCCATCTGCAGCCAGCCCTGTGTGCAGGTGCCCAGCTCAGAGGGAGGGAGGCCCACTTGGGCCAGGGCTGCTGCCTCAGCAGAACCGAAAGGCTGATAGCTTCAGGGAAAGGAAGGCAGGTCTGCCAAGCATCAGCCACACCTGCCTGGGCACTGGCCTCCCCAGGGCTAGTTCCTGCTTGCATTCATGGGCCTAGAGTTGGGGACACTGGGTGCCAGATAGGAAGCCCCAGAGGGTAGAGGAGAGCATATTGGGGCAGGAAGTGGAGGAGGGGATACAAGTCCACTTTAAGTCCCAGTTCTGTCCCCTCCTAGTCCAGCATCCTTGAGCAAGGCTCCTAACCACACCACCCAGCCTTGGGTTCAACTCCCTCTTCACATGGTGTTGCCAACACTGCATGAAAACAGGTATGCCTGGCAGGCCCTTGGGAACTGTGGAGTACCATGGGATGGGGGAGATTACAGACTGCTCTCTGTGATTGAGAAGAGCTGGATCAAGATAACACTAATAATTTTAGTTTATTCTGTATTTACCACGTGCTAGGCACTGGGCTGGCTTACTTGATCCTCTGTTAGATAGCTAGTTTATATTTCCATTGTATAGGTTGAGAAACTGAGGTTCAGTGGCCTGTTCCAAGGTCATACAGGCTGCTGAAGGGCAAAGCCAGGTTGCAAAGCTCAGCTGGGGCTGTCTGAGACCAAAACCCTCTTTCCTCTGTCCTTGTACTCTGGGGGCCTCAGTCCTCAGGAGCCAGAGGACGGCTGGACTGGGCTGCTTCCCCCAGGCTAGCTTGGGACTGGAACTGGATAGGCTGTGGAGAGGGAGGATGGTGTGGTCCTCGCTTCGGGAGGGCCCCCCCATGCTCCACCACCCACCACTCTGCTCCCCCCTCCCTAGCTCCCTAGAGGGGCCTGACTCCGCCAACCCCAGGGAAGGGTAAGGGAGGGGGTAGGGGAGAGCTCAGGCAGACCTACTTTCAAGGCTTTAATCCTTTTTGCTTAAAGGATTTTTTTTTTGCTTGGGGAAGACTTGGTCTGATCAGAGGAGAGACGCAGGGAGCTGACAAGCTGCAGAGGATGGGGGGTGGTGAGGAGAAAGAAATACATATTTATTACCCTCAATTATTAAAAAATAGATAGTACCAGATTTTAGGTCCTGGCAGACACTGCGGCGGCCTTTGCGCAGTGTCTCTCTCTCTTTCTCTCTCTCTCTCTCTTTTTCTTTTTGTTAATTCTGTTGAGATTGTAATGTGGCTAGCCCGTTAGGAAAACTACCCTGGCCAGTTTCCAGCAGGTGGAGGAAGGCTGGGGTACTGGACAGGTGAGCAGGACCTCCTATTGAAGGTACAGGGAAGGGCCCACACCTTATCTCTGAGAAGGGCAGGGGGTGGGTGGCAGGGGTGTGGGGCCCTGGCCAGCAGGGATCCTCAGATCTTTCTCTCCCTCCATGGCTCTCTCAAGGATCCTGCTCTTTTCAAGGAAGTGGCCAGAGAGAGAAATCCTTTCTGGATTCCTCCCTAGGGAAGGTGACATAGCTTGCCCTGAAGCTTCTGAGGGCTCCACCCAGGGCCGGCTCCCCAGATACACCCTTCTCCTCCCAAGACTGTTAGCCTGTTGAAAAGAGGGTAGGATGTCAGCCTAGTGCAAAGACACTGAGGCATCCCACAGTCCCAAGACCCCCTGCGGCCTGATACACCCCCAGCCTCCCCTACAAGAGGGCAAGGTAGGGCCTAGAACAAAGGAGAGGGGGGTCTACAATGTAGAAAAAAGGCAGAGGAGGCAAAGCCACTGAGGAGAGGACTATGGCGCTCATTTTGGTTCTCAAAGTCCCCTTGGCACACAGTTGTTGAGTAATGGGCATGCGTGATGAAGACAGGGCAGTGGCAGTGGCTCACTGAGGCCTTGCTCCATGCCAGGAAGGTACTACATATCCATGTTGTCAACAATTCTCAGAACCCCTTTAAAAAAAAAAGAATTCTCAGAACCCCAAGAGGCAGGTGGCATTAGCCCCATAGTTCAGACGATGAAACTGAGGCCCAGAGAATTAAAGGCACTTGCTCAAGGTCAGGCAGCTGGAAAGTGGCAGAGCAGGTCCCTGGTTCCCGCCTATCCTGTTCCACAGCCCTTGCTCTCACCTGCTGCAGATACAGAGGGAAAACCTGAGAAAACCAGAAATAAGTTGGAGAGGAACCAGGCAAAAAGCAGTGACTATTTCACAGGTCAAGAGACCAAGGCTCTGGGCTGGGGTTGGGCTTTCCTTTCTGACTGAGGAGACCTTGTTTTGAAGAGAAGGCAGAGGTAAGCTGAGTAGAGGTCAGGGCCTAGGTGATGGGTTGCTGGGTGATGGACTGGATTTCTGGGGTAGCCCCCAACCTCATCTCCTCTTTCTAAGCCAATGAAAACCACTTGGGAATGCTTTCCATTGTTCCCCAGCTTCGCCTTAGGGGACTTCTCCCTGACCTGGGGCAGAGGGAGCAGGGAGTTCAGGACAGAATCAGTCTTCTCCAGATGGGGTGGCCCCCTCTGCCCAAAGTGACCCATGTCGACCTGACCACTCAGACTCAGCCCTGGTCACAAAGAGGCAAAACTTCTCAGGGTAGTCAGGCTTGGCCTGCAGGAAGGATGACATAGAAAGTTCTCGCTATTACTGCTAACATTGAGGGCAGCATTGGCAGAGTTCCTGTTGCAGTCAAGCACCAAGAATTTTATCAGGATCGTCTTGTTTAATCTTGACAACCATACAAGTCAGGTATTCTTATCAATGGCCTCATTTTACAAATAGAAAAACTTAAGTTCAGAGAAATCAGATCATTCCCCGGACTTGAACCTGGGTCTGGCCAGATCCTGTGTGCTTAAGCTACCCACCTGGAGGGCTTGTCCACTGACCCCTGGAATGATCTCTCCTTACCAGCCTCCACTTAGCAAGGATAGCCACCAGCACTGTGTGCCCCGCTGCGTTAGAGGTACAGGAAAAGTCTGGGATGGGGTCCTGGACAAATAGGGGCATGTTACCAATGCTACCTGCCAGCAATGCAGCATGCCTGGGGCAATCTAGAGCACACATTACTCCTAATGCTGTGTGATGTTGGGCAAGCCACAGCAGTTCTCTGCACTTCGGTTTTCTCAGCTGAGCTATAAGGTCCCCTCTAGCACCAAATATAAAAAGCCTACAAAACTGTCAAAATCACACAAATCCCCTGGTCCAAACCAGACGCAAGGGGTATGCTCTTCCTCATATTCCATCCTCAGGAGTTTTGGGTGCCACCCTCACCCCAAGGGATTATAACGCCTCTGTATATCTTTCCTTTTGGTTCACCCACAGCCTGCTTCACTGGAGACCTAGGCCACACTCACGGCCCCAATGCACGCATACACTCGCATGTGTGCACACGTAAACACGGACCTGCCTCCTCTCCAAATCACCAGAATCATCAGGTCTAGCTGGCTGCTACTGGGTAGTATCAAGCCCGCCCACCTAAGGGGTGTCACTAACATACCATGATGGCCTCCACACACCTGGCTCCCTGTGTAGACCTTGACATCTCACACTTTTTTCCTTCTCCTACTCAGAAGCCCACACAGCAAATGGGTGTGTGGCACAGGTGTTAGCTAACACCTCTAACAGCAAAAATCTGGGAAGAGCCTCTGTGCACAATCTGAAAGGACAGGTAGTCATTGGATGGAACATTTTGTAGCCATTGTAGCCATTTCTATAGGTTTAGAATTACCAACTTAGAGGGGCACCTGGCTGCGATTCTTGATCTTGGGTTTGTGAGTTTGAGCTCCATGTTGGGTGTAGAGATTAAATAAAACTTAAAAAAAAATTATCCACCTAGAAATTACTTAACCTAGTGTTTGAGATATACTATAGTATACTATAGATTCAACAAGACAGGGTACATTTTTATGAACACAGGAAAGCACACAGGATACCCCAAATGCACCAATCCCAAGTGTGGGATTAGCTTTCCCACACTTCACTCTTTGGGTTGTAGGATTATTGTGATTTTCTTCTTCTGGCCAATCCAATGTTTTCTGTCATGTGTATGCATTACTAGGGAAGTTCAAAAATTTTACTCAGTGTCTGATGAGTAAACCAACCCTCCTCCTCCTGGGAACTTAGGGCTCTGAAGCAATTGGGCTCCCCTCAATCTGCTCTACTGATACACTGCCCCAGGCCAGGAACAGCCAACATGGCCTGTATACAGTCATCAGCTTGCTCTCCAACCTTTCCACTCTGCCTGTCCCTTCCAGGCCCTCCTCCACCCACAATGCCTTTGAGCAGGGACCTCCCCTCCTGCCACCTGCGCCATAGGCCCGAAAACACCTTACCCGAAAATCACCCTACCCTAGACTTCACTTCTCCTGGTGTGTGGCTTCTTTCATCAAATGGTAAATTTCCGGGATGGGGATGGATCCTCAGCCTACCACTCACTCCCCACAGTGCCTGGTCCAGAGTGAGAGTTTGATTATTTAGGAAACAACTACAAGGGAGCACAGGGGCTCAAGCCTGGTCAGAGATGATGGCCTAACTGGGGAGAAAAGGCTGATGTATAAATGAAAAAGACAGAACTAAGTTCTGTGTTTCATGCTCAGGGTAAAAGGGAAGGGCTTATGGGAACTGATCTGTGACCTTGTTTTCAGTCTGGGCCATGTTAACAGCTGAGTCAGAAGTATCTGACTTTAATGGGAAAGGGGATCCCTAGACCTACCACTCCTCCTCCTGCCATACTGTTGCTTTGGTTTGTACTTTGGCTCCTCCCCCTAGTCAAGTGGCTGATGAACTTGGGACTGACACCAAGTTCTAGTCCTCTCTCCAAAGGAACCTGACACTACTTCATGGGCTAGACCTCAGAATGCCAGCCCTGTCTATAGCCCCAGAGGCAGCCAGGTATTGTATCAAGAACACTACCACCTCAGGGCATTTGCACTTGTTATTCCCTCTGCCTGGAGAGCTCTTCCCAAGCAAAAGCAGGTCAGATAGCTGCAGAGAGCCCTCTTTCCCTTTACCTAGGCCTCTGTTCAAACGTCACCTTAACAGAAAGCCTTCCCAATCTTTCTAAAATAACACCTCTCTAGTCACCCTCTGTTCCTTAATTAACCCTCTAACAGGCTTTTCCTTTAAGCACCTATCCCTACCCGACAGAATCCAGTTAATTGTTCATGGTCTATTTCCCCCCACTAGAATGCCAGCTCCATAAGAACAGGGGACTTGGTTTTTATTCATTGCTTCATCCTTAGTGCCACGCCAGCAGTAGGCAGGCACTCGATAGTTGTTAAATGTTTGTCAAATGGAGAGACACCTCCCATCCTCCTCTTGGCTGACAGAATAAAAGGCAGCCAGCTCATCTATGGATAGACAATTCATAGGTGGCTGTGATCTACAACATAGAAAAACATGGCTGGCTCGCCTGAGGTCTTCCTTCTGGAAAATAAGGCTGGGATACAAAGAATGTAAGGCAATTAGCAGTGGAGGAGGTGAAAAGCCACCTTGAAGAGCAAGCAGCTCCGAGTGACCATAGTGGTACAAGGTGACAAGTCATGGACAGTGGGGCAGAAGCAGGGGCTGCTGGGTCGGGTGGAAGGAGAGGTGCCACAGAAACATGGCTACTTCCTAGAGCTGCTCCCTTTCCTGGAAGGCTTCTGGAGGCCCAGTCACTCATCTCTCAATAATCCCCCATTTCCAAGGAGCTACCCAGAATCCCTGCAATCAGATTTGTCCATTGAGGGCAGAAATAGCAGCTCACAAGGAGTGGCCGGCCAATTACAGGAAGATGAGAGCCACACCTACCTCCAGGGAGCCCCAGGGCCAACTGCCCTCCCACAGTTTGGAGGCACAATGTCCCCCTTGGCTGGTGCGTTCTCCTAAGTGTGGTCCTGTGAACTACTCTGGCCTCTCTCCCTCTGCTCAGAGATTCTGTTTCAACTGCAGGCTTGGGGCCTGGGCAACAACCCAGGAGCCCACCTACCCTCCCTGAAAGGAAAAGGAAGCAGTTTGAAGTAACAAGTCATTTTCATGGACTGGAGAGAAGACAAAACAGATAGTCTCCTCACCCCAGGACCACTTGAGCTTGGCTGATCTCCTCATGTTCAGGCCAGTCTCAGGCAAACATTTCAGATCTCTGAAGCCCAGAGTGCCCACAAGAGGTTTTCATTTGCCACATAATCAATAGTGCAAAGTTTGTCCCATAAAAATCTGCCAAGGACACCTTAAACTTTTCAGAGTAAGAGTGCTATTTCTTTGCCCAACACAGCTCTCGTCCTGCTAGACATCCTCTGTGGTCCAGCTGGCCCGTCTTTCTGTGCCTCCTGGCTTCCTGGGTCCACAGAGGCACAGAGCTGGGTTACGGTGAGGCAGCAGCAGCCCTGGGCCCTGGATGAGCCACGTAGCCTCTCTGAACCTCAGTGTCCTCATCTGTAACTTGGGCCAATAAGACCGGACTTTTCTGGAATATCTGTGTGGCTCAGCGGTTGAGCATCTGCCTTTGTTCAGGGTGTGATCCCGCCTGGAGTCCTGGGATGGGGTACCACATCAGGTTCCCCATGGGAAGCCTGCTTCTCCCTCTGCCTGTGTCTTTGCCTCTCTCTGTGTCTCTCATGAATAAATAAATTGAATCTTTAAAAAAAAAAAAAAAAGACTGGCCTTTTCTGCCTTTAATGAAGCACTGCATGGGAAAGCTGTAAGACTCAGAAAAAAAAAATGTATGTTCTCTTGGTTCCTAGTACTAAAGCCCCAGCCCCAGAGGCAGCCAGGTAGTGTATTGAGAATGCTCCTGCCAAAGGCTGCTGCCTCAGGGCCTTTGCACTTGTTCCCAGGGCCTGCAGAGCTCTTCCCAAGTAGAAGCAGCTCAACAGCTACAAGAGATCTCTTTGTACTTTACTTAGCCTCTGTTCTTTTCTTCTTCTTTCTTTCCTTTTTTTTAAAGCCCTAAGCTATCATGGTTTGATTTTTCTTATGCAAAACAATTCAATTAAAGAAAATGGTGGGGGAGGGGCAGAGGGAGAGAATCCTAAGCAGACTCCGTCCTGAGAATGGAGTCTGACATAGGCTCCATCTCATGACCCTGAAATCATGACCTGAGTAGAAACCAAGAGTCAGACACTCAACCAACAGCCACACAGGCGCCCCACAGAACTATTTAAAAATGAGGTTTTGGTACTACGTTTTTTGGGTTCCAAAACTAGTGATTGTGATTGTGTATGATCATTGAGTCAGCATTTCTAATTAATTCATAAAGACATGACATTATTGATTCAACACTACCCAATGTCACTACGTGCTATATCTTATTTTGTGCAGGATGCTTTTTTGATTGGGTCCTGGTAGTTAATTTGTTGTTGTTGTTGTTGTTTAAAGATTAATTTATTTATTCATGAGAGACACAGAGAGACAGAGATACAGGCAGAGGGAGAAGCAGGCTCCCCGCAGAGAGCCTGATATGGGACTCGATCCTGGAATCTGGGATCATGCGCTGAGCCAAAGTCAGACGCTCAACCACTGAGCCACCCAGGTGTCCCCTGGTAGTTAATTTGATGAGTACATAGTACTCAGAGAATCTGGGCAGGGAAACCGGAAGAGATCCTGTCATTGGCCCCCACCTCCACCCCACCCTCAGGATGAGGGGAGGGAGCTCTTTTGAACCTGGAGCTCCTCCACTGGCAGGAAATGTGTAGCAGATGCTGTGGAGGCCTGCCTATCCCTTGCTTTCACCATTTTAGCACACACCAGCCTGACTTCCAACTGGCAGAACCTGCATTTCTTTGCCTGAGGGCTTTTTCTAGCAGTGGAGCTGGCTTTGCTCACCCACAGAGCAGGCCAAAAGTGGGAGGGGGGGGAATTAATCCCTACACCAGGAACAACACTCAGCCAATGATGGATAGGAGCTGTGTATAAATACCCCTGCTCCCTCCCTAAGGGAGATAACTTAGAGGTGCATGTCCTAAACTGTACCCCCAAGTTCCCTAGGGGGGATTAAGTTCTGTTGCCCACAGTGTTCATTTGCTCAACCACGGGCCCCTTATTGGCTTCTTTCCTTCTCTGTCTCACTTCCCGACTCACCTACTGGCATTTTCTAGGATGCCTCCCAAATATACGCTTGAATCCTTATTTCAGGCTGCACTTCTGAGAAAATCTTTGGAGGATGATGGAGGGGCAGGAGAACTCATGGCAATTCACCATTGGTTTAGCCCCACTGGAAGCAAGAGGGTGGGGGAGCTCATTCTTGATGTTGGACAGGCCAACCTCCTGGGACAGAGAGCAGATCTGGAGGGATAGGGGGCAGACAGTAACCAGTCTCCTCCTGGAACCTACCTTCCAGTGTGGAGGGTAGAGGATATAAAAGTAATTGCAATAACATAGGCTGAATACAGACCGGGAAGCCACAGGATATTATGGGACATCCAGCTGGGAAGTCGGGACCACCCCTTGAAGAAAAAGAAATCTCCACAGGTGTTTTAAGCAGGGGAAGGGATGAGAGCAGGTGGCATTGTAGAATATAGCCACAGAGCAAAACCTGGATTGAGTGAAGGCAATAGCGGTGGCAGGTTGCTGCCCATAAGGTCAGGGAGAAGGCAGTCGGGCTAGGGTGGAGGCAGGGAGGGGAAAGGGCGGCACTCTGAGATGGAATAACGGGGAGGGGTGGGGTGAGAGGGTTCATGATGGATACAGTTCTTGAGGAGAGGGGGCCTGGGAGGTTGATGGTACCAGACATCATGATGGGGGGAAATGGGGAAGGAGTTTCAGACCCCTCCCCAGAGGTGAGCAAAGGGTGAGACAGCAGCACCCAGGGCGATGCCTGCGGAGGTGCCATGTTTGAGGATGGCAAGAAGTGCTGGAGCTGGCAAAGAAGGCTGCGATGGAGCAGCCTGCTCTGTGGGCAAGCAAATTAGGAGAAAGACCAGGGGAGCTGCCATCAGGGAAGCCAAGGGGAAACTACGGCCAACAGTCAAATGCCACCAGAAGGTCAGATGAGGAAGACGGGTGGTAGGGTCAGTGTCAAGCCTGAGCGGTGACAGTCGAGTGACAGAGGACACAGCCTGAAGTCTGGGTTGAGAAGTGAGGTGGGAGGTGAGGGCTAGGAGATGCCAAGTGTAGACAGCTCCCCTCAGAGAGCTAGGTGGTCACAAGGGGTCCAAAAGGAGCTGTGGGAGACTCCTCAGTCTCTACATTGGAGGGGCTGTCAGGGTGTCAGTGAGGTCAGGGTTAGAGGCCCCTCTCCTCCGCTCTGACCAGGGCCACTGACGCTATCTTTTTTATATTCTGGGCTCTGACAGTGGGTATTATTTGAAAAAAACCTGTTCTATTTCTGAAAAACATTTCAAAAGCCATCAACCTAGTCATATTACCGATGGAGAAACTGAGGTCTGGAGAGGAGGAGGGAACATACCCCAGAGTCAGCCACAGGGATGGAACCTAACACAGGCCTGGGACTCCAACTTTGGTATTTTTTCTGCAACCCCATGGCCCCTAGGAAGAAAAAACCATGGCCAAGCCAGAGCCAGGGTAACACAGAGCCACGGTTAGAGGCAGAGCCTGGTGGCCAGTGAAAACAGAGACAGACAGGAGAGTAAACACAAAAGGGTGTGCTGCAGGCAGCTCATGCCAAGGAGGTGGCCCGCAGTGCAGAACAGCGCCGCCTTCCCCCACGTAGGGCCTGCCCGGGCTGCCCAGCACTGGCCATGGAGTGACCTGGAGGGCCCTACTGCCCGCTAGGCCGGCTGGCCCACTGCTCGGCACGCTCCTTCCTTCTCCCTGCCCGCTCAGGCAAGCCCATGAATAGAACATGAAAGGCAAAATCTTCTAAAAGAAAAAGCAGCTCCCTGGTAGGAGTCGCCCCACTAAATGTCAAATACAGAACAAGGCTTTCTGCCTTGTGTGCTTCTCACTAATGGAGGCACCTTAGCCTCCATATCCCCATCATCCAATTTCCCTATAAATAAATCATTGTAAGAAAAATGCCAATTTTCCCCCTAGGGCCTCATGAATCTCTCTATATAACCATATGTAAAGGCCCCCTTCACTATGGGTTGGCACAGATGCCCAGAGAGAGATGGCAAACTCTGCTTGGGCAATTTTAGAGGCAGAAACCAACCCTCACACCACCTCAGTGGGCTGAGAGTTGGGAGCCCAGCTTTCCTCCTGACTTGGGAAGACTTCGGCGCAATTTCTTGTACACCCACCCTGACTACACTGCCATGGCCCTCTGGTATCAGCCCAGGAAGCTGCCAAGAGGCCCATCTCCAGGGTCTGCTGTGGCCTGTCCCCGAGAAGACATACAGTGTGCCCCACCCCACTGGGGAGCCACACGCCATCTCCCCAAGCTCAGTTCCCGCCATGTGGTGCAGAGCCCTGGCCAGCTCACTCCTGGAGGCCCTCCACGGACTAGCTCGTCAGCCCAATGATGGCACCAATGCCATGCTAGAGGTGCCCACGCGGGCTCCAGGACCCGTGGGTTGGGTGCATGCACCAAGATTCTCTGCCTCAACTCATCATCTTTCTTTTCCAAACCACAGGGGAAACTGGCCTCTGGAATTCAACCATGGCTGGAAAAGGGGCAAGGAGAAGTCCGCTCTGGACAGTTCTGAGCTCTGCAGTTACATTCCAGCTAACAGACTAGGGCCGGGCCCTAGGAACACCATCCCAGGAGTGAAGGAGAACTCCAGAAGTGGGGGGGGCAGCCTGTCAGCTACCATCCCCATGGGCCTATATCCTGGGGCTGTTGCTTCCCATACAAGCACCAGCCAGTCTGAGTGTGGCTGTGTTAACAAGTCCACCAGGTTAGCCAGGAAGAGCAACACATGGGGAAGGCCCAGCTCCCAAATAAATGGTGTTCCAGCCTTTCTCAAGGGCATGAAAGCAGGCAGGACGGTACTGGCCCACTATGCCATCTCTATAATGAAGACACTGCAGCAGGAAGCGGCAGGGAGTGGGTGAGGGTGTGACTGCCCAGACACAAAGAAGGGTAGGGAAAAAGAGGACAGGTGAGACCCTGGCTCAGTCCTGGGGCCCCAGATCCCAGCCAGAGACACTCCTGGAGGTACACCAGAAGGGGAGCACATGGGAACTACCAGGGAGTTCTGTAACAAGATACACAAATGATTCATCAGTGCCCAGCACCCTGCAAAACAAATGTCATGTAAATTCAAGGCAGATGGGCATGTGAGATAATGGAGCTTAGGGGTTAAGAGATCAAGGGAAAGAGCATGGTGGCAAATGGATCTGGTATTGCATTGTGACTCAACAATGTGCCAGCTGAGTGACCCAGGGCAAGGCACTTCATTGGTCTGTGCCTCAGTTTCCATATCTGTAGAGCAGGGACCAGTACAGACTGACCTCAGAGGGTGATTGTGGAGATTACATGGCATAAAGCATGGAGTACACTTAGCTTGGCCCATCAGTAATTAATTATAAGCAGTTACTGCCAGTGCATGGACAGGGACTGGCACAAGTGGATCCTTGCTACCCTCTGTCTCCAGCTAGCATGTATACCTCCTCCTGGAGGGGCCAACCAGGCATGCTCTGAGACCCAAGATGGTTCAGCTTTGCCCTAGTGATGGACACCAAGTCATTGTGCCTCCTCTCCCCAGTTCAAAGGCATCCAAGGAGGTCCCTGCTCTGGGCCCCCTCATCTAGGAGCTCATGTCTCCCTAGGTTTTGTCCCAGGCCTTGAGGAAGCTCTCACCCCAAAGTCTCTACCCCACTCCTCTTTCTGACTCACTTCTACTCAGGGTGGCCTGGCCAGCGCACCCCGAGAAAGGGCTGCTTCCGGCATTCTGCGCGGAGGTCCTGCCTTCTGCTGTCCCTGGAGGCTCTGTTCCCGTTTCGCCAGCTATTTTGCTTCCTTGGCCATCTGTTCCCTCCCTGTCATCTCCTCTCTGCTTTAACCTTAACCACTACTTTGCTGCAGATGGTACCAAACAGATCTGTTCTTGACATCCTTCACGATGCCTGCCCCCTCCTTCTCATCTCCAGCAAGTGAACTTCTCTGTCCTTTTTCAGGCTGTGATTCCAAAGTTTGGAGCTGGATTCACCCCACAAACCTCAGTCCTCAGTTTCATTTGCTGTCAACTCTGCCACACAGGTCAGAGGACAGACACCCCCCTTTCCCCTGTCTTTTCCTCTTCCTAATGAGACTTCCCCTATTCAAACTTGGCCAAGAACCTCTCCTGGCATCAAGTCCACTGTCTGCTCTAGCTATCTACTTGGTGTTCACAAATAGTGCCCTTGAACCCTCCAGAGGGCTCAGGATCAGTGGCCTGAGACAGAGATTAGAAACTCCAGGATACCTTCCTGAGGTGCAGGAGCCAGTGTGCCCATGCTGGGAGTTTGCATCCTGAACAGTTTCTCTGTAGAAAATGGGCCTAGGTGGTGCAGCGAGGACTTGGTCGTGCATTTGCATGACAGGAATTGAACCAAAACACATTTGCTATGTGATCTGAGTTCACGAGGGAAACGGTGCACAGCTCTCCTTGCTTTTCTTCTGGCTACTGGTGAGAAAATGCAGGCACGAGCTTTATTTAGCCACTCACTTTGCCTCTCTTCTTCTATTCGTATGTCTTGGGCTTCCCCTAAAATTTCTCCTTTTGGCTTCTCTTTTCTGGCATAAGGACCAGGAGCTTTGAGGAAAGAAGCATCCCAGAGGCTCCCAATGAAAGAAACCATTTCAGTGACACTGGTTCCAACAGGCTAGGCTGCATTCCCTGGGTGGGATACAGTGAGGCTAGGAAGACTCATTTCGTTTCTGCACCAGGATTTGGGATAAAAAAGCCTCACAACTCAACCCTTCCGAGCAAGGCTCTTAGATTTCCCCTTTACACACCTCCTCTGCAGCAGAAAGAAGAGTGTCTTGGCTATCCATGGAATACTCCTCCCTTCTCTTCTCTTGCTAGAGCTAAAGAGGACCATGAGGCACGTACCTCCAAGAAAGGGAGCCTACTGACACCGGGCCACCTGGATACTCTCAGGTCACCTAGGGAACCTCTGAATTCAAATCAACCAAGCACTGACAACCCCACGGTCCCTTCCTCCCTCTGCCTCCCCTTCTTCACACAAAGGAGACCCAATCCAGCCACCAGGCCAGCCCATCTGCCTATGGAAACCAAAAGAACAAAATGATTCTTACTGGATTGCAGGCCTTAATCTAGCTCTTGCTGAATTATTCAAAGATGGCATTAACTTATAAATGAGTGTGTTTGACTGATTTTGTGGTTGATATACAGATAAATTCTAATGAAAGACAGCTACAAGATTTTAAATTATTAATTAGACTGCCACTTAACAAAGCCTATTTGGCACTCTATTTCCTTGCTTAACAAGACAAAAACTTTAAGGATAGGTTCTGTATTAGCCCAGAGGCTGTTGATTTGCATTCTGTTTTTATAGCTCTAAAAATGAAAACCATAGATCCTGACCTTAAGCAGGCCACTTCTGGCAATGCAAAACCCCCAACAAGCTGTCCTTTCTTCCTGGATGGTGCTAGGTGGCTCTGGGCCTGGCTTGCCCTGTCTGCCTCTCATTTCTGACCAGAGGCTTGCTTTTTATATCCCTGGTTCTGCCAGGGTAGGCCAGGAGATAGAAAAGAGGGCAGACAGCTGCTGAAGCCTTCAACTACCAGCACTGGCAGCAGCAGGATCCACTGACAACTCAGGCTGTTCTGGTTCACAGAGGTGTGGCTGTGGCCACTAGAATCCTTTCACTAAGAGAAACAAGGTAGCACCCTCAATTCCTAAAATGTCCTGCCAGGAGAAAGCACCCAGCTTGCTATAATAAGACAACCAGAAATCAGAGCAATGACCCTTATGATCCAATGCCTATACCCGCCTTCTTCCTCTGGGGCTTCAGACTACTGAGCCTCCTAACTCTGCAAAGTACTACTCCATCATCAAGACCATGAGCCTAACCCTTTTACAGAAAAGTAAGAGGGTTTTTCTCTTCCATCCTACCCTCAGAATCTAGGGATGGTTGCTCTTTGCTTTTTTATTATTTTTTTTAAAGATTTTATTTATTTATTCATAGAGACACACGGTGGGGGGTGGGGGCAGGGAGAGGCAGAGGGAGAAGCAGGCCCCATGCAGGGAGCCCGTCGTGGGACTCCATCCTGGGTCTCCAGGATCACACCCCAGGCTGTAGGCGGCGCCAAACCGCTACACCACGGGGGCTGCCCGGCTCTTTGCTTTTTTAAATCCCTTTCCAAACAGAGATTATGAAACTCCCTCAGGTCCAGGACCCTATGCAGGGCTCTGCAGCTGATAGGCAGGGAAACTGCAACAACTGTCTGAACTTACCCTATCACATTTTTGCTTGGAGCTTTGGGGAATAATTCAAGCAACAGAAACTTCAATGGCCACCTCCCTTGGCATTAGCCTCAGGCATACCTTTGGCTTTGAGCACACACCTAGAATCCATCCACACAGAGAATCCCAGTGTCCTGTATATGTGTATCAAAGAAACAAGTCCTAGGGATCAGGACCAGGGGCTGAGAGAGAAGACTGCCCAGCAAAAGACCAAAATAATAGTCCTTTGCCCACACAATGTACCAGCATCAGGCTGCAGGGCCACTGGAGCTGAGCCTCGCCCAGCAAATGGGCTTTTTTGCTCTGTTTTCCTCAAGCCATCCAGGTGGAAACCTCTTTGATGGTAGAACTGGTCTCACCAACCAAGCCATGCAGGAAGGGAAAAATAGCCTAAGTGGTGAATACATGACTGCCAAGCGTCCAGTGACCACCTCTGAAACAGAGCAACTGAGCCTTCTCCACCTGGAGAGGCCCCCAGAATGCACTGGGCTCATCCTGGGTTGGGTCTCTGGTAGCAAGGATGGGGGAGAAAGGCTCCTGGAGGCTGCTCAAGCCACCCTGGGTACCTAAGCCAAGTAAATAAAGTACACGGGCTGCGTTGTGGTTCATTTTTAACTATAAACTGCCCAAAAAGACCAAAAAGAAAATGAGATGTCAGTTCCCCTCTATTATCTCCACCACAGACCCAGTAACCCCAACATGGTGGTCTCTTAAAACTGCCTAGGAAACCTTACTCACCAGGGCAAGTGTACACACTCCAGGTCCAAACTTCTCAGGCCTGGACCTCTACTCGGTTCTGTAAAAATTCACCCTCTGTGTGCAGAAACTGACCAGCACCGCTAGCTGCTGAAACGACTTGTGCAGAAACTGACCAGCACCGCTAGCTGCTGAAACGACTTTAAAGTCCCTTTCTGCAGGGAAAAGGAACTCGAGTGTATCAGTGAAGAGGTTTCTCTGACCGGCCGCAGAGACTTTTCCCACACACAGAAAGAGGCAGTGAGCGTTTCCCCCGCACTGCCCCAACCCACGAGGAAGACACAAGTCACACACAAGTTTGTGACTATTGACACGATGGGGCAACCGAGGCTTCCCGGTAGCAGGCCTGAGCATGCCAGGACCACCACATAGCCCTTACTGCGTCCAGTGAAGGTGTGGTTTCTTCACCCACCCGTCCCACCTGCTTGTGGGGTCTCTTCCACAACCCCCACAGCTGCTCCGCCCCGCCTATCTTGGGGCTACAGGGACTCCGCTTCCCATTCCTCCGCCATCTCCCCCTGCCCGTTTTCTCCTTCCCCATCCTACTGTGAGGTCAGAATCCTGTGCTTACGACACCTCGGTCTGTTGCCATGGAAACAGGGGCGGATTAAGGCAGGAGCGCGGAGCGCAGGGATCAGGCCCCTCAACTACCTGAGCTCCCGCCTCTGCCAGCTCCCGCCTCTGCCAGCTCCCGTAGGGCCCGGGCAGCCAGACGCTGCCGCCGCGGCTCGCCGTCCACCCGGCCCGGCCCAGAGACGACAGGGTCCCGACGAGCGCCGCAGCTCGCCCAGACCTGGGAGGGGCGGGAGGCAGACGCAGAGGCCGGGGCAGCGGGAGACCGGGCTTGCGGGCTCACGGCGTGGTCACCTGCCCTCCCTGGGCCCTGGGGACAGCTCCCCGCGCGGCAGCCACGTGGGGGCGCGGCGGGACTTCCCCAGCACCCGCGCCAACTTTGCAACGCTCTTCAGTGAGCCGGGCTGCGGCGGGGAGCGGGGGTTGAGGTTAGGTTGTCGCGGGGCCAGCTCTCTCCAAGTTGAGCCTGGCGCACCTGCCCGGCACACAGCCGGCACGGCCCCCACCTTCCCATCTCTGCTTCAGGCATAAGGAAAGTTTGAAGAGCCGGACATCAGGCGCTAGCCACCTCCCCTGGGCTGCTGCGTGCCCAGAGCCCGTCCCTGAGGACCAAGGCAGGACTGCAGGGAAGGTGCCCGCGTCCTGGCCCCGCCTGAGAAGCGAGGGCGCGCAGAGAGCGCCCCGGCCGCGCGGCGACTGACCGCTGGCCGCCCTGGAGCGCGGGCTGCACCCGGCCCCGCCAAAGCGGCAGAACTGGCAGCATGTGCCCGCGCAGGAGATGGAGCCGGCAATTGCAAAACTTTGTAATGGCAAAGCAAAGGTCCCAAAAGGCCGGCTCCCCTGCCATCATGGGTAGCTCACAGTGGTCTCGAAATGACCTCGCCGAGCCAGATCCCTAGGCCTGGCCGTTCGATCCATGGTGCAAATCCCGTGTCTCGCAACCGGCCACCGACAGGGGCCGAGCTCCAGCAGCAAACCCTCCGCAGGTGTGTCCCCGCAAAGCCCGCCAGCCCGCCCGCCCGCGGCTGCTTCCCCGGCCAGGAGCTCCGGCGCCAGGATCTCTCGGGTGGCTCCGAGGCTCGAGGCTCTGCCGCGTGCGCACTCAACTCCAACTTGCCCCTTCGGCTCCAACTCACCTTTGCGAAGCATGTTGGCCGCGGGGCCGCCACTCCGAGGTCGGCCTAGGCGCGCTCCCTCCCGGAGTCGGGATTCAAATCCTTGGGCGCCGGCTGCAGCTAATCCGAGCGCGTCGAGGCGGGGGCAAGCCGGGGATCCGCTTGTGCCCGGCAGCCTGGCCCCTCAGGGGCATGGTGAGCCCCAGCCCTGCGCCCAGGGCACCGGCGCCCACTAGCAACCGCGGAGCTGCCTGGCAGCCGGGCGCGCTCGCTCAGCCCCGGGACAATCCGCTTGCTCCGCGGAGCCGGCGGCCTGCTTCTGCAGCCCCGAGCTCTTTGCAGGCGGTTTTGAGGGGGGACGCCGCCCCCCGGCCACCCGGCCGCCGGGCAGCGGCCCCCTCCTCTCCGCCCCCTCGGGCCGCCGCTGCCGCGGCTGCT
This sequence comes from Canis lupus familiaris, assembly GCF_011100685.1. Lineage (NCBI taxonomy): Eukaryota > Metazoa > Chordata > Mammalia > Carnivora > Canidae > Canis > Canis lupus. Next base: position 46,081,142 of record NC_049230.1, read on the forward strand.
GCAAAAGGGCGCTCGCACGCACCGCCGAGCTCCGGGGAAAGCGCCCGGCGCGCGTTTGCAGGACCCAGCGATCCGCGGAGCGGGGCGCCTCCCTTCCTCCCCCAACCCCCCGGCTTCCCCCACCTTTCCTCCTCCCTCCCTCGCTGGCTCGCTAGCTCCCTCCCTCTCGCTCCGCTCCCCGCCCCCGCTCACGGAGCGCCTCCCATACAAAATTTATGAAAGTGCTCTCAGCTCGCGGTGTCGAGCGCCGTCCTATTCCCAGGGCAGCGGCGCTCAGCCGCGCGGCGCCGCCTCCCAAGGTGTTTTCGCTTCGCCCGCCCCCGGAGACGATCCTCGGCCCGCTTCGGTCCAAGTACCTGCCCCAACCCCGGGCGGCCGTCGGGCCACTCGAAAGCCCCTCCCGGGCCCCGCGGGCTTCCTGGAGCTCGCACCCGCAGCCCAACCCCCGCCCGCTCGCCCTTCGCGGCTGGAGGTCAGAGAGAGGCAGCTGGAAGCGTGAGCTCTGCCCAAGGGCTGGGACCAGAGGACTGCCGCCCAGAGACCCCGATCACAAGTCTGCACCCCTGCCCATATCCTCTCTAGCCGGCTCTGCTTCCTTCTCGGAGGCTCGACGGCTCCTCCCTGCCAAGGACAGCTCCGGCAAACCCAGCAGCCTCGCAGCCCGCGTCCCAGGATACTGCTCCTTTGGGGGTGGGGGGGAGGTGTGGCGCGCACCCAGGCTGGTCTAGTCCTTGCAGCAAGCATTCAGGAAGGCCCAGTTGCAAATCCTAGAGAAAGAGAAGGATCAATGTGGGGCTTAAGGTGGGCTATCCCCGCCTGGGGCGGAGGGGTCTCTGATCCCCTTCAGTCTACACAGACCCCAGCTGGGGCTTCCTGGAAAATGGAAGAGGCATCGACTGGAAAGTGGTCCCGCAGGGGGCTAGTTGGGCTGAAAATAGAAGGTTCAGGCAGGCGAGATCCTGGGTGGAGGGGGCACCCCCTACTGGCCTGGGATAAGAGGGGTCCTGGGAAAGGAAAAACAGTGGGCCAAGTCACTCGTTCAACACACATTTATTGAGGGTCAATTGTGTACAGCGTTACTATTCCTCAGGATTCAGCCTGCCATTCTGGAGTTTACAGTTAATACGGACCAAATGATAAAAGTCCAGATGAGACAGTGCATGGAAGAAAAGCAAGCAGGGTACAGTACAGAGCTGACACGAGGGGGTCAGGGAGCACTGCAGGTGACATTAAGAGAGCTAATTGGAGGGCAACAATGAGTTGCAATTCCCTGGAGAAAAACTTGGTATGATAGGAAGGTTCAGAAGAAGGCCAATCTCATTCCTTCACTCATACATGCATTCAATGACACTGATTCTCTGGGTTTCGGCTAACTACATAGGCATGTGACTACAGACACTTAGGGCATAGTTGGGGAAAAAGACCCACAAGCCATCTTAGAATGTGACAGGAGATACAAAGTGTCAAAGGGAACTTGGCCAGCTCTGTAAGGGGGTGAAGGACAATCATAGGAAGACTTCACCAAAGAGAAGCCATTTAGGTTGGATCTTGAGGGCCGAGTTCATCAGTCTGAGAAGGAAAAGGGGCATTCCAGGGAGGAGAGAAGGTGCAAATGCTTGAAGGAGAAAAAGTAACCTTGTTCTGAAGATCATCAAAATTGGTCCATCTCGGGATGGAACTGAAGGTGAGGCATTCTTTCTCTTAGCTGGGACCAGCTGCAGGTCTGGACTGGCCCCACACCCTGCCTGAAGGCTGCCAGGCAGACATTAAAGCTAGTCTTGATGGCACTGCAGAGGCTTTCCAAGAGTGAACTGAGGCCCAGGGAAGCTGAAAAACTTGCTCGATGTCACAAAGCAAAAGATCAGTGCCAAACTGTAGGCCTGAATCAGGGTATGCTAATCCTACTTCCAACTCCCTGAGCTACCACCCCATGAACCCCCAGCCCCACAAACTCCAGCATCTTAAAGTTGGCCGGGGCTGAGCGTGAGTGTGAGAAGCAGAGTTATTTCAGGCTTTAGGAGGGCTGGGTGCTGCTTTGGAGTCCAGCCAGAGGGTGGGGGTGACTATAGGCGGGTGTTGTGGTATAATGTGGGGGTGCACTGTGCCCGCCTTCTTGTCAGGCAGTAATTACTCAGACTGCTGAGTAACTCAGGCAGGGAGACCCCCCACAAACAGATGGAGGTGTTCTTGGCCCAAGTTGAATGGCAGCCCCCGAAGTCCTTCACTGCATAACTTGGGGGACCTGCTCACATCTGCTCTTGATGTCTAGTTCCCCTAGACATCACCTGGTTTCCCATGGGTGCCAGGGCAGTGCATTCAGCACAAGAGGCTGCAGGGCAATGCTATAAGAGGATGAAGGCCTTCAATCATCAACAGGCCCCACCTCTGCCTAGGGAAAGGCCCTAAGGGGTTGTGCCTGCTAGGGAGAAGCCACTACTCTGCTGAAGTCAGTCTCCCTCTCCCGCAAGTCACAGCCATAGTCAGAGTTATAACTGTCCATAGGCTGGGCTTTAGTGTCCCAAAGGGGGAAGGGCTGGACTAGGGGATCCCTGGAACGGGGATCTTGCACCCCAGGGGTCCACGGAACCTGCCAGAAATGAGAAGTCCAGGCTGGGCTCTTATCAAGGTAAGAGGGGTGTTCTTGGAACCCATATTGGCCACAGTCCCATCCAAAGCCATGACTGTCCTAAGAGTATGGGTCAGTGGCCTGAGGGGCAGAGCACTGACCCCTTCTGATCCTCCCCTTGGCTGCTCACTCTCAGCCAGCCCATACATTCCTCCTCTCTGGGCAGCCTCCCAGGCAGGCCTGTCCCCAGCTGCTTGTTTTTCACTTCTCTGTGCACCTTAATTAGGAGTTTCCAAGCAAGGAGGGCCTCCAGGGGAGCCCCAGGCCACAGAGCTACCTTAAAGGGCCAGCTGTGCTCACATCACCACCACAGAGAGAGGAAGATTGTGCCAGAGGGTTAGATGGGCAAACAGCCCTGGGGGACCATTGCTGTCTGGGGCAGACCTACCTTGCTAAGGGCCAGTCCTTCAGGTATGCTGCTCTTAAAAGGTCAAGGCTGTCTCGCTGGCTGTTATGCCTTCTCTTTGGGATACCAGGAGCCAGGGCCTGATCAAGAGAAAGGCTATCTAGGCCTGAGGGGGAGCCTAGGTGATTGGGATCCTTGGACTGCCCACTCCACCCCACCCCCACCCCAGGAAAGCACCCTCAGGCTTGGGGCCTTCCCTTGGTAGCAGTTTTTCACCGGGGAACCTTTGGCATCAGCACTGTTGATTCTCAAGGTAGAGGGCTCTGGAGCTTCGAAAATCTACCCCAGGACTCAGCCTGGAGCTGGGCTGAGGGGAGCCGAGTTCTGTCTCGCTGAGGCAGCGGGGTCCTCAGAGGTATGGAATGTAGGTAGGTAGGGCCCTACCTACACGGCCTCCACTGCTTACCAGGAGGGGAGACTGGGAGAGGAGCGGAAGGGATACCTGGGGACGTCCCCATTCACAAGACTTGGCCCACAGAACTCGGGCTGGGAGCCAGAAACTAGGGGAGCATGATCTGGGCGTGACGGGGCCGGGAGGCCGGAGAACGCCTCTGCCAAGGTACTGGGCTGCTAGGGGCGGGGAGAGCCCGGTCTTCCCGGCTCGGGGGGAGGAGCCGCGGTAGCCCCGCCCCACCGGCGCCTTCCTGGTCCCCGCCCAGCAAGTCCCCGCCCCTCGCTAGCGACCGGCGGTCGATCGCAATGTCTGAGCTCTCGGCGTTCCGCTAGCGCTGCCTTTTTGGTCTCCACGTGGTCAGGCCTATGATGGCGGCGCTGGCGGCGTCGGCGGCAGCGGAGCCGGGCAGCCGGAACGGCACCAGTCGAGGTGGGTGCTACGGCGCTTCGGCCTCGGGACCTCGCACCGCGAGTTAGGGCCCCCAAGTCAGGGACAGAACCACCCCCCTCTGACGGCGGCGGCGGCCTTTCTCCGCCAGACCGGGAAGGCCCCGCGGTCACTTGCTCCCGAGGCTTTCGCTGAAGCCCAGAGTGACCAGTCTTCCTTCTGCAGCCCTAGGGCGCGGTCGGGAGCAGCCCTTCCTCGGAGCTTGTAGTCCTCAAGCCTCCGTTGGCTGGCGCAGGAGGACTCACGGATGAGGCGGACCCGATGGGGAAGGAAAGAGCCGGGCGCGTTGCAGCGGCCTGTCCACAAGTGGGCCCCCAGGGAGCGCCCTCAGGAACGAGGCAGGTGGCCTCATTCACCAGGCTCTCACCGAGCACTCCCTTAACGCCAGGTCAGGGACTGCACGACAGCCCTGCCCTCAGGGTCTCCGTCTACCGGAGAATATCGATGTAAACAGACGGTCACAGACACGTGATGAAGGAGGAGGCGCCTACTTAGTCTGGGGACAAATTGAGCTACTAAGACCAGCAGCTCCCGCACCCCAACGACCACGAGGGACTTGCCCAGTCAGAGGAACTTCTGTGAGGGACCCAGGATTCTGGGCTGGTTGTTCCAAGGCATTTGAAACAACTGAACAAGAACGATGGCAGTGGTCACATTCAAATACGGTCTCGGGATGCCAGCCTGCCATGTTAATTCTCCACTGCATCATGGTCACTACTACCATCCACCCACAGGCAGAGGGTGAAGGGTCATGTCTGGGAGGGTCCCTCCCACAGTAGTAAAGGGCCCTAGCACAAGCTCTGGCACAGAGTACAGGTTCAATAAATATTTGTTCGATAAATTAGTTTCCTTATCACATTCCCAACCTATCTGGTTCCTAAAGAGATAACAGGGGTTGAGCTAAGTTGAATTGTGGGGAATAGGATGTGAATTAAGGGCTGAGCTTGGGACGCCTGGGTGGCTCAGCTGTTAGAGTCCGCCTTTGGCACAGGATGTGATCCTGGGGCCCTGGGATCGGTCCTGCACCCGGCTGCCTGTGAGGAGCCTGCTTCTCCCTCCGCCTGTCTCTGCCTCTGTGTCTTTCATGAGTAAATAAATCTTTAAAAGGAGGGGGGGGGGATCCCTGGGTGGCTCAGCGGTTTAACGCCTGCCTTTGGCCCAGGGCGCGATCCTGGAGTCCCGGGATCGAGTCCCACGTCTGGCTCCCGGCGTGGAGCCTGCTTCTCCCTCCTCCTGTGTCTCTGCCTCTCTCTCTCTCTCTCTCTCTCTATGTCTATCATAAGTAAGTAAATAAATAAATCTTGAAAAAAAAGGGGGGGCTGAATTTTGCTGATGGGCTACAGTGTTTTGTCCTTTAACCAGGGGGTTGCAGTTTGTATACCCTCATTTGCCCCCCCCCACCCCCACTAGACTGCTAGGCCCTAAAGGGCAAGAGCACTTATCTGTCCTCACCAGTTTGCCCACAGTCCTAACTAGAGTGTGTTCTTTCCATCTTTTCTGGGGTGGAACAATGAGACCAAGGAACTTGTTAACTCAGTCAAATGTTTGGTGTTTATTTCCCTTTTAAATGAGAGGGAAGAGTGTAGGAATTCACCAGTGTAGACACAGTCAGTGGGACTTGAGTAAAGAGGGCAGTCTCTTAAATTCTAGTACTTAGAACAATTTGCTTATAGATCTCATATCTAGGACCTCAGAACTTCAAGGTGTTCTTAGGGCCTGGGGTGCATTTTCCCAAGCTGCCAGGCTTTTGGGTTTTCCTCGGAGTTTTTTTTTTTTAAGATTTTATTTATTTATTCATGAGAATACACAGAGAGGAGAGAGAGACAGAGAGAGGCAGAGACACAGGCAGAGGGAGAAGCAGGCTCCATGCAGGAAGCCCGACGTGGGACTCGATCCCAGGTCCCCAGGATCACGCCCTGAGCTGTAGGCGACGCTAAACCACTGAGCCACCGGGGCTGCCCCCCCACCCTTTTTTTTTTAAGACTCATTTATTTATTCATGAGAGACACACAGAGAGAGGCAGAGACATAAGCAGACGCAGGCTCCATCTCAGAACCCTGGGATCCATGACCTGAGCCAAAGGCAGACTCTCAACCACTGAGCCACCTAGGCATCCCTACTCAGAGTTCTTGATCAAGGAGCAGTTGTTTGGGTTTTTTCCCATTTGCCCCTCAGTTCAGTCTCCTGGTATCACCTCTGTTCTCCGAAGGTAAGGGGTGAACTGTACCCTACTCATGGGCTCAAGGCTTTGATGCCCAGTAATCTTGCAACAGGGAAACGAATTATGCAGATCTCCTCCTGGCTTAATGGGTTGTCTTTCCAGTTTCAGAATGAACTCAGTGGGGAAGACAGCTGGGCCAACCCCCTTGGCATCTGAGATCTGGGCCTGAAACTTGGGTGGTGTTATATGCTTAACTGGGTCTGGTTCTGTTTTAGGCCAGGTGCTAACTCAGGCCTTGCATTGTCTTAGGTCGAACCCCTCGGGGCCGCTTAGCCAATCAGATTCCCCCCGAGATCCTGAACAACCCCCAGCTGCAGGCAGCCATTCAAGTCCTGCCTTCCAACTATAACTTTGAGATTCCCAAGACCATCTGGAGGATTCAACAGGCCCAGGCCAAGAAGGGTGAGCCCCCCCAAACTTTGAGATGGGGTAGGGTGGAAAGGTTGCCTGGCTCAGTCAGGGGCAGTATCCTCATCCCAGCATTTTCCCAGCCCTCTGCTCTCATGTCTCTACTCTCTTTCAGTGGCCTTGCAAATGCCTGAAGGCCTTCTCCTTTTTGCCTGCACCATCGTGGATATTTTGGAAAGGTGAGATTTGGGCACTGGAGAAGCAGCTAAACCAAGACCTTCCCTATGCCCCTTAGAGCTCTGCCTGTCAACATTTTTTCCTTCTGGACCTCGGCCTTACTCAGCCCCTTCCCACAACCATACACACACAAAGGGAAAAAGCCAAGACTACACTCAGCCTGCTGAGATCCCAGCCTGTCTGGCTTGGCTTATCCATATAAATCTCTCCTTCCCTAAAATATTAAGGAGGGGTGGAATGAGTCGATTCCAGTTATCTTCAAAGCTGGCCCTAGAGCAGGTAGTGGGGCCTGAGGAGGAATCCTGGGAGCTGACCTGGAGTGAGCTGAGTTGTCAGCATCAGGTCTAGCCAAGGGGAACTCTTTTCTCTGTCCTATTTGGGGGAGTATGGCAAGGAGGGGTTTGGTGGGGGAGAAGTGTCTAGGAGATAGTATTCAGTTCCCCTCCCCTCTCTGTCTAAGTTTCTTCATTACCATGAGCCATCCTTGGGAGTGGGGGGTGGGGAGTGCTCAGCCATCTGGAACCAGCATAGAAACAGGGAAGGGGGTTGGGGAAAGGGGAGGTCAGCTCGTGATGGGAACCTCCCACTTTCCTGCTGCTGCGGGGCCCCCACCCCCCGCATCCATTGCCACAGACTCCCTGCCCAGCTCCCACCCTCTTGGCCCTTGGGGATGCTCTCTGGGGCTCGGGGCAATTTGCATACATTTTAATCTATAAAAAATTAAGTGCTCTGGCTGACTCAGACGCCTGGGCTGCATTTTAAGGAGTGGAATAATCTGCTTCTGTGCACAGACTGATTTGGGGAAGGCCAGGGGGTTGCTGATTGACAGCAGTTTTGCTTGTACCACCACACCACCCGCAGAGAAGTGGGGAGACCCCAGTCACTAAGCCAGGCTCCATGCTCCAGGGGTGGGTCCCTCAAGGAGGAACTGGTCCTCCAGCTCCATTCCCATGGTGAGTTTGGGGAGTGCGGGGTCTTCCCCACCCACCCCTGTCCCCCAGTGATTCAGGCCTGGCAGCAGATCCTATGGCAATGTGTTGGCCAGAGCCCACTCTTTCTGACGCATGAGGTATGTGGGTGGTGCCATGTGCTGTGGGGGAGCTGTTCATGGGTCCCCCCCATCCTGGGCACAGAGGGCCTAACTCAGGGTGGGGAGATAGCAAGGGGGTCTGGTTGACAGGGAGGCTGTGTGTATCCATACATGCATACCCACACACACCATAGTGTCTGGGCATGGGAGTGGGTGCCTTCACATGTGCGTACATGCTTACTGCGCCGGGTGGGATGAGTCAGGACATCAGTATTTGACCTATGTATGCCAGGCTGAGGGGTGGGGGGTCCTTCTTGCAGTCTGAGCTTGGACAGAGCAGCGTGCTACAGAGACCATCCGCGTACAGCTACAGATCCAGGAGCTGCTGCCAGGACTGGAGGATGTGGCAGCTTGGCCCCTCCTACTCTTTTTTGGCAGAAGTGGCAGCTGCCAGCCCAAGTGATTGTAGGGGGTAGGGAGAAAGGAGTTGGGCCCTGAGATAGCCCCACAGGGGTAGGTCTCTCTCCCACCTCACCCCTGTGTCACTGTCTCATTCCCCACCCCCCTCTGCTGCTCCACCCCCCCACAGGTTCACAGAGGCTGAAGCAATGGTGATGGGTGATGTGACGTATGGGGCTTGCTGTGTGGATGACTTTACTGCAAGGGCCCTCGGAGCGGACTTCCTGGTGCACTATGGCCACAGCTGCCTGGGTATGATGGGCCAGGATTCTGGCAGGGGGGCAGAGAGGCAGGACTACACGCTAATCCCCCATCACAGTGCCTTCTTGTTCTGCTTGCAGGCAGGCGGTCCCTCCCAGTTTCTGGGATGGCCTTGGCCTTCCTGCTCTGCAGGTGGATCTTTCCTTTGGATTTGGTTGCCTTGGAAACAGTGTTGCTGTCCCAGATGTGGGTGTTTGAAAGGCTGTTGGTGGCAGAGCAGGCTGGGCCCCTGGCCGAGTGATAGAGAAGGAGCTTCTGACGGACCTGTGACTGCCCCCCGCCTCCTACCCACTCCTTCTATCCGTAGGCAGAAGCCATTGTCCTGGCTGCTCGGAGACCTTGGCCCAGGCAGGCCCCCTGTCCTTGTGGCCTTCCAAAATAGTCTCCTGAACTCTTGCCTCCTCTCAGTTCCCATGGATACCTCAGCCCAAGACTTCCGGGTGCTGTATGTCTTTGTGGACATCCGGATAGATACTGCCCACCTCCTGGACTCTCTCCGCCTCACCATTCCTCCAGCCAGCTCCCTTGCCCTGGTCAGCACCATTCAGTTTGTGTCGACCTTGCAGGTAAGTGGACAGATGGCAGCCAGCCTCCAGTCTGCTCCTGTGCCCCATGGTAGGTGCTCCAGGCTGGTCCTCTGGCCCTGGCTCTCCCTCCTCACTCACTTTCTTCCCTTCCCCTCATCATCCTTACAGGCAGCTGCCCAGGAGCTAAAAGCTGAGTACCGTGTGAGTGTCCCGCAGTGCAAGCCCTTGTCTCCTGGGGAGATTCTGGGCTGCACGGCCCCCCATCTGCCCAAAGAGGTGGAAGCTGTTGTGTAAGTGAAAAACGGAGGGCCAGTTGTAGAGACATAAGAAATGTACCCTAGAAGGGAGCCTGACAATCACTGTGTAGGAAAGGAAACTGAGTCTAAAGCTTTTCAACTGTTGGCTCAAGGTCACTCTGCAAAATGGGGACCAGATAGGGTTTCAGCTTTCCTGTCTCCCTCTCAGGTGCTCTGTCCACCATCTAGGAGGCTATGCCCAGGGTGGGGCACGAATCAGAGGGCCTCATGGGGTTGGGGTGGTGGTGTTGAGGGTGGGCTAGAAATGGTGGGAATATAATTGGAGAAGATGGATGGGCACGTTCAGGCTGCAGCTCCATTAATTTAGCATCCGGACAGCTAACAAGCAGGAGCAGCATGTCTCCTGCCGCCTAATTATTTTAGGTAATGGAAATGCTTAATGTTGTGTGAATGCAGCCAGCCTCAGAGCCGACAGCTCCTCCAGCTGGGACTAGGGAGGGGAGCCCCATTGCTAGCTAATGGCAGAAAAAGAGGGAGGGGCACTCCTCCCTGACTCATCGCCACCTTTGGGGCTGTAGATGCTGGCCCCACAGGCCTTGCTGCTCCCACAGAGGACAGCCCTGCCCTTAGACAGGCTCACATCAGGGCCTACCCCAGACCAGACTTGGAAGCCCTGCTCCCCAAGGGCAGAACTCTGTGCCTGCACCTGCATAATGCTGAACTCCTAGGTGCCTACCCTTGGGGGCTTCGAGGTATATATTGGAGGGAGAGATACCCTGAGTGTTGGCCAGTCATCACAATTCAGTGTGGTCTCCAAGAAAAAAGGAGCTGCCATGGCAGATTGACCTCTATGCTCTGTCTTCTCCATGGCCTGAGGAGCTTCTTTTAGGGATAGGCTTGAAAAAGCCTGGTGGTTAAGCCTAGAGTGGAGTCCCAGATACACTGCTTTTTTTTTTTTTTTTTTTTTTTTAATTTTTATTTATTTATGATAGTCACAGAGAGAGAAAGAGAGAGAGGCAGAGACATAGGCAGAGGGAGAAGCAGGCTCCATGCACCGGAAGCCCGATGTGGGATTCGATCCCGGGTCTCCAGGATCACGCCCTGGGCCAAAGGCAGGCGCCAAACCGCTGCGCCACCCAGGGATCCCCCAGATACACTGCTTAATAGTTCTGTGACTACGGGCAAGTTTCTTAACGTTACTGAACATCAATTGTATCTGTTGTAAAATGGGGATACTATAGGTGGCTTGGATGGTTGTTTGATAAGACTGAGAGAAGTCCTACATGGCAAGTGCTTAGCCCAGGCCTTGTGCACAGAAGGCACAAATCCAGTAAAAGTAGTTGTTACAACTCAGTAACAAGGCCTGAGAGCTAGTTCGGACAGAGGGAGCCAGTGTATAACCCAAAACCTCATTTACAGCATCGATGATACCTTGAACCCTACCTACTTGCCATGTCTGTGTTGAGCTAGGTGAGGGAGAACCTGTCCCGCCACCTCTAAGTTAGGATCTCTAGAGCCCTAAGCAGCCTTTTCATGGCCCTAGGCTGCCCTGCTACTCTTCCCTCAGAAGGTTGGGGTGAGGAGCGGTTCCTAAGTTCTGTATTACATAACTAGAAGGGCCTTATACTCATCCAGTCACACTCCTTATTTTTGCATTTGAGGAAACCAAGGCCTCAGGAGGCAAAATGATGACTTAGGCTAGTGGCTAGTGTACAGACACACACACACACACACAGAGCACATTCAGCGAAGAACTCAATCTGGACCTGCAAGCCACTGCCTGCCTTTTCTACTGCTCCACCCCATCCCATACTCACCATCCCCTTTCTCCACACTGCAGATATCTTGGAGATGGCCGCTTCCATCTGGAGTCTGTCATGATTGCCAACCCCAGTGTCCCTGCTTACCGGTATGGACTAAGGTGGGGTGGCCAGCTAGGGAGGGGGTGGGATTTCCCTGCCACTGAAGCCCTCAGTTGGCCGAAACTTCCTGAATCTGCTGGCCTGACCCAGGGCTACTGCTGCATGGGACCCACCCACCCCCTGCGATTCACACTGAGATCCTAGATCGCCATCCTACTTTTGCCTGCTCCATCTGTAGGACTGAACTTTCCCATGATAATCTCTGCTCTTGCCTCTGTTCCTAATTACCTGCATGGAACCTACAGTTTCAGGAGACCAAGGGGCTGGGTCAGGGAGCTGTGTGTACAAAAGGTACTGTGAATGGCTGTCACCGTAACCCTTATAGCTTCTTTTCCAGATATGACCCATACAGCAAAGTCCTGTCCAGAGAACACTATGACCACCAGCGCATGCAGGCCAACCGCCAAGAAGCCATAGCCACAGCCCGCTCAGCCAAATCCTGGGGCCTTATCCTGGGCACTTTGGGCCGCCAGGGCAGCCCCAAGATTCTGGAGGTCAGAGGGCTTGGGAAGGCCTCTGGAGGATGGAACTGACTAGAAATCCAGCTGGAAAAATCAGTACATTAAAGGATTTAGACTTGGCTTGATCGTGGTGTTCTGAGCTTGGCCTCCCTCTTCCAACAGCACCTGGAATCTCGTCTCCAAGCCTTGGGACTTACCTTTGTGAGGCTGCTGCTGTCTGAGATCTTCCCCAGCAAGCTTAGCCTACTTCCTCAAGTGGATGTGTAAGTTTTCTCACCTTACCTCCCTAGCCATGACTCCGGCTAAGGAAGCTTAGATCTGAGTCCTGCCCAGCACATAATGAAGGCTGGAGTTGTTAGGAATTGCGTCCATGAAATTTTAATGTATACAGAGATTTCATCCAGCAGGGGCTACCTTTGGCTGTGAGTCACACACAGTTTGGCTTGGGGGCTCACCAGTAGCTGCATCATCACAGTCACTCTGTGTGAGATGAGTTTGAGTGGTGTTTGGCACCTGCAGTGTATCAGAACTAAATTAAATTTGATTCTGGGGATATGATCACAGATGAGCTGCCCAGGCCCCGCCCTCAGAGAGCTAACAGAGAGCTCTCCTGGAGGAAACAAGAGAAAACAAACAGCACTATAGTGTTACTCTAAATAGTAGGTGATTGTGTTTACTTTGGAAGTAATAGTAAGCATTCATTGGGTGTGTTGGGGATACAGTCATGTATTTTAGCATGCTGCCCAGAAGGAGGGTACCCTCTCCCCGCCACCCTTGGGTTTGACTTGACTTCCCTTCCTAGGTGGGTGCAGATAGCATGTCCACGCCTTTCCATTGACTGGGGCACAGCCTTCCCCAAGCCGCTGCTGACACCCTATGAGGTAACCCTATGTTTTAAAAATACCCAAGAGAGAGTGGGCTTTGCACCTGGTTCTGTCAAGGGAGGGATCTGCAGTGGGGTGGGCAGCACTTCTTACAGCTGACTCATTTCCTAGCTGTGTGGCCTTGGGTGAGTACCCTAACCTCTCTGAGCCTCACATTTCTTTTCTGTGTTCTGAGGATAATAGGACCTCCACAGGCCATCGTGAAGACAGAATTCATTAATCCTGTGCAGAAAAAGTTGGCAAATGTTATTGCCCCGTTATGCTCCTCTAGGCAGTGGTGGCCCTGAGGGACATTTCCTGGCAGCAGCCCTACCCTATGGACTTCTATGCTGGCAGCTCCTTGGGGCCATGGACAGTGAACTACGGACGGAACCGGCCCCCCCAGGACCCCCAGGCGGCCCCAGCTGGAGAAGGTAGGCAGGGACTGGGAGCTGGAAGAGACCACAAAGCCCAGGCCTGGCCCTGGCCGCCTCCCTAGTGACGCCGGCCGAGGCCGCCGCGGTGCGGCCGCTACGGGAAATGCACAGGAGCGGGGTGGAGGGGAGGACGTAGCCGAATGGAGACCCTGACCAAAGTCTGCGACCTCCGATGCAGGAGGAGTCCACGTGCCACTCTCCAGTCGCGGCTTGCGACGGTTGCAACTGCGGAGACGAAAAGGGAGCGCCGCGGGCTCAGTGAGATCCTGCCTGGGCGCAGGTACCCGCCTCTGCTCCAGCTGCGCCCTACCCCCTCTCTTTTGTTATGGGAACACCTGCTCGCCCTGAGGCCCGCCTTCGGGGTGGTGCCATTTGGTCCCGCCCCCCGTACTTCCGACTTCCGCTCGGGGAACGGCTGCTTCCGGCCCGTGGCGCGTTGCCCGGCGAGATGGCGGCTCAGCAGCCCCTGCGGGTGTTGGCCCTGGCCGGCTTCCGGCAGAGCGAGCGGGGCTTCCGCGAGAAGACTGGAGCGCTGAGGAAGGCGCTGCGGGGCCGCGCCGAGCTCGTGTGCCTCAGCGGCCCGCACCTGGTCTCGGGTGCCGAGGGCTCCGAGGGCGCCGGGCCGGACTCCGGTGAGACGGAAATGCACCTGCGTCTTCTATCGGGATTCGTCTCCATAACTCCCCTCAGCATACTCCCACGCTGTTTCCTCGCCTCATTCCTTCCCCCTGCCGAACCCTTCAGTTCTTCCTTCCCAGACTTCCGCCTTGATCAGTCTTCCCTTCTCCCAGATTTTCTTCTCTCCCCTCGGCCACCTCTTTGCACACATGGTCATTCCCAAGCCTTCCGTCCGTCCGTCCCTTTTTCATTTCTCATCCCCTAGGTACCTGCTTGCCCTGACCCCATCCTTTCCTATCACTGTAGAGCCCTGCCTTCCGCCGGAGGAGCAGCCTCGAGGCTGGTGGTTTTCAGAACAGGAGGCAGACGTTTTCAACGCCCTGAGCCAGCCCACGGTATGCAGAGGTCTGGAGGAAGCCTTGGGAACCGTGGCACAGGCACTGAAGAGACTGGGGCCTTTTGACGGGCTCCTTGGTTTCAGCCAGGGAGCCGCGTTAGCAGCCCTTGTGTGTGCCCTTGGCCAGGCAGGCGATGCCCGCTTCCCCTTGCCAAAGTTTATCATCCTGGTATCTGGTTTCTGCCCCCGAGGCCTTGGACCCGAAGAATCCGTCCTGCAGGGCCCCTTGTCTCTGCCGTCACTCCATGTTTTTGGAGACACTGACTGCGTCATCCCCTCTCAGGAAAGTATGCAGCTGGCTAGCCGATTCACTGGAGCCATCACACTCACCCACCCTGGTGGTCACTTCATTCCAGTAGCTGCAGCCCAGCGCCAGGCCTATCTCAATTTCTTGGACCAGTTAACAGAGTGAGAAATCAACAAATGTCTCTGCCCCTAATCCCTCACCCCCACATGACCTTGGGGCAGCCTCTGTAATCAGTTCTCTTTCCCCCCCACCCTGCGAGCTCAACTGCTGTTAGTGTTTATCACCATCACCAATTAAGAGACAAGTATCAGTAATTAAGGCTCAAATTATAAGAAGCCCAGCTCTACACTCAAGAAAAAAAAAGGGATTAGGAGCCTTAGTGGACATTGGCATTTGAAACTCAAACATGAAAAAGGCCGGTGGACCCCCGGATGAGTGGAGGGTAAAATGGGAAAAGCAGGGGCTGGCAGTGTGGCAGCCACATAATAAAGTGGTGATTGTGATTTTGAGCATCCTTTTCCTCATACAGAAAAACCCATTTTGTAACAGAAGTCTGGATTCCTGCCCATCCACACAGCCTCCAGGGCAGCACCACACAGGGAAGTGTTTCCAGTTTTAAGCCCCCAGGACAAGCTCATGTCTGCACACATTTGGTAGCAGTCTCAAGCCCCAAGCTGAAGGAAAGGAGGCCTTGGTGGCTGAGTTGGAAGAATTTACCTCTGAGCAGTTTTGGGATGAGAGCACCTGGCAAGCTTCTGTCTGGCCTCCACTGAGTTAGGCTTCCTCTGTCCTGACTGTTGAGGGCTGTATGTCAAGCTCTTGGCCTTCTGTCAAGCTCTTGGCTTCTTGAGTTCTCTGCTTTCTCCTCCAGAACTGCTTTAGCCCCTCTGAACTATAAGTTTCAAGTGTGGGGTGGTGCTAGACCTTGGGTAGAGGCCCAGGACCACACAGAAGAAACCCTTTTGCAAATTGCCCAGAAACAGAGTTTCTGGAGCTGATGCTACTCTGTAGTGATCCATCTAAAGCCTAACTGCCCCTCCAGTTTCTTTCTTTCTTTTTTTTTTTTTTAATATTTATTCATGAGAAACACGGATTGAGAGAGAGGCAGAGACACAGGCAGAGGGAGAAGCAGGCTCCATGCAGGGACCCCGACTGGGACTCGATCCAGGGCCTCCAGGGTCACGCCCTGGGCTGAAGGTGGCGCTAAACCTCTGAGCCACCCGGGCTGCCCGCCCCTCCTGTTTCAGAGTGCATTTGTTCCTAGGCACTCTAGTGCACTTGTTCCTTCTCTTTTTTTTTTTTTTTTTTTTAAAGAATTATTTATTTATTTATTCATGAGAAACACAGAGAGACAGAGAGGCAGAGACACAGGCAGAGGGAGAAGCAGGCTCCATGCAAGGAGCCTGATGTGGGACTCGATCCCAGGTTTCCAGGATCACACCCTGGGCTGCAGGCGGCGCTAAACCGCTGCGCCACTGGGGCTGCCCTGTTCCTTCTCACTTTAGCTGTTGGCCCTACTCTCAGTGTCCCCACCTGTGGCCCACCCTGCTCTCTGATTTCAGCCCTGCTTCTGCAGGTTCACCACCTTGTTCCTTTTCTGGAATATCACTGGAGGCCCTGGTCCAGCCCTCCAGCATGGATGCCCTCAGAAAGTTTAGTAATGGAGTAGGATTTGGGGTTAGGGGGTACCACACAAATAATACAGCCCATCCTGAGACAGACTAATGTCCCTTAAATTACCCCAAATCCTGAATTCTTTACCACAGATAGTTTTCTAAGTTTTTCTTGAAGAAAGTTGGGGGCACCTGGGGGGCTCAGTGGTTGAGCATCTGCTTTTGGCTCGAGACGTGATCCTGAAGTTCCGAGATGGGAGTCCTGCATCGGGCTCCTGCATAGAGCCTGCTTCTCCCTCTACCTATGTCTCTGCCTCTCTCGGTGTGTCTCATGAATAAATAAAATCTTAAAAAAAAAAAAAAAAGTTGGAGTTAAACAACCCCCTTCCCCAAACAGACCCAGTTTACTGGATTTAGGTCCTTTAGAGCAGAAAGTGGGGATGGGATAGGTTCCCCCTTGCCACAGTCTGCCTCTGCTTACACTTAGGTGTTTTAAAGGGATTCCTTCTTTGGCAAGGGGAGGCGACTTGGAAATGGGCCGAATTACTCCTGCAGACCTGTTGCATCTGGCCCATAGGATTTTAGAAAATACTGGATTTACAGTATCTATAATCTTAGGAATTTCACACACAGGAAATCAGATTGCTGGCTTCTCTGGAAATGAGCAGCTGAGAATGAAATGTGGACCTGCACTTCAGAGCCTACGCACCCTCATGGCAGTCCTAGGCTGCCCCCTTTAGCAAGGTCCCAAGAGGTGAAAATGACAACTGCTACCACAGCTCTTGCTGCTTGGAATTTTGTGAGGATTAAAGGAGAGAGAACAAAATACAGTAGGGAATGAATTTTAAACCAGGGCTAAAAGGATGAGGGTAGAGCAGACAGTATTAGGTGGAGCAGAAGTGCTCAATGCTCAGAGTGGAATTCTCCCCTACTTCAAGAGTCAGAAAATGTCCACCCTAGAAGGAAAGAGATGGTCCACTGGTTTCCAACAAGTGAGATATCCTCTCTTGTCATGTCCTTCAGGAACAATGGAGAGAGGGCAGCCCAGGTGGCTCAGCGGTTTAGCACCACCTTCAGCCCAGGGCCTGCTCCTGGAGACCCAGACCGAGTCCCACATCCGGCTCCCTACATGGGGCCTGTTTTTCCCTTTGGCTGTGTCTCTGCCTCTCTCTCTGTGTCTCATGAATATCTATGTTTTGCTAAACTGTACCTGGATGTTGCCACACAACACAATAATTGAAAACCACTGCCTGGGGGATCCCTGGGTGGCGCAGTGGTTTGGCGCCTGCCTTTGGCCCAGGGCGCGATCCTGGAGACCCGGGATCGAATCCCACGTCGGGCTCCCAGTGTGGAGCCTGCTTCTCCCTCTGCCTGTGTCTCTGCCTCTCTCTCTCTGTGTGTGTGACTATCATAAATAAATAAAAAATTTAAAAAAAAGAAAAAAGAAAACCACTGCCTGGGATGCCTGGGTGGCTCAGCAGTTAAGCGTCTGCCTTTGACTCTGGGTGATCCTGGAGTCCCTGGATGGAGTCTCAGATCGGGTTCCCTCCGTGAAGCCTGCTTTTCCCTCTGCCTGTGTCTCTGCCTCTCTCTGTGTGTGTGTCTCTCATGAATAAATAAAATATTTATTAAAAAAAAAAACACTGCCTTAGTAGAAAATAAACTGGTAAATACGTGCTAAAAAAAAAAAAAAAAAAAAAAAACTCTGTCATGTTATTCTCATGCACTTCACTAGGGAGGGGGAGAAATCTCTCCAATTAAGAATCATTCATCTAGGGACGCCTGGGTGGCTCAGGGGTTGGGAGTCTGCCTTCAGCTCAGGGTGTGATCCCAGAGTCCCGGGATCAAGTCCTGCATCGGGCTTCTTGAAGGGAGCCTGCTTCTTCTCCTCCCTCTGCCTATGTCTCTGCCTCTCATGAATAAATAAAACCTTTTTAAAAAGTCATCCATCTAATATTTTCAATTTATATCTAGGGGAAATGAGGTCCAGAGGATAGGAATACCATTTATTGAGTGCTAACTATGCCAGATATTGTGAAAAGCAGAGCCTTTAGAGTTGCCCAATTTAATCTTAACAATTTCTTGAGGTAGATACCACAACTGAGGAAACAGGCACAGAGAAGTTGACTTACCCAAAGTTGGACTCAGATCCAAAAGTCATGTTCTTGAGATATTTACTAGTCATTGTTTTCTCTCCTGCAACTCAGAGGATAAGCAGAGGCCACTCACCATTCACTACTGTTGGGCTACATGTCCTGTCTGGGTCTCATCTTTCTAATCCATAACATAAGTTTGGGGATGGGGTGCACTTAATGAGATACAGGATACTTAAAAAAAAAAAAAAAAAAAAAAAAAAAAAAAAAAAAAAAAAACTCTCTACAGTCAGTTCTCTGGTTTCTACCCCTCCTCTGACCGACCACTTTCTCCAGATACGTTCAAATTGCAGACCATTTGGTTCCTTTAGAATATACCTACCATTTCTCTCTTTGACTTCTCACTCTATCTTAGATACCTAAAGCTCTTGAGTCCCTGAGCAAAGAATCGCTCCCCTCAACAGTCCCAGTCTGAGAGCTTCTGCTCAGAAAGATGTGCCCCCTTCCCCTGTTCATTTTGCCTAAGTGTCCAGAGCTGGGGTCTTCCCAAGGCCACCAGCCCCTCACAAAGATACAAATAGCCTAAATAGAATACTTAAGATTGAAATAGCATTCTGAAGTTTTCAAAGGTTTTTATGCACCTTTTGATTTGATCCTTAGAGCAAGTCTGCCAAAAAGGAATATTACCTCATTTTACACAAGGCTCAGAAACAACCTGGCTCCTTAAATAATAACCAGTAGGTGATGAAGCCAGGATAGACCTCCTGCTTCCCAGTGCACTACACATTATAATCTGCTCACAGATGTCCCCTGGATTCTAGAATCAAGTATATTTAAGTCTTGGGGTCCTTGAATGGGAGGAAGGAAGCTTGTGGACATTGATTAGCTGTAAAACCAGCACCAATTGTCTTAAAAGTTTAGCAAAGAGGGATTAGGGAGAGGTAACAAAAAGTTGGATTAATGAGTGGCATGACTGGGTTGCATTAACCATTTATTCCCAGCACAGTCCCTAGGGAAATCCATCAGTCAGCCCCTGCGAGTGTTGGCGGTGGCAGGTGACAGACGCGTGTTTTCGAAGAGGTCGTTGCTCACACTTCACTGGATCAATAGGACTTCTTCAGCCCCTCTGATATTCACTTTCCCACTGCAGCGCTAATTTGAGACACTGTCTCGACTTAGAATCCAGCACAGACTGAGGTGAGGCTGCTGATACATCAATGTTTTACCGGGTTTACTTTACAAGCACACTGGCTTCCTGTGGGTTGGGGACCCTTCTTATCTTACATGGATCAGAGGATGAGAGAGTGGGGAGAAGAGTGAGGGAAGGCTGTAACTCCACCAGGGAATGGGTTCAAGGATTAGTCTTGCTTTCTGCCTACTCAGCGAGGGGTTCCCCGGAGAATGCGGTTATGGCATATGAGAAAACTTTACTCCCTCTACTCCTTTCAGTCCCCAGGAGGCCTTCATGTCCCAGCAGTCTCCCTCCCATCGAGGAGATAAAAATAATAACACAAATCCCAGAACTACCCCTTTTCTCGCCGTTCCCTGGCTACAACCTTAGCTAAGAGAACAGGACGGTCACTGAGGCGGCGGTCAGACATGCTCCCCAGCCCGTGCTTCCTTTTCTGTCTCGGTAGACACGCAGCAGTCAGACCCGAGAGTGGCCCGCCCTCCAACACCGCACCTCCCTCCGCGCGCAGTACATCGGCTCTTGACTCGCCGCCCCCGCTTCCTCCTGCTCCTGGTCTCCCCCATCCCCGGCTGGCTGAGCGCGGCGCGGCGCGTGGGCGTGCTGCGGGGCGACCATGGCTGTAGACTGTTACCTCCGGTTCCCACAGTAACAATCGAAAGCCACGGTTGCCCTGGAGACGCGGGGGCGGGGCGCGCGCTGCTGACTGCACCGCGGCAGCTCCAGTCAGGCAGACGTCAGGACAGCGAGTTGGGGAGGGGGCTGGCGGGGGTAGCACGCGCATAGGGAGCGGGCTCGGGGGCCGTGCGATGTGCTTGTGAGCCGGCCGCCCCTCGCAGCCTCTGGTGACCAGGGACTGCACGGCCGGATGGCAGCGCCCGCGCTGGATCAGCACCGCGGACAGCGGCGGCGCGGACCGCGCGCGCGGGGCTCAGGGATCCTGGGGGACAGAGGGGTCGGGGGCGCGGTCCTGGGGCGGAGCCAGGCGTCGGTGGCCGTGACTGGAGACTGTTACTGAGGGCGGCCCGGGCAGTAAGCAGTCTAGAGCCAAGGTGCCGGCGCGCTGCCCGGGCGGGGGTGCCTCCATCGCCCGCAGCTGGGGGCGCTGCTGTTCTTCCTCCCCCGCATCTCCCGCCTTTCTCCGCCCTAGCGCTCGCGGACAGGCACGCGGCCCTTGACGTCAAAGCCCTGTGACGTCAAATATGTCCCTGCGGAGAGGCACTTCCGGCGGCGGGGAGGGGGTCCCCCCAGCTCGGTGGGGGAGGCGGGGCAGTCCGGCCGAGGCCCCGCCCCCGCCTGGTCCTGAGAGGACAGCTCCTCGCGCAGAAGCGGGAAGTCAGGGGCGCAAAGGGACCAGCCCGACGGGATGGGACGGGGAGGGGGAGCCCGGCTGGATGCGGGGTGGGGGTCCCGAGAGAGCTGCGGCTGGGCCGGCGGGCAGGTGGGTGTCTATCCTTCGCCGGCGGCCCTGCTCCGCCGGCCGGGGGTAGCGAGGCTGAGTCACTGCGCTGCGGGGAGGGGGAGGTGGGGGCGCGTCTTCTGGGGCGTCAGCACCTTAACCTCACTTTCTTGGATGGCGCAGGAACCCTAGGAAATGTCGCAGGGACCCTGGGGTCGGTCCTCTTTTCGCTGCTTCTCCGAAGTGGCTGCGTCTTCATCCGGGCGCGGGCAGGTGCAGCACGGGGTTCTGGGTACGCCTCCAGCCCGGCTCCACCAGCTGCGAGGGGATCTTCGTCCCCCACCCTGTTCCCAATCCCACCCGTAGGGGCCCCTCAACCTGCCGTCTGCCGGTCTCCTCATGGCCCTCCCATCCGTGTCCGTGCATCGGTCCATCTGTAGCCCGTCGGTCGGTCAGTCCCGCTTACCTGTCGGGCCGCAGCGCGCCCGCTCCCGCTCGCCGCCCGCAGCACCGCTGGCGCGGCTGCTTTTATAGGCGCGCGTAGTACTCGTGCGGCGGCTCATTCATGCGGCCGCCGCTCCTACACACTGACGCGCTGCCGACGTCAGCAGGGAATTTAGGAAACGGGAAGAGCGGCTATTTATAGTGGCGAGGCGGGGGGTTGGGAGGGGACAAAGGCGACGGGGAGTTGGGAGGGGGAGGAGGGCACACGGAAGCAAGAACAGGGAGGGGAGCCGGCCCCTGTACCGGTCTACAAAGGGTTAACTTTCCGGAACTGCAGGCTGGGGGCCGGCGGGAGCCTAGTGCGGGGAGGGCGGGTGGCCAGTTACACCTCTACTGACTCTGGGACACGGGGGTGCAGTCCCACTCTCCCCCGGCCTTCCGAGGGGCTCGCCCAGTAGCCCCTCACTCCCACTTCTCAGTTCCTGGACCCGACGGCTGTGACGTCACAAGATAACCTTCGGTGGCGTTACACCCCGCATGGCCACCTTCAGTGTCGTCACCCTGGGGTGGACCTGCTGAGCCCCCCAAAGCAACATCTAGAGCTCTGGCGTCAGGGACATAGGGGAAGAACAGTAGGGGCGCCCAGGGCTCTCAGAGGCTTTGTAGGGGTCTGGGTGGAGAAGAAATAGGGGGGTCTAGGTCCCAGTCAGGAGCTGGAGACCCCGGAAAAGTTGAGAAGGGTGGCTTGCCCTCTCTGGCCATGAGCAAGGGGTTCCTCTCTGGGGGTAGTTGGGGGAAAGGTGGCAGGAGAAGGGGGTGAGTGGAAGAGGAAGCCTCCACAAAGAGAGGGGAGGAGGACAGGTTGGCAGTGCCAGTTTCAGAGCCTGGCACCAAGCAGACTGCGTTCAGGACCCATTTGTGGGCACTGGCAGAGCTCCTATGAGGGTGCTAATGAGTGAGGAAGACCAAGGGCTCAGCAGCTTGATAGCGAGGGATCTCCAGAGGGTGGAGAGGCAAGACCACTTCCTGAAGGAGTTAGAGTTTCTGGAGGTATGAATTGACAGGAAGACCCTACGCCATATGGTGCAGAACTTCCCTGAACAAGAGCAGGAGAAAGACTTGAGTGTGGCTCCATCAACTGAGGAAAGTTCTAAATGGAGGAGCGTGAATGTGTTCAGAGAAAGAAGATGGATTGTGTGTGTACGTGGTGGGGGGGAGCAGGGCCACCTTAGTAGGGTGGGTGGTTGCAAGGGAGGGAGGGAAAGATCACAGGCTGAAGAAGTGTGAAGTCCACAGGAAGGCAGCGGGCAGGAGGAGGGGTTCGCAGGTCTGAGAGACCCTCCCATACTGATATATATCAGACAGACAGCCTGACAGACAGACAGTCTGATGGTAGAAATAGGGTCAATGAGTTAATTCAGGGAGTGGGGATCTGGGGAGAGTGTTGAGGAAGAACAAAGACAGTGGGCACAGGGGACACTGTACAAAGGTGAAACTGGGCTGAGGGGCTCCTTGTGGGGCTAGGATCTGGTCCTTTCAAAAGGATAAAAGATTACAGCAGAAACGAAGTCGGAGAGGTCCTGCACAACATTTGGAATCTAACCTCCTGGAGTCCGCCCACCAACTTTTTTTCTTTTGCCTCCAGCCTTCGTCCCTGTGGTTCTCTTCTCCAGGACTGCCTTCTGTCTAGGGGAAGAACTCCTATTCACCCATCAAAGCCCAGTCCTAAGAGCACTTCCTCCGAGGAGCCTTCCCGCCTTTCTCTAGCACTCCGTACACCTTTTTCCCCTTCAGCGCACAACACATCCACTCCGCGGCCAAGATGACCCACCGGAAGCTTCTTGGAATCTCCCTGCAACCCTAGTGAGGAGACCATGGGTAGATGGAGAGGGCTGGAATAAAATGAACCCAGAACACAGAGTAGAAACAGGGTGAGGACAGGGTCGGGACGCGGTGGGAGTCAGGAGAACCAGCGGGAACCGACAACCACCACCTGGCCCCCAAGGCCTGAAGACGTTAGCGGAGGAAAGAGAGAGCCTCTGGGGGGCGCCGGAGACCTTACTGTCCGTCGGGGACCGCGAGCGGCTGCGCAGGCGGCCCCTCAATGAGTGACTCAGCTACTACCTCTGGCGGGGGCGCCGGGGTGGAGGATGGCGCGAGGGGCGGCGCGCACCGCACCCACCAGCCCCGCAGCCCGCGCCGTTGCTAAGCTCGCCGAGGCCTGAGAGAGCCGGGATCTGCGCGAACCTCAGCGGTTACCATGGTAACGCTGCGCCCCAGCTTCTCGCGCGCGGCGGCTGAGGGAGGCGCAGCCAATCAGAAGCCGCAAGCGTTCTCGGGGACCCGCTCCCACCCCCCGGCGTGTGGGCCGGGGTCAGGAGGTGCGGGGAGGAGGCGCTGCGTGGGCCGCGGAGACCCGGCGCTCACCACAGGCCCGATGCAGCGCGGAGGGGGGCAGGCGGGGCCGCTTCCGGGGTAGCGGTGCGCGTGCCCACGCGCCAGAGCGGGGTCCCCTCCCTCCCAGAGGGCGTCACCTGCCAGAGCCGGGCCTTCACGTGGGAGGCAGAACCTTGCCAGGGGATCCCGGGCTGCAGTCCCTGCGGTCACGTTTCGGGTCAGGGGGTTGGAGACGAGGTAGCGCAAGCAGGTCCCTCGAAATGGCTCACGCGGGGAACCTGGGGACTGCGGGGGGGGGGTCGCTTCTGCGGGATCCCCAGGAGGCGCTGTCCAGCCTTTCCCAGTCGAATATCCGGAGTTCCCTCCAGAGACCTCCAAAGTTCAGGGCAAGCTGTTTGGGTAACAGCCCTGCCCAGGCTCATGGAAGGCCCTACGTGACAGCCTCTGGACTATCCCAGAGAGCCGGGGGGGGGGGGGGGGGGGGGGGGGGGAGGGAGCGCCAACATGCGCGCCCGCAGGTGTCAGTGCCCGGAGAGGTCTGGGTGCGAATGGGTTTATTCTGTGCACACCTGAACCCGTGTGGCTGAATGAAGGTGGGCGTGTTGGGGGTGCGGCGGGTATAAACGGACAGTCCCAGCCAGGAATGTCTAAGGAGGCGCTCCCCGAGATCTTGTCCACTTTCTTCTTAGGACTTCTGTAATCTCCCTCCCCTCGTCTACTTGCCACCAGAGTCCCCTCCTTGCGGGCAGGACTTCACACCGAGGCAATGTGAGAATCTAGAAATAGGTACATGGGAAAGTTTAGCTCAAAACCCCAGAGTTTGTGGCGCTCGAGGTTCCGGGGCATACTGGGTCCTCACGGGGGCACCTCTGGGAGAGTGAGCCTGCGAATACAGGCCTCTCCCGGGTCCGGCTCCGGCTCCGGCTCCGGCTCCACATCTGTGAGCCTCCAGCCCAACCCAGGTGCGCGGTAGGGAGGTCGCGACTGTGTCGCGTAAAGCCCCGCACGGCCGCGAGGTGGCGCCATAGCTGCAGCAGCGCGTGCCGGCCCGGGCCGCTCCAGATAAGAGTGTGCGGAAAGCGCGGCGGGGCTGAGACGCGACCAGGACGCGGGGAGGACGGACCAGCAGGACAGACCGACCGGGGCCCCGGCGGGCGGAGGGCAGCACAGCCACGTCCCCCCTGGATCCGCCGGCAGCCGGGCCCGGGGCTTCCGACATGCCCCCCAGGTGGGTCCTCAACCTCGGGACCAGAAGGGACAGGGGATCCGGACGGCCCGGTCCTTACGCGCTGGCCGCCTCGGGCGCATCCTTCGGCCTGGGCGCCCCAACGCGGCTGGCGTCCAGGACTCCGGGTGTCGCCCCTAGAGGACTCGGGACCGCCGGGCCGCTGCTCCGCGCCGAGTTCACGGCCGGGGTCAGCGGCCCGGGCCCGACTCTGCCCGCACATGGGCCGGAGAGGCGAAGGGAAGGGAAGGGGAGCTGGCGGGCGGGGCTGGCAGGGGCGCTGCCCTGGCACAGCTCGGCGCCTGGCAGCGGGGCGGGTGGGGCGCCGGCTGGGAGCTGCCACCGCCACGGGCAGGGAAGCCGGGTCGGGTTGCGGCCGCAGGTAACGGGCCGCGAGGCCCTGCGGGCCAGGAGGGGAGCAGGGTGGGCCGGCGAACGAGCGGGCAGGGGAGCGCCGAGCTCCGCTCAGGCCCCAGGGCCGCCTGGCTGCCGAAATTGGGAGCCGAGAGGAAAAGCTGGGAGTCGAGGGACTGGGGCTGGCCCGCTTCTCCCGGCCTGTCTGAAGTTGGGAAACTTTTCCCCAAGTTTGGGGCGGCGGAGTTCCCGTGGAGAAGGGGCCGAAGGGAGCTGGGGAGGGAGGCGCCGGGGCCCGCGAATGCAGAGCTGAGGCCGAGACCGGGGCCAGGACGCGGGTGGGGCGCAGGCCAGGGTCAGGGCCGCAGCCGGCTGTGCGCCGTGCCCGCCCGGGGCGCTGCCCCCTCCCTCCCCTGGGAGCTGCGTGGCTCCCCCCTCCCCCCCACCTGCTTCCTGCCTCAGCCTCCTGCCCCGATATAACGCCCTCCCCGCGCCGGGGCCGGCCTTCGTGTTCTGCCGCCACCGCAGCCTCTGCCTCCGCTCCCCGCGCCGCGGCCGCGCCCGGGCCCCAACTGAAGGCCTGACAGCCCCCGGGCAGGGCGGCGCCACGGCGGGCACCGCGCACCCCTCCACGGGATCACTTCCCCCAGCTGGGGCAACTTCTCCCGAGGCGGGAGGCGCTTTTTACTCGGCTCCCTTGTATCCCAATTGGGCAGACTTCTCAGCCCTGAATGACTTTTCCTGAAGCGGACATTTTCCTCAAATCCGGTAACTGTCTCCGAAGGGGTCACTTCCCCCAAACAGTGTTCTCCTTCGGAAGTCCCCAGACCCCAGCCTGTGTGCCCGGTGCCAGCCGGGCCTGGGCGAGCGGTCCAGCCTGGCCTCCTCTCCACCAGCCACTCGCCTATGCCTTCTGGTGCAGGCCACCGGCCCAGGCTTCCACACCAGGAGGCCGCCGACCCCTCTGCCAGCGCCTAGGCCGCCGCGCGCGATGCCCCAGCCGAGCTGAGGGGAAGGGGAAGTTGGGGGGAGAAGCGCCGGGTTGGATCCTGGCAGCGAGGGCTCGAGGGCTCGGGTGAGGCTCTGACCCGGCTGCGGTGTGTCCCTGCAGGAGAGTGTGCTGGGCAGACGATGCTGGACACGATGGAGGCGCCGGGCCACTCGAGGCAGCTGCTGCTGCAGCTCAACAACCAGCGCACCAAGGGGTTCTTGTGCGACGTGATCATCGTGGTGCAGAACGCCCTCTTCCGCGCGCACAAGAACGTGCTGGCGGCCAGCAGCGCCTACCTCAAGTCCTTGGTGGTGCATGACAACCTGCTCAACCTGGACCATGACATGGTGAGCCCGGCGGTGTTCCGCCTGGTGCTGGACTTCATCTACACCGGCCGCCTGGCTGATGGCGCAGAGGCGGCGGCGGCGGCGGCCGTGGCCCCGGGGGCTGAGCCGAGCCTGGGCGCCGTGCTGGCCGCCGCCAGCTACCTGCAGATCCCCGACCTCGTGGCGCTGTGTAAGAAGCGCCTCAAGCGCCACGGCAAGTACTGCCACCTGCGGGGCGGCGGCGGCGGCGGCGGCGGCTACGCACCCTACGGGAGGCCGGGCCGGGGCCTTCGGGCCGCCACGCCCGTCATCCAGGCTTGCTACTCGTCCCCGGCTGGGCCTCCGCCGCCGCCCTCGGGCGAGCCGTCTTCGGGCCCCGAGGCCGCTGTGAACACCCACTGCGCGGAGCTGTACGCCTCGGGCCCCGGCCCGGCCTCCGCACTCTGCGCCCCGGAGCGCCGCTGCTCCCCGCTCTGCGGCCTGGACCTGTCCAAGAAGAGCCCGCCGGGCTCCGCGCCTCCTGAGCGGCCGCCGGGCGAGCGCGACCTGCCCTCCCGCCCAGACAGCCCTCCCAGTGCCGGCCCCGCTGCCTACAAGGAGCCACAGCTCGCCCTGCCGCCGCTGCCGCCGCTGCCCTTCCAGAAGCTGGAGGAGGCCGTACCGCCGCCGGACCCGTTCCGTGGCGGCGGCGGCAGCCCGGGACCCGAGCCCCCGGGCCGCCCCGACGGGCCCAGCCTCCTCTACCGCTGGATGAAGCACGAGCCAGGCCTGGGCAGTTACGGCGACGAGCTGGGCCGGGAGCGCGGCTCCCCCAGCGAGCGCTGTGAGGAGCGCGGCGGGGACCCAGCCGCCTCGCCCGGGGTACCCCCGCTGGGCCTGGCGCCGCCGCGCTACCAGGGCAGCCTGGACGGGCCAGGCGCGGGCGGCGACGGCGACGACTACAAGAGCAGCAGCGAGGAGACAGGCAGCAGCGAGGACCCCAGCCCTCCAGGCGGCCACCTCGAGGGCTACCCGTGCCCGCACCTGGCTTACGGCGAGCCCGAGAGCTTCGGCGACAACCTGTACGTGTGCATCCCGTGCGGCAAGGGCTTCCCCAGCTCGGAGCAGCTGAATGCACACGTGGAAGCTCACGTGGAGGAGGAGGAGGCGCTGTATGGCAGGGCCGAGGCGGCCGAGGTAGCCGCGGGGGCCGCCGGCTTGGGGCCCCCTTTTGGAGGCAGTGGGGACAAGGTCGCTGGGGCTCCGGGCGGCCTGGGCGAGCTGCTGCGGCCGTACCGCTGCGCGTCGTGCGACAAGAGCTACAAGGACCCGGCCACGCTGCGGCAGCACGAGAAGACGCACTGGTTGACCCGGCCCTATCCGTGCACCATCTGCGGGAAGAAGTTCACGCAGCGCGGAACCATGACGCGCCACATGCGCAGCCACCTGGGTCTCAAGCCCTTCGCGTGCGACGCGTGCGGCATGCGCTTCACGCGCCAGTACCGCCTCACCGAGCACATGCGCATACACTCGGGCGAGAAGCCCTACGAGTGCCAGGTGTGCGGCGGCAAGTTCGCGCAGCAACGCAACCTCATCAGCCACATGAAGATGCACGCCGTGGGTGGCGCGGCAGGCGCAGCTGGGGCTCTGGCGGGGTTGGGGGGGCTACCCGGCGTCCCCGGCCCCGACGGCAAGGGCAAGCTCGACTTCCCCGAGGGCGTCTTTGCTGTGGCCCGACTCACGGCAGAACAGCTGAGCCTGAAGCAGCAGGACAAGGCAGCCGCGGCCGAGCTGCTGGCGCAGACCACGCACTTCCTGCACGACCCCAAGGTGGCGCTCGAGAGCCTCTACCCGCTGGCCAAGTTCACCGCGGAGCTGGGCCTCAGCCCGGACAAGGCGGCCGAGGTGCTGAGCCAGGGAGCGCACCTGGCCGCGGGACCCGACGGCCGGACCATCGACCGTTTTTCCCCCACCTAGAGCGCCTCCTGCCGGCCCGCCTCGTCGCCGCCGCGTGGCCCCGGCCCGCGTCCCCGGGGAACGGCGGTGGCAGCGCGAGCAGGCACCCCGCGCCCGGACAACTGTAGTAGCAGCGGCAGCATCGCCGCAGTGGCGGCGGCCCCACCTGGCCTCACTGCTTTGTGCCTTAGCCCGGGGGTGGGGGTGGGGGTGAAACCCCGGGACGGGGGTGGGATGGGGGAAGGGAGATTTATATTTTTGATATCAGCTTTGACCAAAGGAGACCCCCGCCCTTCTCCGCCTCTTCCTGTGGTTCGTCGGCCCCCTCCCCCGGCTCCGTGCTGCTCTTGGAGGGAGGGGTGTCACTGTTGGGGCGCTCCCGGCCCTACCTCCGGCCCTTGCGACCACACCCATTCTCACTGTGAATCTCCCCGCTGGGGTCGGAGCGTCGGGCAGAGTTAGGGAGCGGGGAGGGGACTGAGCCGGCCGGAGGGCCCCCCACCCCCTGCTCCCGCCCGCCCCGGGACTGATAATGTGAAGTTCCTCATTTTGCACAAGTGGCACTAGCCCCAGGGCCAACCCTTCCCTCCCTCTGGAGTCAGAGGGCTGAGACAGCCCTGGCCTACCGGTCTCCCACTCCCGCAGTGTCCTCCCCATCCCTCCTTTCCCTGGGGCCCCGGACCATATTTATTGCATGCGCCCCGGGCGGCCCCCCACCCGGAGCCCAGGCTGGGCTGGGCTGGAATGTGGTCTCTTTAGCTCCCTCCTCCCCGTTTGTATATTTCCTACCTTGTACACAGGCTCTTCCAGAGCCGCTTCCATTTTCTATACTCGAACCAAACAGCAATAAAGCAGTAACCAAGGACCCTGGACCCTGCTGCTCTCTTCCGCCCTGCATAAGGACCTGGGTGGGTGGAGGGGCCCGATGTGCACCCTCATACAGGTGCAGAGAGGCTTGGGACCTTCTTCCCTCCCCAGTCCCAGAGACAGATGGGCAAGAGGTCAGGCATGTTCATAACTAAAAATTTATTAAGGAAAACAAAACCAGTGCTGCAAATGGGACAGAAAAGAGAGCTGGGTCTCCCACCCACCTAGTCATTGGCCTTCATCCAGGGGAGAGGATCTCACAGGAGAATCCGGGACCCTGTACCCCAAAGAGCCAGTCTTCTGAGGTCCTGGGGGACTTCATACCCCCAAACCACTGGTGGCTCTCCTGCACAGTACCTCCTCCTCCTGGTATAGTCTCGGGCCTCAGGGAGGTAGGTACAGCTTTGCTCCCATCCTCTGGGAAGGCTGTACAGTCCAGACAGGGAGCTCAGAGGGATGCCCTCTCTGATCCCATCAAAATTTACTCCTGGATCCTCCTCAAAGTCTTGTCTTCCTCCGAGTTCCTTTCATCCCTGTCCCAGGTTTGGGAGAACCCATTTCCAGTAGGAAGCCCCGTGAATGAGTCTTGGGACACAGGTGCCAGCTAAAGAGGTAACCAAAACCTCAAAGGCCAAAAGGTCCCCTGTCAAATTCTTTCTTCCAGGTCAAAGCTAAAAATGGTGTACACTCCAGGATAGGCAATGCCCCTCTCAAGCACTGGCCGCCCTACCTCAGACTGGGCTGCAGGACCTGGAAGTTTCTCAGAGCACAGGGGCCTGAGAAAGAAGGCCAAGGCAGGAAAGCTTTATTAGGTTCCTGCCACAGAGGAGGAAGAGGTACCAGAGGAGAAAGAGTCAGAGTGGGAACCCCCATGGCAAGGACCTGAGGTGAAGAATGTGAGGGAGGTAAGAGGGGTCAACAGGAAAGGGAATGAGGATAAGGGGATGATTCAGGAGGGAGGGAGGGAGGGAGCTGAGAGGAGGGGGGGAACTGAGAAGAGTCTGAAGAAATTTTGTGAAATGGGAACTAGAGCAAAAGGAAGGCCAATGAGGGAGAGGAGCAGGCAAAGGCCACCCAGGAAGCATGAGCCTGAGACCAGATGTCCCTTCCCTCTAGACCCATGACCATCCAAGGGAGAATGAGTGGCAAAGTGTAATGGACCCAGAATGATAAGGACAGGAAGAAGAGCAGTGATGGATGTGTGTTTGGGCAGGGGGTACAAAAGGTGGGGCCTAGGGCTGCTGTTGGGGACATGGTGTCCAGAGAAGACACACCCTGGGCACTCTCTTCATGGCATGACCAAAGCCTCTTGGGACACATTGAGGACAGAGGTTGTGAAGATTAAAAGGACCCATCGTTTCACCTGCACCTGATGGAAATGCAATCCCCTGCTCTATCTCCAGCTGAGAGAGTGGCTGAGTCCCTGGGCTGAGGAGGCCTTCTGCAAGCCCTTGAACTAGACAGGGGGAGGGAGAAAGGCTGAAATCATGGGCGGCCTGTCTGGCTCACCCACCTGCTGTCACTGCAGCCAGCCACCTCTCTGCTAAATCTTGGCAGCCCAGGAGGGTCCCAGCAGCTTCCGCCCGACCCTCAGGAGGGGCTCTGTGAGGAGCAGCTCCCCCACAGCATGGCCACGGTGTGGGTTGGAAGAGGATGGTTTATTGTCTGGGTGGATTGGTGGCTCAGGCACGTGGGCATCTTCGGTGCTACACTGGGCGCCTGGTGGCCTCTCAGGAATGGTTCCATGGGGGGGGGTCCCCAGTGTGGCCCCCTCAGCCCACCTGGGCCCACGTGAGGAAGGCTGGGATGTCCCGCACAGGCACATTCCTCGTCAGTGCCTTCACACGCAGGTTGCGGTCATCTGTCAACAGCACCACCTCCCGCAGCAGCCGGATTGGCTCTTCTGTAGGCATGAGAGAGTAGAAGGACTTCACTGAGGGCAGGAGGTAGAGAGAGGCAGAGGCTCCCTCTCCTCTCTCCAAGGGGGAATGTGGCCCAGGAAGGGTCAGGGCCAGTTATTTCTTGGCTCTTTTACAAGTCTTTCCCTCACGCCATCAACGAGGGTACCCCTCCCCTACTGGCTTAGGGAGGACCATGCAGGGCCAGGGCTGGCCTTCTGCTTCAGACCCCAGCCTCCAACCCAGGACTTAGTGGCCTCATGCCCAGAGATCTGCCCATGCCACTGGCCTCCACAGACCCCTCTCCCAGGACACTGAACTGTGGGAGCAGATGAAGCCCTTTTCCTTCTGCTCCTTCGGACTGCATGGCTGGTCCTGGGCTCACAATGACTCCTCTCTTCTTGTGCATCCTCTCCCTCCAAGACTAGCAGGTTACTGCTTTAGCTCAAGATGGAATCTAAAGTGTATCCAGGCCCCCAGATGTGAGGAGAAGGGTTAGTTCAACGTAGCTCTGAGGAGAGGAGGGCAAGCAAGGGTCCCTGGTAGAGCCGTGCCAAGATGGCTGAGTTAGAGGCAATTTCCTCTATTACATGAAAGTAATCAATGTAAAGGTAAAGGGTGAGAACCTCTAACAATACAGAAGAGGACAAAGGAAATGAAAAGTCAAAGTCATCCTCCTGGTTCTCTCCCTTCAGGGCTAAGATCTATGCATACTCTGAGATTTTTTGATGCCCATGTGCAAGTATATATACTTGTTACATAAGCTTTTTTCCCAACAACATTACAATCATACTAGCCATATTTATTTTATTCAAATGTTTTTTTTTTAAAGATTTTATTTATTTATTCATGAGAGACAGAGAGAGAGAGAGAGAGAGGCAGAGACACAGGCAGAGGGAGAAGCAGGCTCCATGCAATGAGCCTGATGTGGGACTCAATCCTGGGACTTGATCCCGGGACTCCAGGATCATGCCTTGGGCCGAAGGCAGGTGCTAAACCACTGAGCCACCCAGGGATCCCCTATTTTATTCAAATTTGATATATTTTAAAGCCCCTTCTGTATCAGCACAAGCAGCCTTTGTTCTTTTCAGATGACCTCTTAACAAGATGTCTTCCACTACCTCTCTTTTCCAAATTCCCTAACCTTTCAATGTACTGGAGAGAATTTAAGCCAGGGCCAAGTACCCACACGAGTGACATCCCCACCCCAGGTCAGGCCGCTCAGTGGTAGGCCCACCCCTCAGCCCTTAGTCCCAGGCTGGGTATTTCCTGACGGAGGTCCGGCAGACAGTGAGGCACAGGAAATGTCCTGCGGGGCTTACTAACTGCGGGGGGGCTGGCGGGGCTGGGCAGTTGCAAGTGTCCAGGTCTGGACCTGAGCAGTTTCAGGCTTGCCAACTCCAGGCGGGGAGGCTGAGAACTGGCTGTCAGCCTGGGAGGAGTTTGGGGGAAGAGGGAGGGAGAGGCTCATGAGGCTGACACTGGTGGGAGAAGGGGACGGGCGGAAGGAGAATGGGTGGGAGGTGAGGGCTGCGGTGGGCAGACAGGGAGAGGAAAGGCCACATGAGCAGAGATGATGCTCTTAGATGGCTCTGCTGCCTGGGCCTGGCCCTTCAGGCGTGGGTGTGCTGGCTGTGCTTTCTGGGGTTCCCAGCTGGCTGCTCGAGGTAGCCCCACAGCTCCTGTCCTGGGGCTTAGACCAAGAGAGTCCCAGGCCTTAGGATAGACGACTAAGGCCCAGCATTGCTGGCAGGGGTCTGCAGGGGTTTCTGTGGATACTTTCAGACATTTTTAACAATAAACATCCTCTGTTTTGACACTGGTAACTTCACTTTGTTAGAAACCAGAGACTGTCATCTTGTCAGGCCCCATCCGCCATAATCCACATGATTTTAAAATTCAACATCGTTTACACATAAACATTTAGTGACGGTTTCTCTGTGAATCTGACAAGTTAATCTGCTAAGAATTCACACTGACAAATGGGGTTTGATTACACTAGCCATTGCTGATGTAATTCTGATAGGGGCGGTCCCCAGGATGGCAATGGGTTCCTGCAGGCTGTTTGGGGTGAAGTGGGGGTGGAGAGACTAGTAAGGCCAAAGCCAAAATGTGTCTCAGCTAAGAAAGAAACAGTTCCGAGGCTGGGTGGGGCCGTGGCAGTATTGGAACCATACTTCTCAACAAGGCCTTCTGCAAGGTTGCCTACCTCTCTCTCAGAAGGTGCCCCTCTAAGAAGCTGCCTGGGAGCAGAGCCCAAGCTCCTCTGTTGGACCCCTTTCTACCACTTCACTGCTCCAGGTCTGGCCTCAAGGGACAGAACATGCAAGCATCGTGGCAGGACTCCCCTGAAGAACAGCACTGTGGGCTCATTATGAGCCCCTGATGCAGAAAGCCAGGCAGGAGTGAGGGGCTACATGGACACAGGTGGCAGGAGCAGCAGAAGAGAAGACAACCTCCCTACCGGCTTGGAAGCCAGGGCTAGCAAACTGAGCAGGGAAGTGAGATGGGCAACAACCACCAAAAGAAAATGACAAGATGTAGTTCCCTATACATAGTTAGAAACCTAGCAGTAAGAATGCCCAAGTCCGCAGATAACACAGAGCAAGGATGTCCTAGGAAGACATGTCAGAGTCTTGGGAGCCAGGAGCAGAAAATACCCAAGCCCTGCTGACTCTGAAGGGCTGTGCAGGAAAGCGTTCTGGATTGAGGATGCGGTGCTAAAATACCTGAAGAGTCCCAGAGTGGGCCTTTGGCCCAAAGACAGGTCTACTGGTCACCAAGGAGCCCTTGAAAATTGGGCTGAGGGCTCAGTCTTCAATCTGTTGCCTGCCCCCAAAGTCACATGACACAGAGACAGGAAGAAAAGGCCCACTACTGGCTGGGGAAGTACCTCCACTACTGGCCTGCTGGAGGGTAAACATTTAGGGATGAACTGAGAGGGTGAGAGTGGCCAGGAAAAGGAAGGTGGGCCCTAGGGACCAGTGGGGACTGTCCTCTCAGAGCTGCAGAGGGCTGGGTTCAGGAGACCATGGCCAGAATAAGCTACACTGAATCATAGACATTCTTGCTGTCAGAGGACTCACTGAAGACCCAAGAAAGGAAATGGAGTCATGTTGAGTGGGAAAGCTCACTGCCTAGAGCCTGGCTTCCAGGGCTAGGTCACCCCTAGTTGGCCCAGGGTCCACCTGGGATGCGGGGAGCTGTGACAGAGAGGTAGGATTTCCAGAAGGCTGGCCTCAGGCTTGCATCCACCTTCCCAGGCCAGAATTGGTGAAGGGACCCTTCCCTAAGGCTGAGGGTATGGATGATCCTGAGGCAGAGGCAAAACTGTACCTTTGTTGGTGGGCATGAAGTCCTTAGCCTTGTCTTTGCAGTAGTGGAGGCAACAGGAGAGTATCAAGTCATCGTTGTTACCCTGGGGGAAGAAAGTGTAAGAAATGCCACTGGGCAGGAGGGGGCGCCATTCAGAGGAGGCACAGGTATACTTGTGCCATCTGGGGTCTTGGGGAGGATCACATCCCAGAGTCCCTCCCCTACATGTTCTGGCCCTGCTTGGCCAGGCCCAACTGTGCCAAGTGTGATCTAGGGGACAAAGAACTGCCCCTCTGGGGCCTTGATGGTAGCTGCCTGCCCCCAAGCTGTCTGGGCTGCCTGAGCTGTCCGAGCTCCTGGACACCCTGTTCTGAGGGTGGCTATGGGCTCCCCCTTTTCTGCTGCAGGTCTTACCAGTTGCCCAGTGATGTCCTCACTGCGAAAGGCGATGGATTCAAGTTCATTGCCACGGCTGGTCAGGGCCCGTAGACAAGTGTCCCGACTCTCAAATCGCCGCTCGAGGAATTCGATGGACTTCCGGGCCTTTTCCTGCACTACACGGGCATAGCCTCCAGCCCGGTGGTCTGTCTCCTGCCCCTTGGCCAGGCCGTCCAGCTCATTGATCACTGATAAGACAAAGTCCCACAACGTATCAGCCTCAGCAATCAACAATTCTGTCCTCACACTTTAGGCTCACTTTCCCAGCCAGTCCCCCGTCAGACTACAGGCTCCATCCTGTTCACAGGAGTCTTCCAATGATGCTAGGGAAAGGTGGGGGGGCAAGAAGTGTTCCTGACTTGTCACAGAGCTCTATCTTTATGCCTCCTCCTCTGGGCCCCACCCTCCTCCTAGAAGGAACCTACAGGGATTTTCTGGAGCTGCTGTATTCAGAGGAAGAAACCTGGCCCCTCTAATCACATTCCTCAGTTATAGGATCAAATTGAAAGGGTCTCTCAGGAGAGGCAAGGGTAGCCACTAAAGGACAAGAGGTCCTCCCCCTCATCAATCTGGATTTCCAACCACAGCAGTTCATATGGGGCAGAGTTCTCTGCTCCATCCCTTGGCATAGTGCAGGGAGGTCACCAAATGGGAAGCAATAGTCACAGCCTTACTTGCAAGGACCCTGGTATCCCTCAAACCATGCCCTTGGCACATCTACTCCTGATATTGCACGTGTGTTTGTGTGTGTGTGTGTGTGTGTGTGTGTGTGTCTGCCTGCCTATGTGTCTGGGACACGGCTTCATTTTCTGGTGAAGATTCTTTCCAAAATTCCAGCCAAAAGCCTGAGGTCAAGTGGGAAATATGTACTCCTTGGGGGCTCCGGGAGAGTTTGGGGTCTGAGGCCTCTCCTCAGTGCAATGATTCATGGCTCAGGGAGTCGGCATGAGCATGCTGTTCCATGGTGAGCCTGGCACTCACTGTCTGGGTATTCGGAGACACTTTCTGGAAAGGGCCTTGTGGGAATACACATACACACACAGACACACACACAGAGCCCAGACTTTCATCAACCTGAGACTGCTGCATGTCCACACAATGTATGGTTGAGGCTGGGAAGTAGTGGTGGACGAGTGTATGGTACAGCAAACAGAACATCAAACACGAAAAACTGGTATTCCATCCCAAAATCTCCTTTCCTGCTTCCAAACTAAACAGGCTTCAAAGGGGAAGCTTGTTTGTGCTTCTGCACCAGGCGGGGCTTCTTCATGCTAGGGTCAGGTCTAAGGAGCAGAAGCAGGTTAAAGAGACAAGAAACAAGCAGGGAAGGCTGTCGGCTTAACCCTTTGTCCTCCGGACACAGAGTGGGAATCCACTGAGGGAGCCTCACTGAACAGGAGTTCCCTTTACAGATCCTGAGAGTCGGGACACTGTCCCACTGAAGAAGGTTCAAAGAGGCGGCCCTGCCCTTCTGTGGCAGAGCTGTCATTTCCTAGCACCCACGGAGTGGGGGGGTGGGCATCTATCTATTCTATGTGTGTCCTCCCCA
The DNA here is from genome assembly GCF_011100685.1 of Canis lupus familiaris. Classification (NCBI taxonomy): domain Eukaryota; kingdom Metazoa; phylum Chordata; class Mammalia; order Carnivora; family Canidae; genus Canis; species Canis lupus. Next base: position 46,117,333 of record NC_049230.1, read on the forward strand.
GGGTTTTTTTTCTCATATATTTGCTCCCTCCCCACCATCTGGCTTTCCCTGCTGAACAAGCTTCTCAAGGCCAAGGGCTTACAGCTCTGCCTTTTGCTGGATCCTCCAGGAATAAGGAGAGTGTGAGCACACAGTAGGGGCACAATCGGTGCTGAGGACCAAGAACCTGGCTAGCCTGGTATGGTGTCTGACACTCTTTCCAAGTCTTAGGGAGCTCCTGAGATGTCAGCAATCTCTCAGTTATCCATTTCCTGACTGTTAGCAAAAGTGACCACTCACTTTCTTTCCCCTAAAAATCTCCGGAGTAGGAAAGAACAGAGACATATTATCTGGATAGCTATCCCATCCCAGGATGCAGTGAGGGAAGAGAGGAAGCTAAAACAACTTGATGGTCTTGCTGCTCTACTTTTGAAGAACAGAAGGCCTTCCCTTAGGTCTAAGGCCTGGATTTAAGAGGTTCTGGCCAGGCCACATGGGGAGGGGGAAGGAAGACAGGGAGGGTGGAGGCGGGACGAGGGCTGCTTCAGTGCCAACATTCTCAGGTGGTGCTAACGTGTTTCCCACAACCCCCCAGGGTTCTATAGCCTCTGCAGGGGCGGATGTTTCCTGCCCTTTGTTTCCACCCTCCTCTGGCACTAAGACACTTGGGACTAGGAGGGGAGGCCCAATGGAACATCTTGGCATGGATGTCAGAGGTGGCTTGGCAGGCAGACTGCCAGTCTGGCAGCTTTTCCAGAGGATGAGGATCCCGAACTTGCTCCAAGTGGCTTCTGAGAAGGAGACACTGAAAAGCCAATCACCTCCCAGACCCTCTCCTTCCATAGGATAGCCATCAGCTGTATCAATTGTATTAGGAGCCCAGAGCTCAAAGCCCATCCTCAGGCTGACCCACCACAGAGCTCCAAGAACTAAGACAGTGCCTAGACAGTTCCCTGGAGACAGCCCAGCTGGGCTCTTCTGGCCTGAGGGTGGAAGAGAGCTAGCTGGGTCCTGAGATGCTGACCCTGCACCAGCACCAGTGACCAGACAGTGGTGAGGGCCCAAGTGGCAGGAATCCACAGGCATGAGCCAAGGGCTTGCTCTGGAGGGTTTCCATCAGCCTGGCCTTAGGGTGACACTAGCCAGAAGAATGCTACCTCGAACCAACAGAATGATCATGAAAAGCTACAAGACAATCAGACCAAAGGCATCTAACCACTTCAAAATCCTCCCAGCCTCCCTGCCAGACCACCCAGCAGCACTGCCGTTATCTGCCAGGGCTGAGTGTTTACCAATAACGGGAACCAGCTTTGCTGTTTTACTGCAAGCTTTATAAGGATAAAAACAAGGGCTGGGCTCATGCAGCCTCTGGTTGCTGGGACACAGGAGTCCATTTGCTCAAGCAGTTTAAGCCATGGATCAGCCATAATAATTTGAACTGCTTTGATTATTAAACAAATTTCCTTGCCCCCCGCATACCCTACTTCCCTGCAAATCCTGTCATACACACATAGCAGGGCTCTCTGCCTGCCCAGCCACCGGGCTGTGGGGCATGTGTGTAGAGGGGGCTGCAGCACACGTGCAGGGTTGTTCTGGCCTGACTCACCAATGAGGGGCACCACCAGGATGTACTTCCTGCTCTCCAGCAGCCGTGCCAGACTGGCCAGGTGGTCAATGAAGCCGTTGGTGTCTGGTACAAGGAACAAGGGTCTGATCTCGAGCTCCATCTGCCTCATCTGACTCTGGTCCTCCAGGACAGCCTACAGGGACACAGAATGGTGAGTGAGCCAGAGTGAGTAGGCAAGCGGGTGGATGAGCCAGGACCCTGACTTCACAGTGTGTCAGCATCCTGCCCCCTGAAACTCTTCCCCCTCCAGAGGGATAGCCAGCCCCTGTCAGGCCTGAGGGTCAGGCCCAAGGGCTGGACAAAGCACTGCAATAAAAATCAACTTGGACTAAGCAGCCTGAGGAATGAGGTGTGCCTAAAACCCTGCCTGGGACAGAGTGGACCCTGATGGGATTAATAATAACAGGTTTCTGAAAGTAAGACCCTGGGCTAAAAGTCAACCAGGGAGAGTCAGTCAGTTTCCTTGGACATGAAAATGGTTTCACTGATGTTATCTAGACAGCGTAGAAAGGGGTACTGCTCAGTGCAAATACGTTATACATGTATCATTTGTTATTTCAGTTTACTGTGTAGTTAGGGAAAAAAAAAGGTCACACTCAACGGCTACACAAAAACAGTGCCGCCACCAACAACGAAATCATTAATACCCGCAGCAGGAGTGTGATGGATTTGGACCCAACTCACATGCTTGCAAAGAGCAACTGAGAACTGCACCCCCCACCCCAACTCACCAGCAGAGCGTTTCTTCAACGTGAGTCTTTGTGTTCTACTTGTGCTCCTTTGCTGCACTTTTGTAGGATCTATTCTATTATTACTTGATACCTTTCATTAAATTGACTTTAAGTCAACTCACTTTTTCTGGCTTAGCCACTTCTTAAGCAATGATAACCACAGTATCAAGTTTACTAGTGCAAGTTATACTTCCATAGTAAGAAGCTGAAGGTCTCCTCTGTATCACTAAAAAAACCACCTCATGCAGCACCAGTGAGTGGCCTGTGCACCACACCTCGAAAAACACATGGCTGAGGCCTTGTCTGATGGAGGCTCACATCCTTCAGGGAAGCTCCACACACATCTGTGAAAGCCTGACTTTCTCAAGTCTGACAGAGCCCTGAGTGGCAGAAGGGCCTTTGAGATAGGCTCTGGGTATGTCTGTCACTCGAGAACATGGTTGCTGTTGTGCTGCTTCCTCTTGTGGGTCCATGGCCAAGAAGCAAAATGATTTGCTGGCATCTGCCTGGCGTGCTCCCTGTGTACATAGCAGGATGGCACCAGTACAAGCCTTGCAGGGACTGGTCCTGTCACCCCACCTCATGATCTCGCCACACACCAACGTGCAAGGGTAGAGACACAGGCTCAAGGCAGGGGAGGAGATGTGCGTGCCAACTGAGATGGGTCCCACAGTGCTGGGCCTGGCCACTAACAGTCAGTGAGGGAGGCGCTCAGGTTTCACTGGCAATGACAGTAAAATTGAAAGGGCATGCCTCTGAATGCTGGGGGTGGCTTCTCTGTGACCTACTGGGGACCTCTTCCTATGACTAAGTCGTTGCTGCCACTGCCACCACAGCTGGTGGAAGGCACAGGCCACAGGCCACTGGCAGGCATGAGAATTGCAGCTGAGAGCCCCAGTCTGCTGGTCTTCCTACTGCTCTCACCTCATCAGGGGAAAGTACCCCTACTGCTGGCCATCTTCCCAGGGGACTTGGGTCACAGTCCCTCCCCATGGGGCTGCCAACTATAGGATGACACACATTCCACTAAACTCGGCTTGGGGCATTTTCTAAAAAAATTATCTTTTCTTAAGGTATAACAGACATATAACATTGTTTAGCAGCTCGGGACTCTACTCTTCCTCCTCATAAGGAAGCAGCAGCATTCCCATTGCTCATTTCCCCAGGTCTTGCTGTGCTCTATCCAGCTTTTCCACTGCCAGGAACATATTTTTTGGTATCACAGGCACCCAGATCTTTGCCTTTCTGGGTAAGAAGGAACAGAATGGTGACACAGGCTCCGAGAGGGCAGGGGCTCACGGTCCTAAGTTAAGCACTAGGTCTCTGCCACCGCCCCACTGCGACTCTTCACATCTTAGTTTTACTGCCTCCAGAAATGATAGTCCAGCTCTGGTGTGACTCTAAAAAGGAACTGGCTGCCATTCTTTACTCTGTATGAACAGTAATAAGCTCCTTGGACCCTGTACCGGTAATTCCACCTTTAGAGAGCTGGCCTTTAAGCCAGGTGGCCGAGGGAGGGTGGGAGGGTGGGGGCTGGACAGCCTATTTGTGTGTGTGGTTTTTTTTTTTTTTTAAGATTTAATTTATTTATTCACAAGAGACACACACAGAGAGAAGCAGAGACACAGGCAGAGGGAGAAGCAGGCTCCATGCAGGGAACCCGATGTGGGACTCGATCCCTGTATCCCAGGATCTCGCCCTGAGCCAAAGGCAGATGCCCAACCGCTGAGCCACCCAGGCGTCTCTTCACTTGTGTGTTCTGAGGGCAGGGCAGAAGCAGCGCCTAGGAGCAGGGTACAGGGAATCTCTAACCGTCTGAATTCTCTGAGCTCTGGCTCAGGGCCAGAAAGGTGAACAAAGGCCACAGCCTCTTAGGGAGGTGGCAGCCCTGCTGGTTCCCCAGGGGTGGGGTGGGGTCAGGCTATATGAGGGTGGTTGGAGCTGTGCTGCCATCATCCGGTCCCAGGGACGCCCGCAGACAACTTCCCTTAACCTGGCTCTGCCTAGTGAGTCACCACACAACTGCTTCCTGTTCCCCACATACCCTGACGGAGTCTCAGGAGGTTAAATGAAGCTGTTCCCCCTTCTCCTGGGGTACCCATGGGCCTTGAAGGGGTGTCATACCTGGGTCATGACACTGGCCCAGGCCCCTTCAAAAGAATGGCAGACTGAGGAGGGACTGGGAGTCTGCAGGCTTCTTCTGTGGTGTCTGTGATTCCGGCCCTCTCTTACTGGTGGTGGTAGTGGTGGTGTGTGTGTGTGTGTGTGTGTGTGTGTGTGTGCATGCGCGCGCCTATGCGCGCACACGTGCACACTTAGCATTTGCCCTCCCAACTTTTCCAGATTTTACCCGTCAGATTCCTGGCAGCTGTGCACGGCGCCTGTGCTGGCCGTCACGTCCCATTCTGATCTCTGGGTCGCACGGTGAGAGAAGGACACAGGATGCGCAGGGAGTGAAAAAGTGATGTCGGTGGGGAGAGTGCCAAGTCCCCACTCATAGCCATGGGACGCTTGGGGAGACGGGGGAAGCAAGCTGCTGCGGAGTTCAGAGGCCGGTAGTGAGATTTATTTTTGTTTGTATGAGTAAAAAGCTGCAGAAGCCTCTGGTGGGGGTGAGGGGGGCTCAATCGGAATGCTGTGATTCAGACAGGCTGGCCCTGGACTGGAGTCAAGTGTGCTGACCCGGAAGGAGAGTTCCACAGGAACCCTCCTTCTGCAGCTAAGACTGGGCCACAGTGGTCCTTGGAGAATGAACTGAGAACTCAAGGAAAGCATGGATGCTTTGAATCAGATCACTGAGAATAAGGACCAAGTTGTCATCAAGCGTGGAAGAAAAAAGAACTCAATTCTGTTTCTGGAAGTGACCAACTTTTCTCTGAAGTATGAGAGCATCCTTGAGTAGGCTGGTGGGAAACTGGAAAAGAGATAATCCACAATAACATCTAATGAGGAAGCTAACAGGCTTGGGAGAAGGGCTCTTTCACAGGTTAAGTTCCTTCTAGATAGTGGGGATGATTTGGGGATGCTGACCCACTAAAAATTGAGACACTGAGAATTACAAATAAAAGGTAACACAATTAGCTCACATGGGAGCTGTGGAACTTGGGAGAACCCATGTCATGAAGCAGAGCCACATCAAGAGAAGGCCTTTTCAGGTCTTCCTTCTGCTTAGGGCTCCACAGGGAGTGGGGCTGCTTCCTTCTCTCCTGGGTGACAGGAATCAGTTATCCTGGGCCTCTCTGGCCAGAGCCATGTCTTCACCAGAAGTGAGAAGTTCTGTACCACAGCAAACTTCTGTGCTCACTCCATATATGAAAGTATCTAGGAAAATGCCTGATCCACACATATCAGTTACTTCACAAGTGTCACTTTCCTTTCCTCCTGCCCAGCTCCACGTGTCACCTTCTAAATATCCAGGAGGGAAAACTTCTGGGGAAACCACTCAGGGGCAGAATGGGAGATGGGGAGGGGGGACAGAGAGGACTAGTGATTTTTATGATAAGACTCATGATACTTATTGTTTCTTTTTTTTCTTTAATGACATAGAAGGGTTTTTTTTTTTTTTAATGAAACATGGAAAAATGGAAATGAAATAAAAAATAGGAAGAGTTGGTGAGATAACCACCAAAAAGTGCAGATAGGCAGTTCCTTCTTGAGCCACAGAAACCAGAGGGAGCAGATGCTGCGTTTGTGAGAGAAAGCAGGCAGGACCATCCGCCACCCTTTGGAATGTCACGTCACTGATTTAGTAGGGTGGGAGCTCATGGTAAAGTTCCTGCTTAGGATCCCTCCTCTGGTTGTTCAAAGTCAGTACCACAGAACTTACTGAACACTTGTTCTCTTTTTAAAAGTTAAGAGTAGGATGATTTGCTTGTTAGTTCTTATCATTGTGAGGAATGATTGTATTCTCAAATTAGACTGTGAGGAGCTCAAGGAGAATGGCTTCTCTAACAATATCTAGCATAGGTTTTGATATATTATAAGAGCTCAGTAAGCTCAATCACAGAATGTCACAGTTGGAAGGCATTTTAAAGGTACTCTGATTGAATTTTACCCACTAGCTCTCATTGTGAGAATGCCAAAGACCTGTGCCCTTTCCTGATGGAGAGGGAGTGGCAGGGCTGGCATGACCCCTGAGCTTGCTCTAAGCAGCACTGGTCAATGGGTGTGTTCCAGCCAAAAGCCTGACCATTCTGTAGGCAGACAGGACGTTGTGGATGCTGGAGTCTGCAGAGAAGCTAGATTGGGCTCTCGAATGGCTGGAGCAGGGTGGGCGGCTGCCCAGCTCTGCAGGCTGATGTGCTTTCCTGCCCCAGCGTGAACGTGCCCCTGGCCTGGTAGTACACTGGCTCCCACCCTGCCTCCGACAGCTAGGAGCCACGGTTGAGTGTCGGCCTTCCGCTAGCTTCCATACAGGTGTGGGGGGCTCTGTGTGTGCCCCATTGTTCCACAGCACCACCCTCCCCCAGCTGGGTGGCAGTGTGAATGGGCTGCAGCTATATTTAGAGTGAAACTCCTGGGGCCACCACAAAGGAGTGACTGCATCTTCAGGAGGGTGGGTGGGCGGGAAGGGGACAGGGGAGCCAAGCTATTTTCAGAACACATGTCATTGCTGGCTACAGAGCAAGACTGTGGCCATAATGCTGAGGGAAACAATAGCTGTGGCCAGAGGAAGAGTCTGTTATGTTTCAGGTGGGATGTTTGCAACTGCTCAGGAAACCCGACCCCGCCCGACAGCAGCACAAATCACAGCAAAGCCTCGTGGAGGCAGAGAGGAGGCGGGGGATTCACAAGGCCAGGATGAGGTGCCAAGAAGCCACGCCTCATGCCTAGAGGCGGGTTTTCAGTGACTGCTTTGCCCTAGGGGCCTAATGGGGACTGAAACACCTCTGACCAATTTCCCAGACAAAGCATGTACCCTGCGCTCTGGTCTCTGGGCAGCCCCCAAGAATGGCAACGGGAAGGAAAAGGACTCAGTCAGAAAGCATCGAGGTGGGCAGAACCAACCTAATATGAAGAGGTGTCTCTGGCAACAGGCAAAGCCTGGGCTGAGCCAGAGACTCAGCGGTCTCAAAGCCCCAGGTGGGTGGACCTGGCCCCCCAATATTCAAGGACTTGCCTAGGTGCCATGGCTCCAGCTGCACAGGCCCTGAGAGCTGCCCACACCCCTATTCTGACCTCCACTTGGCCCCACTCACCAGCCTCTGTGCAACGCCGGAAGCAGGGAGGGACAGGCTGTGGAGGGAGGCCAGGTCTCGCCTACCCCAGCCCACAGATGAGCTCGGGCCCAGGGGTCTAGGTGGGAGAAGGGAAGTGGGGGTGTGGCTGGAGCCCCAGATCCCAGTTGGACTTTATAGTCATCATGGGGGCCAGGAGGATTTTTTTCAACTCTATCTTCATATCCCCTTCCCCAAACATGTGTGGTTCCTGTTTTGCTGCATCTGTAAAAGGCGCCGGGAGCTGGGGACTTGCCTTACACCTCTCGGTTAACACCCCTGGAGACTGATGGAGTTCAGAGCAGTGTAATTTACAGCCCATCTCTCCGATCTTAATTCACCCGATGCTCCTCTCTTCCTTATTGTATTAGTGTGACCCAGGTACCTGCCAACAATAATGGCCTCTCCAGCTCGGAGCCTCTCCCTGACTCCCAGGACAATTTATACCTTTTCCTTGGGATTTTCCCCCCTTAAATTAAACAAAAAGAGGAAAAATAAGAAAAGGTTAACATGGGTTTGGAGTGCTGCAGCCCCGTGGTTCTGGGCAGAGAGCCAATGGCCTGAGGGCACACACATGTGTGTGCTCTCCCAGAAGGGCCTTCACCGGCCCTGTTTTACAGCCACCTCGGCACAGACTCCAGGGTTCACGCATATGGCCAGACAGATGTGTCTGGCTTACGTTCAAGGCTGGAAAATGAAGAATTATGGAAGTGAAGGGCCCCGGGCATTAAAAGGGAGGGGGGGTGGGAGGAAGGGGGGAATTTTTCCTCTGCTGAGAAATCCTCCTGTGGCTGTGAGGCTGGAGGAAGAAGGCTGACAGGAGGCAGGGCTGCCAGCAGTGGTACATGTGGGGCCGGTTCTTAAAGGGCCCACAGCAAACTCAAGCCCCAGCAGGCCTTTGGTGCACAGGCCTGAGCAGCCTGTTTTGAAGGAGGTGACAGGGACAACATGTGTCTCAAGCAGGGGCAGCCACAGGCACCAGACATCAAGTCTCATATAAGACCTCCTGTTTGCAAGGTACTGCATGTTGCCCGATAGGCTAAGGTGAGAATGGTGCTCTCGACAGGTCATGCCCCCATGGCATGTGCTCCCACAGCATCCTGTATTTCTCTTTGGCAACAATGTACACTCGCCTCAAATCACTGGCTTCTCCATTCACTGTACACTCTGTACATTCTGGGGTGGAACTTCTTTGGTTCACTCCTGTGTCCCCTGACCAGCAGCCTCACAGATGCTCATCATCACTTATTAAACTGAGCTGAAGACACAGTACTTGCTTCTAAGGAGTTCAGAGTACTGGGGGAGAGGGGGTTGGCGGGGGGCGGGGAACAAGTCCAGAAATAACTGTAATATGAGACATGATATAAATATCACAAATGAAGTATAAATCAGTGCCACAGGAACACTGAGCAAAGAGAGATGAATTCCTCCTGAGGGGTATCAGGGAAGGCTTCACTGGGGAGATGAAGTTTCATCTGAGGATTGAAAGAAAAATAGAGTTTCAACAGGTAACAGGAAATGTGGAGCAGAAAAAGGGTATCCTTCTGAGGGAACAGCATGAACAGAGACTGGAGCGTGGGTAAGGGTAGAGTATGTCAGGGGACAGTGAGAGGAGAGGACGGTCAGTGTTGTCCAGGGAGAAGGGCCTTAGTGTCCAGACAGATACTTTACACATAACTTTTTGAGGTAGGTGTTGTTATTACTTTCATATTACAAATGAGGAAACAGTTTCAGAGGAGTGAAATTATTTTCCCGATGTTATACAGCTAGTAAAAACTCATGGGGGATAGGAGAAGAGGCTGGAGAAAGACTGGGAACAGATGAGAAAACCTTTAATGCCATAATCAGGATTCAGACTTTATTAGCAAAGCAAAGGCCCTGATGATTTCTGAGCAGGGGAGTGGCTTTTCTGGGAAGAGAATGATAAAAGCACACAAGGTGCACTGAAAGTGCTGAGGTGGACAGGGGCTCAGTACCACACGACTCTAGGAGCTGCCATTCAGACTACCAAGTGAACAGCACCCCCTGGAGTTGTGCAATGCATGAGCCTTGACTGCTATGATCCAAGTCAGCACGTGGACCAAAATAGCAGTTGTGGCAATGGGAAGACAAGAGAGAAGGGAGTAAGTGAACACATAGGGTTTGATAAGAAATGAGACATAAGGGGTTAAAAGCCAGTGAGGAATTTTAAGAGGATTCTCTAGTTGCTACTGTCTATTAAGTCACCGAACAAATATTTGCTGAGTGCCAACTCTGCAGCTGAGACTAAGAAGTAATAAAAAAGGAAGGAGGGGACCAAGAGGAGAATGGTGGTGAGGAAGCCTAAAAGGGTGGTGTGGCCAACAGAGAGGAGAAGACGAGGGCTCACTTATGCTAAGCTATGGATGAGAGGGCCCATCACTGCAGAGATGCCAATTGTGATGGGGACTGAGACCTGATAAAGACAGGGACTTGCTGACTTCCGAAACAACAATTTCTATAACTGCTGGGTTGAGGGTCAAGACGTGGAGGTGGTGAGTACAGGTAGAACTTTTGGGAAGATTGATGGTGAGGAAGAAAAGAACCACAGGATGGGAAGAAAGACAGCTTGAGGATGAAGTTGCTTTGTAGGTCACAACAGAGAGTTCCATACAGACCCCATAAGGGCAGTCATACCATAACAATGACCTGGCAGAGGTATCACACACTTGACACCAATTGGCAAGAGGGCATAAATGTCTCAAAAACAATGGATCCCTGCTGGTATCCATTCCTCTTCCCAGGGCAGAGTTCTGATTGGTGTTCTGACAAGTATGAGACCACAGTGACCATTTATGGAGTACACACTGTGTGCTACTCATTGTGTTAAGTGCTGCACAATGCACTGGCTCCTGTAGGCTGCACAGTAATTCTAGGAGGTAGGCACTATTACCACTTTCACTTTACAGATGGAGAAAAAGGCTCTGAGAAGTTAAACAATGTGCCCAAAGTCACAAACCCAGTAAATGGTGGAGTCCAGAATGTGATCAGGTCTGCCTGACCACAATGTGCTAAGCTCTGAGCCAAAAGCAAGGGGTGGCTAAAGAGAGGATTAAAAATAAGACATTCCTAAAGAGTCCTGATGCTTCGCCATGCTTATAGTCTTTAAAGGGAGGAGCATGACTGGCTCTTCCCTGTCTGCCTTGAGGCCTAGATAAGAGGAAGTGAGTTTATAGTACAAAGGACAGATCTGGGAGAGCCATAAAGAAAAACCTGCTGCAAGTGGAGGCAGGGGACCAGAGAGCTGATGGGTGGAAGAATCTTGTATGGAGAAGTAGTTTCTCTCTGGGAGGGTCCAGAGTGTCCTGCTCAGAGGGGCTTGGCCATTACATTTGGAGCCCAGATAATCAGACTGTGGCTATGACTTTCTCTTCCCTGGTAAGAGGTGTCCTCTACAGAGTACCTATGACCTCTCTAGGAGTATCGATAAGGTTTAGGGGGAACTCTGAATCTCCTGAGATTGTGTGGATGAGTGTGTTATATGTGGGTATATATTCACAGATCATGACTGGGGAAGAAGCTTTCATCAGATTCTTTGAGAAGAACCTGCTTTTGCCTTCAGAGTCCACAAGGAGGGAGACTCCAGGCACCATATGTGCTATCAGAATTTGGTAATGGAGGAAGAAAATGGGTGGAATCAGTAAGGACACTGCCAGACAGTCTCTTTCTGAGAGGGTCCTGTTCATGCCTACTCTCAACTCACACCCTCCTCATACCCTGTACAGTCACCACCCTGATGGGAACCACCCTCTCCAGACAAGCCCCACCTGGATCTTTTCTTGGCGACGCTGTTGCTCAGCTATCTTCCTTGCCAGAGCCAGCTTCTTGGCCCGAAGTTCCCTGATGTCATCCTCACCCCCGCTGCCTTCGGCCTCTGAATCTTCCTCAAAGTCTTCAATCACCACGTCCTCCTCCTTTGGATGATGGAGTAGGTCAGGGGAGAGAGAAGATGTGAGCCCATGGCCCTTACCATACCCACCCTTCTGTCCGTCCAGCACTCCCAATTCCATGCTTACTTGGATCTTTCTTGCAAAGGGCCTTAAGGTGTGTGCTTCCCTTAACTGAAGCAGAGAGGGAATAGAGAGAAGCTGCCACCTCCCCCCCCCCGCCTCCCAACTGCTCCCTTTTGCACTCCAGGCTCTTTCCTTCTGGAGGCTCACAGGTCCTATGAGAAGTCACTCACACACAAATATACTTCCATGCTTAAACACACAGCTTTCCATTCTCCTCTGCACTCACTAAGTAAAGCTTTGAACCTATTTCCATTTTAAAATCATCAAAGGGGAAAACAACAAAGAAGGTTAAACCACTCAATTTAAGTCTAATTTCTGCTAATGATCTGATAGGCATCCATTCTGGCCATGAGCTGGGAGTTAGGCATGGAAGCTCCCCTGCTCCCCCAGATGGCTTTAGGGAGCAGATGCTGTAGTTCAGCAGACCTTGTCCTGATTTCTTGATTTCTTTTTTTCCTGATTTTTTTTTTTTTTTTTTAAACCACAGCCTGACTGTGAGGGCTGCTGAGCCCCATTACAGGAATTCACATGACATGACCTTGCTCAGCTGCCCTCCTGGGTCTGGGCAGGCTAGGAGATGGCTTGCTAGCTTCAGGAGCCTCCTGCCAGGCTGGTGGAGCCTTCCCCAGGGATGGCCCTCCCTGCTTGCAGCCTCAGCTTTAAGAAGCCCCCACTCTCCGGGTGGTCCCAGGCTCTGTTCTTCACTCTCTCACTTCTGACCTTGGTCAGCAGAGAACATGCAGCTGCCCAAGAGCATGTCCTCTGAGGGATAGGATTAGCATGGGTAATGGAGTCATTAGTAGAAGATTCCTGTGTTTCTACCTGGATGATGATAATGACAGTGATTATGACAATAACAAGTACATTTACTGAATGCTTACTATTGGCCACCTAACTGGGCTGTTTTTTCATGTATCAACTCATTTAATACTCATGATGGTCTTTTTAAAAAAATATTTTATTTATTCACAAGACACACACACAGACACAAGCAGAGGGAGAAGCAGGTTCCATACAGGGATCTGCTGGGATCATGCCCTAAGCTGAAGGCAGACGCTCAACTGCTGAGCCGCCCAGGTGTCCCTCATGATGGTCTTTGAAATAGATGCTACTATTATCCCTTATTTATTTATTTATTTATTTATTTATTTATTTATTTATTTATTTATTTATTATCTATCCATCCATCTATCTATCTATCCCTACTTTAATAAATGAACACACTGAGGTTTAGAAAGGTAAACAATCTGCTCAAGGTTAACAGCTAGTAAGTGGCAGAGGAGGGATTCAAATCCCCATGAGTCTGACTCCAAAGTGTGTAATCTTACCAAGAGTAGGCAAGAGCACAGGGCTGGGCTCTTGAATCTAGACAGTAAGGCCAAACCAGCCCTGAGTGCCTCAGCTTTGCCAGGCTTCCAGCAGGCCCACCTGGGATGTGTTCCATACAGTCTGCTCTCTCCTCTAACTGTCCATCTCAAGATGATATTCTGATGGATTTTCTTGGCTGAAAGTCATTGGTAAAGTGTGTGGGTGGGTAGGTGATGCTTTGTCTTGGGAGCAGAATCTAGAGGGGTAGGAAGACAGGTGTTTTGGTAGTATCCCTAAGGAATAGGACTCTCTTTGGCTCATGAAGAATGACATCTGAAGAAACAAAGAATCTTCCTCCCCCAACTAGCTTCAGTGACTCAGTCTTTTGGTTTAGGGGGTCTCAGGATGAGGCTAGAACTGCCACCATCCAAGAAGTCTCAGGGGTCTGGGATGCTATCTACAGTGACCATACATCTTACAACCCACAGGCTATAGTGTCACAGGATTCATTTCCAGGAGGCCCAGCATATGAGAAGGCAGAAGACTCTTTGCACACTTACTTCCTTGCTCGTGGGGTTAACCTGGACCAGAGTGAGTGGGACAGGATGGTGGGCCAGCCTATGGGGCAACACTGCCTCTGCCTGCTCTCATCAGGGATACACAGGGTTATCGTGGGGATTGGAGTGAGCTTGACTGAGGTCAAAAGGGGGTCAGTGAGGCTTGTCTGAGGTTCACTCAACTCTCACAGCAAACGAGGAAGTGTGGGGTTATGAAATTACACAGACTAGGGTAAGCAGGGTTTCCCAGGGGCCACTAACATAAAGGAACCCAGGAGGCTCGTGGGAAAAGGAAGAAGTGGGCAGCATGGCGTGGGTCACAACCTCTGTCTGGTCAATAAGCCTTAGGAGAAAGAGTGTGGCACAGCCAAACTTTGGGCCCAAAGATCTAGTCTGCTCCTTGTCAGAGTGGTGGAGACCCTCCTTGGCTTCTACACTGTGCCCTTCTCTGGGGGCCTCACCAGCCTAACTGGATTTGGTACTACAGGCTTCACTGGCCAGAGGACATCTCTCCTAGCAATCCTGGAGAGCTGGCCTTGCTTACTTTCCACTGTCTGCCTCAGCCTTGCAGTGTGGGTGAGAGAGCTGGCTGAGGTGCTGCCCACCCATGCTTCCCTGCACCGTGCCCAGAGCTGGGGTGACACAGCTGTCCTGCTCGAAGCCTGGACACCCCGATGGCTTTAGCAAGCCTGCTGTCCCCTCCCATAATGACAGCTCATTCTTTCCCATTATTCCCTGCCCAGGTTTCATCCGAGTCTGGAATCATGGGCTCAGCTTTATCCCTGGAACCACCTCTGTCCTGGAAGCTGAGCCCTGTGTCATCAGGGGTGGGGTGGGGTTCTCCAGTTATTCTAATGAAGCCAGTCCAAGACTCTGCTGCTCGGAAGACTCTGAACCAAAGGTGGCCACTCTATCACTGCTTCAGATCACAAACGCCAGCTCCCAGCTGACATCTGGCTTCCCCAGCCTGTTGCTGATTTCATCCCTGCACCCCACCCTGCTCCACCAGGCGCTCGAGACCGCTGTGGGCCAAATGACTGTGTTGGCCTACGGCTGACCTGGCCTCTGGCTGGAATCACTTCCGTCCCTTCTTGAAGCCCCACGTTCCTTCCCACCTAAGACTCCTCTGTCTTTAACACTGTGGGGTAAAAAAGGAGAGTCAACTTCCAGGCAAAAGTGGTCTGTGTGTGTGCATGCAATCCCAGACAGGCTTACCCAGACATACAGCAGTGCAGCTGGCAATACTATCAAATGTACACATGTGCCAACACTGTCACACACTCACACTTACTCAAGAACCCAGAGCCAGCAGGGAAGCTGGCAGCAGAGTTCAACTTCAACTGACACACAAACCTAGCACATACAGGCCCATGACAACAATCACCCTCAAAATATACATATCTGCACACATACACGCATAGGAGGGCAACTGTAGGTGGGGTTTAGCCAGGATGGGTACACAGGTTCGTGCGCATGCGTGTGCACACACACATATACACATGGTCTGGAGTGAAGCAAGGGCTACAGGAACAACCAAGGGCAAACAAACAAGAGGAGAATTCCTTAATCACATCAGGATGTGCAGGAGGGAGGGAGGGAGCAAGGGAGGGAGGGAGAGTAGGCCAGGGGAGGGGGTGATTTTCCACACGGGGCCAGCAATGTCAGCTCTTCCTGTACGTGTGCTGGAGGCTGGAGTTCAGGCCTGTGCTGCACTGAGCTCCACACATCTATAAACTTGATCCTCAGCCTGAACCCTAACACCACCCGCTCCCCCCCCTTTCCTAAGCCTCCCGAGCTGCACATTATTAAACTCTTTCTTTCCCTCCCTTCTCCTCCAATGCAACATTAAAAAGAAGCATCTGGAACTCGTAGCAGAGTGAGATGGAGACACTGGGGTGGGACTGGCAGGAAGGGGCACCAGCAGAGTGCACTCTTGAGAAGTTGTCTGGTCACGTCCACATCCATATTGCTCTGAGTGGTTATAAATAACCGGGTAGGAGCAGAAGAAATGGGCAGAGCAGGATTGGGGGTGGGGAGGGGAGCCCTCCCTCTGCCACAGCGGGCTCTCCCCGCACAGTACCTCATCTTCCAGTTGTTTTCCCTCTTGGCTTCCCATTTCCTTTCCCATGGTGTCTGGGACGGGTGCCACTGACACATATTTTCCACCCTTGAATGCCAGGAGAGGCTCTTCTTGTCCACAAAGGGCTTCCAGAAAATACTTCAGCACTGTGACCCTTTTGCAGTCGGCTGCAATAACCTACAGGGCAAGAGGGAGAGAAGAGAAACAGCATTTCTGAAAGGGTAGATGAAGATGACAGGAGTTGTTTGCTGGCAGAGGGGCACATGAGAAGTGTGTCAAAGTTACTGGATAAGGCTGCAGGGTGAACAAGTGGGACTTCAAGTGTGTATGAAATCGTGAAGGAGGGCTGGGGGTGGAGATGAAAGGGCCAAGATCCTCTAGAGGAATAAAGTCACTGTCTCTCTTTAGGTCATCCCCGGAGGAGCAGACAGCCCCATGACCAATGACAGGTACCCTCTGGGGCTTTTGCCTTTCTTCTGAATTCCTGATATAAAAAAGGAATAAATTAAATTTGTCTAAGTTTCATATTTAATTGACAGAAGGATGGAGTGCAGAACACAGCTTCCTGGTACCTTCACTGCCTCCCATTCTCCTCCCAGCTCCCCTCTCTCTAGGTTCCCAAGAGGAACACTTCTAGCCTGAGTGCAGAATGAAGGATGAGGGCTTTCTTGGCTGTTTCATTTCAGCTAGATCACTTTGGGCTTCCCCTGACAGGTTCCTGCCCCACCTAAGAGCTTCTCATACTCAAGAGATTGGGGTCAGGCAGGAAATTGTTGTCAGGAGAAGGGAGACAGGCAAAACAGGTAAGGGGTGTTTCACCAAAGCTCTGCTCCTTCAGGAGTTCACTCCATCCTGCTCCCATGTGGCCACATCAGCACATAAACCAGTGCTGTCAGAGAAGCTGGGGCTGATTTAGCTGAAATGAAATTCAATATCTTGAACAATCGTCAAATCTGTAAGTGTCTCAGATGAAGTTTCCATAGTCACTCTGTCTGGGGTCCTTTGCCTGCTAGACCACACAGGTGTGTCCTCACTTGCAAAACCATCTGCATTGCTGGCACCCTCTCATGATCTGCTCTTCATCTCTGGCCTCTGGGGTCCTTTTCTCCAAGGGAGAGGAGGAGCCCTGCTTGATCTGGAGCTTGGAAACTGGTGAAGACCATCACCCCTTCATCAGCACTGACTCTAGCCCCTGCTGAGTGTCCCGTGTTCCAGAACGTGAAAGAGACTTCTATGTCTATATCACATAGTAAAGTCCTAACTTGGAGACCAGCTTTGATTGTTTGCTCATTGTTTCACAGGTGCATTATGTCCCTCACCTGGACAATAACCCCACTGGTAGCAAAGGACACATTTTGTATTCTTCATGCTTTCCTATTGAGGGGTGCTAAGGACAAGCGGGGCACCCAGGAGGCTCACAGTAAGGACAGATAGGCACAGAGAAGCTTGGCTGGGTACCACAGGAGAATGAGGCAGGCATGATCCAAGTCTTCTAGGACACTGTGGAAGTGAGGAGTACTGTGCCATCTGGCTGGCCAGGGCAAATACAGCACATACTAGTGAACTGTGATTCTATCCTCTGTTGCCTCTCTGTGCCAAACCTCCTCTTCTCCCTGCCTGAGAGTGGCCGTTGCTCACCCTCACCAATGACCCTGGGAACATTATAGGCTTGAATTTCAGGCTAAGTACCTCGACCACCTCCACCTGAGAAGCTGACCTAACAGGTGCTCAGCTACCCAGAGAAGGCTTAGGAGAGGACAGCCATCTTGAATTTGGGGTGCCCAGTGCTGGACTTGGGCCAGGGCAGGTAATCATAGGTCCCACTGCGTGTATTCAAACATGTCATGAGGAAGGCTGGAAATACAGAAGCAGGGCCTAAAACACATTAAAGAAGAGAGCTGCAATGAGTAATGGCCTGGCAGGCAGCACGCACAGTGGCCTCCCTGCATCCCCAGCCTCTCACTTGCAGAGGAAACTTCTGCATTTCCACAAGACTGCCAGTTTCCTCTCTGTGGTCTAATTTTAACCACCTTGTCGTTACAGTGTGTGTCAGCCATCTGACCCCACTATGACCTCTGACCTTATGCCCCAGCTACTGCTTGCACTATGGAGAATTATGTAATGGGTCCAGGACTTTCCTTTTCAGTGTGAGGCTGTTACCACTGAATGGAGAGGAGGTGGGGGTGGAGGGGTGAGAAGAAGACAGAGAAGAAGCTTGCCATGGTCCGTGGCATCACCTGGATGGTGAGAAGTATGCTGGCACTCCTGCTGAGTATGCAGCAGAAATTTGCCCAGAAGAGGAATGTGTGTCCATGGTTGTGTGTGCCCACTGACAGGCAGTGAGAAGAGTTCCTGCTGTTTTAGCATGGGCTGGGTGGCTTGCTCAAAGGCTCAGGAAGAGTGTGATTCCTGGCCAAGAGGGAGAAAGGGCACATGTGTGGACGTGGAACTCTTGGAGATGGGGATTTCCAGGGCACAGTGGGACCCAGGGATGCAGACATCCTGAGCCTGCCTGCAGCACATCCTTAGGGGATCAGTGGGGATTGTCATTCACATGAACACAAAAGCAAAAAAGAGTGCCCCCCACCTTTGATTGTCACTGGAATGTTTAGAAGGAACCCAGTTTCCTTGGGGATTTTGTCTGCTATGGCCATTAGTCTCTTTCCTAGGGCAAGGGCACTCCTGGCTGATTCTGAAAAGGGCTTTGATCCAGTGGGGTCTCTGAGCTGCTGCTAAGAGGTCTGGAAAGAATCCCACGCATTTGCAGAGATAAGAGCCACCCAGCCTTTTGGAATTGTGAACTCTCTACCCTGCAATCCAACTTGCAGGCAAGACAGCTAAGGCTGTGCAGTCTCCTCAGTTTTCCAAGAACACTGTGCATGAGAAATGGGCTTCTAGTTATTTAGTAGATAGGGGAACTGAGGCACAAAGTCTAGGGCTTGTCCAGGGGCAGAGAGAAAACTCTGTCTCCAGCCTGCTGGCCTTTTTTTTTTTTTTTTTTTTTAAAGATTTTATTTATTTATTCATGAGAGACACAGAGAGAGAGTCAGGGACACAGGCAGAGGGAGAAGCAGGCTCTTTGCAGGGGGCCCGATGTGGGACTCGACCCCAGGTCTCCAGGATCATGCCCTGGGCTGAAGGCGGCGCTAAACCGCTCAGCCACCTGGGCTGCCCCCGCTGGCCTATCTGCTAAAGCATTCTGTTCTAAGGTGCGAGGAATGAGCTCAGCAGGGTGAGGACCACTGTTTTCTTGCTCGTGTAGTGTACAAGTGGCTTATGGAAATACTCTCCCAGACAAAGCCTCCAGCACTTGAGTCAGGGAAAAGTTTAAATATGGTTAATAAGGGACACATCATGATGGAAGAAGCCCTTCGATGCACCCACAAAGAGCCAACTCCAAGATGATCTTTGGCTGGTCAAGGAAGACTTCCTGGTAGGCCAGGGGTTAAAGCTGGGTTCCCTGCTTGGAGAGGAAGGAGTCCAGCTAAAGTCTATGACATAATCTCCACAATACTCTGTTCATGAGTACATTTTTCCATTCTATATCAATGAAAAACACAGAACGTAAGTTATTTGTACACTGTAACTCTGGGCAAACTCTAGATTTTCTAGAAGAGGAGGCCTCCTTCCTGGACCATTAACAGGCTGGGCTGGCCTGGCCTATAGCTAGAGGCAGGTATAAGGGCTGCTGGCCAGGGATTCCCTGGGGGAACTCAGGATCCAGCACCTTTCTGGAGGGAGGCGTTGTGTAGGAGAGATTACCAGGAACTCCACAAAGTTGATGGACAAAATGTCTCACACAAATCACTCCAGTCAGCTTTGAGAAGAAAACTGGGACTTTATGTCAGGGAAGAGCTAAAAGAAAGGCACCTTAAGAAAGCCCCTTTCCCTTCCCCTGAAGACTATCTGAGGCAGTAAGCCCCACTAGTGGGAACTGAAACCTCTAGTTTCAGGGCTCCAGTTATCACTGGATCAGGTCCACACGCAAAGAACCAAGCAGAAAGGAAAACTGAAAGTGAGATGTGGCAAGGCGATACAGGAGCCTGGCCTGTCCGAAGCTCAGTTCCTTAGAGATTACAATGTGAGCATGCATAGGGTAAGTGGAGTCTGGAGCTACATGGAAGGTTAGGTCTTGTGGAAAGCAGGAAAAAACCTCTAAGGGTCAAGAGAAAAGAGGGAAGGCAGACTGAGCCCCTGGTCTGGGGTACTTTAGGTGGGGTGGTTGATAAACAAGGAATGGAGTTCTCTGGAAACTCTCTATAGCCACTCAGGAGGAGACAAGCCCAGCCTGGGCAGAGGTGCCCTGGAAGGAACAGAAAAAGAGATCTAAGCTGTCTTATGGAAGATGGGGGAGGGCGAGGGAGAGAGAGAAAAGGAACTGAGCACCAGGTACCACAGACTGATGAACCCTGAGTTGCAAGACTTAATACCTTAGAGCTGCCATGGGGAAGGGAGAACACTCCTCCCTTCCCTGCACCCATGTAGCCAAGGAATAGGAGGAGGTGTCAGAGAGCTGAACCAGGTCTCTGGATGCAAGCTCTAGGGAATGAAGGGCTCATGTCATCTTGACTGGGTTCCTGTTATCTCCAAACAGGCCACTTGGAAGGCATAGGAGCACAACAGCAGCTGGTTATATTTTACAAAATTTCTTTTTTTTGAACTTTTGGTTTGGGGGAATCAGAATTTAAACCTATACAATCAGCCAGTTCTATTTTTCCTGGTCTTAAAAAGCCCTGCTTGCTACTGCTCCTCTGGTTAAAGAGAAAAAATAACATGGGTTTTCCTCTACAAACTTAAGTTTACAGGTTGTTTTTCTTGTTTCTCTAAATGGAGCCAATTATTCTCACATTTGTTGAAACCTTCAATCAAACTTTATAGCTTGTTAATTTTACAGAATGTCCTTAGAGCAAATAAGATGCAGACAGGAAAGTGAAGTCTTGCTCAGATTATTAAGAAAGCTTAAAATAGCCTACAAATCCACCACCAAGGCTGGTGAATAGAGGCTGCTTGGCTGGCTTCTGAGGTCAATTAGCAATGGGTTAATCATCATCTTTAATAAGCCAAGCCTACAAGATTAGCTACAAGAAGCTAAAGTCAGACTAAAGTGTTTTCACAAACTGGGAACCTCTAGTTATTCACAACTCACCCTCACAGGAGCCTGTAGGGTGGGAATGACAATTCTGTAGTGGCCAAGGGTGGGTCAGGATAAGAGGTCTGCCAATGAAAGTTCACACACAGGGAATCCTCTGGAGCTGGGAGAACAGAGGAAGTGGTTTATTCACATTCTTAGCGGGAGGGGCTTCAAGGCAGGGAGCAGACTCCAGAGGCAGGAGGGAAGATAGCCATAAGGATGTACAAGTACTCTGGAGACACAGAAGTAGCTTACAAGACAGACACTTGCAACCTATCTGAATCAGAAGAAATTGGTATTGAATTGTGAGAGGGGGTCATGGGTCAGAGGGGAAAGAAAGGAAGACCCTGTGCAGGTGCTGAATGATAAAGGCAGAGTGAGAACAGGCATGGGTCCTTGTGCTGGATGCATAACCTAATAACCCCTGAGAGTTATTAGAGTACCATCCAAAGGATCAATTGGCATTTCACTCTTTCCCTATCCCTGCTGCAGCAGGGCCCCATATCTATGCAAGGCAGCTAAACATAGTTCTCTCCCTTAGTCATTTTTGATCTCAATGTCCAGACCCAGCACTCCTTAGTCCTACAGTTAGTCTGTGTTAGTTGAGAGATCAGTGAATCACAAGATGAGATGCTAATGTCATAGATCATCCTAACCTACGTGGCTGTAGGCTGTTTTTTCCTAGTGGAGGCAATGGGGGTCATTATCCATCAACTGACAGTGCACAGATACCTATTCAGAGTGGTATGGCAGCCTGCTCACCTCACCCACACTTACTCTGTGTGTGTTGCATGCACTTGCATCCCTGCACTGCCCTTAAGTCTCATAGTGAATGGTGGGTGAGAACTAGAAGATAGGTAGGTGAGAAGAGTCAAATGCTTAACTGACTGAGCTGCCCAGGCACCTCTTGAGTTCAAATCTTTTAAAAAAAAATATTAACAATTTTACACTTTTATTTATTTTTATGTATTTATTTTTAAAGATTTACTTATGTTTTTGAGCTAGAAAGGGAGAGACTGAGAGGGAGAGAGAGAGAGAGAGAGAGAGAGAGAGAGAGAGCGCTCATGTGCACACAAGTGGGAGGGGAAGGAAGAGAGAGAAAGAATATCAAGCAGATTCTGCACTGAGTGCCAAGCTCAACACAGGGCTGAATCTCACAACCCTGAGACAACAACCTGAGCAGAAACCAAGAGTTGGATGCTTAACCTGACTGTGCCACCCAGGCACCCCAAGTTCATGTCTTTTTTTTTTTAAGTTTTATTTTTTTATTTTTTTAAATTTTTATTTATTTATGATAGAGAGAGAGAGAGAGAGAGAGAGAGAGGCAGAGACATAGGCAGAGGGAGAAGCAGGCTCCATGCACCGGGAGGGCGACGTGGGATTCAATCCTGGGTCTCCAAGATCGCGCCCTGGGCCAAAGGCTAAACCATTGCGCCACCCAGGGATCCCCCAAGTTCATGTCTTAACTACAACTGCTGGCTGTGTGTCCTTAGGTTACTTAGCATCTCTGAGCCTCTGTTTGCTCAAGTTGTTGTATAGTCTGGAAGTGATAATGCATGTCAAATATTTAGCAAGGTGCCTGAGCCAATGATAAATGAATGGCTATTTTCTTTTTCTTCCTTGCTACATCACTTTACTCAGAGATGTGTGGAAGCCAGATTCAGAGGTAAGGAAGGAAGCATGGGGCTGGTACCCTGGAATGCTCACTTGGCTGAAATATCATATTCAGAACCAAGGTGCTGGATCTAGGCTGCTGGGTAAGTCACCTGCTGGAGGCAAGGCCCAATCTCTCTCTTGTGCCTCTTCCTATTCTCCAAAAAGATTCCTAGACCTAACCATGGACAAATATTCTATGGGACTCTACAGGCCCCAAGGGCCTGGACTTTAGCACAAGCATGCCACTAATGCACACAACAGAAGTAAAGTCCTGTACTGAGTATCATGATTGCCTTGCCCATCTGGTCTCTTCCTTCTGGGGTTGTGTGGTGGCTCTGTCTTTGTTAATGATATCCTTCTGAAATAGGACCCAGCTGGATCGTTGGTCCAGGTTTCTCAATACAAAGGAAATGATGAGGAAATCCCCAATGTGGCATTTTCTACCCACCTGAATTTTCTGAGCTTGGAATTCTGAACAAGGCAGACAGGAGTCTGGATTCTCCTGTGCAAAGTACAGCTTGCTCTTCTTGAATGTTCCGTCATAGAAAGAAACTATTCTCTTCTAGAGCTCTGAGCTCTGGCTGAATGAGCAAGGTACATTCTTGACATTAGCCCGTTGCAGAGAGCAAACTATAGGCAGCAGTAGCTTGGGCTGCAGTCCAATCCACTTCCCCTGTAGAGTGCTCTGAGAGCAGCCACCCACATTGGCAGGAGTCAGGAGTGGATACTGGCACTGCCAACACAAGCCTTTCAGGTCTGGCTGGCTTCAGCTGGTCTGAAACCTGGAACACAGGCGCTGGGGACCTCACTTACTGAACCAGCAGGGGAGGCTACAGGCTCAGCCCCTGGGGATGGAAGTCCTCATGTCTGTCTCAGCCTGCAAATATCCACATGCAGTCTGTTTCTACATTGCCAGTTAGCTCTGGGCCAGGAGCACTATATCTTGGGCTCTAGTCACTCTGAGCTACATTCTTATTTGTTTTCTAAACAGCCAGGATCAGGAGACCACTCTTTAGGTTTGTATTTAGGCTCCTTCACCAAATTTCTTCCTAGCTTTATTTCATGTGTGTCAGGGAGAGCACCCTTTCTGAGACATCTGCAGCATTCAACACATTTAGCTGATAGTCAATTCGACAAATATTTACTAAGTACCTACTGTGTGCATTAGGCACTCTTCCAGACCCTGAGGATTCAGCAGAAAACCAAGTCTTGGCTGGCTCCAGGGGGCTTAAGGTCACATTCAGATCAGGTATATGTAAGATGCCCTGTATCAAGAAAGAAATAAATCACCCTGGCCCTATGACCCACAGCACTCAGGAGGGCAGAATCCTCATTTCTCTTCCCTTAAGGAGGAGGAAGAGGCAGCCCACAGAGAAGAAGACCTCCCTGTAGAGACCTAGCACATTGTTTCTTTATCCCATTTAGGCTGATGGGTCCTCAGGAAGTCAGGATGGAGAATTAATTTGCTTAGGCCCAGCCATGCTACAAGATGAAATCCCAACCTCCCTTAATGCTTTCCATGACCTGTCCAAGCCCTCTACTACCCACTCATCCCTCCCTGTTCTATTTTGCCACTCTTACTTCTTGCTATTATTCTGTAATCCTCAACTCCAGGCCTTGGGCAACCCTGTCTGATACTCCGCCACATGCCATTTGCTCCCTTTTGTACCTCTGAGACTTTACAAGTTATTTCCCCAACCTGCAATGACTTTGCCTTTATGCAATCAATTCATTCCCTCACTTTCCTTTAAGTCTGATTAAAAAGGGGACACCTGGGTGGCTCAGTGGTTGAGTGCCTGCCTTTGGCCCAGAGCGTGATCTTGGAGTCCAGGGATTGAGTCTCGCATCGGGCTTCCTGCCTGGAGCCTGCTTCTCCCTCTGCCTGTGTCTCTGCCTCTCTCTCTGTCTCTCGTGAATAAATAAAATCTTTAGAAAAAAAAGTTTGATTAAAAAAAAAAGTCTTTCTTCTTAAGCAGTATTATCTAACATGCCAGCCAACTGCCCACAAATTTTTCCTGAGGCTCTACTATGTGATAAGGACTATGCTTAGACATCTTGGACACATGAGACAGACAGAACAAAGCAGATGCAATCCTTGACTTCACAGAACTTCGAGCTCAGAGAGGGATTTCAAAGTAACCTACACTAACTCTCCCAAGTCCATGGGCATCCCTTCAACACCTGTGGGCCACCCTTACACTTCATTCACCTTCTCTGACGTCAGCAGCTACCCTCTGCATGTGTATTACTATTTCCATGCCACAGAGTTACCAGTCATTCAGAGCCATGCTAGAACCTCCTCTGTATCATCTCCTAGGGACCCCACCCTTTTTTGAATATTTCAGGTAGGGAAAAACTCAAGTCCCTGGGGAAGCCTTTAAAACCATCATTACAAAATAATAATAATAATAAAAAAAACCCATCATTACTTGGGCAGCCCAGGTGGCTCAGCGGTTTAGTGCCGCCTTCAGCCCAGGGTGTGATCCTGGAGACCCGGCATCGAGTCCCACGTCGGGCTTCCTGCATGGAGCCTGCTTCTCCCTCTGCCTGTGTCTCTGCCTCTCTCCTCTCTGTTTCTCATGAATAAATAAATAAAATCTTAAAAAAAAACAACATCATTACTTAATACTTAAGAAACGTGTTAGTAATTTTATTATCACCTACTTAACAGGCTCCTCTGTTTTTCCTGTTGCCTTCCAGTCTTTTTTTTTTTTTAATTTTTATTTATTTATGATAGTCACACAGAGAGAGAGAGAGAGAGAGAGAGAGAGGCAGAGACATAGGCAGAGGGAGAAGCATGCTCCATGCACCGGGAGCCCGACGTGGGATTCGATCCCGGGTCTCCAGGATCGCGCCCTGGGCCAAAGGCAGGCGCTAAACCTCTGCGCCACCCAGGGATCCCCACCCCCCTTTTTAAAGATTTTATTTATTTATTCACAAGAGACACAGGCAGAGGGAGAAGCAGGCTCCATGCAGGGAGCCTGATGCGGGACTCAGTCCTGGGTCTCCAGGATCACGCTCTGGGATGAAGGCGGCGCTAAACCGCTGAGCCACCCGGTCTGCCCTTGCCTTCCAGTCTTGGCCATGATGTCGGAGAGGTCTGTTACTATCTTGACTCTATAAGGGGGTTCCTTTCCTACTAGGGAAACCATTCCAGTTTTGGACTTTTCTAATGGGTAGAAATGTCTATCTCTTTAAAGCCCAAATCTGCCTCTGGTGCTTCTAATTCTGTTCCCTGTTCTGTTCCACATAAAATTCTGTTCTACATAAAAAAGCTCAAATTCTGCTTCTATCTAACTGGCCTAATATTATTTGAAGTCAAGTGTGTTATACCTTCCCTAGGCTAAACAGTCCCACTTCCTTTAACTGTCCTTCACTTCAAATGTCTCCTCGACATCCTGCTTATTTTCTTCCACTAATACTTTCACTAAGACTAATGTGTGTCTCTTAGAGTGAGTGCCCACATGTGGTCTGGCAGCCGAGAACAGATGGCATATCTTTTCCTTGTTCCATTCTGGATACCTCAGTTTTTGAATTGAGGCCAAAACTGTACTGGTTTTATTGTTCACCACCTTATAGTAAAGACACAATTGTAAACCCCCCCCCCAAAAGATTTATTTATATTAGAGAGAGTGTGCACAAGTGGGGGAAGGGCAGATGGAGACGAAGAGAGAGGGAGAATCTCAAGCAGACTCCTTGCTGAGCACAGAGCCCGACATGGAGCTCCATCTCACAACCCTGAGACCAAGACCTGAGTTGAGACCAAGAGTTGAACACTTAACTGACTGAGCCACCCTGGCGCCCCCACATTGTGAGGTTTTTAACCAACAAATCCCCAAATTGTTTTCACATAAATGGCTAAATAATATCCCCCCCCACCACTACCTACAAGTCCTCCACTATTCCTTTTTCTTTCTTTAAAATTTTATTATTTATTTGAGAGAGAGCAAGAGAGTGAGCACAAGCAGGGAGGAGGGTAGAGGGAGAAGTGGACTCTCCACTGAGCAGGGAGCCTGATGTGGGGCTTGATCCCAGGACCCCAGGATCATGACCTGAGCTGAAGGCAGATGCTTAACTGACTGAGCCACCCAGGTGTCCCCCTTTCTTTTTTTAAAGGTTTATTTATTTGAGAGAGAAAGAAAGAGTGTGGGGGAGGAGCAGAGGGAGAGGGAGAGAATCTCAGGGAGACTCCCCACCAAGCATAGAACCTGATGCAGGGCTTGATCTCACGACCCCGAGATCATGACCTGAGCCAAAACCAAGAGTTGGGTGCTCAACCGACTGAGCCACCCAGGTACCCCCACTATTCCCTTCTAAACAATCCTTCACTGAGGCCTCTCCATGCTATATTTAAAAAAAAATTGTTTATCTACTATTGTGCTGCATGCTACTTGCTATGTGCAGCTGACTTTTTGGATAAAGTAGGATTTCATATTTATTCCTATTTGATTTTATCTTTTTTTTTTAAAGATTTTATTTATTCATACATGAGAGACATAGAGAGAGAGAGAGAGAGAGAGAGAGAGAGAGGCAGAGACATAGGCAGAGAGTGAAGCAGGTTCCATGCAGGGAGCCTGATGTGGGACTCGATCCCGGGTCACGCCCTGAGCTGAAGGCAGGCGCTCAACCGCTGAGCCACCCAGGTGTCCCTGATTTTATCTTGTTATTTACTTCTTTCATTGTACTCAATCAAGTTCTATTTGGATCCTAAATTTGTCACCTGAGAATATATTCCCTCTCAAATTCATGACATCCACAAATTTGATCTTTTGTTTATGCTTCTCAGTATCTTTCTCCCATTAATCTGTCCTGCTTTCTCTCCTAAGTAAGATTCATGAGGATAGGCCCTGTAATTTGTAAACACACATACACACACACATGCATATATTTAAAGAAAAATCTATCTGCAGCATCTAACACACACTGGGTACGTGGACAATGTGGATGCCATGATTATGGAGGGGAGCCAGCCACACTATATAGTATGTGAATCATGCTCCTTGTGTTGTGCAATACACAGACACTGGACAGACTGAGAGATGCTACTTTTCTGCTTTGGGTGGTGCTCCCCATGGAGGTTTGGGCTCAGTAAGCAACAGGTGCTCTCTTTTGACAGGCTGCCTACAGAATTTTGGATTTGAAATAAGATACCACAACAAGCCAAGCTCTGGGCACGGTCTGCCTTGTCTTAACTGGAGGGTGTTGCCCCAGGGCAAGGCAATAACACACTTTAGCAAGAGGTAGGACTTACGTTCTTCAAAGCACAAATGTCATGCTCTGAGAAGAAAATGCAGACTCCCCATGGCATATTAAAACTATGGCACACAGAGATTAGGGCTGAGGCAGAAGGCCACATTAAGTTGTATTTTCAGCTTCTATAGCTAAAATCCTGAATCTTAACATGGGGCTCATGCTGGAGATAAGACACGCTTGGCTAACTGAAGCTAACCAACTAAAATCCATCCACAGTTTGAGATAAGGTGTAAGTAAGGTAAATGCCCAGGACACAGAAGAAATTCAAGAAATAATCAGTTCCCTTTTCTAAACCTCTAAACACTAAATTTTTTTTTTTTTTAAAACCACATGAATTGGGATCACATGGTGAGCTTGTTAAAATGCAGACTCCTAAGATTCCACTTTGGACTAAATAGATGAGTGCTTCTAGGCCTAGGGCCCTGGAATGTGCACTGTAAGTAAGTGTTCCAGGATTATGAACACTGAAGTTTGAGAATCAGTGCTTTACTTATTTATTTTTAATGATTTTATTTATTTATTCAAGAGAGACACACAAAGAGAGGCAGAGACATAGGCAGAGGGAGAAGCAGGCTCCCTGTGGGGAGCCTGATGTGGGACTTGATCCCAGGACCCCGAGATCATGACCAGAGCCAAAGGCATATGCTCAAACACTGAGCCACTCAGGTGCCCTGAGATTCAGTGCTTTAAAGGTTAGAAGACTAGGTGAAGGTGGTCACAATTTTAGTCCATTCTTCATAATGCAATTCGTCTTTAATAAGGTACAAAAATGGACATCTGGGTGGCTCAGCGATTGAGCAGCTGCCTTCAGCCCAGGGCGTGATCTCAGGGTCTAGGGATCAAGTCTCGCATTGGGTTCTCTGTGGGGAGCCTGCTTCTCCCTTTGCCCTTGTCTCTGCCTATGTCTCTGCCTCTCTCATGAAAAATAAATAAAATCTTGAAAAAGAAAAAGGTACAAAAACTCCTATGATACATTTTTCTTTTTTTTTTAAGATTTTATTTATTTATTTATTTATTTATTTTTTTAATAATGTTTTATTTATTTTTTTAATTTTTATTTATTTATGATAGGCACACAGTGAGAGAGAGAGAGGCAGAGACAGGCAGAGGGAGAAGCAGGCTCCACGCACCAGGAGCCCGACGTGGGATTCGATCCTGGGTCTCCAGGATCGCGCCCTGGGCCAAAGGCAGGCGCCAAACCGCTGCGCCACCCAGGGATCCCAAGATTTTATTTATTTATTCATTAGAGTCACACACAGAGAAAGAGAGGCAGAGACATAGGCAGAGGGAGAAGCAGGCTCCATGCAGGGAGCCTGATGTGGGATTTGATCCCGGGTCTCCAGGATCGCGCCCTGGGCCAAAAGCAGGTGCCAAACCACTGAGCCACCCAGGGATCCCTATGATACATTTTTCATGGCACTTTTAGGATCTGGCCATCCTCAGCACCCTATGAAGCAGTTACTATTGCATTCAGGTAATGATAATAGAGAAGAAGAAACTGAAACTTGAGTAAATTCAATGAGATCTGAAGCTAGATGCAAGGACTTCCTAGCCCAGTGTTCATGCCATCTCATTGAAGCTTCTTCCTGAGAGAGCTTTCTGCCACAGTGCTTTAGGCATAACAACAAAACCTGCTGTGTGCTTCACTCCCCCTTAACAGCTATGGCTAACACTTAGCGGATGGCTGCTACATGCCAGGCACTATGCCAAATACTTTACATGCACCAACTCATAATCCCTACAACCCTGTGAAGTAGATGCTGTCATTAACTCAATTTTACAGATGAGGAAATCAAGGTACAGAGAAGTAACTTGTTCAAGGTTATATAGCTGGGAAAGGCAGGAGCTGGAATGTGCTTCTGCTTTTTTTAAAAATTAAGTTTTAAATTTTAATTCCAATATAGTTAACATACAGTGTCATATTAGTTTTAAGTATACAATATAGTAATTCAACAATACTATACATTATTCAATGCTCATCATGGTTAAGTGTACTCTTTAATTCCCATCGCCTTTTCCCCCTATCCGTCCATCCATGTACCTCTGCTCTTAATCAGTGTTCCAACTGCCCACAGCTCTCAATGAATCCAAAGCATTTACCTGTGCTTCAAGGCACAGATTCTCAAAATCCCCCAAAGGGGAAAAGTCCGATTTAGTACAGAAATTCAAAGCGGGCAGTCTCCTGTTGCACACTTCGTGAAGACTGACCTCCTTTGGGCGTGGTACTCTTTCCACAGGCGGCTGACATGCCACAAGTCTGGGGGGAGCAGGGTCTAGCAGAGCACGCTTTCCTAACTCATGTGATCTTGGGCAAGTTACTAAACCTTGTTTGCAAAATGCAGATGATTCTGAAGGTCTCTTTCCATTCTTCAAGGTTTCTATGATTCTGGGCAGTCATCTTGGGAAAGCAGAGAGGAAAGACAGTTTCTGCTACTGACCTTGATGCTGGAGTTCAGCTCTGTCACAGGGGATCAGTGCCAAGAGCAGGGGTTAGCCTTTTCAGAATGGCTGAAGCTTCAGAATCTGAACTAAAGGGAGAGGCTAGAGACAATACATGATGGAAAAAGGCGGCATCGGTTCTTCTCATATGATAAGCCACTCAGGAGGACTTGGAGGGTTTTATGGAATCATTAGCACAGAGCTCCCCTCTGGCCACAGAGCAGGGGAAGAAACAGCAGACCAGTTTATAAAGCTCCAGAGCGGAAAATTTCTGTTGGTGTCCAAACTAAGTTTTGGCTTTCTGTAAAGTTTGGAAAGACTTATACTGATGTTTTAATCACCTGTTTAGTGTTCTGCAGATTTGTCAGCGGCCTCACTGAGCTTGCTCCAGCAGGCAGTGGGGAGCTGCTGGCTCACACACCGTGATCTTTCTGTGAGCCATTTCTTTCCCATGGACATCTCTGACACCCTGTAGCTCTCTCCAGGCCACTTGGAGGGTATGAGCCAAAACTGTGTGCCCTATAGGAGGCTGGGGGCAAGCTTTTTGGCTAACTTCTCACCAGATTCAAAGGCAAGAAGGGCCCATTAAAAAAAAAAAAAAACAAAAAAAACCAAGGGGCAGAGAGGTAAGGAGTGGTCTCTGGAGATCAGGGCAGGGCACATTCTACAAACAAAAACTCATGAGCATGCAAGAAGCCCATTAGGGAGGTTGAGGGTAGCAGTATGTAGAACAAGTCAGCATTTTACGGGCAGCCTGGGTGGCTCAGTGGTTTAGCGCCGCCTCCAGTACAGGGTGTGATCCTGGAGAACCGGGATCGAGTCCCATGTCGGGCTTCCTGCATGGAGTCTGCTTCTCCCTTTGCCTGTGCCTCTCCCCCTCTGTATGTCTCTCATGAATAAATGGATAAAATCTTAAAAAAAAAGTCAGCATTTTACTTCCTCTGCAGTTTTCACTGGTCACAGCTTCTCAGTGGCTGAAATACCCCATTTTACTGGGAAAGCTGTGGTAGAGATGAAGTGGTAACTGCTGGTTGCCAGGCATTATTTTATTTCATTTGGCTATCACAGTAATCCTTTGAAACAGAAAGAGGAAGAGGAAACTAAAACTCAGAGGAAACAAACATCAAGTAAGTGGCGAAGTTGGGATCTGAACTCAGATTTGTCTAATTCCAAAGTCTGTGCTCATTATACTTTGTAGCCTCTTGGGAAAGCAATGGTACTTTTGGAGAAAGAGACTCCAAGCTCTGTTCATACCCTGCTTCTCTGCTCAGCAGCAGCCCAAAGGCCCAATAAACAGTTTTGAGGAGTTTGATTCAGGTGAACACAAATCAAATGGATGCCTGGCTAAGCTATGGAAAGAACAAAGATACTGAAATTTAACATTTCTGAGTACCTGTCCTAAAAGGAGTTCTATCATTCAGATTAATTTCACTTCTCTGGACAGAGTATGAGCAAGACCTTAGCTGATCAGTTGATGTGTCTCCTTCCACCTGGCACCTAAAGGCTCCAAAAATCTCTTAATCTGAGAAATTTTTACTCTGTAAGCAATAGGGTATATTGTTCATCTGGCAACTCTTGGTCCTGGAGCAAGATATGAAGGCAGAGAAGGGAAAGAATAGTTTAGTTCTCAGTAGAAAGATCAGGCTGAGGAAGGAGATGGTGGTTTCTGATTGAGTTCTCAGGGCAGCCCGGGTGGCTTAGGGGTTTGGTGCCTGCCTTCGGGCCCAGGGCGTGATTCTTGAGTCCCCGGATCAAGTCCCACGTCAGGCTCCCTGCATGGAGCCTGCTTCTCCCTCTGCCTGTCTCTCTCTGTGTGTCTCTCATGAATAAATAAATAAAATCTAAAAAAAAAAAAAAAAAGATATATATTTGATGGAGTTCTCAGAGAGTACTTCCCTGCCACAGAATTTTGTCTTTCCTGTCTTCTCTCTGCTTTCCAGGGGAAGCTTCCTCAACTGTATGCTCTCTCTGGTTGAGAGTGAACTTCCTTTTGTCTAGCCAGACCACTCCACACATGCCATTGTTCCCTGCCCCATTATGCCTGAGTTCAGGCAGAGAAGCTGCCAACATGGCTTTTAGTAGAGGAAGAGGAGTCTCAAGGGAACTCTGCTTGCTGAGGAAAAAGAGACTCTAAAGTGGCAAATGGCACAGACTGCCCTTCCTCAGTGATCTCAGAGAAACCTAGTTACAAAAGGTACAGTTACAGAGAGGAGGAAGTGAAAGAGAGGGAGACGAAGATCAGAAAGGTTTTAAGTCCCACAGGAATAACTGAGGACGAGGAAAAGGCTGTCTTCTGATGAAGGCAAAATTAACCAGACCCATCTGATTATGACAGAGGGAAGGAGGGTGCTGGGATTATGAATGGGGGCAGAAGCTTACAGACCATTGCATGCATGAGGGGATGTAGGAGAAAAGTGTTCCAAAGCTGATGACAAAGCAGACAGGAAACTTACATGTCCTTGCCGACAGGAAAAAAATAGTGAAATTATGGGTCTCCTCTCATGTGCAGGATTTCTAATAGGCATCTGAAGTTCACCCTCTTCCCAAGGATATGCTGACAGCTGGGAATACTGCCCTTCAGGTCAGGCAGGGCAGGGGTCTAGACCTCTCCAGGGGTTCACAAAGAGATTCAGTAAGGACTCAAACCACGATCCAAAACACAAATGGGACTGCCATTTCCTGTTGGGTTTCCATGCTGTAAAAAAGTGGGAAAGAAATGCCAACTATAAAGTGCTCTGTCTTCTGTGGAAAATGGAGTATGCAATGTATCCGGCTCCAGGTTCTGACTTGTAAATCTAAGTGAGAATTAGTTGCTAGCCTTTAGAGGATTATACTGCTAAAGAGATATTCCAGCACCCAACTTTCCAGCCTTTCTGCTCATTGTCCATGGACTTCTAGGGAGCTGATGACAAAGTTGTCTTGGACCTCTGTGGGAAGGGCAGCCTTGGGCTTTGGCAGCTCCTTCAGGACCTCAGTTCACTGTCCTGTATTCTTAAGCAGCTCTGATGGAACCAGCCATCTGTGAGGGTTATTTAGCTTGGAACTGTAAGAGGGTAAGGATGTGGAAAAAATAAACTGAGCAGCCAAAGGATGGGGCCAGAGAGAGAGAAAGGCAGGTGGCATGTTTGTGAGACTGACTATGTGCCAGGACTGAGAGCAGGGTGGGAATGCAGAAAGGAATGGTGCCGGAAGGAGGCCAGTGTGGGAAGTGCTGAACGCCCACAACAGCATGATTTTATTTCCCAAGTGTTTGGTGTTCTCTGAATGGCTCACAAACCGTCACTTGAGGCCTTTCATGATAGGAGAATCCTGGGAATGTAACTGTTAAGCACACCTGAATTGCTTTTGGAAAAACTACTTGAATCCTGCCTAATTTCTCATTGGGCCTGAATCCTAGCTTGGAAGGTAAATCTAACAGGTTTTCTGCCTCCAAAGTCACCAGATAATGGTGACAGCTGGAAGGGCAGAAAATGGAGCCAGTATAGGGTTCTGAGGGAATCTTGACGAATTAGAGAAAACAGCAACCACAGGGTGTGACCTGGAAGGGATATGGAAATCTGGTGGGACTGAATTGTGACTGGTTGTTCATTTGGAGTCTCCTTAACTGCCCCTCTGCCCAGTATGAAGAAAAAAATAAACCGAGGGAAACTTTTATTTTTAAAATCTAGGCATTTTCGCTTACATTATCTCATTTAATCTTGAAGGAGAGATTATGAATGGATGGACTATCACCCCCATTTTACAGAGTAAACTCAAGCCCAGACAAGTAACTTCTATGGAGATTTTTTATGACCAAAATAGAACATAATGAAGACTATGACTTTCATCTAATTCAGGGAGATTTATTTTTCTACAGGTCATTCTGGCAAAACAACATTAGAATTGATGGTATCTCATCTGATCCATTTCTGATCACCAAGACTATGTATATGTAGTATATCCTCACAGGATTTGCAAGAGTCCAAAAAGCTGCTGTCAGAATATATTTCTGGTTCTTTACTAAATATTTCCAAGTCACTGTACTAAGAACAGGCCTGGACATAATAAGCCAGTAACTATGAATGCTGCTTGTCCTACTTTTAAAGCACACATATAGACATGCAAACAATCATAGACTATAGCTGACCCTTGAACAACACAGTTTTGAACGGCATGGGTCCACTTACATGCAGATTTTTTTCAATAAATACAAGTACAGAGCTGTAAATGTATTTTCTCTTCCTTATGATTTTAACATTTTTCCCTGCTAGCTTACTTTATTTAAAAATTACAAAATATAATACATATAACATACAAAATATGTTAATCGACTGTGTTATTGGTAAGGCTTCTGGTCAACAGTGGGCTATTAGTAGTTCAGTTTGGGGAGCCAAGATTTTTATGTATATTGCCAACTGCACGGGGGGTTGGTTAGCCCCCCGAAGGCCTGTGTTATTCAAGGGTCAACTGTACTCTGAAGTACAGTTTCAGTGCTTCATACTGGTAAGACAGCCTATACTAGGGAAGCTCCCACACAACCTGAATCTTTTTAAATTGACAACACAGAATTAAAAGCTGTCACTGAATTTTGTTATTTAGACTAAAGCCACTCTTGCTGCTGACAAAGCAGAAAAGTTCAATGAGAGCATCTTCTAGGAGGCACTGAAGATATGGTGGCACCTCGGCTTCAAGTATTAGGCCAAACTGAAGTTGCTTAGTAATGTATAGTTTAAACACATGGCACGTGGCAGAAACAAACAGTACAAAAAGCTGAATTTGAAAAACAAAATCTTCTCATTCTGATTTCCTGTTGCCAGTTTCTGGTGTGTCCTTCAGAGATATTTATGCATACATCACCATATATGACTGTGGGCTCTCCCTAAACCTTTTATAAATATATTTGTATCAATGGTGATACACTGCCATTTTTTTTAAAGTTAGGTTGTTTATTTAAGATCTTCCTTCTTTCTTTTTTTTTTTAAGATTTATTTTTATTTATTTATGATAGAGAGAGAGAGAGAGAGGGAGGCAGAGACACAGGCAGAGGGAGAAGCAGGCTCCATGCCGGGAGCCCGACGCGGGACTCGATCCTGGGACTCCAGGATCGCGCCCTGGGCCAAAGGCAGGCACGAAACTGCTGAGCCACCCAGGGATCCCCCACTGCCATTTTTTTTAACTTAACAGCATATCTTGAGATCATTAACATCATTTAAAAAAATTATTTTATTCATAAAGACACACACACACACACACACACACACACACACACACAGAGGCAGAGACACAAGGCAGAGGGAGAAGCAGGCTCCATGCAGAGAGCCTGACATGGGACTCGATCCAGGGTCTCCAGGATCACTCCCTGGGCTGCAGGCGGTGCTAAACCGCTGCGCCACCGGGGCTGCCTCAACATCATTTTATTTCCCCCAACATCATTTTTTAAAAAAGATTTTATTTATTTATTCATGAGAGACAGAGAGAGAGAGAGAGGCAGAGACATAGGCAGAAGAGAAGCAGGCTCCCTGCGAGGAGCCTGATGCAGAACTCCATCCCAGGACCCCAGGATCATGATCTGAGCCAAAGGCAGATGCTCAACTACTGAGCCACCCAGGTGCCCCTAACTTCATTTGTGAAACACATTTCATACCAAATGCTAAAGAACATCAACAATAAGGTTCTGGAATCATATCCAGAAAACTTAACTAGTTTATTGCAACAGAGTTTCTCTGTGTTGGGAGGACTGAAAAACCTAGAAAAGAAAGCAAAACAAAGCAGATTGGAGAAAAATTCTGTTTGTCAGTCAAGTTCATCAGGCCTGGGAATAGTCTCCAACAAGAGACTCCCTCAACCAGGTATGGTCTCAAATGACACAAAGGTTGGTCAAAAGAGGCTGTATTTACATATCACAAAAAAATATGAAAAGCATATATATGTACTCCCGTCTGTATGCTGCCCAGAAAGAGTACTATTTCTGAAGTACACAAATAGAAAAACATGCAAACAATCATAAAGTACAGTTGACCCTTGAACAGTATAGGTTTGAACTATACGAGTCCACATACACACAGATTCTTTTCAGTAAATACAGGACACAATACTGTAAATGTATTTTCTGTTACAATTTTCATAACAGTATTTTCTCTAGCTTACTTTACCAGAGTGATCAACTTCAGGAGGGTGTTCAACAAACT
The DNA here is from genome assembly GCF_011100685.1 of Canis lupus familiaris. Classification (NCBI taxonomy): domain Eukaryota; kingdom Metazoa; phylum Chordata; class Mammalia; order Carnivora; family Canidae; genus Canis; species Canis lupus. The sequence continues at coordinate 46,153,508 of NC_049230.1, forward strand.
TGAGGGCCAGAAACAAACATTAACATTTTTTACTGCAAAAATGTAAATGTCTTAATTTCATCTTTATTTATTTTTTTTTTTTTATAAATTTTTATTTATTTATGATAGTCACACAGAGAGAGAGAGAGAGAGAGAGGCAGAGACACAGGCAGAGGGAGAAGCAGGCTCCATGCACCGGGAGCCCGACATGGGATTCGATCTCGGGTCTCCAGGATCGCGCCCTGGGCCAAAGGCAGGCGCCAAACCGCTGCGCCACCCAGGGATCCCTTAATTTCATCTTTAAGTGTAACCCAGATGTTATGGCAAAAGGCACCTTGTACATTCAAAGGCTCAGGCACTGCTTGCAAGTACTAGTCTCCCTGTTAGGGACAATATGCAGCTACCACTGAACACAAAGTAAGGTATTTGAAGTGTTTCTGGCTGATCTCACAGTCTGAGGTTCTACTGTATAAAGGTACCCTCTACTAAGGAAGGGTATAACTTTTTTGCTCCCTAGACTGTACTTCTAAAAACATTTTAAGGTATTCCATTGAATTCATTCAATAAATATTTACTAAGCAACTGTTATGTGTCACAGCCCTTATTCAAGGCATATGGAATAGAGCAGTGAATAAAACAATGTTCCCATTGTCATGGAGCTTAATGTTCTTGTGAGACTCAGAAACAAATAAGCAAATAAACACAGGACAAGTAGTGAGAAGTCCTATGAAAAAAATTAAGTAGGGTGGGATGCCTGGGTGGCTCAGTGGCTGAGTGTCTGCCTTTGGCTCAGGGCGTGATCCTAGAGTCCCAGGATAGAGTCCCATGTTGGGCTTCCTGCAGAGCCTGCTTCTCCTTCTCCCTCTGCCTCTCTGTGTCTCTCATGAATAAATAAATTAAAATCTTAAAAAAAAAAATTAAGTAAGAGGGACAGAAAGTAGCAGGGTGGGGAAAGGATAGCTATTTTATAGAATTTGAAGAGGGAAAGGTTCCTGAAAGAAGTGCCATTACTGCAGATGTGAAGGGGTGAGCCACAAAGCAGAGGCAGCCTTGGAAGGGCCTGCCAGCCACACAAGGTAAAGAAAGGAGAACACCCTCTTCTAGCCCAGCTGCATGAGAGGAGAAACCTCGAGAGTTTACACAACTTGCAAGCCCTCCATGCTGTTTCTGGATAGTTTCCATCACAGATGAGAGTTTTATGTTGAATTTTAAGTTGACCACAAATATTTAGCTTCCCTGGACCACAAATGCAGTATCTTCTTTGTGGTTTAGCTGGCACCAAGCACATATTTATGAATCTCTATATGTCTGCCTGCTATTTAAATTTCTTATAGAAGTGCCAAGGTCTTTAATAGTGATTTACTCTCTCCCATTCTGTATTAGTGGGTCTGAACCCTAATCGGACCTGATTCTTAGAGAAAGAACATATCTTTACGCTTGAAGTATAGGGACGCCTGGGTGGCTTAGTGGTTGAGTATCTGCCTTTGGCTCAAGTCATGATCCTGGGGTCCTGGGATCGAGTCCTGCATCGGGCTCCCCTCAAGGAGCTTGCTTCGCTCCCCTCTGCCTATGTCTCTGCCTGTCTCTCTCATGAATAAATATATAAGAACTTAAAAAAATACAATTGAAGTATAGGGTCTTCCTAGTTCAATTTCCCATTATTGCTTTCCTCTTCAGAAAATATCACTGGAGGGTCAGTTCCGAGTTCTTGTATTTGAATTACAATGTAAAAATTAAAAAACTTCTGTGCTTTTTTTCAACCACAAGAGCATAAAAAATAAATCTGAGAAAATCTACATACTTTTGCTACATAAAAAAAATAACAAATAAGCTAAAAAAGCCAGGTGTAATGAACCCCAAACTTCTAAATGTGTGTTCTTATTTACATACCAATTCCTAAGAATTATAACTAACACTAGAGTTACAGAGAATATAGGAAATAGTCCTTGCTCCCCAGCTGTGTCTTCACGAGCTGGCTTGAGCAAGAGCCTCTGCTCAACAAGAACACAAAATTCTGGGTTAGCCCTAATTCTAAGGCCAGTGTCTCTTACCCAGCTGGCAAAAGATCCATGTGGAACTTTAACCAAATAAAGGCACAAAGGCAGATGGTCTGAAACTCCTGAGTTTTAAAACAACCATTCCTACCCCATCGTGGAGATCTGACATTGGCTTCATCTTTTTTAGTACAGCCTACTGAACCTTTGAGCTGCTCATATTCAGGCTGTGATATTGGGGGATATTCCAAATTGCAGAGCTGAGACCAACACAAAAGACTTATGGGACATCTTCATGGATGGTTTCTTCCTGAGTCTTACAGACTAGTACAGCTACTTACCATGAAGTATTAAGACACACCTATAAATCCATGCAAGTATATTTTAAGAATAATGCTTACCTTAATAAAATGAATATGACTCTCATAATATTTAACTTGGAAGGCCAGAAACTCATTAAAAAAACAAAACAAAACAAAACAAAAAACTAGCACTGGCTTGTAATTAGAATGGCTTTAAGTACATGCTTCTATTTTGTCCATGCTTCCAGTTTTCCACTGAAATGCATATGTCAGACCTAGGCAACCATATACCAGAATCCATGAGGAATTTTCTGCAAGACAAACTGCAGATGGGACTGGAATGAGGGAAATCATGGGATGCCTCGGTGGCTCAGTGGTTGAGCGTCTGCCTTTGACTCAGGGCATGATCCCGGAGTGGCGGGATCGAGTCCCTCACGGGCTTCCTGCAATGGAGCCTGCTTCTCCCTCTGCCTGTGTCTCTGCCTCTCTTTCTCTCTGTCTCCCATGAGTAAATAGATAAAATCTTTTTTTTTTTTAAAAAAAAAAAAAAAAAGGAATGAGGGAAATCATAACTGATGTTCAATCCTCTGCTTGATATGTACATAGATGAAACCTTAGCAGTAGTGCCCCACTAACACCCTTATCTTGGAGCAACCAGGATGAGAGCCAAGGTGGGTCATGGTACACTTAGGACTCAACTGGATCCTACCAGGGTATCAGAAGAAACTGTGCAGTTGCTGGCTTATAATTAGTGTGGGTGGCCACATGAGGCAGAGAGAAGACAAAGCTGAGGTTGGCTTCTTTTCTAAAAGAGGCAAATAACCTAAAACAAGAAGCCTAAGTGGAGAAACCTGGTCTACCACAGAAAACAAGGGTTTAGCTCTTTGCAGTAACTATCTCTAGCTCTAGTTTCTTTTCTCCTCTAGCAGAGTTTGACATGAGAAATGTTTCTCTTTTCCTTTTATCTGCACCTGAAAATCTTTTAAAGATTTATTTATTTGAGAGAGACAGAGAGAAAGTGAGCATGAGGAGGGAGGAGGGACAGAGGAAGAGGGAGAGAATCTTGAGCAGACCCCCTGATGAGTGCTGAGCTGGACGAGAGGCTTGATCCATGACCCTGAGATCATGACCGGACCTGAAATCAAGAGTTGGATGCTCAACTGACTGACCCACCCAGGTACCCCTACACCTGAAAATCTTAACAGAGACCTATCAAAGTCCCCAGTATTAACAAATAGAGACTGCTTCAATAAGGATGAAAAAAAATCAAACACATGAAAAGGTGCTAGATTTCGGGGTGCCTGGCTGGCTCCATTAGTGGAACATACGACTCTTGATCTTGGGGTTGTGAGTTCAAGCCCCACATTGAGTGTAGAGATTACTTTAAAAAGAGGTATTACAATTGAACAAAAGGATATAAATCTAAAGAATAAGTAAATCTCTCTCTAGAAGAGTCACTGAAAATTCTGGAAACTTTTAAATTAATACTAATTAAGACTTAACAGTAATTGCACAAGGACAGATAAGCAGAAGAGAAAGTCAGAAAAAGACCCCCCCCCCCCAAAAAAAAAGACCCAAACATATACAATCACACAACTTATAAGATACCACTGCAGTTCAGTGCAGAAAATGGAACTGTATAAATAATTGGTGCTGGACCAACCAGGTATCTAGGAAAAAATTCACCTTGACTCTACCTCATGCCTTAAACAAAAACTTGAGATGGACTACAAACCTAAATGTGAAAAGTAAAATAACTTCTAGAAGAAAATACAGAATAGCTTCATGATCTTGGAGTAGCCAATATATTTTTTTTTTTGAAAGAGAGAGTATGTGCTCTCTTTTTCAAAAGGGGAGTCAGGAAGGGGAGAGGGGGAGGGAGAGAGAATCCCGAGCAGGCTCCATGCCCAGCATGGTGCTCGATGCAGGGCTTGATTTCATGACCCTGAGATCATGACCTGAGCTGAAACCAAGAGTCAGATGCTTAACTGACTGTGCCACCAAGGCGCCCCACAGAAATATTCTGTATCTTAATCTGAGTGGCAGTTAGTATGAATACAAGCATGTATAAAAATGTACTGAGCGGGATCCCTGGGTGGCGCAGTGGTTTGGCGCCTGCCTTTGGCCCAGGGCGCGATCCTGGAGACCCGGGATCGAATCCCACGTCGGGCTCCCGGTGCATGGAGCCTGCTTCTCCCCCTGCCTGTGTCTCTGCCTCTCTCTCTCTCTCTGTGTGACTATCATAAATAAATAAAAATTAAAAAACAAATCAAAGCCTTAAAAAATGTACTGAGCTTAAGAGTAGTGTACATTACTTTATTAAAGTTAAAGCTCAATAAAAAAAAGCCACACATACTAAATTGTATTTAAAATTAGACCAGGGGACGCCTGGGTGGCTTAGTGTATGAGCGTCTGCCTTTGGCTCAGGGTGTGATCCCTGAGTTCTGGGATCGAGTCTCACATTGGGGTCCCCGCAGGGAGCCTGCTTCTCTCTGTGTCTTTCATGAATTAATAAATAAAATCTTAAAAAAAATAAAATTAGATCAGGCAGTCATATGAGAAAATGACAAAAACAATAGGTAAGGCAGCAAGTAGCAGTTAAATACAACACCAAAAGAGTGATACAGAACGCTTGCTTGATGCTCTTCTATAGTACAGAATTAAAAATAGAGATGAAAATCAAGTAAAAGAATGTGGAGACAGATCCCTATCTTTATTATTTAATTTTTTAAAAAGATTATTTTAGAGAGACTGAGTGAGTGAGAGAGCACATGAATGTGAGGGGCTGAGGGAGGGGGAGAGAGAGAATCTCAAGCAGATTCAAGCTGAGTGTGGAGCCTGATGCAAGGCTCCATCCCATGACCCATGAGATCATGACCTGAGCTGAAGCCAAGAGTCAGACACTCAACCAACTAAAGCACCCAGGTGGCCCAGATCCCTAATCTTTAAAAGCTACTTCATAAGAGACCAAAATAGACAGGAGAAGAGCAATGATTTCAAAAAATAAGAAAGGGATTCATAAAGAGAGAAGAAACTTCTTTCTTGAAAGATTTAAAGCCTGAACATCCTGAAGACATGTGAAACTTTTTTTTTTTTTTAAGATTTTATTTTATCCATGAGAGACAGAGAGACAGAGAGAGAGAGAGAGAGAGAGAGAGGCAGAGACACAGGCAGAGGGAGAAGCAGGCTCCAAGCAGGGAGCCTGACATGGGACTCGATCCCAGGACTCCAAGATCACACCCTGGGCCAAAGGTGGGCACCAAACTGCTGAGCCACCCAGGGATCCCATGAAGACATGTTAAACTTAATAAAAGACGAACACTTTCATCAGAGATGGCAAAAAAGTGGGTCTTTTTGGTTGTTGTTTTTTTAAGGAATCAGAGGCTTCATTCGTGTTCAGTGGGAAAGAGTGCTGTGATCAATTAGTAATGCCTACCTTTGGCACAGAATGAAAGGACACCTATCAGACATTTGCCAGACATATCTTGGTTCAGTCTTTAATTTCTAAGTACAACCAGAAAAAAATAATCCTATAGACATTAAAAAACCCCCATACACATACAAATTCAATTGGCCTCAGACTTTTCTGCCTGAACACTAGTTAGCCATGCATATAAAAGAGCAAAAGAAAAAACATTCTCAGGGATACCTGGGTGGTTCAGTTGGTTAAGCATCTGCCTTTAGCTCGGGTCATGATCCCAGGGTCCTGGGATTGAGCCCCGTGCCAGGCTCCCTGTTTGGCTTGGAGCCTGCTTCTCCCTCTCCCTCTGCCGCTTCCCTTGCTTGTGCTCTGACTCTTGCTCTCTCTCAAATAGATAAATAAAGTCTTTAGGAAAAAATTCTCAGGTAAATTAAGACTTAGAAAGATAACATTTTTCTTGCAGAAAAAATATTACTTAAATATGTATTCCAGTAAAATAGGATATTAGTAAAAACTCAAGAACATTGTTTAAATCAAGAATATCTTCAACAAATAGCATTAAATAGCATTTAAAAAGGGGAGAGATGGGGGACACCTGAATGGCTCAGTGGTTGCGCATCTGCCTGTGGCTCAGGGTGTGATCCTGGGGTTCTGGGATCGAGTCCCACATCGGCCTCCCTGAATAGAGTGCTTCTCCCTCTGCCTGTGTCTCTGTCTCTCTCTCTCTCTGTGTCTCTCATGAATAAATAAATAAAATTTTAAAAAAGTAATAAATAAAAAAATAAAAAGGGGATATGGGAGGGGCACCTGGGTGACTCAGTTGGCAAATGTCTGCTTTTGGCTCAGGTCATGATCCCAGGGTCCTGGGATAGAGCCCTGCATCAGGTAGCCCACTCAGCAGGGAGTTTGCTTCTCACTCTGTTCCTCTCCCTCCTCAAGCTCTCTTTCTCTCAAATAAATAAATAAAATCTTAAAAAAATAAAAAAAATTTAATTCTAGTATGCTTAACATACAATTTTATTAGTTCCATATGTACAATACAGTGATTCAATAATTCTATACATTTCTCAGTGCTCATCATAAGTATATTCTTAATCTCTATCACTTATTTCACCCAGTCTTGTACCTACCTTCCTTCTGGTAACCAGTTTATTTTCTATAGTTAAGAGTCTGTTTTTCTCATTTTCTTTGCTTGTTTTTTTAAGTTCCACATATGAGTGAAATCATACAGTGTTTGTCTTTCTACGACTTATTTCACTTACCCTTTACATCCATCCATCGATGTTGCTGCAAATGGCAAAATTTCATTCTTTTTTATGGCCAAGAAATATTTCATTGTGTGTGTGTGTGCGCATGCATGCATGCATGCACATGCCCTCTTCTTTATCCATCCATCAATGGATACTTGGGCTGCTTCCATAATTTAACTATTGTAAACAATGCTGCTATAAACATAGGGGTGCACATATCTTTTTGAATTAGTGTTTTCTTATTCTTTGGGTAAATACTCAGGAGTAGAATTATTGAATCGTGTGGTAGTTCTATTTTTAAAATTTTTTTGAGGAATCTCCATATTGTTTCCTTTTTTTAAAAAAGATTTTATTTATTTATTTATTTATTTATTTATTTATTTATTTATTAAATATTTTATTTATTTATTCATGATAGACATAGAGAGAGAGAGAGAGAGAGAGGCAGAGACACAGGCAGAGGAAGAAGCAGGCTCCATGTCGGGAGCCCGACGCGGCACTCGATCCCGAGACTCCAGGATCATGCCCTGGGCCAAAGGCAGGCGCTAAACCACTGAGCCACCCAGGGATCCCCAGATTTTATTTATTTATTCATGAGAGACACACAGAAAGAGGCAGAGACACAGAGGGAAGAGGGAGAAGCAGGCTCCATGCAGGGAGCCTGATGTGGGACTCGATCCCAGGTCTCCAAGACTACACCCACCCTGGGCTGAATGTGGCCCTAAACTGCTGAGCCACGGGGGCTGCCCTCCATTGTTTTCTAGAGTAGCTGCATCAGTCTGCATTCCTGCCAACAGAGCATGAGGGTTCCTTTTTCTCCACATCCTCACCAACACTCGCTGTTTCTTGCATTTTTTATTTTAGCCAGTGAAACAGAATTTTTGGGATAATCTGGAGAATTTGAAAATGGAGTATGTCGTATTTACAAATTATTCATTTTGATATGTATAATAATGTTACAGAAGTCATGTTAGAGGGAAAAAAGCCTTACAAATCATAGATACCTACTGAAATATTTTCTTTTCTTTTCTTTTTTTTCTTTTCTCTCTCTCTCTCTCTCTCTTTCTTAGATTTTATTTATTTATTCATGAGAGAGAGAGAGAGAGGCAGAGACACAGGCAGAAGGAGAAGCAGGCTCCATGCAGGGAGCCCGATGCAGGACCCGATTCCAGGACTCCAAGATCATGCTCTGAGCCAAAGGCAGATGCTCAACCATTAAGCCACCCAGGCGTCCCCTGAAATATTTTCAATATGACGAATGGAGTTGGATTTAAAACCTCCAAGGATAAAAATCTGGCAAGGGGACATGGAGAATGATCGAAAAGAATATTGGCAAAAGGCTGACACCTACTCAAGCTACATGGTGAGCTGCATGCTCTTTACTTTTCCTGTATGTTTGAAAATTTCAATAACAAAAACCAACTAAAAACAAAACCTAAGAGTAAAAGTAGATAAATTGTTTTAAAAAACAATGGCAAAAACAAAAAGAGTAAAGATAGTTAATCTATATTAGCAATGTTAAGATTTTTTTTTTTAATTTTTATTTATTTATGATAGTTACAGAGAGAGAAAGAGAGAGAGGCAGAGACATAGGCAGAGGGAGAAGCAGGCTCCATGCACCGGGAGCCTGATGTGGGATTCGATCCCGGGTCTCCAGGATTGCGCCCTGGGCCAAAGGAAGGCGCCAAACCGCTGCACCACCCAGGGATCCCCAATGTTAAGATTCTAAAAATAGTACCAATGTTAAAGATTATTCTTTAAAGAGATGATACACAATATACACACCGTATAATATTTATTTATTTACTTTTAAAAAAGATTGTATTTATTTATTCATGAAAGACACAAAGAAGCAGAGACATAGGCAGAGGGAGAAGCAGGCTCCCTGCAGGAAGCCCGATGCGGGACTCAATCCTGGACCCTGGGATCATGCCCTGAGCTGAAGGCAGATGCATAACCGCTGAGCCACCCAGGTGTCCCTGTATAAAAATATTTAATGATAGGAGTGCCTGGGTGGCTCAGTGGTTGAGCATCTGCCTTCGGCTCAGGGAGTCATCCCGGGGTCCTGGGACTGAGTCCTGCATCGGGCTCCCCAAAGGGAGCCTGCTTCTCCCTCTGCCTGTGTCTCTGCCTCTCTCTCTGTGTCTCTCATGAATAAACAAAATATTAAATATTTAATGATAATAGGGTTGAGAGTGTCAAGTGGTTAATCTTGACACTACAGCATAGGTTTGAATTACAGATGTGTGACTTAGGTAAAGTGCTTAATCTGAGTCTCAGTTTATCTGTAAAATAGGGATATAGCAGTATTCACCCCAGGTAAGACTACTGTGAAGATTAAATACTGGCACAATGTAAGCCTAAATAAGTAGCTGATATCATCTAAAATCTCACTGACACCTATAAAAATTAGGAAATGGAGGGAGTGGTGAGACAAGGAGAATGTAGGAAGTCCTATATTTATGCATATGGAGGTATGACAGAAACTGCAAGTTGTATCCCATTATCTGTTCTCCTACTTACTCTTCCTCTGTAACAGGACTCTTGATTTTTAGCTATACATATGACTGCCTAGAATAAAAATATTTCCCAGTCTATACTGCAGCTAGGTTTAGCTATGTAATTCAGTTCTGGCCAACTGAATTAGAAGTGTTTATGAACTCTCATGATAGGTACTTAAAGGGAGAGGTATCTTTAAAATTGTTTTTATAATTGTATTCCTTCTTTTAACTCTTTCTATTTCCCACAGGCTCTGCATCACATGCCAATGACCATCTTAGACTTTATGGGCCCCTGGAAATGAAAATGATATATAGCAGAGCAACAAAATGGAAGGAGGCCTTGGTCCATGACACCATGAAGCGCCAAACCAGAAAACCTCTGGGCTTTCTTTCATTTGAGAGGAAAATCGACTTCTATCATATTTAAGTTACTGTTACTATATTTTGGAATTTTCTGTTTCTTGCAGATGAACATAATCCTGACTCAGATGAGAGACTGCTATCCTGTTTAATTCTTAATGATAAGTAGAGAAAAATAATTTAAAGTATTTTTTTTAATTAAAAAGGAGTGGAATTAAAATTCAATGAATATAGAGGGGGTGGTTGCACAACACTGTAAATGTTCTAAATGTCACTGAATTATTCACTTAAATGGCTAATTTTGTGTTATATGAATTTCATCTCAGGTTTTTTTAAAAGATTTTATTTATTTATGCATGAGAGACACTGAGAGAGAGAGAGAGAGAGAGGCAGAGAAACAGGAAGAGGGAGAAGCAGGCCCCATGCAAGGATCCTGACATGGGACTCCATCTCTGGTGCCCAGGATCCCACTCTGGGCCAAAGGCGGTGCTAAACCACTGAGCCACCATTGCTGCTCTCATCTCAATTTTTTAATGCAATGTTGTAAGTACAGTTTAGAAGAAACATACCTAAAGCAATGAGATTTAGAAATAAAGGGAGTGAAGGGGAAGATAAGAAAAAAATCTAGTAGGCGGAGATAAATACCAAAACAAAATAAAAAAACAAAGTAGGATTCAAGGCAAGAATGAACTGAAATGAAAAAACAAAACAAAACAAAAAAAAAAAACACCGTAAAACAATCAATGTGATTCATCATATCAGCAAGAGAAAAACCAAGAACCATATGATCCTCTCATTGGATGCAGAGAAAGCATTTGACAAAATACAGCATCCATTCCTGATCAAAACTCTTCAGAGTGTAGGGATAGAGGGAACATTCCTCGACATCTTAAAAGCCATCTATGAAAAGCCCACAGCAAATATCATTCTCAATGGGGAAGCACTGGGAGCCTTTCCCCTAAGATCAGGAACAAGACAGGGATGTCCACTCTCACCACTGCTGTTCAACATAGTACTGGAAGTCCTAGCCTCAGCAATCAGACAACAAAAGACATTAAAGGCATTCAAATTGGCAAAGAAGAAGTCAAACTCTCCCTCTTCGCCGATGACATGATACTCTACATAGAAAACCCAAAAGTCTCCACCCCAAGATTGCTAGAACTCATACAGCAATTCGGTAGCGTGGCAGGATACAAAATCAATGCCCAGAAGTCAGTGGCATTTCTATACACTAACAATGAGACTGAAGAAAGAGAAATTAAGGAGTCAATCCCATTTACAATTGCACCCAAGAGCATAAGATACCTAGGAATAAACCTAACCAAAGATGTAAAGGATCTATACCCTCAAAACTATAGAACACTTCTGAAAGAAATTGAGGAAGACACAAAGAGATGGAAAAATATTCCATGCTCATGGATTGGCAGAATTAATATTGTGAAAATGTCAATGTTACCCAGGGCAATATACACGTTTAATGCAATCCCTATCAAAATACCATGGACTTTCTTCAGAGAGTTAGAACAAATTATTTTAAGATTTGTGTGGAATCAGAAAAGACCTCGAATAGCCAGGGGAATTTTAAAAAAGAAAACCATATCTGGGGGCATCACAATGCCAGATTTCAGGTTGTACTACAAAGCTGTGGTCATCAAGACAGTGTGGTACTGGCACAAAAACAGACACATAGATCAGTGGAACAGAATAGAGAATCCAGAAGTGGACCCTGAACTTTATGGGCAACTAATATTCGATAAAGGAGGAAAGACTATCCATTGGAAGAAAGACAGTCTCTTCAATAAATGGTGCTGGGAAAATTGGACATCCACATGCAGAAGAATGAAACTAGACCACTCTCTTTCACCATACACAAAGATAAACTCAAAATGGATGAAAGATCTAAATGTGAGACAAGATTCCATCAAAATCCTAGAGAAGAACACAGGCAACACCCTTTTTGAACTCGGCCATAGTAACTTCTTGCAAGATACATCCACGAAGGCAAAAGAAACAAAAGCAAAAATGAACTATTGGGACTTCATCAAGATAAGAAGCTTTTGCACGGCAAAGGATACAGTCAACAAAACTCAAAGACAACCTACAGAATGGGAGAAGATATTTGCAAATGACCTATCAGATAAAGGGCTAGTTTCCAAGATCTATAAAGAACTTATTAAACTCAACACCAAAGAAACAAACAATCCAATCATGAAATGGGCAAAAGACATGAACAGAAATCTCACAGAGGAAGACATAGACATGGCCAACATGCATATGAGAAAATGCTCTGCATCACTTGCCATCAGGGAAATACAAATCAAAACCACAATGAGATACCACCTCACACCAGTGAGAATGGGGAAAATTAACAAGGCAGGAAACAACAAATGTTGGAGAGGATGCGGAGAAAAGGGAACCCTCATACACTGTTGGTGGGAATGTGAACTGGTGCAGCCACTCTGGAAAACTGTGTGGAGGTTCCTCAAACAGTTAAAAATATACTTGCCCTACGACCCAGCAATTGCACTGTTGGGGATTTACCCCAAAGATACAAATGCAATGAAACGCCGGGACACCTGCACCCCGATGTTTATAGCAGCAATGGCCACGATAGCCAAACTGTGGAAGGAGCCTCGGTGTCCAACGAAAGATGAATGGATAAAGAAGATGTGGTTTATGTATACAATGGAATATTACTCAGCTATTAGAAATGACAAATACCCACCATTTGCTTCAACGTGGATGGAACTGGAGGGTATTATGCTGAGTGAAGTCAGTCAGTCGGAGAAGGACAAACATTATATGTTCTCATTCATTTGGGGAATATAAATAATAGTGAAAGGGAATATAAGGGAAGGGAGAAGAAATGTGTGGGAAATATGAGAAAGGGAGACAGAACGTAAAGACTGCTAACTCTGGGAAACGAACTAGGGGTGGTAGAAGGGGAGGAGGGCGGGGGGTGGGAGTGAATGGGTGACGGGCACTGGGGGTTATTCTGTATGTTAGTAAATTGAACACCAATAAAAAATAAATTAAAAAAAAAAACAAAAACCGCTGAAATACGAGGAAAACTGACGAAAGCACAACTGTAGTGATAGACTAATAAGTTTCATTCTTTAATAAAAAATCAAGTAGGTAAAAATAATACAATTAGAGTAGTATAATTAATAATGATAATTCAATAGCTATATATTGAATGTTGTATGCTACAAAACTACATTCATTCTTAAAAAAAAAAAAGGGTGGGGGTCAGCCTGGGTGGCTCAGTGGTTTAGCATCGCCTTCAGCCCAGGGTGTGATCCTGGAGACCCGGGATCAAGTCCCACGTCAGGCTCCCTGCATGGAGTGCTTCTCCTTCTGCCTGTATCTCTGCCTCTCTCTTTCTCTGTGTCTTTCATGAATAGAAAAATAAAATCTTTAAAAAGATACAAAAATACATTTGTCTCAAAATCCATAAAAGTTCAAAGAAAAAAGTGTTACATATTGGGTCATAGATATTTTTAAAAATATCTTGAAGTAGCAATTAATAACAAAAGTTTAAGAAATTCAACTAAAAAAACCCCACAAAATTCTCCCAAAGAAATTCAGAATCAAAGAGAAAAAAAAATCAAAATGATAATCAAAGCTTATAGGAAATGATCGTTAGAACAGTATACATTTACATGGATTAGAATGTGGCCAAAGTACTAGTAATGGCATATTCAAAGCTCTAAAGCTTTTAAGTAAACTAATAAAAAACAGACTAACATAAAAGATTCAACAAAAGTAAAACTCTAAGACTAAAAGAAAATAAAGATAAAAATAAAAATTGTAATAGAGCTAGTTTTTGAAAGCTAAGAAATTCATACTGCTAATGAATTTAAGAAAAAGAATCCAGAGAACATAAGTCAAATTAGCAATAGAAAGTGGATATAGGGGATCCCTGGGTGTCTCAGCGGTTTAGTGCCTGCCTTCGGCCCAGGGCGTGATCCTGGAGTCCCAGGATCGAGTCCCGCTTCGGGCTCCCCGCATGGAGCCTACTTCTCCCTCTGCCTGTGTCTCTGCCTCTCTCTTTCTCTCATAAATAAATAAAATCTTAAAAAAAAAAAAAAAAAAGTGGATATAACAACAGATTCTTTTTTTGTTGTTGTTAGTAAGGAGATTAATAAATGTGATGTTAGAGAAATGGATGATTTTCTGGATTATGTAAGTTAACAAAATTGATATAAGAGGGGCATTTGGGTGGCTCATTGACCATCTGCCTTAGGCTTAGGTCGTAATCGGGGGATTGAGTCCCACATCAGATTCCTATCATCAAGTTCCCTGTGGGGAGACTGCTTCTTCCTTTGCTTATGTCTGCCTCTCTCACTGTGTCACTCATGAATAAATAAAAATAATAATAATAAAAAAAACCCGGGGTGCCTCAGCAGTTAAGCATCTGCCTTCGGCTCAGGGCATGATCCCGGGGTCTTGGGATCAAGTCTCATGTCGGGCTCCGTGAGGAGCTGAGAGGAGCTTCTCTCTCAGCCTATGTCTCTGCCTCCTCTCTCTGTGTCTCTCATGAATAAATAAAAAAATAAAATCTTAAAACAAACAAACAAACAGAACTGATAAAAGAACAGATAGAAATGTTCCATATCATGATTGTGGTGGTATATACTCTTTTTTTTTTTTTTTAAAGATTTTATTTATTTATTCATGATAGTCACAGAGAGAGAGAGAGAGAGAGAGAGAGAGAGAGGCAGAGACATAGGCAGAGAGAGAAGCAGGCTTCATGCAGGGAGCCCGATGTGGGATTCGATCCCGGGTCTCCAGGATCGCGCCCTGGGCCAAAGGCAGGCACTAAACCGCTGCGCCACCCAGGGATCCCCGTGGTATATACTCTTAGTGTATATTTTTGTCAAACCCATCCAATTGAACATTTAAAACTAGTTAATTACAAAAATAAATAAATAAATAAATAAATAAATTCTAGTTAATTACTTATTCTACATATTTGTTATATCTCAATAATTCTGCCTAAAAATTTGACACAAGAGCTAAAAAAAACATGAAAAGACTAATAAGGAACGAACAGAAAAAGGAGGAAGGTGTCCAAGTTTTTTTTTTTTTTTTAATTTTTATTTATTTATGATAGTCACAGAGAGAGAGAGAGAGAGGCAGAGACACAGGCAGAGGCAGAAGCAGGCTCCATGCACCGGGAGCCCGACGTGGGACTCGATCCCGGGTCTCCAGGATCGCGCCCTGAGCCAAAGGCAGGCGCCAAACCGCTGCGCCACCCAGGGATCCCGGTGTCCAAGTTTTTCTTTCCAAAATTACTACAGGCAGAGTTCCTTCAATTGATCCATGTATTCAGTCAATAAATACTTGCTTATTAGTGGTATGGGAAGGAAAAACTCCAGGAATTGTCCTAAGCACTGGAGATTAATACAGCAAATAAGAATAAAATTTCTACTTTCTGGCAGGAGATAATAAATAAGCAAAGCAAAAACAAAACCCTGTTGTCAGGCAATGGCAATTGTGAAGAAATAAAATAAAGTCCAATAGGGGACAGAGTGCACCTGGGGTAGAATATTCATTTCTATAGATTACAGGTAAAAAACTTTCTGATAAGGCTAACTCCTGAATTGAAATCTGAAGGATGCAGAAAGTAAACTACACAGTGAATGCAGTAGAAGTTCAAAAGCCCAGAGCATGAATTATCTGGCGTGACTGAAGAATGAGTAGGCTGGTTTGGCTAGTGAGGAGTAAGCAAAGAGAAGAGTGGTGGGGATGAGGTCAGAAAGGAAGTAGGCCCCAGTCAGTGCTTGATATTTCTTTCTGAATGAGAGACCCTCTGGAGGGACTTGGAACAGTGGTGTTAAATGATCCAACTTATATATAAAAAGATCACTCTGGTTGCTGTGTTGGGATTGGATGGAAGGGGGCAAAAGTCAGAATAAGTCTACTGTGTAAAAGACGAAGCAAGAGAAAGGAATATTTTAGACCAGGGTAGTGCTACTGGAAATGGATTATGCATGGAGTTGTGTGTGTGTGTTTTTTTTTTAAGATTTATTTATTTGAGAGAGAGAGAAAAAAAAAATATGAGGAGGGGCAGAAGGAGGGGGAAAGAGGGAAAGGAAGAGAGAATCTTAAGCAGACTTTTTGCTGAGCGTGGATCCTAATGCGGGGCTTGATCCCATGACCCTGAGATCACAACCTGAGCCGAAACCAAGAGTTGAATCCTCAACCAACTGCTCCACCCAGGTGCCTTGGATTCTTTTTTTTTTTTTTTTATAATTTTTTAAAAATTTTTATTTATTTATGATAGTCACATCAGAGAGAGAGAGAGAGAGAGAGAGAGAGAGGCAGAGACACAGGCAGAGGGAGAAGCAGGCAGGCTCCATGCACCAGGAGCCCGACGTGGGATTCGATCCTGGGTCTCCAGGATCGCGCCCTGGGCCAAAGGCAGGCGCTAAACCGCTGCGCCACCCAGGGATCTCGGTGCCTTGGATTCTATGTGTATTTTATTATTTTATTTTTTAAGATTTTATTTATTTACTCATGAGTGACAGAGACAGAAAGAGGGGGGAGACAGACACAGGCAGAGGGAGAAGCAGGATCCATGCAGGGAGCCCGTGGGACTTGATCCTGGAGACCCAGGGCTGAAGGCGGTGCTAAATCACTGAGCCACCTGGGCTGCCCTATGTGTATTTTAAAGATAGAGTGATAGGACTGCTCAGAGTCTGAAGGTAGAATCTGAGAGAGAGTCATTCTTGACTCTCAAAGTAATGTATACTTCTCAGGTCACAGAAAAAGCAAAGCTGCTTCCCATTCTTTTTATAAAGTCAGCACAACCTCATACTCAAATATCTAAAGAATAAACAGCAAAGACAAAAAGGAGAGGGAAGGCTCATTATGGAAATGTAAGTAAAATAACAGCAAATTGAATTTAGCAGACCATTAAAATACAACTACACCAAACACAACAACAAAAACCCAAACAAACAAACAAAAACTACACTGAGTCCAAACAGAGTTTATCACAATAAGAAATGGACAAGTTTAGAAAATATTATTTAACATATCACTCAAAGAAAGGAGTGATTATTTTAATAGTATTTTGATGAAAATACATCTGTTAAACTTTAGTATACTTTTTTTAGGAAGGGAATATTATAAAGTTTGCATAAAGCATTTAGATGGGAAAAGCCAAAGGATTACCACACCAAATATAAAAAAGAATATGTATAAATTCACTTTGCTAATATTAAAACATATCACAAAGCTACAGTAACTCAAAGAGTAAAGTTGCGTTTCAAGAATATACAAACATAAAACAGCCGAGAAAAAATGCAAGTATGCATCTCTATACCTACAGAATCTAGCACATATATACATATATAAAATATATTATATATAATAAATATATATAGCTAGTATATAATGAAGCTTAACTTTTAGTTAAATAAGGACAGAATAAATTATCTGATAAATGATGCTAAGACCATTTGTAAACTACTTTGAAAAGTTAAGTTAGATCTCTACCTCGTATCATTCAGCACAGTAAATTCCAAATAAAAGTTTTAATAATAATTTTTCTAAAGGTAAAATAATAAGACTGTATGATTAGTCATCTAATTGGAGGTTAGGAAGACTTCTGTATGCAAATTTCATAAAGGGAAAATGGAAAGATTTTACATAAAATTTTAAATCATTTACATGAGAAAATTCCATAGATAATGGAAGATAAGTGACAAATTGTATAAAATATTTTCAATATAAATGACTGAAAAAAAATGTTACAACCCTTGCTAGAAAGGCCTTTAAAAAAAAGTGAAAAATATTCAATAAATAATGGGCAAAGGACATGACAAGGTAATTCCCTAACAAAGATGTACAAATGTCAATGTTCAAAAGTACCTGAGGATTCCTCTATTTTTTCTTTTTTTTAAAGATTTTATTTATTTATTCATGAGACACACACAGAGAAAGACAGCAGAGACACAGGCAGAGGGAGAAGAAGGCTCCATGCAGGGAGCTGACTCCTAGGTCTCCAGGATCAGGCCCCAGGCTGAAGGCGGCGCTAAACCGTTGAGTCAACCGGGCTGCCCAGGATTCCCCCCCTTTTTTTTTTTTTTTTTTTCAGGATTCCTCTTTTAAACATTTTCAAGATGAGTTTATTAGTTATAGTGGTAATTCTCATTATGTCAAAGACCCATTTTATTTTTGATCCTATAAAGGAATAATTCAACTTCCTCATTTTATTTAATATTTACTGGAAAATATATTTACTATTCTTTTATTTTTTGAAAGGTTTTATTTATTCATTCATGAAAGACAGAGAGAGAGAGAGAGAGAGAGAGAGAGAGAGAAAGGCAGAGACATAGGCAGAGGGAGAAGCAGGCTCCATGCAGGGAGTCTGATGTGGGACTCGATCCTGGGACTCCAGGATCACTCCCTGAGCCAAAGGCAGACGCTCAACTGCTGAGCCACCCAGGCGTCCCTATATTTACTATTCTTGACTCCAAGTATTGTTCTGGTTATTTATTTATTTTTTTAATTTTTATTTATTTGTGATAGTCACAGAGAGAGAGAGAGAATGAGGCAGAGACACAGGCAGAGGGAGAAGCAGGCTCCATGCACCAGGAGCCCGACGTGGGATTCGATCCCGGGTCTCCAGGATCACGCCCTGGGCCAAAGGCAGGCGCCAAACCGCTGCGCCACCCAGGGATCCCTTGTTCTGGTTATTAAAAACAAAAATCAAAACTAAACTTAAATTCTAACAATTTGCCATCCTTAAGGATATTCAAAAGAATGTGTCATGGGTCCAGAAAGCAGAGATCCCAAACAAAACCCTAAGTGATAGAAATAACACTAATATATATGTATACGAATTTCTATGTTAGCTAGTACAGGAGTTCTGCTTGCATACTTAGCTGTTCACTAAGACAAAAATTTTTCTATCCTCTTAAATTAAAATAGACATCTAATATATACAGATATATATGGGTGGCTCAGCGGTTGAGCACCTGCCTTTGGTTCAGGGTGTGGTCCCAGAGTCTTGGGATCGAGTCCCACATCAGGCTCCCCTCAAGGAACCTGCTTCTCCCTTTGCCTATGTCTCTGCCTCTCTCTCTGTGTATCTCATGGATAAAGAAATAAATTCTTTAAAAAAAATAGATATATAGATCTTCTTAAACCAAAAATCATAACATTTTACAAATGGTGCTGCGACAACTAGATATCCACATGCTAAAGAATTTAGCTAGATCTCTACCTAACACCAAATACAAAAACTCAAAATGGATCAAAGATCTACACTTATGAGCCAAAACTATAAAACTCTTAGAATAAAATATAGGGGAAAATCTTCATGACACTTCATGACATGCAATGACTTACTGCATATGACACCAAAAGCACATGCAACAAAAGAAAAAATAGATAAAATGGCAAATTTTATGTCATGTATATTTTACCATATAAAACAACCTTATCATGGGCTTCAGTATTATTTAAAACATTTTCTGGGACACCTGGGTAGCTCAGCAGTTGAGCATCTGTCTTTGGCTCAGTGAATAATCCTGGAGTCTCGGGATCGAGTCCCACATCGGGCTCCTGCATGGAGCCTGCTTCTCCCTCTGCCTATGTCTTTGGCCTCTCTCTCTCTCTCTCTCTGTTTCTCATGATTAAATAAAATCTTAAAAAAAAACCAAACACATTTTCTAACATTAAATTAGTAAGAGGGGCATCTGGGTGGCTCAGTGGTTGAGCGTCTGCCTTTGGCTTAGGTCATGATCCCAGGGTCCTGGGATTGAGTACCACACCAGACTCCTTGCGGGAAGCCTGCTTGTCTCTCTGCTTATGTCTCTGCCTCTCTCTGTGTCTCTCATGAATGAAAAAATTAAAAAATTCTTTAAATTAGTAAGAATAAAGTTTGTATGTCTTTGAAGCAAAAACAACAAAACAACTCCGTAACATTATCATGTGGGGTTTATAATATATATAATATGTTACATACATAAGTATGTTATGGTATATACTATATAGCAGCCATAATAATAAAACATAGAGCTACTGGTAACTGAAACTTTATGGTTACAAGGTTTTTACGTGTTATGTGAAGTGGTACAATAGTAACTCAAAGTAGACTAAAAAGTTAAGGATGTCTGCAATAATCTACAGAGCCACAACTAAAAAATTGTAGACAGATATAGCTAAAAGCCAGTGAGTAAATTAAAAGAGAATTCTAAAAAAAATTCAAATAATCTAAAAGAAGTCAGGAAAGGAGGTATAAGAGGTATAAAAAGGAGGAACAAAAATCAGAAGAGACAAAACAAATCATAAAACTGTAAGTCCAAACGCAACCACAAAAATAATTACATCAAATATTAAATAAACTACCCCAAATAAAAAAAAGAGATTGTCAGTATGGATTAAAAAGTAAGATCCAACTATATGTTGTCAATAAAAGACACATTAGCTATATAAAGACACAGACTAGTTAAAAGTACATGGATGGAAAAAGATATACCATGCAAATAGTAAACATAAGAAGGCTGAAGTGGCTATATTAATATCAGAAAAAACAGAATTCAAAGCAAACTATTACCAGAGATAAAAGAAAGACATTTCACAATAATAAAATAGCCAATGCATCAGGAAGAATAAAACTATCATAGTTGTATATGTGCCTAATAACAGAGCATCAAAATATAGGAAGCAAAAATTAACAAAATTAAAAAAAAAATACTTGGGAGATGTTAACACTCCTCTCTCAGAAATTAATAGAGCACCTAGATAAAATATTAGTAAAGACATAGAGGATCCAGGGATGCATGGGTGGCTTAGTTGGGTAAGCATTGCCTTTGGCTCAGGTCATATAATCCAAGGGTCCTGGATAGAGCCCTGAGTTGGGCTGCTTGTCTGCTTCTCTCTCTGCTCCTCCCTATTGCTTATATTATCTGTCTGTCTGTCTCTCTCAAATAAATAAATAAAATCGAAAAAAAAAAAACAAAACCCAAACCTCACAACAACAACAACAACAACAAAAAGACACAGAGGATCTGAACACTATCAACCATCTTGATCTAATTGATATTTATAAATCACTACACCTAATAACTACGGAAAACATTGTTTTCATATACATACAGTATGTTCTTCAAGATAGAAATGTACTACTCCATCAACCAAGTCTCAATGGACCTAAAAGGACTGAATAATGCTCTCTAATCACAATGGAATTAGATTAGGAATCGATAAAAATGAGATACCCAGGAAACCCCTGATTATTTAAAAATAAAATAACACACTTCTAAATAACCTATACATCACTACAGATCCTACACACATGAAAATAATAGCAAAGAATTATTATGAACCGTTTTATACCAACAAGTTTGACAACTTAGATGAAATGGACAAATTGCTTGAAACCTAGAACTTATCCAAACTGATACAAGATAAAATAGAAAATATGAATAATTACATATATTAAATAAATGGAATTCATTATCAAAAAGCTTCCCAAAGGAACTCTAGGCCAAGGAGGTTTTATAAGTAAACCGTATCAAACATTTAAGGAAAAATTAACACCAATATTACATAAATTCTTTCAGAAAATGGAGAAATAGGAAGTTATACTTCTAAGTCATTTAATGAAGTCAGCATAACTCTAATGCCAAAGCTTGACAAGATTGGACAACAACAAAATTATAAATATTTCTCATGAACACAGACACAAAGATCCTTACCAAAATACTGGCAAATCCAAATAGTGAATAAGGTTTATTCAAGGAAGGCAAGGTTATTTAAACATTTAAAAATATATCAGTGACTCTTAAACTTAATAATGGGAAAACAATCAAACCAATTAAATGGGTAAAATATCTGAAAAGATACCTCACTGAACTACATATGCATATGGAAAACAAGCATATGAAAAGATGCTCAATATACTAAGCCATTAAGGAATTGTAAATTATTATTATTATCATTATTATTATTAAGATTTTATTTATTCATTCATGAGAGACACAGAGAGAAAGAGAGGCAGAGACACAGGCAGAGGGAGAAGGAGGCTCCATGCAGGGAGCCCGACATGGGACTCAATCCAGGGTCTCCAGGATCATGCCCTGGGGTGAAGGTGGCACTAAACCGCTGAGCCACCCAGGCTGCCCGGAATTGTAAATTAAAACAAACACTCGGGATGCCTGGGTGGTTCATTGGTTGAGCATCTGCCTTCGGCTCAGGTGGTGATCCCAGGGTCCTGGGAGGAGTCCCCGCATCAGGCTCTCCGCAGAGAATCTGCTTCTTTTTCTGCCTATGTCTCTGCTTCTCTCTGTGTGTCTCTCATGAATAAATAAATAATCTTAAAAAAATAAACAAAAGCTATCAGAATGGCTAAAACACAAAACACAGACAATACCAAATGCTAGTAAGGATGTGGAGCAATAGGAACTTTCATTCATTGCTGGTAGGATGCAAAATGGTATAGCTACTCTGGAGGCAGTCTGAAGTTTCTTACAAAGCTAAATACGGTTTTATCATATGATCTAGAAATTGCTAGATTTGGGTAAAATTAGGTATATACTCATATAAGTTGAAAACATTCACACAAAATCATGCACACAAAAGAGGAGCTTTATTCATAATTTGGAGTGGCTTTATTTATAATTTCCACTACCTGGTTGCAAACAAGATGTCCTTCAATAGATGAATGGATTAACAAACTGTGATACACCCATACAATGGAATATTTTTCAGGAATAAAAAGAAATGAACTATCAACAAGCCACAAAAATAACTTTAAATGCATATTGCTCAGTGAAAGAAGTCAATCTGAAGAGACTGCATACTATATGATCTCAACTATATGGCATTCTTGAAAAGGCAAAACCACAGAGATAGTAGTAAAATCAGTGGTTACCAGGGCCTAGTGATGATGAAGGGATGGATGAACAGGTGGAGCACAGGGTATTTAGGGTGGTGAAACTATTCTGTATTGATACTGTTATGGTGGATACATGTCATTATACATTTGTCAAAAACCAGAGAACTGAAAAAACACAAAGAATGAACCCTGATATAAACTATGGACTTCAGTTAACAATAGTGTATCAATATTCACTCATCAAGATGTACCACACTAATGCAATATGCTAATAACAAGAGAAACTGCTGGGGTGGTAGAAGTGACAGGAGAAAGAGTATATATGACTTAGGTCTTTTAGCTCTCTTAAAGTAAGAGCCATAAAAGAAAGACATAATAAGCTAGACTTTATCAAAGTGAAAAATTTCTGTTCACCAAGATAATATTAAGAAAAAGGCAAGCCATGGACTGAGTGAAAATATTCACAAAACCTGTATCTGACAGAATACTTGTATCCAGAATACATAAAGATATCTTAAAATTCAACAGCAACAAAACAATTCAATTAAAGAAAATGGGCAAAATAAATGAAGAGATCCTTCACAGAGATATATAAATGGCCAGTAGGGGATGAAAAAATAGGCAACTTCTATATTAGTCATCAGGAAAATGCAAATTAAAAAAAAAAGGAAAATGCAGATTAAAGCCAAAATTATATATTGTCAATCCACCAGCCTCTGCAACTACCATGAGGATGTAGAGCAACAGGAACTCTTACACATTGCTGGAGTATAATATGATGCAATCATCTTTGGAAAATGGTCTAGCAGTCACCAATTAAAAAAACAAACAAAAGGGATCCCTGGGTGGCGCAGCGGTTTGGCGCCTGCCTTTGGCCCAGGGCGCGATCCTGGAGACCCGGGATCGAATCCCACATCAGGCTCCCGGTACATGGAGCCTGCTTCTCCCTCTGCCTCTCTCTCTCTCTCTCTCTCTCTCTTTCTCTCTCTCTCTGTGACTATCATAAATAAATAAAAATGTAAAAAAAAAAAAAAACAAAAAAACAAAAAAACATACATTTACCCTACAACTCAGGAACTCCAATCCTAGGCATTTACCCAAGAGAAAACACACGTCCAGAAAAAGAATTGTGTAGACCTATTCACAGCAATTTCATTCATAATAGTCCCCAAATGGAAATAGGCTAGATATCCATCAATCTATTAGTCAGAGAATGGCTCAACTGTCTCATATTCATAAAATGGAATGTTACTCAGCAGTAGAAACAAGCTACCAATAAATGTAAAAACATGGAAGACTCTAAAAACCACCTGTACATAAACCAAGGAAGCCTTTCTAAAAAGAGTGTATGCTATGATTCCACTTAAATGAAGTTCTAAAAAACGCAAATCTAAGCTATGGTGGAAAACATTAGAATAGAGGCTGCCTCTGAGGATTTAGGTGGACATAAAGGATCATGGTAAGAAGATTATATATATATATTTTAAAGATTTTATTTATTCATTCATGAGAAACACAGAGAGAGGCAGAGACATAGGCAGTGGGAGAAGCAGGCTCCCTGCAGGGAGCCCAATATGGGACTTGATCCCAGGACCCCAGGATCACGATCTGAGCCAAAAGGCAGATGCTCAACCACTGAGCCACCCAAGGCTCTCCAAGGAGATTCTAGATTTTGATAGGTTTTGGATTATATGCATTTGTCAGAACTTAGCAAAGATACACTTAGTATTTGTCCATTTCATTTCATGTAAATTTTATGTCAAAAGAAAAATCCATAAATAAATATTGAACTCTAGCTAATGATACATAAGCACGCTAAAGGATTGAGGGACAATGTACTGATAACATAAATCAAAAAGGAACTGATGAAAAGCACCCAGTTGGCTCAGTCAGTAGAGCATGCAACTTTTTTTTTTTTAAATGAGTTGATCTTAGTGATTTTTTTTTTAATTTTTATTTATTTATGATAGTCACACAGAGAGAGAGAGAGAGAGAGAGGCAAAGACACAGGCAGAGGGAGAAGCAGGCTCCATGCACCGGGAGCCCGATGTGGGATTCGATCCCGGGTCTCCAGGATCGCGCCCCGGGCCAAACAGGCGCTAAACCACTGCGCCACCCAGGGATCCCCCTTTTTTTTTTAAGAGCATGCAACTCTTGATCTCAGGGTTGTGAGTTCAAGTTCCATGCTGGGTGGAGAGATTACTTTTAAAAAATTGAAAAAAGGGAGCCTGGGTGGCTCAGTTGGTTGGGTATCTGCCTTAAGCTTGAGTCATGGTCCTAGAGTCCTGGGATTGAACCCCACATCAGGCTCCCTGCTTGGCGGGGAGCCTGTTTCTCCCTAACCCACTTCCCTTGCTTGTGCTCTGTCAGATAAATAAAAATCTTTTGAAAAAATTGAAAAAAAAATTGATGAATGGAGAGAGATGTATGATAAAACATGATACAAGTATAAAACAAGTATAGTAAATAAAAAGAGAATGACAGAATCTAGATGCTAAGGATAAGTTTTTTCAACTTCATAGTATGTGACTAAAAACTAAAAAGACAATATACATTTGAATGCAGTGGACACAGTTGTTTGGATTAAAGAAAATCTCTTTATCCCTGTTGCCTTCCCTAAATGGTTGCCTCACTAGCTATTAAGTAAAACATGGTAAGTGTCGGAATGCTGGTTTTGCCACCTAAAAGAAGTTTGCAGCTGCCTGTGTCATAACATTGGCTCTTATATAAATCCCCAAATTCTAAAGGCCAGAAATGTTGAAAATGCAGGCAGTTTCAATACCCTGGAGGGAGGACTGAGGGAATTGAGAGAGATAAATTTGGCTCTAGTACTGGGTAGAGAGGAAGAAATGGCCAAACTAAGCTAGAAGTGGCTGGTCACTTAGAGCCTTTCCAGCTTCAGCAGTTAGTTCTGTATCTGGATGTCAGCCCCACATACTGGCTTAAAAACCTCAAGAAACTAGAAGATCTCACCAGTGGGACCAGCCAGAGCAGCTGAAACATGTCCCTGTAAACAATAAATGTTTATCTGGGCAGATAACCTGGCAGATAGCCGTGTCCTGATCTTAAGCAACTTGAAACCCCACAATAGGACACTGAACACAGAGGGGCCCTTTGCCATTGCCACACGAGTAGGGAGGCAAAGATGGAAGGTGGTCCTGGCTCCTACTACAAGAGAGGCAGCAGGAAGCCACTCTGCAAATGCCAGCTTCTTTTCTACTGAGCCATGGCCAGATTCCCTTAAACACAGAGGGTGGGGACAGAGAAGTCAAGTCAACCAACACTAAACAATGCCACCGCATAAAGCTGGCTGTTAGACCACAGCCCTGAAGGTATGAGAAGCTCTGGTATATTTGGCTGCTGCCACAAGAACCACATTGGCTGAGGGCTTCCCTAGGCCTGGGTGGGAGTCTCATCACTGACTGCGGCCACACACACAGGCTCAGTTGCCACCTTGGTCAGTGGCAAACAGCTGCTGAGAGGGGAGAGGCAGACCCAGGGGTATTGTGCTCTGCACAGCACAATCTGCCACTTTCAGACACTTCAGACAAGATTCACTAAGAGCTATATGGCTGAAATCCCATGAAGGTACCAGGTGAAAGGGAAAGAGGCAGTTGGAAGGAAGGAATCGAAGAATGTTGATGGGACAGAGATTCCTTTCACTGACAACTGTCTCTGCAAATAATTGTACTACTAGTTCTGAAAACCTTACTCCCTTACAGAGAGATTAAATCTTGCCATTGGTTACTCCTGCCATCTATATGCTTCTGCCCACACTCCTATAGGGAAGGGAGAGGATAGGGAAATGGAACTCACAGATTGCCTTTATGGAAATTCAGCCCTCATTCAGCAGACTGGGTCTGAGTTCTCTTCCAGGGAAGAGAATGGAGATAGTTTAGCAAAGGTTCTTTGCTCTGAAATAGTAGCAAAGTTAAGTCCAGCAGAACAATAAGGGTGTGGATCTGGGAAGGAACCTAAAGGAGTGTAAGAGTGTGTGTGTATGTGTTCATCTGTTTTTGGGGGGGTGGGGAGGGTGCCAATCCATTCTTTTGACTTCATTCGCACTTATAGCTGCTTTATAATCATTTCCTGAAAACACAGTAGGAAGAGAGTGGTATTTGTTCACCCCACCCTCCATCTAACACTGGCCCAGCCATCCAACTACGTGCTTTAAACTGAGAGTAGGCCAGCTTTTTGCCTTTGGCAGCACTGAAGGCCAGACATTACCAGCACTCCTGTGAACAGCTCAAGGCTCCACCCAAGTAAGACTGCACATACTGAAATCCAAGAGGAGTATCATTCCAGCATAACAATCTAGGAGAGAGAAGAGAGCTGAGGAGGCTGGGTGGGACAGCTGGGACACTTCTAAGTTCTGATACCAGAACACCCAAGTGGTTAGTACAGGCATTTTGGTAGAGTGGTAATAGAGCAATTCCAGTGTGGGAAAATCCAAATGCTGTAACAAAGAACTTATCTCTGTACAAGGAGAGGGGTGAGAATGAGAGTGGGGTATATCTATAGGGCAATAAGGTGGAGAAATCATTTTTAGAGAACTAGGTAGCCACTCAGCTAGTCTAATACTGACTATGCAGGGAGGTTCCAGCCTCTTTTCAGGAGAAGGTAATGTAGAGTGGTTATGGGCAGGCCAGGACACACAAGCTCCATTTTTGGAGTTGATTGGAGGACTCTTCTGCAGGAGAGTCATAACAGAATGTTTATACAAAACCCCACAAACTTACTGTTCCTGACTGTTCAAGGCTTAAGGCATTTTCTTCCTAGAGAGTTGTGTCTGACAGCCTTTAGGTTTTAAGACTCCCAATTTTATTTATTGAGTTTTCCTGTTTACTCCAAGAAAATCTGCAGTTCTCCCTAGGGAGTCTTTAGAGAGATGCTAGGGAGCAGGGTGGCAGGAAGACTGTTGTGAAGAGTACTAAGGACCCACCTCTTTTGTATCTTATTACTTCTTACTTGGCGGGAAAAAGAAATGGACAGGGTAAGGGGTTTCCTAGTTTGACAGCCTAACTAAGTAACTAAAGTGTCTACCATTTGAAAATGGAATTGGATGTACAACAATGCCTCAAAGCATTTTCTGGTTGTTGTTCCTGAAAGAACAAAGTGATGAACAAAGTATAAGTGCTTTAATATAATCACCATCTTCATTTACAGAAGGAATTTCTTTTAAAATACATACCCCATTTAGGGTACCATGGTCTCTGCTTACATGGAAATAGAAAAAGGCAGAAGAAATTCCATTTCTACCAGAGGCAGAGTTTGTTTTCCTGCTAAGTTTTTTGGAAAGCAATAGGTTCTCTTTGGTTCAGAGGAAGGCAGACATTTCTGAGGAAAGGAAAACAGAAAAGGAGAGATCACCTAGAGGAACCTAAACCATCCTGTATGCAGGTCTCTCTAACCATGCTTTCCACATAGTGCAATTATTCTGAGACCAATGATGATTCAGGTGCTATGAAGTCTCTGTAAATATTACTGTAGTTCAATGTCTCAGAAAGAAAAGTAGATCTGAGGATGATTCTCTAGAGCTATGCTATCCAGTATGGTAGTCAATAGTCACATGTGGCTGGACTCTTAAGTTAAAATTACCTAAAATCAAATGTAATTAAAATTTCAGTTTCAGTAGATAGAAAGACATCCCATATTCATGGATTGAAAGACTCAATATTGTTACGATGTCAATATTACTCAAAGTGATCTACAGATTTAATGCAATCCTTATCAAAATCCCAATGGCATTTTTTGCAGAAACAGGAAAAACTGATACTAAAATTCATATGGAATTTCAAGGGACCTCAAATAACCAAAACAATTTTGAAAAAGAAGGATAAAAATTAGAGGACTCACATTTCTCAATTTCAAAACTTATTATAAAACTACAGTAACCAAAACAGTGTGGTATTATTTTACAGACATACACACTAGTAGAACATAATACAGAACCCAGAAATAAACTTTTACTTATATGGCCAATTGATTTTTGACAAAGGTGCCACGACCATTCAATAGGGAGAGGAAAGCTGTCAACAAATGGTGCTGGTTAAAAAAAAAAAAAAAAATGGTGCTGGTAAAGCTGGATATTCCTATGCAAAAGAATGAAGTTGGACCCTTGCCTTAATACCATATTAAAAATGAACTCAAAATGGATCAAAGACCTAAATGTAACAGCTAAAACCAGAATATTCTTTATTTTTATTTTTTTTTTAATTTATTCATTTATGAAAGAGAGAAAGAGACAGGCAGAGGCAGAGGCAGAGACACAGGCAGAGACACAGGCAGAGGAAGAAGCAGGCTCCACGCCGGGAGCCTGATGTGGGACTGGATCTTGGCTCTCCAGGATCATGCCCTGGGCCAAAGGCAGGCACTAAACTGCTGAGCTACCCCGGGATCCCCCTAAAACCAGAATATTCTTAAAAGAAAGCATAAGGGGAAATCTTCATGATACTGGATTTAGCAATGATTTCTTGGATCTGACACCAAAAATATAGACAACAAAATAAAAAATAAAATGGACTTATCTTCTTCAGGCAAAGGAAACAAAAGTAAAAATAAACTACTGGACTACACCAAAATAAAAAGCTTCTGCACAGTGAAAAAAAAAAAACATCAGCAAAATGAAAAGGCAATGTACTGAATGGCAGAAGATATTTGTAAACTTGAATAGACATTTTCCAAAAAAGACAGAGAGCAAACAGACACATGAGAAGATGTTCAACATCACTAATCATCAGGGAAATGTAGATCAAAAACACAATGAGAGGGCAGCCCAGGTGGCTCAGCGGTTTAGCGCTGCCTTCGGCCCAGGGCCTGATCCTGGAGACCGGGGATCGAGTCCCACATCGGGCTCCTGCATGGAGCCTGCTTCTTCCTCTGCCTATGTCTCTGCCTCTCTTTCTGTTTCTCATGAATAAATAAATAAAATCTTTTAAAAAACCACCAAACACAATGAGATACCACCTTACACCACTTACCAGGCAAGTACCAAAAAGATAAGCAATAACAAGTGTTGGCGAGGATGTGGAGAAAAAGGAACCCTCATGCACCATTGGTAGGAATGTAAATTGGTGCAGCCACTGTGGAAAATAGTGTGGAGGTTCCTCAAAAAGTTAAAAATAGAAATACCATCCATATGGTCCAGTAATTCTATTGGTCATTTACCCAAAGAAAACAAAAACACTAATTTGAAAAGATATATGCACCCTTATGTTTATTTCAGCATTACTTACAACAGCCAAGATATGGAAGCAATCTAAGTGTCCATCAACAGATGAATGGATAAAGTAGATATGGTAATACTTAACAATGAAATATTACTCAGTCATTAAAAAGAATGAGATCTTGCCTTACGAGACAACATGGATGGACCAAGGGTATAATGCAAAGTGAAATAATCCAGGCAGAGAAAAAGAAATACCATATGACTTCATTTATATTTGGAATCTAAAAAAGAAAGTAAAGAAAAAATAAATTAAAAAAAGCAGAAATAGACTCATAAATATAGAGAACTGGTGGTTGCCAGAGGGAAGAGGTTGAGGGGATTGCCTAAAAGGGGTGAAAGGGAATGGAAGGTACAGGCTTCTTTCCAGTTATGGAATAAATAAGTCATGGGGATGAGAGGTACAATATGGGGAATATAGTCAATGGTATTGTAATAGTGTTGTATTGGTGACAGATGATGGCTATTAATTGTGATGGGCACAGCATATAGAGCTGTTGAATCACTATGTTGTACACCTGAAACTAATGTAACATTGTGTGTCAACTATACTTGAATAAAAAATTAAAAATTTTTGGGATCCCTGGGTGGCGCAGAGGTTTAGTGCCTGCCTTTGGCCTAGGGCGCGATCCTGGAGACCTGGGATCAAATCCCACGTCGGGCTCCTGGTGCATGGAGCCTGCTTCTCCCTCTGCCTGTGTCTCTGCCTCTCTCTCTCTCTCTCTCTCTGTGTGTGACTATCATAAATAAATAAAAATTTAAAAAATTTTTAATTTTTTTAAAAAGATTTTATTATTTATTCATGAGAGACACAGATTGAGAGAGAGAGAGGCAGAGACACAGGCAGAGGGAGAAGCAGGCTCCATGCAGGGAGCCCGATGTGGGACTTGATCCCGGGTCTCCAGGATCATTCCCTGGGCCGAAGGCGGCCCCAAACCACTAAGCCACCCAGGGATTCCCAAATTTTTTAATTTTTAAAAAATTAAAATGGACTTACTAAAATTAAAGACATTTATTTGCATATCAAAGGACACACAACTTTTGCATATGAAAAAACAACCCACTGAATGAGAGAAAAATTTTCAAACCCTGTGTCTGCTAAAGGATTAATATCCAAAATATATAAAGAACTCCTACAACTAAACAACAACAAAATAACCTGATTCAAAAATAGGCAAATGACTAGAAAAGACTTCTCCAAAGAAAATAGGCAAATGGCATAAGCATGTAAAAAGATGTTCAACATTATTAGTCATTAGGGATATGCAAACGCAAACCACAGTGAGGCTATCACTTCACACCCATTAGGATGGCTACTATGAAGAAAACTAGAAAATACTGTTTTGGAGAGGACAGAGAGAAATTGGAAGCCTTGTGCATTGCTAGTGAAAATGTAAAATGACGCAGCTGCTATTGGAAAATAGTTTGGTTGTTCCTCAAAAATTTAAACACAGAATTATCATATGATTTAACAATTCTACTCTTTCCATATACCCCCCAAAAACTGAAAGTAGGGACTCAAACAGATATTGGACATATCACTATGTGTGCCACTTATACACCATAATATTCATAGCAGGACTATTCACAGTAGCCAAAACATAAAAGCAACCCAAGTGTTCATCAACATTTGAACAAAGACACAATGTAGTGTATACATACATTCGATTACTACTCAGTCACAAAAAGGAGCTAAATTCTGACACATGGATGAGCATTGAAAACATTATGCTAAAAAGAAAAAAAAAACATTATGCTAAGTGAAATATGCAAGATACAAAAGGATGAATATTATATGATTTCACTTATATGAGGTACTTTCAATAGGCAAATTCATAGAGACAGAGTAGACTACGTGTTAGCAGAGCCTGAAGAGAGGGGAAAATGGGAATTTTTGTCTAATAGAGAGTTTCTGTTTGGAATGATGAAAAAGTTCTGGAAATGAATAGTGGTGATGACTATACAACATTGTGAATGTACTTAATGTCACTAACTTATACATTTAAAAATGGTTAAAATGATAGATTGAATGTTATGTATATTTTACCGCAATTAAAAAAAAATTAAGTCATTTCCTCAGATTGCACCAGCCACATTCCAAATGCTCAACAGCTACATGTGGCTGGTGGCTACCATACTGCACAATGCAGAGTAGAAGATTTCCATCACTGCAGAAAGTCCTATTGGACAGCACTGCTCTAGAACCACATTAAAGACTACCTGATTCTGGGAATCCTGAGTGGCTCAGAGGTTAAAGCGTCTGCCTTTGGCTCAGGGTGTGATCCTGGAGACCCAGGATCGAGTCCCACATTGGGCTCCCTGCATGGAGCCTGCTTCTCCCTCTGCCTATGTCTCTCCCTTTCTCTGTCTCTCATGAATAAATAAAATATTTTAAAAAATAAAAAAAAGACTACCTGATCCTGTTTTCAGTAGCACCATCCTATGTGCTGCCTCTAGCTGCTTTATCTAACCTAATTCCAGTACACCATCCTGCCTACTCATCTAGTAGTCTCTCTAACCACTGTAAACTTCCTTAACGTTGCAAATTTGAAAGTTCGCAGTATTATTTCACAAGTACCATTTCATTTAATATTCAAAACAATTGCTGGTGGCGGTTGTGGTAATCCTTTATCTTAGGATAAAAGATTCGTGTAAAAACGAAGGTCCATAGTTTTGTAAGTGGGGTTGGGATGCAAACTTTTGATTTTAAATTTTGTGTTTTTCTTCACCTCTCTATCACTCTGCCTCTTAGAGGGATTTGTTGTTTTAGTCACACTGACATCACCAAAAAGCACTCAGCTGCATATGATAATATCCTGGAGGCTGTACTGAGGTGGTCATCATCTCCTTAAGAGTGTCCAACCTCAAACATGTATCCCCAAAGGCTTCCTTTTCCAACCTCCCCATTTTAATCAACAGTAGCTCAAATTTTCTAGTTTTTTTTTTTTTTAATTTATTTATGATAGTCACACAGAGAGAGAGAGAGAGAGGCAGAGACACAGGCAGAGGGAGAAGCAGGCTCCATGCACTGGGAGCCCGACGTGGGACTCGATCCTGGGTCTCCAGGATCGCACCCTGGGCCAAAGGCAGGTGCCAAACCACTGCACCACCCAGGGATCCCCTAAATTTTCTAGTTATTTAACCTCAAAATTTTGTAAAAATATTCAATTTTCTCCTCCTTTAACCTAATTATATTTAAACAAATAACCAAGTCATACTGTACTGGTGCCCTCGCATCCATCCTTTCCCTTTTGTTATTACAGATGCTAGGGTGAACTAGATTGTCATCACTATAATCTTAGACATTGCACTACTAACTGGTCTCTTGTTATACTTTTCCTCCTCTCCTAAACGTTGACACCAGATTAGTCCTCTGTATATCCAGTTCTATCATGCTATTCCCCAACATTTTTATTTTTATATGAAAACATTTTTTAAGTATAAAGTATTTTAAAATACTTTAAAAAATTGATATCCCATAAATCCTCACTAACGTAAGGTTGTCCTTTTACTGTAGCATACTCATATTTGATTCAGGTTTCCTCTCTTGTATTCCCTTAGCACAATGAATGGTATTAAACATATAGTTGTTGCTCGAATATTATGTACAGAAGAAATAAATGGCAGGTAGGCAGAATAAAAACACAATAGAATAAATGAAAAATAAGATGTATCTACCATGAAAAAAGTATGGTCAAGAATATGTTCTTTCTGGGGATGGGAGAGTTTAAGAATACACTGAGCTATTTCAGGAATGATAGTTCTACATTAGAAATTAACTCATATGCCATTTTTAAAAAAGTGTTTTTATTTATTTATTTATTTATTTATTTATTTATTTATTTATTTATTTATTTATTTATTTTAGAGAGAGGGAGCATGCTCAAGCAGGGGGAGGAGCAGAGAAAGAGGGACAAGCAGACTGTGTGTGGAGTGTGGAGCCTGATGTGGGAGTTGATCTCATGATCCCAAGATTCCATGATCCCATGACCTGAGCAGAAATCAAGAGTCAATGGGCAGCCCGGGTGGCTCAGCGGTTTAGCGCCGCCTTCGGTCTGGGGCCTGATCCTGAAGTCCCAGGATTGAGTCCCGCATCGGGCTCCCTGCATGGAGCCTGCTTCTCTGCCTCTCTCTCTCTCCCCCTCTGTGTGTCTCTCATGAATAAATAAATAAAATCTTAAAAAAAAAAAAAAAGTCAAACACTCAACAGAGTCACCCAGGCCCCCTCCTCCCCATATTAATAGGTCAAAAAAGGAAGACCACATGATCAACAGATGAAGAAAAAATATTTAATAAAATTTAATCTTAATTCATTTATGATTAAAAATAACTTTAGCAGACCAGGAATAGAAGGGAATATCCTTAACTTGATAAAACATATTTATCAGAAATCTATGGCAAATAGCAGATTTAATGACATAACTTTTATTTTTTTTTAAAGATTTTATTTATTTATTTATTTATTTATTTATTTATTTATTTATTCGAGAGAGAGAGAGAGAGAGAGAGAGAGAGAGGCAGAGACACAGGCAGAGGGAGAAGCAAGCTCCATGCAGAGAGCTTGATGCAGGACTCAATCCCAGAACTCCAGGTTCACGCCTTGGGCCGAAGGCAGGCGCTTAACCGTTGAGCCATCCAGGGATCCCCTAATGACATAACTTTAGAAGCATTGCAATTAAGGTCAGAAACCAAGTAAAGATTTCTCTTATTATGGCAACTATTATCAAAACAAATAACAGTAGAGTTGGTAGACAGAAGATCAACAGAAAAAATAGTACTTATATTTATACTAATAGCCAATGGAAAAATATAACAAAAACTGTGCAACTATTTTAAAAAAAATTTTATTTATTTGAGAGAGAGTGTATGAGTGGAGGGGGAGGAGGTAGGGGAGAAAGAGAATCTCAAGCAGACTTTGTGCTCAGTGCAGAGCTGGATGTGGGGCTCAATCCCACGACCCCAAGATCACTACCTGAGCTGAAATCAAGAGTTGGATGCTTAACCAACTGAGCTACCCAGGTTCCCCAGCTATGTAAGCGTTTTTATGGAAAAGATTACAAAATATCCTCAAACGGCATAAAAGACTTGAATTAAATTAACAGTATATCATGTTCACAGATGGAAAGACTTAGTATTATAAATATGGCAATCCTCCCCAAATTAATCTTTGGGTGCAGTGCAATTTACAAACAAAATCCCTACAGAGGTTCCGTGGAATTTGAAAAGTCAATCTCATCTGGAAGAAGGACTAGGAAGAGTCAAGATATTCCTATAAAACATGAAAAAGGTGAAGACTTGTCCTCCTAGTTTTAAAGACTTATAAACCATAATGGTGGTACTGATTGGCCCACTGGATTAATGAAACAGAACTGAGAATCAAAAAATAAAATAAAAAAAAAAAGGAAAAAAAAAAAAGAACTGAGAACCATGAAACTGACCCACATGCAGGAAAACTTGATTTTCAAAAAATAAATTTCAGACAGATCAAAGATATAAATATATAAAGTACAATAAAACTTTAAGAAGAAAAAATGTAGGTATACATTCCTTGTGACCTCAGGGTAGACTTTCTCCCCCCCACCTCCCCCAGGTAGAACTGCAATCAATTCTTCTTGTTGACAGTTTAACCTAACAACAAAGTGGTTTTTAAAAAAAGATCAAATGACAAATCTCATATAGAGATAAAAGTAGGGATCCCTGGGTGGCGCAGCGGTTTGGCGCCTGCCTTTGGCCCAGGGCGCGATCCTGGAGACCCGGGATCGAATCCCACGTCGGGCTCCCGGTGCATGGAGCCTGCTTCTCCCTCTGCCTGTGTCTCTGCCTCTCTCTCTCTCTCTCTGTGACTATCATAAATAAATAAATAAAATTAAAAAAAAAAAAAAAGAGATAAAAGTAATTCTTTACCCCACCAAATTATAAGCGTTGGTCTATTATTAGGGCAATCGATTTTTCCATACAATGAAACTTAGCACATTTGCTATTAAATATATCCCAGCGGACTTATATTTTAAATTTATTTAAGTTTTTAAATTTTAGAATATTTCAAACATATACAAAAGTAGAGATTAGTACAAGTAAATCTGACTACCACCACCCAACTTTAACACATGGCTAATATCATATGCACGTCTAGGAAAATTTTATTTCTTTTTTTAAAGATTTTATTTATTTATTCATGAGACGCACACACAGAGAGACAGAGACATATGCAGAGGGAAAAGTGACGGGGGAACCTGATACAGGCCTGAGGTGAAGACAGATGCTCAACTACAGAATGTCCTATAGGAAGAATTTCTTAAATAAGATATAAAGCATAGGGCAGCCCCGGTGGCGCAGCGGTTTGGCGCCGCCTGCAGCCTGGGGTGTGATCCTGGAGACCCGGGATTGAGTCCCACATTGGGCTCCCTGCATGGAGCCTGCTTCTCCCTCTGCCTGTGTGTCTCTGCCTCTCTCTCTGTGTGTCTATGAATAAATAAATAAAATCTTTAAAAAAAAAAGATATAAAGCATAAAGGAACAAATTGATAAAATTTGTCAGAAAAAGAATTTCTATACAAAACACTATATATATGAATTTAAAAGATAAGCTATAGATTAAAGATTTGCAATAATGCACATAGCTGACAAAGGATTAATATCCAAACGTGTAAATAAATAAGGAATCAGAATAAGGTGAGAAAAATGAGCAGAGAATGTGAACATGGAATTCAAATAGGAAATTCAAATGGCTAATTAATAAATGAAAAAATTTTTGACTCCTTTAAGCAATAAGGAAAATGAAAACTAAAACAAGACAGGATTTAAAACCCATCACACTGGCAAAAAGAAAAAGTTTGGAAATGTCTAGTATTGGTGCAGAATACTAGAGAATGCAGAAAACTTGGAACTCATACTTTTATAGGTAGTGTAAACTGGTATGATTATCTTGGAAAGCAATTTGGCAACAGCTAGCAAAGGTGATGGCAAGCATACCTCATAATGCAGCAATTCTGCTCCTAGATATATTTCTTAGAGAAACTCCTATATTAGTATAAAGAAAGTACAGTATTTGTTGGTAGTGGTAAAAAACATTGTGCATCTGTAAGACAGAGATCAATAAATTGTGGTATATTCATATAATGGACTATTATACATCAATTTTAAAATTAAAGAAGGAGGGATCCCTGGGTGGCTCAGCAGTTTGGCGCCTGCCTTCGGCCCAAGGCGTAATCCTGGATATTGGGTATTGGGTATCGAGTCCCGCATCGGGCTCCCTCTGCCTGTGTCTCTGCCTCTCTCTCTGTCTCTCATGAATAAATAAAATCTTAAAAAAATAATAATAAAATTAAAGAAGGAGAACTATACATATCAACATGGATAAATCCAGAGCTGTAATACTAAGGAAAGCAAAGTAGATAACAGAGTATGTCATGTATATAAAGTCTAAATATGCAAAAATACTACTATATTGTTTATGAATATACATACATATATTAAAAAGATACACAGATATAATGAACTCAGGATAGTGGTTACTTTTAGGGAAGGAGAAGGAGAAATAGGATCCAAGACGGATACAGAGAGAGTTTCAACCATATCTATAATGTATTCTTTTACTCTTTTTATTTTTTAAATTTATTATTTTTTAAAAAAGATTTATTTATTTATTTGTTTGTTTGTTTATTTATTTATTTATTTATTTATGATAGACATAGGGAGAGAGAGAGAGAGGCAGAGACACAGGAGGAGGGAGAAGCAGGCTCCATGCCAGGAGCCCGATGTGGGACTCAATCCCGGGACTCCAGGATCGCGCCCTGGGCCAAAGGCAAGCGCTAAACTGCTGAGCCACCCAGGGATCCCCTCTCTTTTTATTTTTAAAATATTTTATTCAAAAAAAATATTTTATTCATTCATTCATTCATGAGAGAGAGAGAGAGAGCGTGCACGCAAGAGCACAGAGGGAGGAGAGAGAAAGGGACCAGCAGACTCCACTCCAGAGTTCAATCTCATGACTCTGAGATCATGACCTGAGCTGAAATCAAGAGTTGGATGCTCAACTGACTGAGCCACCTAGGTGCCCCTGTATTATTTCTGTTAAAAATGAGTGGATTGTGGGATCCCTGGGTGGCGCAGCGGTTTGGCGCTTGCCTTTGGCCCAGGGCACGATCCTGGAGTCCCGGGATTGAGTCCCACATCGGGCTCCTGGCATGGAGCCTGCTTCTCCCTCTGACTGTGTCTCTGCCTCTCTCTCTCTCTGTGACTATCATAAATAAATAAAAATTAAAAAAAAAATGAGTGGATTGTACCCACGTGTTTGCTGACTATTCTGTTTTTCTTTGTGTAAAGATTTCTTAAAAAAAAAAACAAAAAACAAAAAACAAAAAACAACACAACACAACCCCTCCCCCCAAAAAACAACTGAGCAGAGATTAGGATCAGTTACTAAGAGAGTTCTGTGTTGCACAAGGGTGGAGAGGTCAGCCTCTGCTTATGACTATTCACTATCAGTTTTTCTACTTTAAGGGTGGTAAAACTATAGCTCTTAGTAGTAGGTGCTACAACAGGTTATGTGATGGATTCTATCCACTTCCACAGTCAGTCTTTTATCAAATTTCCCCATTTTATTTCCTTCATGGTACTTAACATAAGATGAATTTACCTTATTTCTGGGTTTTCCATTTTTTATTTTTATTTAAAAAAAATTTTTTTTTATTTAGTTATGATAGTCACACAGAGAGAGAGAGAGGCAGAGACATAGGCAGAGGGAGAAGCAGGCTCCATGCACCGGGAGCCCGACGTGGGATTCGATCCCGGGTCTCCAGGATCGTGCCCTGGGCCAAAGGCAGGCGCTAAACCGCTGCGTCACCCAGGGATCCCCATTTTTTATTTTTTTAAGATTTTACTTATTTATTCATGAGAGACACAGAGAGAGAGGCAGAGACATAGGCAGAGGGAGAAGCAGGCCCCCCATAAGGAACCCGTTGTGGGACTCAATCCTGGACCCCGGGATCACACCCTGAGCTGAAGGTAAACACTCAATCACTGAGCCACCCAGACGCCCCAATTTCTGGGTTTTTATTTATTTTTTCAATATTTTATTTATTTATTTGAGAGAGAGAGAGAGAGAGAGAGAGAAAGAAAGAGAGAGAGAGGCAGAGACACAGGCAGAGGGAGAAGCAGGCTCCATGCAGGGAGTCCGACGTGGGACTCGATTCCAGGTCTCCAGGATCACGCCCTGGGCCAAAGGCAGGTGCTAAACTGCTGAGCCACCCAGGCTGCCCAATTTCTGGGTTTTTAAAATATTTATTAATTTATTTGAGAGAGCGAGTGAGCATGCAAGTGGGGGAAGGGGCAAAGGGAGAGTGGGAGAGAGA
The DNA here is from genome assembly GCF_011100685.1 of Canis lupus familiaris. Taxonomy (NCBI): domain Eukaryota; kingdom Metazoa; phylum Chordata; class Mammalia; order Carnivora; family Canidae; genus Canis; species Canis lupus. Next base: position 46,192,748 of record NC_049230.1, read on the forward strand.
ATCTCAGGGAGACAACCTGCTGAGCACAGAACCGGACACCGGCTCGATCTCACAACCCTGAGGATCATGGCCTACCTGAAACCAAGAGTCAGACACTCAACCTACTGAGCCACCCAGGCCCCCCATTTAGCTTTCTCTCTCTCTCTCTCTCTCTTTTTTTTTTTTTTAGCTTTCTCTTTACTTGATTAATGTCTGTCTTTCTTTACAGCATAAGGTCCATGAGAAAAGAGATAGTGTCTGTTTCATTCACCACAGAACTACTAGTACATGAATAGTGCCTGGCAAAGTAAGTGCTCAATAAATATCTCATGTTAATTGAATGTCAGGAGTCAAACCTACTAGAGTAAATTAAGGGGAGATTTTTAACCCTTGCAGAGATGCCCAGGCTATATACTGACTATAAGTTCAAGTACCAATCTCTATGAGGCATCCACATGGAAGAGACAAGCCACAGTAACAACTAGAACACTGAAGGAGGGGAAGTGGGAGTAAAGAGAAAATACAAAATTAGGAATTATATTGGTGGGGGGGCACCTGGGTGGCTCAGTAGGTTAAGCACCTGCCTTCGGTTCAGGTCATGATCTCAGGGTCCTGGGATTTAGCCCCATGTCCCTGCTTAGCAGGGAGCCTGCTTCTCCTTTTCCCTCTGCTGCTATCCCTGCTTGTGTTCTGTCAAATAAAAACAAAATCTTTAAAAAACTTATATTTGGAAAGAAAATTTCCATTAACAAGATATAGAAACTTCAAGCCTCTGGATTCTCTACAGACATGTAATTAATTACCCAGCACAATCATCTCCTGTAAGTTCCAACATGAGTTCAGGAATATGAACTTTCTAAAAACCTAAATAAAGCATGGTACTTAATCTCTTTTTCCAGGTTCAGGTTTAGAAGAAGAATAGAAGAAGAAAGAACAGGGAATGGAAAAAAAAGAAGACACATCAAATGTATTGTTTCTTTTTTTTTTTTAAGATTTTATTTATTTATTCATGACAGAGAGAGAGAGAGAGAGAGAGAGAGAGGCAGAGGGAGACGCAGGCTCCATGCAGGGAGCCTGACATGGGACTCGATCCCAGGTCTCCAGGATCACACCCTGGGCTGAAGGTGGTGCTAAACCGCTGGGCCACTGGGGATGCCCAAATGTATTGTTTCTAACACAGTTTCTGAATAATCCCGAGGAGGAGAGCAGCAACCCTGTAGGCGGTATCTGGAAAGCTCTTCCCATGGGGTGTGGTGAAAGCTACCATCCACCTTTAGGTAATTACAGCACTTCCTTAAGAGGCCCTGTAGAGTCGCAGGTGTTCAAATGGGCTCTGGGATTAGACTTCTTAGGCTTGAATTCTGACTCTGCCATTTACTACCTGTGTAATCTTGGGCAAGTCAATTAATGGTTCTATACCTTAGTTTCCTTAAATATAAAATGAAGGCTAATAATAGTACCTACTGAATAGGACTGTGAGGATTAAATGTTTTCATACATGTAAAGCTCTTGGAATAATACCTAAGACACAGTAAGCCTTCAAAAACTGGTAGCTTTTATTATAATCATTCATCTGGGACCTTAATGTTCAATTCTTTGAAAAAAACTGCTTGCCTTGGAGAAAAGGATGACTAAATCATTAGCTAATGAAACAGACAACATGAAACGGGGAAAGCACTAGACCTAAACTCAAAATCCCCGTTGAGGCAGAGATTGCCAGTTACCCCCCAATATCCAATTTCCTACTCTTCAGTAAAAGAACTTTGATTTTTAGCTGGGTACATTTCTGTCTGACTAGGTGTCTTTATTTCCAACTTTCTCTGCAGCTAGGGTAGCCATGTGACTGAGACGTCAGCAGAAGTTTTATGTAAAACCTCAAAAAAATCTTTTAAAAGGTGTGAGGGGGACCTTCTGTGTCCTCCTCCATTATGCTGCCTGCTGATGCTCTAGCAGCTAACCTGGGATGGGGCTACATCCTAGGATATTGGAGTAATGAGCTGGAAGAGGCCTCAGTGGCTGCCAACTAGCCCTCACACTAATGCTGGACTGCCTATTTCTGGACTGTGAGAATAAAACTTTATGTGTGTAGGACTTTGTAGTTGCGGTTCACATTCACTCAAACTTAATTATCTGGGTTCAGGCCTATTATTATATCGTTAAACTGTCTCCCTCTTCTATATTCTTCCTGTCATTACCCCTAATCTTAAATAATTAAGTCACACTTCTTAACTTTACCATAAAGCAGAGCTAACAAACTTCTAGCAATGACAGAAATTTTCTTTTTTTTTTAAATTTTTATTTATTTATGATAGTCACACACACACACACAGAGAGAGAGAGAGGCAGAGAAACAGGCAGAGGGAGAAGCAGGCTCCATGCACCGGGAGCCCGACGTGGGATTCGATCCTGGGTCTCCAGGATCACGCCCCGGGCCAAAGGCAGATGCTAAACCGCTGAGCCACCCAGGGATCCCTGACAGAAATTTTCTATACCAACTCTTGACAATATGGTAGCCATTAGTTACATGTCACTATTAACCACTTGAAATGTGGCTAGTGTGACTGAAGAATTGAGTTTTATTTATTTTCAAGTAATTTAAATGGACTCATATGGCTATTGGCTACTGTTTCTGGACAGTGCAGCCTATAGAGTAAGCTCTAAGAAGGAGGAGGAAACTGTCATTTCCTCATTCCTATTTGATCTCATTTTTAAAAAAGATTTTATTTATTTATTCATGAAAGACACACACACACACACACAGAGGCAGAGACACAGGCAGAGTGAGAACCAGGCTCCATGCACGGAGCCCGACGTGGGACTCAATCCCAGGTCTCCAGGGTCACACCCTGGGCTGAAGGCGGCGCTAAACCGCTGAGCCACCCCGGCTGCCCTGATTTCATTTCTTTACAACACCTATACAAAATGTTTTCTCTTAGCCTATTCCTGATTGCCCAGGAGAGGAGAGGATTTTCCTCTTCCTTCCTCAAAATTGCCCATTCTTGGGCAGCCCCGGTGGCCCAGTGGCTTAGCGCCACCTTCGGCCTGGGGTGTGATCCTGGAGACCCAGGATCGAGTCCCACGTCGGGCTCCCTGCATGGAGCCTGCTTCTCCCTCTGCCTGTGTGTGTCTCTGCCTCTCTGTCTATCATGAATAAATAAATAAAATCTTAAAAAAAAACAACTGCCTATTCTCCTATTCAGGATTTGAGTAATTATTGCCTTCTTTTCAAAGGAGTAAGTGGATTTCTTTCAACACACACACACAGTTCTGAGTGAGACAAACATCCTTTGGGCAAAGCTTTATTCAACACACTAGAAATGATTGGATTCAGTGAATCTACCAAAAAATGCACAGATGATTACTTCCTTGAAAAGGATGGACTGTTTTTTGGCTTTTTGGTTTAAAGATATCAGAAGTTCAATTATCCTTCTTGATAAGCCATTATATATTCAATATAAAACTAGTATGTTCTTCTAACAAGATAAAACAGGTGAGAAACATGCCAAGTCCTGCTCCTAGAAGACCAAACTAAAAGAAATGGCCTGAAACAATGTTACTGACCACGAAGTCTTGCTATAGTAAATAAAACTGTCAAAATAAGGAATCTGTCAGGATGCCTCAGTGGTTCAGTTGGTTATCCGCTTTTAGCTCAGGCCATGATGCTGGGGTCCCAGGATGGAGCCCCACGTGGGGCTCCCTGCTCAGCTGGGAGCCTGCTTCTCCCTCTCACTCTGCCGTGTGCACTCTCTCTCTCAAATAAATAAAATCTTTAAAAAAGATAAGCAATCTATCAAGTGGAGGAATTAGTATCTATGATGGCAGATGGGAGAGGTTGGTTAAAATAATATTTCAGGTAATTTAACTTCTCACGAAGGACAATGCTTCTCAACAATGCTAACTCAGTCTCATGAGGTAAAACTCAATAATTTACTGGCCTGTTCCACCTGCCTGGACAATGCAAGGCATCTTGATTTTTTAAATCATGAGAAACAGATAGAGGCAGAGACACAGGTAGAGGGAGAAGCAGGGTCCCTGTGGGGAGCCTGATGTGAGACTCAATCCTGGCACTCTGAGATCATATCCTGAGCTGAAGGCAGATGCTCAATCACTGAGCCACCCAGGAGTCCCAATGCTAGGCATTTCTAAGTAAGATCGACATATTTCAGCTCAGGACTGGGAAAATTCTCTTAGGTGTCTACTGGTTAGTCTGACAAGGCAAGACAGAGAAGAAGCTCCAGAAGAAGAGGGTCCCAGAGGAGGTGGTAATACAGACAAATGTCTTTCTAGCTTCAAAAACATACTAGAACAAATACCCTGACCCTGATGACCCCTCCAGGCTGCTACTCAGGTGCTCATGTTTTAGATGTGAGCAAAGTGTAATTCCTTCAAAAACTCCTTGATGTGAATCCAAGAAATGATGTGACAGTACTTGCTGCAGATTTCCCTTGGAGGCATACCACTACGACCTTTTTCAAATGCAAATTGCCTTACTCATTATAGCTGTCAGGTTTCTTTGGGAAGAGTTTAAAGAAAAGGCAACACTATGCTGTGATCTGAAGAGTATACCTGACCCTAAGTAAGAAGGACGGACTAAGGACACCTGGAGAATGACCCCAGTGAGAAAGCTCCATGGGACTGGATGGGACAGAACTCAGTGGGAAATGGAAATCTCTGGCTCTGCAGATTCTTGCTTGAGAATTCTTGCTTGGACCACCTTGATTTTGGCAGCCCCCCACCCCCTTTGTTGGCTTAGATATTCACTGATCTTAGTACAATATCCAAAAGTCCACCAGAACTCTAAGTCAGCTCTCCCTTATCTTTGGGGCAGGAGTGTCCTAAACCATGTCATCCAGCTATGCCCCACTGGCTTTGACTCACATAGAAAATATTTATCAGGGGATCCCTGGCTGGCTCAGCGGTTTAGTGCCTGCCTTTGGCCCAGGGCGTGATGCTGGAGACCCGGGATCGAGTCCCACATCAGGCTCCTGCATGAAGCCTGCTTCTCCCTCTGCCTGTGTCTCTGCCCCCCTCTCTCTCTCTCTCTGTGTCTGTCATGATAAATAAATAAAATCTTAAAAAAAAAGAAAAGAAAAGAAAATATTTATCAAACCCTCATGAAATCTGCAGCACCAGATTAGACACTTGGGGATGTCTATGAGAGAGCAGTTACAAGGAGCTCATAATTTAAAGTTCAGTGTGGGGGAAGCCCGGGTGGCTCAGCGGTTTAGAGCCGCCTTTGGCTCGGGGCATGATCCCGGACTCCCGGGATCGAGTCGAGTCCCACGTCGGGCTCCCTGCATGGAGCCTGCTTCTCCCTCTGCCTGTGTCTGTGCCTCTCACTCTCTCTGTCTCTCATGAATAAATAAATAAAATCTTTAAAAAAGTAAAATAAAATAAAGTTCAGTGTGTAGCCTTAAAGGCAGATGCAGGCAGAAGGGGGGGATAGATGCCCCAGAAGAACTGTGTTCACACAGTTAAATGCCTCCCTATCTTTCTAGGAGTTGTTATACCACAACATGAGAATATAGTTAATTAGTAAGAGGTGGAGGGGAAAAAGCTCTGGAATTTCAGAAATGAGAGAAAAAAATATGGAATAAAGGTAGTACTTAGGATTAATGAAAATGACAGAGTAGAAGCTTCAGACTCTCAAACATAAAGGCCAGGGAAAGGAGGCCTGGAAATTGAAACATGCCTAGATTAAGGAGCCTGTCCCCATCTACAGGAAGTTTATTCCTAACATCTAAATAGTCATGTTTTAAAAATCAACAAGTTTGCTGGTTTTCAGCTGCCACTGACCGGAACCACCAGTGGCTCTGGCTCACAATGTAGACAGACTGTGCCCAGCCGGACTAGATGAAGACATGTAGCCGGAAGTCAGCTAGCCAGCCGGACCCCTCCGAGCTTTGGGAGAAGTTTGAGCCAAATGCTACCCAGCTAAATGAATAGTAGGCAGGACAGTTTAACCCTAGCAGAACAGGGCTATACCAAGGACCCTGCATCTCAATCAGCGGATTCAGAGAGTAGGTGGTCTAAGATCCCAGGGGACTCCAAGAATGAGAACAGAAACCCCACTAGCAAGTTCACCAGGACCTTTGGTCCTCCACTGCAGTTGCATATTCACATTCACAGTCGCATATTTTAAAAATTTGATATAATTATCTCCTAGAAATTACTGTATGTAGCCTCTTGGGATCTGAAGCAATTAAGTGAAGATAAATTTCTTTCATGGAGCAAGCTGTCAAAGGATGAAGCAATTTCATTCCCCATTTGAAGTGGAAGCTTTGGGTCATGCATGGTTTATTTGAAACAATGCCATCACCTAAAGCTGCTGATCTTATCTCTAACTCCATTCTCCATTTCAAACTGCTGGTGATATGTAGCGTGGCACTGCCTGAAGTTATGACATCTGGCTCAAGGCCAGCACAGAACAAGCCAGCTCCTCTTCTAGGTTTTAAGCATAAGAGGACAAAAATCATATTAAAAGAAGATCACTATATAGGTGAAAGTGTGTTAATCCCTGAAGAGGGGAGATGTTCCCAAGGCATCAGTTGTGACTACAGAGGCACCCTAGTGAAGGGGAAGTGGTACAAGAGCAGGAAGGAATGATCCCCCAAAGGGGGAAGAGTGAAATACATGCAGAAAGCAACCAGATTTTTTTCTTCTGGAAGACACCAAACCAAACCAAAGGTGGGGCCTTATTCATGAAACAGCCCAATAGACAGAAAGCATACCAGGCTGAGAATGAACTCTGGGTTCTAATACCAGTATTTGTAAGACAGTGCTTGTGAGATTTGGGGGAAAGTTCTCATTAACTCTTTTTCTTTTGAATTGCAACTGGTACTTTATTTAAAAAATTTTCTTCATAACCATGTTTTACAACATACCAGTTAATGTACTATCTAGGTAATATTATTCAAAGTTTTTTTTTTTTTTAAAGCCACTAAAAGATTCTTAAGGTGAAATCCATGCACATCAGATCATGTTCGAGCACTGCTTTCAACAGGAACCTCGAAGAACTAGAACTGGCTTTCAAGTGTTAGTGCATTGGAATCACCAGAAGAGCTTGGTAAATGTGACTACTAGGGGTTCCACCCTCAGTTTCTGATTGATGGGTCTAGAGTAGGACCTAGAACATTACATATTCTCAGGTTAATCTCATGCTGCTGGTCTTAGCACCACAATTTGAGAACCAGTGGTTCCAGAGGAATCTGGCCAGGAGAATAATTTAGAATTGGAGTGTCTAATACAGGAACCAATAGCCACATATGGGTATTTCAATTTAATTAACATTTCTAATTAAATCTTTGAAAATCTTTAAAATTTCTACTTCTTTCCTGCACTAGTAACATCTGAAGTACTCAAGAGACACACATGTCTAGTGGTTACCATACAGGATAGTGTAGAAACAGATCATTTCCATTATCACAGAAAGTTCTATGGTGATATGCTGGTCAAGAATCTATTTGAGGGCACCTGGGTGGCTCAGTGGTTGAGTGTCTGCCTTTGGTTCAGGTTGTGATCCGGGGGTCCTAGGATTGAGTCCCACATCAGGCTCCCCATGGGGAGCCTCTGCCTATGTCTCTGTCTCTCTCTGTGTCTTTCACAAATAAGTAAATAAAATCTTTAAAAAAAAAAAAGAATCTATTTGATTTTGGGGTATCTGGCTGGCTTAGAGTGTGTGAATCTTGACCTCTGGGTCGTGGGTTCAAGCCCCACTTTGGGTGTCGAGATTACTTAAAAAAAATAATCTTAAAAAATGAATCTATTTGATTTTGCTAGTGAATGTTTAGCCTAGAGAAAAGAAAACTTAAGAATTTCTCAGATGTTGGGATGCCTGGGTGGCTCAATGGTTGAGTGTCTGCCTTCCGCTCAGGTCGTGATCCCGGGATCTGGGATCGAGTCCCGCATTGGGCTCCCCGCGAAGAGCCTGCTTCTCCCTCTGCCTATGTCTCTGCCTCTCTCTCTTTCAGTCTGTGTCTCTCATGAATAAGTAAATAAATCTTTAAAAGTAAGTTCAAAAAAAAAAAAAAAGAATTTCACATTTAAGATGTGTCAGGTATTAAAAACATAGACTCTGTAACTCTAAGAGGATCTCTCTAAAACCAGTAAGTGGAAACCATAGAAAGGTAGGCAGTGTTCAGTTTGGGAAAGAATTTTTAAATAATGGCTATTTAAAGATATAGCCACTCTGGGAAGCAGAGTCTATGAGGACACAGGAGATTTATTTCTTAATTTGGTAGAAGACTGACCATGATGTTTTCTAGACAGAAGCCCAGAGGGGAGGGGGGAAAAAAAAAAGAAAAAGAGAAGGGAAAAAAAAAAAGAAAAGAAAAGAAAAGAGAGACAGAAGCCCAGAGAGGTTAAATGAATTGTCCAAGGCCACATAACCGGCCTATAGCAGAGTCAGGATCAGAGCTCATATCTGACACTTTCTCTTATTCTACCTTGCCTTCCTTTGCCTCAAAGGGAAAAAGTTAATGTTTGGGTATCCCAAAGCCAATCAAATGAGAAAGTAGAAATTATATTTTTAAAATGTACACAATAAATAGGCACGTAACAAAGACACTCAACATCATTAGTCATTTAGGAAACACACATCAAAGCCACAAAAGGGGGGACGCCTGGATGGCTCAGCGGTTGAGCGTTGGCCTTTGGCTCAGGGCGTGATCCCACAGCCTGCTTCCCCCTCTAAGTCTCTGCCTCTCTCTCTCTGTGTCTCTCATGAATAAAGAAATAAAATCTTAAAAAAAAAAAAAAAAAAAAGCCACAAAAGGATACCACTTCACACTCATTAGGATGGCTATTATCAAAAACCCAGAAAAAGGGGCGCCTGGGTGGCTCAGTCCATTAAGTATCTGCCTATGCATTAAGTATCTGCCTACGGCTCAGGTCATGATACCAGGGTCCTGCTCAGCAGAGTCTGCTTCTCCCTCCCCCTGTTCTCATGCATGTGTGTGCTCTCTCACCCTCCCTATCAAATAAAAACAACAACAAAACCTAGAAAATAATGAGTGTTGGTGATGCAGAAACACTGGAATTTTGGGATGCTTGGGTGGCTCAGCAGTTGAACGTGTCTGCCTTTGGCTCAGGACGTGATCCCAGAATTCTGGAATCGAGTCCCGCATCGGGCTTCTACATGGAACGTGCTTCTCCCTCTGTCTGTGTCTCTGCCTCTCTCTCTGTGTCTCTCATGAATAAATAATTTTTTTTTTAAGATTTTAAATTTATTTATTCATGAGAGACACAGAGAGAGGGAAAGAGAGGCAGAGACACAGGCAGAGGGAGAAGCAAGCTCCATGCAGGGAGCCTGACGTGGGACTTGATCCCAGATTTCCAGGATCACGCCCTGGGCCAAAGGCAAGCGCCAAACTGCTGAGCCACCCAGGGATCTCCCAAAATAAAATCTTAAAAAAAAAAAAAAAAAAAAAGGAAGCACTGGAATTCTTGTGCACTGCTGGTGGGAATGTAAATGGGGCAGCCACATGGAAAGCAATTCCTCAAAAAACTAAACACAGAAGTACCATCTGATCCAGCAATAACACTTGTGTGCATACATCCAAAAGATGTAAGGATGGACTTGAACAGATATTTGTACATTACTTATGTTCATAGCATTATTCACAATCACTAAACGGTGGAAGAGACCCAATTGTCCATCCCATGGTTGAACAGGTAAACAAAATGTGGTGTGTGTGTGTGTGTATATTATATACATACAATGTATATACAATGTATACATATATACAATGGAATATTATTCAGCCTTAAAAAGGAAGGAAATTTTGACAGGATGAACCTTGAAGATGTTATGCTAAGTAAAATAAATCAGTCACAAAAAGACAAATATTTCACTTATATGAGGTTTGTAGTCAAATTCAGAGAAAGTAAAATGATGGTTGCCAGAGGATGGGAGAGGGAGGAAATGGGGAGTTAAGTGTTTAATGGGTACAGTTCCAGTTGGGGGAAAATGAAAAAGTCCTGGAGATGGATGGTTGGTGATGGTTGCAAAACAATGTGAATATATCTAATACCACAGAACTGTACATTTAAAAATGGTAATTTTTTTTTTTTACGTTTTATTTATTCATGAAAGACACAGAAAGAGAGGCAGAGACATAGGCAGAGAGAGAAGCAGGCTCCATGCAGGGAGCCTGATGTGGGACTCGATCCCAAGACCCCAGGATCATACCCTGAGCCGAAGGCAGATAGATGCTCAACCACTGAGCCACCCAGGCATCCCCCAAATGGTAAATTTTGTATTATGTATATTTTAACAATTATAATTTTAAAAAATGGAATAAGTCTGTTTTAAATAAAACTTTAATGAGGAAAATCTCCCCTCGTAGCTCCTCACCCTCTCTGAAACATTGGTATAGCCACTTTCTACTTTCTGGCATTGACACATAAAGAAGAACAGATTAAAGCTATCAGTGAGCCAAAAGCTACCCTCTGAACCTGGCACATTTTGGAGCAAAGAGCAACCTACGCAGGCCTGTAGTTACTCTTTTGACTTCATGGCCTGATTCTCAAGGCCAAAAACTATCTTCAACTCTTTGCGTGAGATTCTCAGTTCAAGGAAGAACACCAAAGCCTCTCTTTAGTCATCTGCTTATGGGTTGGGCCATCCAGAAAACACAGTTGACTCTTAGTTCTAGAAAGCTAAGTAAGACTTGTATCAAAATGTAAGCCAGTGGCAAAACATCAATTCCAACATTTAAGTTCCATGTCCACGACTTGACTTTAATGCTGTCACAGGGAGGATCCTGCTCATGTTTTTTTGTTGTTGTTGTTTTATTTCTGCTCATAATCTATAATCCTGAAAGGCAGAACTTCCTGCTCTTTAACCTGAGGGCCAGAGGGAATGTAGACTGAGTTCTAGGAAGGTGTTTTTGAAGTACCAACTATATTCATATTCTTGAATATCAAGGGGCTAGTATCAACGCATTGGACAGATGATGTTGTTTTCTACTGTGTTCATCATGATCCCCCCCAAATGAACATGGGTGTGTCCCCACCTAGTCAGGAGTAGCTAATCTCTCAGGTTTTGCTCCCCTGACTGCTAGATGCTATGGAAGTGATCAGACCAAACTCTGATATTCTTTATATGCTGTTTCCAGAGTTAGACAGAAGGCAAATCACTGTAGATCTCTGCCTATATAAAATGTAAGTCTAAAGTAATAAGATAGGTTTAAAAAAAAATCACAAATCAGTATCAGAGTAATTAGGGTACGTGGTAGTTACATCTCATACCGAGGCGGTGAAATACTCTTTCTCCCAGCTTACAAGCCCAGATCTCACTTGAATATGGAGGAGGGATTTTCTTTTTAATATCCATAACCCAGCTGTGACACTTCCTTCCACCTCTACCTGTACATCTGTTTCCTACAGAGTGCTGCTGCTGCAAGTGAGATGCATGAGGCTTCTGTAGATGCTGGGGAACAAGATGGAACAAAAATGCTTCACACCTGGCTCCCAAATTACAGGAACGCTGGACTGGGGCCAACATAAGCTGGCACAGCACCAGCTGAAATGGACATCAATTAAGGAACCTGTCATCTTTCAAGACTGCAGGGTCTTTTTTTACTCTGCGATCCACACTGCTCTACAAACCAGCCGAGGCACCAGTGGTAGAGTTTTCCAGATGGGATCATTTCCCTTAGATTCCACACTTGCAGATTTATTGCAGAACTTGTTTTTAACCCCTCTCTTTGTTGTTAAAGCCTGAACTATTAATCCACATTACAATTTTATCTTTAATTAAATTTATTTGCCCTTAGTAAAGTGAGAAATTTGTACCTACATGAGCAGAAACAGTTTTAGGCCTGCCTAAAAGATGTATTGTTTACAAAAAGGCATTCAAATAACTGAGATTAGTGAAGGGTCAGAAATTCTTCTCTGTATACATCACTCCTACTGGGGTCAAAAGCCAGAAAGCCTTGATCAGACTACATTATCCTAGAGAAATGGACAGACCTCTGGGACTAAAACAGGCCTTCTTTGACCATCACATGCAGTGTTAGTAATCCATGGTATGTGCAGAAAGAAACTACTAGTGTCTAGTTAGTGGCAAATGTTATTTAAGAAAAATACCTTAAGAGTGTCAGCAATTAAAAAGGGACAAGAGTCTGGGAATTAGCCCAGCTGATCAGGATGATCACAGAAGTGCAGCTCACCATCTTTGCCAACATGTTGGGTGTGTCACTCTTCCTGCTTGCTGTTCTCTGATTACTACGTGGCTGTCAACAATCCCAACAGATAGGAATAAAAGTGGCGCTTTCTCCACCCCAGGGTTCCAGGACATAATTTGAGGCAAGATGGAGGGTAGGAGGGGCCTTCACACTGGACTTCATTCCTCCACACATTACAACACACATAGCAACTACACCTGGATCTTTCCAAACAACTTTTATTTCTTCAAAGTCTTCCTTAACCCTATGGAACAAGAAGCTGCCACTAAGTAGGGCCCAGTATAGAGGACTTTCTTTTCTACTTCCTTACTCCAATATAAAAATATAGATATATTTGCTTAAAAAGTGACAAGATTCCACCTACTACCTTTTCTTGACTTTTGTCCAATGGGGCAGGACCTATTTTCTGCACTGTACCTAAGTGAGCTGCTGTGTGGAAAAAATTCCATACAACATGAAAGAGTCCCATGATAAATAAATATCTCATCCACATTTAATGCATGTTATGAGAGCTGAATTCCACTGCCTAAGGGGGCTGCCTGTTGCTGCCAATTTGCTTCTCATGGCAGAACCCTGTATGGCAGAGCTCTGACTAGGCTCTGCCGATGCTTGTTTGGAAAAGAGTCCAGCTGAAGATGAAAGCAGCTCTTCAAAGTGGGTGACTCCTTGGAGGCTATCACTTTAGGGCTTGGGAACGATTACTTATCAAAAACGCCTTCAGTGTGGAATATATTTTGGGCAAGAAGCTGACTTGTCCTCTCAGGTGTTCCACTGGAGTTTGCAGAGTTGGAGAGGCCTCAACAGATTTGCAGTGATGGCAGAAACTGAAGAACCCAGTTGAAGGTAAGAGCCCCAAATCCACATCGTAGGTGGGGACAGGAGAGAGAGAAGGAATTTAAAAAAGCTTCAGACATCTGTCTGCACAATTCAATCTTGGCCCACCCCTCATCTTCCTCTTTTATTTTAAATAAACAGCTTCAAAAGGGGTGGTCCTCACATTTTTCTGCCTGACTAAGGTCTCGATTTCCTTACTTTCCTCTACCAAAAGAGCCTGAAACCTCTAGCTCTCGGCATTTAATCAGTCAAAACCTAGTCTCTGAAGTAAAAGGACAAGCTAGATCAAGAGAAAGTATGTGTGCCACATATATAGCTAACAAAGGACTTGCATCCAGATTATATAAAGACCTCTCAAAACTCAATAAGAATTTAAAAATAGACAGAAGATTTGAAGACACTTTACTAAAGATATACAAATAGTAAATAAACACATGAAGAGATGCTCAACATCATTAGCTATTAGAGAAGTACAAATTAAAATTGCACTGATGTACCTATTAGAATGACTTAAAACAACAACAGTACAATGTGGAATCAAGTGCTGGCAAAGGATGTGGACAAACTGAAATTCTCATACACAGCTGATGGGAATGCAAAATGGTTATAGCTACTTTGGGAAAGTTTGGTTCTTTCTAACAAAATTAAGCATACCAAAAAAAAAAAAAATTAAGCGTACCACGTATCAAATGACCCCTACATTCATACCTAGGTATTCACTCAAGACAAATGAAAACTTTAGTTCACAAAAAAACCTATATATGAATATTTGTTGTAGTTCTATCCATAATCACCTAAACTGCAAACAACTCAAATGTTCAACTGATGAATGGATAATGGATAAGCAAATCGTGGTCTATCCTACAATGAAATACTACTGTGTGACAAACAAGAATGGATTAGTGATATAAGCAACAACATGGATGAATCTCAAATGCATTACGCTATAATGAAGCCTCAAAATGTTAACTGCTGTATGGCTAATTTACACAACATTCTGGAAAAGGCAACGTCAGCTCTATGGGAGAAAAAAGATCAGAGGTAGGACTAGGGGTGGAGAAGGGTTGGTTGCATGAGGGATTTTTTGTTTTTTCGGATGATGGAAATGCTCTGTATCTTAATGTGATGGTTATATGACTGTTTGTTAAAACTGTACAACAGAGTGAATTTTAATGTGTGTAAACAAATTTAGGTCTCTGGGGAAGGGAATGAATTAGAGAAGCACTGTTGCACTCTGCTGGCGGGGGGGGGGCGGGGGGAGGGGGTGTTGGGATACCTGGGAATGCATATGGCCAGAGTGTGACAGGGCTGACATAGAACCCATTTTTACCCCAAAATTGGAGGCAACATTAAAACAGATTCAGATTTCTCTTGCAGTAAAAGGAACTATATTCTCTGTCCCCAAACTTTTCATTGTTGCAGAGACAATGCAATCTTCTTTACCAAGATAAAAAGATACAAAGTCCTGGCGTGGTTTTCCTCTCCCCTTTTCATTTCCTGTTTCATTTGGGCAGAGATCTCCTTTCTACAAAGAGCAAAATGTATACAAGTTTAAAAATCATGAGGGAAGGGACGCCTGGGTGGCTCAGTTGGTTCAGTGGCTGCGTTCGGTTCAAGTCATGATCCCAGAGTCCTGGGATTGGAGCCCCATGTTGGGCTCCCTGCTTAGCAGGGAGCCTGCTTCTCCCTTTCCTTCTACTGCTCCCTGCCCCCGCACTTGTGCTCTCTCTAATAAATAAAATCTTTAAAAAAAAATCATGAGGGAAATCAGAGATTTAGGCTAACTAGAGACCTCTTGGTCTAAATGGGTAAATGTGCACAGAACCCAATAAAACTAAATCCTGAAACATTTTTTTAAAATAATAAACACCTGTGAAACTCTAATTAAAAGTATTCTCCAAGAAATCTGTCATGCTGTCAGTGAGTGAGGTAAAAAAACAGAAAGTATATCTGTAATAATAAAATTTATTTTACTGTCATCATTATCTAATAGTGAAATGATGAGGATGGGCACCTCTGAAGGGGCAATATTTTGAAAGAAAAATTATACCAGAGGATCCCTGGGTGGCGCAGCGGTTTAGCGCCTGCCTTTGGCCCAGGGCACGATCCTGGAGACCCGGGATCGAGTCCCACGTCGGGCTCGCGGTGCATGGAGCCTGCTTCTCCCTCTGCCTGTGTCTCTGCCTCTCTCTCTCTCTCTCTCTGTGTGACTATCATAAATTAAAAAAAAAAAAAAAGAAAAATTATACCTTTTATAGTGTGGTCGGAGTTTCATAGAGAGCAAGAAGGTCGAGTAGCTAAAGATGTGTGTTCCATTATTCCCATTCTCATTTTAGTAGCTTATCTTCACACCTCTGCTTCACAGCTTACTCCTTCTAGTACTTCTTGGGTGCCTCAAGTGAGAGGAAGGAAATGGTACTTGGAAACTAACTAAACTAGAAACTCTTAGCTCCCACCTTCGAAGAGCCCAAGTATGGAAGGACACATACACATACAAACGCAGAGAAAGAGCTTTTTAATTTAAATGGAGGAAGCTGCCATGTCTACTTCTATAAGCAAAAATATTAATCATCCACCGTCTGGTTTTAATCCACACGCTCCTGATCCTGCATCTGAATGTATTGTTATCAGGGGAAGGAGCATTTCTGCTCAATCTTATTCACCAGCCAAAAACCTGAAAATGTGAAAACCACATCGGTGAAGTGCCTTCTTGGGGACTCAGAAAACTCTGAGCTGCTCCTTTTTTATTGTTTTCTTTCTTTTAAAATGATGAACAAATGTGAATTTTAGAGGGTCTGGAAAGGAAAAAAAAAAAAAAAAGCTCAAGTTACAGGTCCCTCATATCTTGGAGTGACACTATCCTCAGGGAAATTAGCACTTTCTCTTCTCTATTTCCCAAAGGGGATCCAGCCACACAACCTGATTGATATCAGCCCATCAGAGACAAGCTCGGGCATCCAGGTGCAACGCTTATTGAGCATTTACAAATGAAATGGCAAGCCCAAACAGCAAGTCTTTGCTTCTGGTCTCTGTTCTTCTGGTTTGTGCTTTGCTGGCAGTAAAAGCAGGGACTAACACGCCATTTGAATGAGTCTAAGCATGCTTCTCCCACTATCTGTGGAGACCCTTCCCTCTCCTCTGGTTCACCCTAAAAAGGGTCTCAAAGCCAGTATGTGGGCTTGAGTGCCTTCAAAGCCATTAGTCACCACCCTTGCAGCCTCACTCCAAACTGCAAATGGGGCCACCCGTGACACAAAAACTCTGGCAAGATTAGAGCATAGCAAGAGCAGAAGAAACCACAATACGCCTGAGACTCCCAGGAGAACAATGACTAGTGCTGGTGGGGAACAGACTGACAGACAGAGCAGACAGACTCTAACCAGGCCTTGCTCTGTTTTCGATGCAACACAAATGTTTTCCATTAGAAGTTCCCTGCCCCACAAACACTCATACATGCGGCTATGAAATCCACATACTTAACTTCTGCTTTTCTGGCACTCTGACCCAACTACCTCTTCTTTTCCTCTGGAACAGAGCAAAGTTGAAAGAAAAGAGATTCTAGTACCCCCTGTACAAAGGTAAGGGAAAGAGAATCAGAATCAGATGCATGCTTACTAAGTACTATCTAACATGAGTATGACAGAAAAAGCTAAAGGGAAGGAGGGAGAAAACAAGCACGTTTCTTTTGCCAAGGGAGAAAAAAATACTATAAAGCTCTGGCTCCTATGCTTTCAGTTTAAAGTTTGGCTTTACTGTCTAGTAAAGTCTGCAGCTGATCTTCATCAGGAGATGTCCATTGCCATTAAAAGCAGAATAAGCAAAAACCTCAGAAAACTCATTAGAAGCTTGCAAAATTCCAGTACTAAGAAAGCAGAATACTGGCTGATCAGTAACCGATATTTCAAACACTCGGAACCAGCCGAGTATCACAACTGTGGGAAGAAATCAAACCAGAAAGCTTTACAGAGTCAGCAACCATCCTCCCACTGTCTACTGGGCTTGGCCCAGGCTCATTTCTAATCACAGAGGTAGGGACACATGGCTGTGTGACTAATTAATCTCTTCCCTTAAAAGGAAGGAAGAAGAAAACTACAAATAAGAATTCAAAAGAACAGGGACGTCTGGGTAACTCAGCAGTTTAGCGTCTGCCTTTGGCCCAGAGTGGGATCCTGGGGTCCGGGATCGAGTTCTGCACTGGGCTCCCTACATGGAGCCTGCTTCTCCCTCTGCCTGTCTCTGCCTCTCTCTCTCTCTCTCTCTGTGTCTCTCATGAAAAATAAATAAAATCTAAAAAAAAAAAAAAAAAAGAATTCAAAAGAATAAAAAAAAAAAGAATGAACACTGAAAAGAAGGGAAAAAGTGAATTCTTAAAGTGGCATGTAAGAAATAAAAGGAAATCCCCTATTCGGGCAGCTCTGGAGTTCCCTAATTGCACAAGAGCAAAGGACACCCCCCAATATGGATGCCTTATTAAGCAATTGCTCAACCTACACGCGTTGTGCAATTCCAACCCTCCAAAGCTTCTTGCTGCACATGTGCAAACCACGTTTTCCACTGCACTCTAGAATTAGGAACAGTTTCTCATTTTTCTCTTCTTCACTTTAGGGGGACTGTGTGCACGAGGGAAAAAAAAATCTGCTAGATAAGCATTCATTACAAATGAGCTTTTACATTATTTTATCTGGTTATTTCTGAGTTTACTTGTAGTTAAGAAACATTTGGATTTATTCTTAGGCAGCTAAAGATTCATTTTTTCCTGTCACTGACAATAATGATATCACAAAAAATTGTTCATGAAAACATTGAACCTTCAAAATCCTTTGTTCCAAATGGTGGCTATTCTGGAATATTTGGAGTACTTAAAAGTAGCAGTTCCTACTTTGCAGACAAAATTCCAATGGAAGCCTCGGTAAATCACAGTGTGTCTTATTAATCATGATCCTTTATTTTTAGAGAAATCTAGTGAAACAATCAACAAGAACAAATAATAGGTGTATACAACGATAAGGAAACCATGACAAGAAAACCCAGAGGTCATGCAGGAAAAGACAGATTTGACTTCATAAAAATTTTAGGTTTTACACTGTAAAAAAAATATAAAGATTATAATTTAAGCTACCAACCAGGAGACAATATTTGCAACATATAACTACAGTGTTTATGAACTCCCACATATCAATAATATATAACAATATAAAAATAAGCAGGGCCATAACTCTGCAAGTCAGAATGGAATATAAACAGACAGTAAATATACAAAAAGATCCTTTACTCCACTAGTAAGCAAATTCAAGTTAATGTGAGATGCATTTTTTAACCCCCCAAATTAGCAGAAATTAAAAATTTTGCTCTGGGGTACCTGGGTGGCTCAGTGTTTAAGTGTCTGCCTTTGCCTCAGGTCGTGATCCTGGGGGTCCTGGGATCGAGTCCTGCATCAGGCTCCCCACAGGGAACCTGCCTCTTCCTCTGTCTGTTTCTGCCTCTCTCTGTGTGTCTCTCATGCATAAAAATAGAACCTTAAAAAAAATTGGTCTAATACATAGTGTTTGTAAAAGTATGAAGAAACAGACATTTGTAAACTGTTAATGGGAGTGTAAACTGGTATCTTCTTGGAGGGCAAATGGCAGTATTTGTAAAAACAGTAAAATTTGTGTATCTTTCAATAAAGCAATTCTACTTGTAGGAATCTATTCTAGGGGATCCCTGGGTGGCTCAGTGGTTTAGCGCCTGCCTTTGGCCCAGGGCGTGATCCTGGAGACCTGGGATCGAGTCCCACATCAGGTTCCCTGCATGGAGCCTGCTTCTCCCTCTGCCTGTGTCTCTGCCTCTCTCTCTGTGTGTCTCTCATGAATAAATAAATAAAATCTTAAAAAAAAAAAGGAATCTATTCTAGAACAGTATTATAAAAATATAAGGATTTAGGTACAAGGAAGTTCATTTTAGTACTGTATGTAATAACAAAAATGGGACATAGCTAAACAGCACCTAAAAGATGGTGGGAATCTATACTGGTACAGCCAATAGGGAAACCACTATGGAAATTTCTCAAAAAACAAAAACAAAAACAAAACAAAATTAGGGACGCCTGGGTAGCTTAGCAGTTGAGCGTCTGCCTTTGGCTCAGGGTGTGATCCCGCGGTCCCAGGATTGAGTCCCACATCAGGCTCCCTGCATGGAGCCTGCTTCTCCCTCTGCCTCGGTTTCTGCTTCTCTCTCTGTCTCTCATTAATAAATAAATAAAATTTTTAAAAAGTTAAAAATAAAACTACCATACAATCCAGCAATTCCACTCCTGGGTGTTTATCTGAAAAAAATGAAAACACCAGTTTGAAGAGATAAAAGCATCCCAATGTTCACTGCAGCATTATTTACAACAGCTAAAACATGGAAGCAGCCTAAGTGTCCATCAACAGATAAATGGAAAAGAAGATGTGATATAAGTATACAATGGATTATTATCCAGCCATGTGTAATGAAACCTTGCCATAGCGAAATGAGTCAGAGAAAGACAAATTACTGTATGATTTGACTTATATGTGGAATCTAAAAAAAAAATCAACAACAAATGAACAACAAAACAGAAACACACTCAGAGATATAGGAAACAAACTGTTGGTTACTAGAGTGGTGAGTGGTTGGGAGGGAGTGGTTGAAACAGGTAAAGGAGATTAAGAGGTAAACTTCCAGTCATAAAATAAATAAGTCACAGGGATGGAAAGTACAGCATAGGGAATATAGGCAATAATATTGTAGGAATTTTGTATGGTGACAGATGAACTACATTAATTATGGAGATTTCACAATGTATAAAAATATAAAATCATTATGATGTACACCTGAAACTAAGAGAACACTGCATGTCAATTCTTCAGTAAAAAAAAAAGATGCATAAATTTTATCTATAAAATGGAGTACGATACAACTTGAAAAAGACTAGTGTAGATTTATACATACCAATTCAGGAATAGCTGCAAGGTATATATATTAAACAACAAAAAAAAGAGTAATGTATATACAACATGCATTTTTATTAGAAAAGCTAATATTCTGTATTATATTATAATAATATTCTGTATAATAATATAATATTCTGTATTATAATATAATATTCTGTATTATATTATAATTACATTATGTATGTCTGTAAGAATGGTTACCAGACTGTTATTTGCAATCATCTTTGGAAGGAGGGGCTGTACTCTTTTATTCTATAGTTCTATATGATTTTAATATTATTTCAGGGAGCATGGATTACTTCTATAATTGACAAAAACAGTTTACCTTCTGTTTCTCAACATGATGGAGTAGGTGGTACTGAACTAATCTTCCCACCATAAACAGGTTTAAAATATCTGAGGCAACTGTTTGTAGGCAGTGGACAACAGGCAGTGCAAGACTGTGATCCCTAAAACACCAAACTCATTGAGAAAGAGTTCAGATTGTGGTTACCAGAGGTAGGGATAGGGAGAAGGCAAACCAGAGGAAGGTCGTCAAAAGGTGCTCCCATTACAAGACAAGTACTAGGGATGTAATGTATGACACAATGACTACAGTTAACACTGCTGTATGATACATCAGAAGGAGAAATTTTTTTTTGCTTTTTATTGCATCTGTATGAGATGATGGATGAGTCAGCTAAACTCCCTGTGGCAATCATTTAAAAATATATGAAAGTAAAAAGAAATATATGAAAGTCAAACCATCATTTTGTACACCTTAAACACATACAATGATGTATGTCAATTATTTTTCAATACAACTGGGGAAAAACACTAGAAATATTTTTTATGATTAAAGTCTGTTCCCCTTTCATGAGAGGAAAAAAGGACTTTCTCTCTGAGAAAAGAGAAATTCATAAAATGAACCCATGATCACTCAGTCCTCTGCTTGGGGATAATTTTCTAACCACGACACAGAAAGCTGAATCCCAAGGAAATTATGGTGGTCCATTTGAGCTGAAGAGGCAGAGGCAGAATTTGAGGTAGCTGAAGGAGATGGAATCAGCAAGTAAGGAAGAGGACAGGAAGAAGCTGTACAAAGAGAGGACATGAAGTACATGTGAGAATCTTCACTGAATAAGGGGATAAAGGCTGGACTGTACATATGCAACTAAGACCACCAGAGGCTGATCAGAAAGCAGCTGCTGCAGGGTGGTGAGTGGAACAGAAAGCGATCCCACAGCGGTGCAGGAAAAGCACTGCTTTAGGATGGGGGAGTTGGGAGTTCCAACACTGCCAGAGTGAAGAGGTTTTAACATCTTGTTAATACTCCTTGGCAACCATCTGAGAGTCCAGTGGAGCCACACCCTAAGGAGAGCTAATCTAAATCTGCCTTCGTAAGGCCCAGCAGGTTAAGTCTGCCTTTGGCTCTGGTCAATATCCCAGGATTGAGTCCTGCCTTGGGCTCCCTGCTCAGTGGGTAGCCTGCTTCTCCCCCTCCCACTGCCCTTCTCCCTGCTTCTGTGTTCTCTCTTTCAAATAAATACATAAAATCTTTAAAAAAATATATACATTCATAGATCCTAAAACGCAGCCTAAAACAAAGTCTGCAGGGGAGACAGGGCTTGGAGGCTAACAAGTTACTGCGGCTTGGGAAACATCCTAGGTTCCTTCATAGCTGCCCTAATATTATGTAAAAACCAAGCCTACAGAAGTTCAAGATGATAAAGCAGTAATTTAACTGCCCGTTAAAAACAAACACCACAAAGGTACTCTCCAGAGGAAGGTAACAAGATCCAGAATCTCTCTAACAAATTATCCAATGTTTAGTGACTAAGCAAAAATCACCAGACACAAAGAAACAGGAAAATGCAATCTACATTCAATAGAAATCAAATGTGATGGCCCACATGTTGGGACTTGCAGGCAAAGACTTTAAAGGCAGCTATTATAAATATATCCAAAATATTAATAAGAAAGATGTTCATAAATGTGACCTTAATGAGTAAACAAATAGGGATAACAGCAGAGAAAAGGAAATTATAAAACAGAATTAAGTAAAAATTATTTTTTAAAAGATCTTATTTTATAGAGATATTATTTTAAAGATATTTATTTATTTTAGAGAGAGCAGGAGAGAGTGTGCGCAAGAAGAGGCATGGGGGGAGGGAGAGGGAGAGAATCTCAAGCAGACTGTGCTGAGCATGGAGCCCTACTTGAGGCTCAATCCCACAATATTGAGATCACAACTGGAGCTAAAACCAAGAGTCCCGGGCTCAACTAACTGAGCCACCCAGGCGCCCTCCCTGCCAAGTAGAAATTCTTAAACTGAAAAGCAAACGAGTGAAATAAAAAGTTCGTTGGTGAAACATTATATTGAAAATGGCAAAGAAAGAGCCCATGAACATCAAGACAGATTAACAGAAACTAAGTAATCTGAGGGCACCTGGGTGGCTCAGTCAGTTGAATGTCTCACTCTTGGTTTCCACTCAGGTAGTGATCTCATGGGTCATGGGATTGAGCCCTGTGATGGCTCCATGCTCAGTGGGAAGTCTGCATGGAATTCTCTCCCTTTCCTGTCCCTCCTGCAACTTGTGTGTTCTCTCTCTCTCTCTCCCTCTCTAAAATAAATAAATATTTGGGGCACTTGGATGGCTCAGAGGTTAAGTATCTGCCTTTGGTTTAGGTCGTGATCCCAGAGTCCTAGGATCGGGTCCCACATCCATCTCCCCATAGGGAGCCTGCTTTTCCCTCTGCCTGTGTCTCTCTCTTTCTGTCTCTGTGTCTCTCATGAATAAATAAAATCTTAAAAAAATATTTAAGAAAAAAATAGAAACTAAGTAATCTGAAGGCTAGAGAGATAAAACACTAAAGATAAACAGAGACTAACATATGTGTGAGACTACTTAAAAATGTCTAACATATACATAATTGTAATTCCAGAGGGTAAGTAGGGTAGGAAAAAAAATAATGTCTGGAAGATATCCCAAATTTGATGAAAAATACCAACTTACAGATCCAAAAGGGTCAGTGAACATTAAGCAGGATTAATGTAAAAAGAACTATACCTATGCACATCCCAAACTTCTGAAAAGTCAAAGATAAAAAGAAAATACTCAAAGCAGACTCACCCCAAAAGATACATTTTACAGAGAGGCATATGAATGCTGATTTCTCGAGAAAACACTGGGTACCAGGTAATAAGAGAACCACATTTTCAAGATGCCGAAAGAAAAAAAACCCTTCAATCCAGAATTCTATATCCAGTTTTTAAAAATATCCATTAAAACCAAAAATAAAAGGGGTGAGTGGGGGAGAAAGAGGCATTTTCAGATACACAAAAGCCAAAGAATTTGTGATGAACCACCTGCTATGTCCTTCGGGCTCAAGAGAAATGATTATCATCTGGAAACTTAGATCTACTGAAAAGAAGGAAAAACACAAAAAGCGTAAGTAGATAAATATTAAAGTCTATATTTCTTTTTGTTTGCAATTTACTTAAAAGACAAGTATTTAAGTTTGGTAGTTTCTTTATTTTTTTTTTTTTTTAATTTTTTTTTTATTTATTTATGATAGTCACAGAGAGAGAGAGGCAGAGGCACAGGCAGAGGGAGAAGCAGGCTCCATGCACCGGGATCCCGATGTGGGATTCGATCCTGGGTCTCCAGGATCGCGCCCTGGGCCAAAGGCAGGCGCCAAACCGCTGCGCCACCCAGGGATCCCTGGTAGTTTCTTTAAAGTAGTAATATACTTATATGACTGAGCAATTCTATTTCCAGCTATTTACCCCAGAGAAATAATAATAATAATAATGGTAAGGTTTATACTATATGAAAAGCCAAAGAGAAGACAAATGCACTAAACAAGAGGGAATGGGTAAATGGAATTATATTATTTTAAGATGATTACGTTTGTAAAGTATGAAGCAGAAAACAGGAAGCATAGGTGTGAAGTGTAAAAAGGTACAATAGTTACCTTAAAATATATTCTGAAAAGGTAAGGATGCAAATTGTTAGCCCTAGAACAACAACTAGGAAAAAAAAATTTAAGGGTATAGTTAAGAATACAAAAACAAAGATTTCTTAAAACAGAAAATCATAATGGAAAAATTTAAAAACTAATCATAAAGGAAAAATAAAAAAAACAAATTTCATCAAAATTTAAAACATCTGCGTTTCAAGATTCCGTCTTTAAAAAAATTTAAAAAGCTAGTCATCCACTGTGAAAAAATATTCACAGGACACATATCTGACAAGGATTTGTGTCCAGAATATATGAAGAATTTTTACAACTCTATGAGAAAACATCAATATCCCAAATTTTAAAAATGGGCCACAGATCTGGACAGTTCTCAAATGAGGATCTATAAATTGCTAATAAACACAAGAAAAGATACTCCTCATTAATTATGCAAATGCCAATAAAACTAAAATGAGACCATATCACACTTTACTAGAATGGCTAAAATCCTAAAGATTAGCAAATGTTGGCAAGGATGTGAAACAACTAGAATTCTCAAGCACTGCTAGTGGGAATATAACATGGTGAACTCGCATTGGAAAACAGTTTGGTAGTTTCTATAAAGTAGTAATATACTTATATGACTGAGCAATTCTATTTCCAGCTATTTACCCCAGAGAAATGAAATATATATCCACAAAAGACTTATACATTAATGTTCACAGCATTTTTATTCATAACAGCCAAATATATCCCAAAGTTGATGAAAAATACCAAATGTCCAAACCCAAAGTGAATGGATAAACAGACTGTGATATATCCATAAAATGGACTACTACTCATCAATAAAGGGAATGAACCACTGGAAAAACACAACATGCATCAGTCTCACACATATCATGCTGAGTAAATGAACAAGACATAAAAGTACACACTGTATGATTTCACTTATATAAAATTCTAAAATAGGCAATACTAATCTACAATAATAATTAGGGGCACCTAGGTGGCTTAGTCACTTAAGCATCTGCTTTTGACTCAGGTCATGATTCTGGGGCTGAGCTCTAAGTCGGACTCCCTTGTCAGCAGGGAGTCTACTTCTCCCTCTCTCTCTGCACCGCCCCCACCCCCACCCCACTCCACTGGTGCATGTGCTCTCTCTTAAATAAAATCTTTAAAAAACTGGATCAGAGGTTGCCTAGGATAGGGAGAGGGAATGGGGAGATTAACTGCAAAGGGGCACTTAGGAATATTTTGGGGGATGGTAAATTCTGTATCTTGATTGGGTGGTTATTATATATTATTATATAATATTATATATCATATATATTATATATGATCAGTACACCCAAATGTATGATTTTACTGTATGTAAATTATATACCAACAAGTTGATTTTATTTATTTATTTATTTATTTATTTATTTATTTATTTATTTATTTATTTATTTATTTTTTGATAGTCACACAGAGAGAGAGAGAGGCAGAGACACAGGCAGAGGGAGAAGCAGGCTCCATGCACCGGGAGCCCGACGTGGGATTCGATCCTGGGTCTCCAGGATCGCGCCCTGGGCCAAAGGCAGGCGCCAAACCGCTGCGCCACCCAGGGATCCCCAACAAGTTGATTAATAAAAGTAAAGGTATTAACATTAATAAAGATTACTTTTTTCAGATATCTAAAATTTTAAGTAAAAACATGATTTCTTTTTTTTTTTTTAATATTCTTTTACATATGTGAGAATTACATTAAAGAAAATAAAGGGGGATCCCTGGGTGGCGCAGCGGTTTAGCGCCTGCCTTTGGCTCAGGGCGCGATCCTGGAGACCCGGGATCGAATCCCACGTCGGGCTCCCGGTGCATGGAGCCTGCTTCTCCCTCTGCCTATGTCTCTGCCTCTCTCTCTCTCTCTCTCTCTCTGACTATCGTAAATAAAAAAATAAAAAAAATAAACTTAGAAAAGAAAAGAAAGGGTGGGACAGGAAGTAGGGAGGCAGACGTTTGTATCAATAGTTAAGTCCTCTCCTTAGGTATCATACTGTTTCCTCTTGCCCATTTCAACTTTGTCTTTTATTATGGCTCATGTTTATTTAGTCTTTTTTAAAAAAAGATTTTATTTATTTATTCATGACAGACAGAGAGAGAGAGAGGCAGAGACACAGGCAGAGGGAGAAGCAGGCTCCATGCACAGGGAGCCCAATGTGGGACTCAATCCCCGGTCCCCAGGCTCACACCCCAAGCTGAAGGCGGCGCTAAATCGCTGAGCCACCAGGGCTGCCCTGTTTATTTAGTCTTGAGCCAAAGATGATTTGTATGTATGTCCGTTGATAGACAGGCAAACATTCATCACTGACCTTCAGGTTTTTATGCATCAGTTACCCCCATCAACCAACTCCATAAGTGCCTGTTCACCTCCAAGCAATTCTGCCTGTAAAGTTTGGAGCCCAAGGCATTTTTCTGATTTTTTGGTCCTTATAAGTTGCACCATCACTACTCTTAAGATTTTTTTTGCCCTTGGACACACTTCCAGAATGATGTATATCATCCTGTGCGTAAGTTCAGTCCCTCTTAGAGCACCCTCAAGGGCTTCCCAAAAATAAGTTCGTTCTCCAAAAACTCATATTCTAAATACTCAGGTATCTTTGGACTGCGGGGCATTCCAAGATTTGAAGAACACCTAACTCAGAGAGAAAGAATCAGGTAAATTCAATCTAAGCATCCAGTCTCCTCATATGAACTTTTATTTCTTTGTTCATTCTCAAGAACGCTTATGGGAGATCATATAATCTCTCTAAATCAGGTCAAGAATTCCTAAGCTCCTGGTGAGAAATCAAGCTCCTGGTGAAAATAAAAAGACTGTCAAAGAAGAGAACTAGAGGTATACCAAAAATGTTTGTTCAACCACTCTACTACTGTATTTATATTCAAATTAAGAGTGTATGCTCTAAACTTAGATTGCTTGGATTTGATTCCTTCATTATTACCTGTCATCCTGGACAAGTTCTTTCATAAAGTCAAATTCCCACCAGGTCTTTTGTGACATTCAAATGAGATAATGTAAAGCATTAAAACAGTACCTAGTACAAGATAAACACTCATTAAAAGTCAGATATTTTGCTCAGGGCCTTCCTGGTAAAAGAGATCAAGACATGTGACTTTTCACATATGCTCAGGAAAAACATATTTATAGCATTCTGAATACAGCTTTCTGAAGAGCTCAGAAAGCTGTCTGGCAAACATGGAGGCAGAGTATATGAACTCTTAGGTAATACGCCCTACATTCTAAAGTTAAAGATAGAATGAGGAAGAAGACTATTTTACCAGATAACTTTATTATTTTTATCTGGGCTAAAATCTTTGCCTGATGACTACAACCCTGGCAGCCATCAAATTCCTAAAACCAGTTCTTCTCAAAGTGTGGAATTCAAATCATCAACATCACCGGGGAACTTGTTAGAATTAAAATCTCTTTCCCTCTCGAATAATCAGAAACCACTGGGGTTGGGCCCAGCAACTGTTTTAACAAGCCCACCAGGTGATTCTGATGAATGCTAAAGTATGAGAATTACTATCCTAGAACAAAAAGAACACCTAGCCATTGACCTATCCATAGCATGAGCATAAAGATAACAGAGGTCCATTTGGGGAATTGGGTTTATAAATCAGGCAGTAACTGATAAATGTGAAAGTATTGGAGTAAATGGAAATAGTAATCAGTAATTCTATAAATTTATAAACAATTAGTAATAAGCTAAGAGCATAAAAAAAGTGAGAGAGGGCAACAATGAGGTAGGCAGAGAGATGTACATAACACATATGGTCAACACCAAAAGGCCATTGATGAAATGAGTCATCAAAGCATTTAATACACTTCAAATGAGAAGGGGAAAAAAAATTTTATAGCATTTGCTAGATAGAAACCAGAGGGCTTCTCAAAACACTGCATAACTTTTACTAAGTTTATACCCCCATCAAGAGCTTCTTCCACTAAATAGGCAAAACAGAAAAGGAAATAGATACAGTTCACAGTTCATTTCTAAATATCTGGCTGGACATGGTTTTCCTTTAGGTATCTATGGACTGATAGGAAAATTTAAGGAGAAGAAACGGATTCAAAGGGTGAAAACAAAAGATCTTATCTAGCATGGTGACAAAGGAACATCCATGTTCCTATTACCTAAAACAAAGAATGTTGCACCCCTCCCAAGTTTCCAAAAGCTATCATCTCATTAAATACGAAACACCTCTTGTATAAAGGCAACCAAATAAAGTTCAAAAGTTATTCATAAATAGCTATCACGTCATTATGAAAAAAATGGATGAGCATTCTAATAGTAAAATGGACAAAGAACACAAGGCAGTTTATGAGAAATGTAATACCAATATATATAACCAACAAGCATAAAAGTTTTAGTAATTAAATCAACTCTACTGGTAATCAAAGAATGAAAATAAAAACAATAAAATATTGTTTTTTGCCCATCTCTAGCAAAGTTAGAAAAAACTGAACCATTCAGTATTGGTGAGGATGCTAGAAAACAAATACCCTCATATACTGCAGTTTAAATGGCTTATCTTTCTTTGGAGGACAATTTAGCATTATCTATCAAAAGTCTTAAAAATATACATACCCTCTTTGACCTACTAATTGCACTTCAAAAGTCAACAAAAGAGGTTTGTAAAGATTTCTGCCCAAGGGGTCATCATTTATAAAGCTGAAAAGTCAGTAACTTTCTAAAATGTCTAAAAGTTGAAGACTTCGCAAATATTATGGTATGTCCACCCAAGTTAATATACTGCATCGATTAAAATTCATGTTATAGGTGAACATGGAAATACATGCAGGATATATTTATTGCTAAGTGAACAGAGTACATTACAAAACAGTATATATAATCTGATTCTGTTAAAAAGCAAAAAATTTCACAAATGTCTGCCTATCTACCCAACCAGGATAGAAGGATCACAAAATCTTTACTTTCCTTATTGATAATTTTGATTATCAAGATTTTGATTTTTCCTAGTATTTCTAAAATAAATATCTATTTTATAATACAAATAAATATTTTTGTAAACAACAACAAAACTTAAAAAGCACAGACCTCTGAGTTAAATAATTCTAACTTTCTGATATCCCAACTATCCAATATCCCTGTGATCCCTGTCTACTGTGTTCACTGCCATGAATTTGGTATCTAGAATAGTGCCTAATACACAGCAGTCAATAGCTCTTAAATGGGAAAATGCCTATCTTACCTGCCGTAAATCATAAAGAATTACTGCTAGGTGGATAGAGGACAAGTGGAAACAGGTCATTAAGAGCCAACTGACAGTTGTATTCCTAAGAAATCCACTTATGACTTATTTTTTTAAGAAGTCAATTTTTAGAAAAATTTCATTTGGTTTGATGTTAGTATGTAGATAAGGAATTGATTTTTGTATACTGACTTTATACCAAGCAACTTTGTTAAATTCACTCATTGTTACTTTTTACTTTCTTTCAGATTTTCCAAGTATGTTTCACATTATTTGCCAATAAAGATAGCATTAGGTTTATTTTTTCCCCTTTTCAACCATTTTTCTAAGATTTTAATTTTTTTTTGAGAGAGAGTGCATGTGTGTTTGTGGACGTGTGCACACGAGCCAAGAGAGGGGCAGAGGGAGAGGAGCAAACAGACTCTTTGCTGAGCAGGGAGCCTGATGTAGGGTTCGATCCCGGGACTCTGGGATCATGACCTGAGCCATAGGCAAACGCCTAACCAACTGAGCCACCCAGGTGCCCCTCCAATCATGTTTTAAATACTTTCTTTTTCTTGTCTCACTGTACTGGCTAGGAACTCCAACATAAACTGAATGGAACTGGTAATTATTACCCTTGCATTGTTCTATTTTTTTACCTGCTTGGTGGTTATATAGTTCCTCATTTTGTGGCAATTTTGTTTAATGCATTTCAATATGTACATTTCATAATAAAAAATGTTAAAAAAGAAAAAGCAACAAGAGAAGTAAGCAATGAAGAGCTTAGAAAAATTCTTCAGTTTGAAAGGGTTGTATTAGTTACCTATTGCTGCTATAGCAGCAATTTAATGGCTTAAAACAATACGATTTATTACCTTACAGTTCTAAAGGTCAGAAAACCTAAAATCAAGGTGTTCACAGGGTGTTGTCAGTTTTGTCAATTGACAAGGTGTTGACAGTGTTCTTGGAGGCTCTGTGGGAGAATATGCTTCCTTCCTTGTCTTTTCTGGCATCTAGAGGCCACCACATCTCATCTTTAAGGCCAGCAGCATACTATCTCCAAATTTTTCTCTCTGGGACCTCTAGTTCTAACATCACATCTCCTTTTTCTGACTCTTAACACTCCTGCATTCTAATAAGGATCCCTGTGATTACATTAATCATACCTGGACAATTTAGGATCATCTTCCCATCCCAAGATCCTTATTTAACTACATCTGCAAAGGTACCTTCGGCTTGTAAGGTTAACATTCAACACATTCAGGAATTAAGAGGTAGCTCATCTTTAAGGGGCCATTATTCTGTCTACCACAAAGTGTGAGGACATAGGGCAGATGCAGAACACCAGTTGGAAGCTTTTTCACTGCTACAAATCAGTAGCACTTATAATCAACCTTTCAGACAGGCCAAAGGGTAAACTACCATACTAAATGGGAAGTGGCCAGGGGCGCCTGGATGGCACAGTTGGTTAAGTATCCGACTCTTGGTTTCAGCTTAGGTCATGATCTTAGGGTCCTGCAACTGAGCCCCACGTCCAGCTCTACGCTCAGTGCTGAGTACTGAGTCTGCTGGGGATTTTCTCTCCCTCTGCCCTCCCACTTGTGTTCTCTCTTAAAAAAATAAAAAAATAAATAAATCTTTAAATAAATAAATGTGAAGTGGCCAGGGAGTAGAATTTCTTCTTGATATGGTAGGCCACAGCTCCAGTGAGGAGGTCAGAAATTGCCATATCGCTTATGTGAAACACAGATCAGACGCAGGAAACTAGCTCTGGTGTAGTAGCTCCACTATATACAGAACAGCAAATGTAGAAAATAAATTCATTTATTAAAATTGCAGGCAGCCCAGGTGGCTCAGTGGTTTAGCGCTGCCTTCAGCCCAGGGCGTGATTCTGGAGACCTGGGATCGAGTCCCATGTTGGGTTCTCTGCGTGGAGCCTGCTGCTCCCTCTGTCTGTGTCTCTGCCTCTCTCTCTCTCTCTCTGTGTCTCTCATGAATAAATAAATAAAATAAAATAAATAAAAATAAAATTGCATAGCACCTGGCCTCCTCCCCACTCTCTTCAGGGTGGTAACTTGGTAATAAAAACTTATATCAACCAGCTGTAGACTTGAGAAGGAGATTCTAAATAGTATTTGTAGACAAAGAAAGAATCTCTTGAGAATCTACATAATCTATTTTGGAGTAAATATCAGACCTGAGGAAATGTTTTTTTTGTTCAAAGAAATAGAAATGGCCAAAATCAGATTGTAGAAATCCAAGTTGGGGCCTTTGAAAAGGATGTGCAACATAAAAAAGGGAGAACATAGCACACAAAGAGATAGAGAAACAAAACATATGGGGGGGGGGGGGGAGTCAAATGAAGAAGAAGATATTCTTACACAGAATTGTAAAAATCAGACATTGTGAAGTATGATGAAAGAAAAATGACAAAACAAAGACAGATAAAAGGGACTTGGATAAAGGTGGGCAAAAATATAAAGGTTCCAGGACAATACAGGGAAGTGACGTAATGAAACATATAATTCAACAGCAGACATAAAAATTGAGTTAGAAGTAGTAAAACATCAGCATTATAAAAATCTCAATCAATTCCAGAGAAGATAAACTTGAGAAGCTTTCCAAGGATGCAGAGGCAAAGCAAAAAGATTTTAAAGGAGGCAAAGCAAAAAGATTTTTAAAATGATGCCAGAGTGGGACGTCTGGGTGGCTCAGTGGTTGAGCATCTGCCTGTGGCTCAAGGCATGATCCTGGAGTCCAGGGATAGAGTCCCCACACTGGGCTTACTGCATGGAGCCTGCTTCTCTTTCTGCTTATGTCTCTGTCTCTGTCTCTCTCTCTCTGTCTCTCATGAATAAATAAATCTTTTTAAAAAATGATGACAGAGAAAGAGATGTAAAAGAGTGAAGAAAAAAACAGAACATTATCAATCAAGGACACAAGAGATGAAAACTTTCCTGGTTCAAAGATCGAACTGGATCTGTTTATTAAAAAGCTCATTATGGGGGATCCCTGGGTGGCTCAGTGGTTTAGCGCCTGCTTTTGGCCCAGGGTGTGATCCTGGAGTCCTGGGATCAAGTCCCACATCGGGCTCCCTGCATGGAGCCCGCTTCTCCCTCTGCCTGTGTCTCTGCCTCTCTCTCGCGTGCGCGCACGCTCTCTCTCTCTCTGTGTGTCTCTCATGCATAAATAAATAAAATCTTTAAAAAAATTAAAAAAAATAAAAAGCTCATAATGCACAGAGACCAACATCTAAATAAATACTCATACAATCTGAAATTCAAGATTATAAAAACTTGTTAAATCACCCATTTTGGACTAAAAGAAGAGTTTGCCTTCAAAGGAAGAAAAGTCAAACTTTTCTCCAATTCTTCCTCATCATTAGTGCAATGGGATAATACCTATAGCTTTAAGGAGAAAAAAAAGTTGACCTAAGCTAAGTTGACATTTATGTGCAAGGGCAAAATAAGAACAATTTCAAAATGCAAGTGTTCAAAATCAGTCATGAAGAAGGTCCTTGATGAATCTTTTAATGAAAAGAGCAAAGTAAGGAAAAAAATGCATGCCACGCTATCATTTTGATTTTGTAGGTATATATGTATATAAATATGTTTCAGTCAGTATAGAAGTAGTCTAAAAAGGTAAATATCAAATCCTTAACAATTGTCCATGGAGGGTGGTTTTTGACTATATATATGTTTGTGAATTGATTCTTTTACATGAGTATGTGTATTACCACTATATTTTATAAAGTCACCTTAATTTTTAAAGGACATCCATGTTATCTTTGATGAAAATATTCCTCAGTGTCGCATTTGAATAAAAGATGAATCAAAGGACATATAACAATGGGAAAGCCATAGAGTAACAGAACTGATGTTGAGCACTGAGAACACTTAATATAAAATCAATTCTAAATAATTATTGCAAATTTAGAAACAAAATACATATTTGTAAGCAGTCCTAATTTCCGTATCTTAAATATGAGTCAATAGTTTAAGCTTTTTTTCTATTCTTGATGTTGATACTTTGAGAACAGAAGCTCAAGTATGTTTTTTTATAAATTAGTCACTGGTACCACTTAAATATTTTCTAGACCACCAAACAACAAAGGCAATATTTCCCCCAAAACTATATATATGTGTGTGTATATGTGCATGCACATGTATACGTGTGTGTGTGTATACACAATACTCTATATATATGAGTATATAAAAAACATAAAGCAAGAACAAAGCATATATCATATGGTCTAATTTTATGAAAAGAAAATAATAAGTAAACACATAAAAGCATATGGAGGGAAAAGACTGGAAGGACATAAACTAAGCTATTAGCACTGGTTAATTTTAGGTGGTAGTTTGCAGGCGATTTTTATTTTTTGTGCTTTTCTGTATTTTCCATTTAAAACATTTTGGGGGATCCCTGGGTGGCGCAGCGGTTTGGCACCTGCCTTTGGCCCAGGGCGCGATCCTGGAGACCCAGGATCGAATCCCACATTGGGCTCCTGGTGCATGGAGCCTGCTTCTCCCTCTGCCTGTGTCTCTGCACCGCCCCCCCCCCCGCCCTGTGTGTGTGACTATCATAAATAAATAAAAATTAAAAAAAAAAAAACATTTTGGGGTAATTATATATACAACAAACAACATTCCAAAAACGTCATTTAACAAATAAATAAGCAGACAAACCAGCAGTTTCAAAAGCTGGACAATTTAAGCCCCACCTTTAACCTTAACAACATACTTTAAGAATGAATGGGATGTGACATGAAACTTAAAACACTCACCTTATAATATAACTTAGAATAATTTATTCCCCAATCAAGCCAAAGAGTGGCCCCAGCATTAGCTTGTTGAAAAGTTCTTCACTTAGTTCTTGGCCAGACAATATGGGGAGGAAGACAAAGAAAACTACAAAAATTAATCTACCTGGGGATGCTAAAATAAGCACTGCTTACATCTATTCATGAAATAAATGCATTAATACCATTAAATAACTAGAGCTTTAGGAAAGAGCGGTTGGGGTTTCAATGACAAAATGAATGTAACAAGTTTAGCGCAGTGCCTGGAACATGATTAGTGACTGCAAGAGCTTAACTTTATTATCATTACATTTTGATTACTTTTTTAATCATTTATGCACTACAATGCAGCAGAAAAGACAGAGAATTTTACTTGTTTTGCTTCCTTTTGGGATGGTTATATCGCTACTCCTTTTAACCACAAGTTATTATAGAAAATTTCACACATATACAAAGGTAGAATACTGTAATGAACTCAATCCACCCATTATTCAGATGTAATAATGACCAATATTTGGCCTTTTTTCCCCCATTTATACTTCTATCCACAAATTATTTTGAAGCAAATCCTAGAAATCAAATAATTTATTAGAATATGAGGGGCTTAAATTTTTTAAATTAATTTTTCTTAAGTAAACCCTATGCCCAACATGGGGCTCAAACTCACGACCTTGAGATCAAAAGTCACATGCTTGGGGCGCCTGGGTGGCTCAGCTGGTTAAGCATCCAACTCTTGATTTCGGCTTAGGTCATGATCTCACCATCATAAGATTGATCCCTGCATGAATCCCTGCATCGGGCTTCATGGTCTTTGGGGAGTCTGCTTGAGATGCTCTCTTTCTCTCTCTCTCTCCCTCTACCCCTCCCCACTCCCTCTCAGGAAGAAAGGAAGGAAGAAAGGAGGAAAGAACGGACGGATGGATGGAAAAAGCATGCATGCTACACCGACTGAGCCAGCCAGGAGCCCCAGAACAAGAGGCTTTAAAGGACTACAGAAAAGGAAAGGTTCTAATCCTATACTTCCTTACTAGCTACATGACTCTGGGTAAGTAAATTACTTAGTCTTCTGAATTTTGATCTCTGGCAACCACACAACAAATCTAAGATCACTTTCTTTACCCTGGTTGGCTCTAACTGGTTTCAATATCTGTGATATTTCTCTCAAAATGTAACCAGCTCCACTCTATTGCTTTTACCCTCATCTGTACTCTTTATTTTACTTCTGGATAATTCCAGTAGCAACCTGTTTCTTCCTTTTTTTTTTTAATTTTTTTAAAATTTATTTATGATAGTCACACAGAGAGAGAGAGAGAGAGAGAGGGGCAGAGACACAGGCAGAGGGAGAAGCAGGCTCCATACACTGGGAGCCCGACGTGGGATTCGATTCCGGGTCTCCAGGATCGCACCCTGGGCCAAAGGCAGGCGCTAAACCGCTGCGCCACCCAGGGATCCTCGCAACCTGTTTCTTACCTCTTGCTCATCCCATTGACAGGTTTTTTTACTTTCTTGTTTTTTAAGCTGAATACTAGTCCTACAAGATGTTCAATAAATCAAAAAAGATCACGGCTGAAGCAGGTTTGGGAAAGATTGCAAAGGATATTCTCATGTACACTATATTAAAAGCTCCAATAAGTCTTAAAGTGTTGGATTCTGTTTAACAGACTTTTTTTTATTTTGAGAGAGAGAGAGAGAGAAAGCACAAGTAAACAAGCACGGGGAGGGGCAGAAGGGGGGGAGAGGGGGAGCGGGAGGGGGAGAGGAAGAGAGAGAGAGAGAGAGAGAGAGAAGCAGACTACCCACTGAGCAAGGAGTCTGACGATGCAGTGCTTCATCTCACAACCCTGAGATCATGACCTGAGCTGAAATCAAGAGTCAGATGCCCAAGTGACTGAGCTACCCAGGAATCTGTGCTTAACATTACTTTACTTATATGATCAGATCATGAAACTCCTTTTCTTTCACCTGACAATTAAGAACCTGTAAAACTAGTTTCATAGAACATGCTTAGAAAATACAATGATATGTTAATGTGAAATCAGTGCTCCTTAAGCAATGCCTTCATTGGACTATTACAGCTCAACAAAGTTTCAAGAGTTCCTCCTTAATTACGTTCAAATTAACTTATGTTGCTTCTCACATCTTTATACATGCCACAAACTACTTCCTAAACTAGGATGTTTGCCTTACAAGTCTAGATCTCTCTTGTTATAGAATACAGATATGCTCAGTAAATACCTGTTGAATGGCCATTAAGGTGGGACCAAACATGTGACCAATCTGAACCAGCAATGAAATTGCACATGTTGCTGCTACCTCAAGTCCTTGAGATACCTTACATTTCTTAGTACTGAACACTAAATGCTGGACAAAATACCTATCTTTTTCAGGTTTTTATAAGGTCAAAGTTCCTAG
Source organism: Canis lupus familiaris (assembly GCF_011100685.1). NCBI lineage: Eukaryota > Metazoa > Chordata > Mammalia > Carnivora > Canidae > Canis > Canis lupus. The sequence continues at coordinate 46,229,095 of NC_049230.1, forward strand.
ACATCCCCTCTAACACATTCATACTAACACTCTAGGTCAGCGATGAGGATGACCCATAGAAGTTTATCATCATTTTTCACTCTTATCTTGAGCCTCAATCACCTCTTTCAAAAAACAAAAATAAAAACAAACACTCCCCTGTCCAAAACACAAAAATACTAATATCTTTTTGGCAGGCTCCCGGGAGACCTAATCCAGGGACCAGTACATGCTAGATATTCAAGAGATGTTGTTTTTCTCTGCAATGGAGAATAAAGCAGAATAAAAAGAAAAGGAAGGTACAGAATAGCCCGGGAAAACCCCTCTAACAAGGTGACATTTAGAAGGAAGTGAGAGAGCCACAAAGCTCTTTGGGGACACAACGTTTTCAGGTTAAGAGGAAAGTAAGCGCAAAGACCCTTAGACATGAGCGCTTGGCTTTTGTGAGGAATAGCAAGGATGCCAACGTGACTACAGCGTAACACATAGGAAGAAAGCAGTAGGAGCTGAGGTCAGAGTTAAGGGCAGGTAGAGGTGGTATCATATCAGGAGGGTTGCAGGATATTAATAAAACTTTGGCTTTTATTCTGAGAGAAGAAGCCATCAGAAGGTTTTTTTTTGTTTTTTTTTTAATTTTTATTTATTTATGATAGTCACACACACAGAGAGAGAGGCAGAGACATAGGCAGAGGGAGAAGCAGGCTCCATGCACCGAGAGCCCGACGTGGGATTCGATCCCGGGTCTCCAGGATCACGCCCTGGGCCAAAGGCAGGCGCTAAACCGCCGCGCCACCCAGGGATCCCCATCAGAAGGTTTTGAACAAAGAAGGGACATAATCTTATTGATTTATTTTTTATTTTAAAAAGACCATTCAATTGTTATGCTGAAAACAGACCCGGGAGTAGGAAGGAGGAACTAGAGAAACAGGTCAGAAGGCATTACAATGAGCTGATCTAGGGTGCGGTGGTAGAAAAGAGTTTGTATTTGCATTTATTTTGAAGGTAAAGAAGACATGAACTGCTGATGAATGAGATGAGGTGTGAGAAAAAGTAGCCAAGAATAACCCCCAAGAATTTTGATACAAGCTACTCAAAAGTCAAAGCTACTATTTACCAAGATGTGAAGAATAAAGAAAAACCAGGTTTAGGGGAGAGCATGGGTCTGGAGATGTTATGTTTGACATACCTATTTCAGTCCTTGAGGCAGAGACCTACCTGAGTCTTGAACTGCCACCAGCTGTGTCTGTGCCAGGGTAGCCTGTGAACTACTACTACAGGCTGAGGGCATGGACTGCTGGCTCTGTATTCTTCTGGCCACATCATATACTTATCATATGCTGCACTGTATCATATGCTGTATGACATACACTTATCATCATATATTGACACTACTGCTGGAAGAGTTGATGAGGAGATAGGTGTTAGGAAGTCTGAAGCTGGTTAGGACTCCTTCCTTGTTCTGCACCAAAAGACAGATAAGCCAATATCCAACTCCCAAAAGTACCCTCTACAGTCAAACTCACCTGGAGTACAGAACAGTACGAGGATCCCCCAGCCCAAGCCATGCTTATCCAGTTTCTCTTATAACTGACCATCTTCCACAATGTGTGACTGTGTTAGTTGTCCTCAGCCTCACATATTATAATTCCTCATTATTATCCTCTTCTGAGACTAGAAGAGCAGGATTTCACTCCAACTTTTCATTGGAAAAGCATTAAATGAGTATTCCTCTTGGGAGAGAGAGAGGTTGTCACATTCCCAATATCCCTATTAGTCATTAAACACATTCAAAGAGGAAGTTTTTTATTAAGTCAATATATTTAACTAAAAGAAATCTGTACAAAAATTCTACTATAAGGAATTATATTACTATTTACAGTAGTGAAAAAATTGAGAATAGTCCCTTGGTTCAACAAAGCAAAGGCTGGTTAAAGAAATCTTGGAATACAAAGTCATCATCAAAAATGATTCCATATGGAGTGCCTGGGTAGCTCAGCTGGCTAAGCGTCCAACTCTTGATTTTGGTTCAGGTCATGATCTCAGGGCCTGACATTGAGTCCTGTGTTGGCTCTCACCATGAAAGGGAATCTGCTTGAGATTCTATCTCCCTCTTCCTCTGCCCCTCCTGCTTGTTCTCTCAAATAAATAAATAAGCAAAATCTTAAAAAAAAATTCCATATAAAAATTTATTTTAAAAGATTAAGTAAAAAAGCAGATTATAGTCTGTATAATGACTCTTAGTTTGTATTAAAAAAGTGTATACTAGAGGTTAAATATGAGTATGATTAACAAAAATAACAGTGATGTTACCACTGGGTAAAAGGATTGTGGATAAATTTTTTTCTTTTTCTTTTTTACTTGTCTGCAATGAACATATACTCTTTTCTACTAAGAACAAGTTTAAACATTTTAAATCTTCAATATAGCAATATTTTTAATTCAATACTATCTCTCTCATATCTCCAGTTTATGGCTGGGATTTAGTTTTTACTGTCTGACATTTAAAAAAAAAACATCTACCTGGGGCACCCAGGTGGCTCAGCTGATTTATCGTCTGACTCTTGGTTTTGGCTCAGGTCACTCAGGGTTGTGGGATTGAGCCCCGAGTCAAGCTCCATGCTTAGCGAGAGTCTGCTTAAGGATTCTCTCTCCCTCTGCCTCTGCCCGTTCCCCCAGGTTGCACATGCTCTCTAAAATATATAAATAAGTCTTAAAAAACAAAACAAAAAAGTCATCTACCCATGTCTCTCTATATGCTTCACCTAGGTCAAAAGACTTCCACCTAAGAAGCCAGTTGTGGACTCTTCCCCAGGGGATGTGATGCTAACAACTCCGCAGAGAGGTCAGACACAGGGTTCCCCAGATCAGCACAGGAGATTTTGTTCCTGGGGTGTGTGGGTACGACTTCTCCAGCCTAGCAACTGCTACATGGGAATGTGAAGCAGAGCAGACTGCCCTACTCTCCACACCTGGCCAAAGACCCAACTGTTAAGCAGAGACGAAGAGTTCCACAGTCCCCACCAGGGCAACAGGCAACGAGCTTTGTTTTCTATAAACAGACCAGGAAAAAGTTCAGGTTAAAACACAGTCCTTAGAGGAAGAAAAATAGAAACCAGGCAGCGGGGAATGCTTCATATTCCTAAAAGCTTTTTTTGTAAGTTAACACATGGTGTCTGCTTCTCTCTAGTCACCTATTTATCACTCTCCTCCTTAGAGAAGGGAAAAAGCCCTGGCTGTTTTCCTAGTGCAGAGTTTTGTGGCTTGGGGGGGGGGGGGGGGAGAAGGGGGAGGAAGGAGGGTGCTTTAAGCATGATGCAAACCATTTGGAGCTGACTGAGAGCACTGCCAACACAAGCTGCACTATTTAAACAAGTGAGGAAATGATCGTATATACAACATGCCAGCGAGCACACACACACACCAAAGGAAGTCGAGAGGGCTTTTTTTCAGGACACAGAGCTGGATGTCAGCGGCTAAAAGGTCGATATTTTCCCTTAACACCCTTCTCAATGACTTAATCATGTTCCGTTTGCAGAGAAAACTTCCCAAGAATAAAAAAGTCTGGAGAATTAAGAGGAGGGGTGAATGGGGAGGGATGTTTGGCCTGGGCCTGACCTTATCCGAGGTTTTCTCCACGTAGCAGGGGTCCTGAGGGGCAGCCAGTAAGGGGACAAAACCCGAGAGAAGCCGATCCTCTTCCAGGATAAGAAGGGTGAGGTCATCGTCCGGGTCCTTGTACAGTGGCACCTCAGACTGATTCACTGCAGTCAGTATGTTACAGAAATCAGCCAGCATCGACCACACGTCCATAGCAACCCTGTGAGAAATAAGGTCAGAAAGAACAGCTCCAAAGAGGGACCAGTTAAAGTATTTTAAGCACTTGTGAGAAGGGAGGTACTGGTGGCAAATGTTGTCTATGGCTGGCAACTGGCAGAAAATCTTACCCAAAAAGGGTACAAAATTGCATCCCTGGCAGTAATCTGGTGGGCGAATGTCCATCTTATGCAAAGTTGAAATTGATTAGGGGGAGTTTTTTTTTTTTTTTTTTAATACTAACCAGAGAGGAAAAAGAATTTAGAGAATCAGTTGCCTAATGCAGGTCCTGTCACCTTTCCAGACAGTGTGCCTGAGACACTTACTCAAACATTCTAGACACCCAGTGCCTGAGGCAGCTCCCAGAATTCCCCCACTTCTGCCCAGCCAAGTATATGCCACAACACAGCAACAGAGCGCCAATCTCCCCTCCTCCCATACAGCCAGAGGGGCCAGTCACACCACGAAGAGAGTCATGTGAGGTTTTTTCTCCCTTATAATACTTTAGAAATCTCTTCCTATATATAAACAGGAAAAAAAACACACGAACAGGTGAAGGGGATGAAGAGTACGCTTATCATGATGAGCACTAAGTAATGTATAGAATTGGTGAATCACTATCCTGTATACCTGAAACTACTGTAACATTGTATGTTAATTATATTGGAATTAGGGGATCCCTGGGTGGCTCAGCGGTTTAGCGCCTGCCTTCGGCCCGGGGCGTGATCCTGGAGTCACGGGATTGAGTCCCACGTCAGGCTCCCTGCATGGAGCCTGCTTCTTCCTCTGCCTGTGTCTCTGCCTCTCTCTCTCTCTCTCTGTGTCTCTCCTGAATAAATAAATAAATAATCTTTTAAAAAAATTGGAATTAAACACCCCTTGGGGCACCTGGGTGGATCAGCAATTGAGTGTCTGCCTTTGGCTCAGGGCGCTGGTCGCGAGGTCACAGGATTGAGTCCCACATCGGGCTCCCTGCATGGAGCCTGCATGCTTCTCTCTCTGCCTATGTCTCTGCTTCTCTCTCTCTGTGTCTCTCATGAATAAATAAATAAAAATCTTTTTTTAAGTCTTTATTATTTTTTTTGGTAAAGATTTATTTAGTTATTTATTCAGAGAGAGCGAGAGAGAGGCAGAGACACAGGCAGAGGGAGAAGCAGGCTCCATGCAGGAAGCCTGATGTGGGACTCGATCCCAGATCTCCAGGATCACACCCCGGGCTGCAGGCGGCGCTAAACCGCTGCGCCACCGGGGCTGCCCAAATAAAAAAAAATCTTAAAAAAAATAAAGGAATTAAACCCCCCTCACACAACCATCCACCTAATAAAAATCTCATTCCTGGCCTGCCAAGATCATCCCAGGACAGTAAAGCTTCCCATGCATCTCGGCAGATGAAGCAGTCTCAGTGCTGTCTTGGCCATCCCACTGCCTCTCCTTTCTCTCATTTGTGGACAGTTAGATATAGGGTGACCGACCATTCTGGTTTGCCTGGGACTGTCCCAGTTTTTGTACCTATGGATGCTAAGTTGTGCCTCAAAAGGAGTGAGCTGCAAAGAAAAGTTTTACAATTAGGGTCAAGAGGTGGAGTGGCAAGAGGCAAGAAGCAAAGAGAGCTACGAATGAGCTACATCCTGGAATCTTCCCAGAGGAGTTACTGCGCATGAGCCAAATCTGCTAGGGAGGGGCCTCTCAGCCTTAAGCAATTTGTTTCTCCTGCAGACTAGGAGCCTTTGGGAGATGGCAGAGAAGAGGGCATTCAAGGGACATGCCACTGAAGGTGATGCTGGGGGAGAAAGTGGAGTGGGGGTGTGGGGACTCCCTGACTGGCTCCAGGTGGAAGGAGCCTGTACTGGTTTATTTACTGTAATCACTACACTAGGAAAAGGCAATGAAATGAAACATCTTGTTTTCAAGAGTGTCCTGGGAACCAGGCGGAACACAGCCCCATTAATCACACAACGGCACATAATCAACACACGTGTACTGCAGAAGTAACTTGCTTCACAGGCTTTGCCCAGGAAAAAGAACATGTTTGGGAAGAATCACCGGAGGGACAAGAGTTTTCTAAAGTCTTCTCTCTGCACAGACACCAACATCCAGACTCATTCACAAAGCTCCATCTTTTGGCTCAGCTGAATTTGGCTGTCAGAAATGTTTAAATATGGAAAAAAATAAACAGTTGCAACACGTTTCTGTGCAGAGATCTGCCTGAGCCCCTTTGTGATGTAATGGGAAACACGGCATTCAGGCTACCAGCTGTAGAATAAACAGAACTTTGAGGGTTAAAAGGAACTGAACTTTCCACGACCCCATCTGCAGAGAAGAAAATAATAAGAGGAATGATGCACTGCCTCACAGCTCTGATAGTTTATCCTCCGGTCCCGGCTGCAGAGACAAGCACCGGATGTGATAGGGCTGCTCAGGGCCGCCTCCGAGGTTAGTGCTGCCCATGGGAGACGCACAGGGAGGCTCTTCCAGCTCCCCACTTCCTCCCCCAGTGCCCTGCTGGCCACTTGAGCCCACTGCCTGAGTCCAATCCCACAGCGCTGGTGAGCTCTGGCCAACAGGCACTGCTCGGCTGCAGAGCAGCAATTTGGAAAATAAACAGGAAAGACGACAGTGAGAAGGAAGAAGGTGAAAAGTCTCCCAGCTGAATTCTTGGCTTAGGGGCTTTGGTTGGTGCTGTGCAGGTCAAGGACCTGACTGCTTCAGGACGTGATCAGGGGTGGGGAGGTGTGGGCAGCATCGCCCATCAGGGAGAGGCAGCAGAAAATTACCCATGGCTGCCACAGTGGGAGGCCCCACATCCCTCTCTCATCCTCCCACCCCTACCATCTTGGATCCAAGACGAAGAAATATGTGGTACCATGTGGTTCTCATTACCATGCTCCCCTGTCCCCTAAGGCTCAGATAAACCAAAATTGACTCCTCCCAGAGACTGCTGGCCACCACCAGGGACCCCTGCCCACAGCTGCCTTTTGCCCATTACCACCCACCTTGTCCCAAAACCTTAAGACTTGCTGCAAGAATGAAGTGGATGAGAGTCTCTACCCGGGTGTTGGTTTGCAAGATAGCAGCTGGTGCCAAAAGACACAGGAAGTGTCCTGAGTTCCCAACTGAGAAATATAGCGGGGCCCAAGGGCCATGCTAGACTAACCAGAACGAAGGGAATATACAAAATGCTTCAGTGAAAGGTCACTTCTGCCCTGATCCATTCAGACTGGTCTTGTGTGTGAACTCTGATTTTTCAGTGGTTCTGGTATCTCAGTGAGACTGCCCACTTCATCAGTTACCTCTTCTTCCATTGAGCACCATGGACACACACACTAACCAAGCACCCATGAACCATACATTGACTCTCCACAGAGGGAGGGATAAGGAGTGTCAGGAAACTAGTGCTAAAAGGAAGAGGTACTTAGAAAAACTAGGTGAGATGCCTGAACTCAAAGCTAAGGAGGAGGTAATTCCTGGAACCTGGGCATTATCATCTCGGCTTACCCCCAACCAGGCCTCTGGGCTGAGAGGTCAGTTCTGTGGGTGAACATAGGTTTTCTGTCTGAGTAGAAGGGGAAAAGCTTAGCTTTTTCCTGCTCTAGCTCCTTATCCCAGGTAGGAGTGCCTCCCAAGCTTCACCCCTCAGCAGCCCTTCAGTTTTAAGGGCTCAGGGTTAGCCTGGGCCAAGGAGCCCAAAGTCAAATCTTCTAGAAACTCTTGGGAAATGACTCTCCAAAAGGTTTTTCAGACAATCTCCAAAACAACCTTGGGTTCTAAATAGACCCTCCAGAGTGCTATGAACCTGGGCAAGTTCACCTTCAGCTTGCTGTGGTCCCAACTCATATTTTGGGGAAGGTCCCAGAACCCACAAAATCCCACTACAGTTAGGATGCGTTCTTTACCAAGCATACACAAAGCAGCCAGAGAATATGCAACTGCGTCCAACAAGTTCATTTATGGCTCGCAGAATGGTGGCAAGGGAACCTCTCAAACAGCTGTAATGTGATTAGTGAGCAAGGATCAGCAGTTGCTGGGTGACCCAGTGGCCCAACCCCACAGAAACACCACACACCAGGAAAGCAGACCTCTGGCTGGAGTCTGAACACCAGATCCTAGCTTGGGACAGACCAGCAGTGGCTGGTTAGAAGCATGTACTCAGGACCAAGGCTCACTCACTTCCCTACAGACATGCATTCACTTACTCCACCAGGAAAGGAAAAAAATAAGAGTTAATTTACTTTTTATTGCCTCAGAATTCCAAGGTTTAATGTAGCTGTCAGTTTGAGTGCAGTGCAGCTGCTGGCCGATACAATGCAGCCCAGGCCAGCCCAGGTGACTGGGGAAACACATTTCACAGAAATGAACCAACACACACTCTTGGCTGGTTGTTGGGGGGATATTGACTTGGGGAATCAGATTAACCCTTCAGGCTGGGGTTTTTTCTGCACACTGCACTTGAAAAGCAGCTTCAGTCCAAGGAACCAAGAAGCCCTGGTATCAGGTAATAGGTTTCTATGTTCCTGCACCTTTGGAGTTTTCTCACACAGGGTGTTATTTAAAAAAACGCTCTTAAAGGTTAAGGTGTGAGATAGGTGAGGCAAGTTATACCACAATATATCTCCTTCCTAGAACTCAGAAAGAGAGGCAGATCTGCCAGCTCTATAGGGAAAAGGTCAGGTAGGAACTTTTCTACAAGTTCCATCTGGGGCGGGGCCAAGGGAAGGAGACACTTTGGAGAGTGGAGTGCTAAAGGTCCAACCAGGTCTCAGGCCATCCTTCTGGCAAGTCTGAGGAGGACTGAGCCCTCACACACCCCTACATATTTTTACTGGGGGAACAGGCTGACTGGTGATTAATATCAAGTACAATGACCCCATGTTACAAGCCTGCAGGGGCCTGTGGAGGTGGCCATTTCCTGTGTAATACCAGCTTGTTTAAACACTAACATTCAAACTCCACAGCTGCAGAACAAACCCGGAAAGAGTTGAGTGAGAAGAAGCCCTGCATTGTGTTTCAGAGCTATGGAAGATCAGAGTTGTAGTACAGATGGGAAACAAGTTGGGTCTTCTGATTCCTGGGATATTTGAATTCTGCAAATATAGCCAAGGTGGCACAGAAACTAGGCATAAAGAAGCTGGAAAAGAGAAAGCCAAAGACTATAGACACAAAGGGGAAAGACAAAAGGCCACAGCAAGAGAAATGTTCTTAAGATATGCAGTATGCTCTTTTATTTTTTTTTTTTAAAGATTTTATTTTATTTATTCATAGAGACAGAGAGAGGGGCAGAGACACAGGCAGAGGGAGAAGCAGGCACCACACAGAGAGCCTGACGTGGGACTCGATCCCGGGTCTCCAGGATCACGCCCTGGGCTGCAGGCAGCGCTAAACCGCTGCGCCACCGGGGCTGCCCCAGTATGCTCTTTTAAAAACTTGTTTGCCTGTGGATCATTATATTCTAGCCCACAACTCCCAAGATGGGGTTCCATGGGCAACATAAGACCACTGTAGCCCTGAGGACTTCCCACTTATCTGCAGAAAACTGCAGGTGGTGAGCAGCTAAAAGAAAAGGATCTGAATGAACCTAATAGGTATGAAGAATCAAAAGAATAGTACATGGGCTTAAAATAGCTTAGGAAGCCCCTCTGTGAAGCTGAGATGTCATGCCAACTCTGTTTGCAGTGGGATGAGGACCTGGTCCAGTATCAATGCTAAGTAGCTCAACAGGCTCTGGGACGGGGTAGAGATGAGGGTGGTGGGAATCTTTGCAGCTCTGAGATTAAGGAACTGTAGTGTATTTTCCAGACACTGTCATGATATAAAGAGGAGACATGGGTGTCAGAGTTAACTGTTTTAGGAGTCAAGACATGGGCAGCAAGATACCATCCTCCAAGAATAACAGCTGTTTATTAGGTGAATATAAGAACATAAGACTCAGTAAAGGAGAATCCCTTCTGCCTTTCTAGTTTAAACAAACAAGTCAACGTGGGCCCTTGGGAAAGTGTCCAACGTGAATTAATTCTGCCCCATAGGGCAAATCGAATTCTGAAGCCCAGTCACCCTGCACTACTCCAAGAACATAAACTTCTTCATGTTCTAAGCAGTACAGCTGTAGCCTTTTGGCCAACAACAGGTCACAGTAACCTCATTCCAGGATTTCTCAAGTACCTCTACTATGCCTCCCTCAACCTCTATCTAGGTCAGTACCATATGTGATTGCAGTTTTCCCAAGCTACATTCAACACATATAGCCTCTGTTGCATCACTATGGTGTGTTAAACCCATCAGCACTGTGTGTTTGGGAAAGAGCAGCCCCCAAGGGACCTCAACATCTCCACGGCATGAGTGGAGCCCTCGGCGGGCTCCCTGGTGCGGATTCTCACGGTTCCTGCCTTTCTAAATTTTTAGCTGTAACCACTCCAACACGTCTTCTTAGTTTAGCACACACTGGACCCAAATAACCTCAGCCTAGAGCTGGAAAGTACGCTCCCTGGGGTCAGCTGCTATACCCTGTTGGGGTCAGGCTGGAGCCTTAGGCCAACACCCCTTCCTCTCACAAGTCCTGTGAGAGGAGTTGAGAGGGGACAGAGGCTCCTGTTGTGAGAGAGATCACGTGTGTCTCACACTCAGCACTTGGAGGAAGAGGAACCCCCTGGTGCCAGGCTGTAGTGCTGACGCCCCAACCCGGAGCCAGGGAGACTGGGTGGGGAGCCAGGGTAGCAAAGGGGCTTCCCACAGTCACCACCACTTCCTTCAGGGAAGTGCTGATGGACTATTACTTAGTGACCTCCTAAAATGCCCTTTTGGGAAGACGTATTAAGCGTCCTTGAAGGGGTGCCGATTAGACTTGGGATTAGTTCTTATTTTCAGAGCTGCCCTGTGAGGGTGAGTGAACTAGCTGTTTTTTAACTCAAGAATTTCTATCTCGTCTACAGGGTCAACACATGTAGGTTCCCTGAGGAAATCAGCTTACTGCATACTCCCTATATATCCCTATGTCTCCCTATGTGACAGCACTCAGAGGGCTCCCTACAAGCCTTTTCCAGCATGCTCTGTAGACTATACAAGACAAGCCATGGAAAAGTAGCAAGTCCAGGAATTTCTGGAGGGTTTTTTTTTTTTTCTTCTTCTTCTTCTTTTTTTTTTTTTTAACAGTACTCCAATCCAACAGTGTGATAAATGCATCCGAGCTACAATTAGGAAGATATATAGCATCAGAATGTGAAGGTCTGGGCAGCCTGGTGAAACGCGGGCTCTCCAGAGCCCCAGCTATGTTTCCCATTATGTAACCCTGGTCATGGGCAGACAGCCAGACTCCAAATGAAAAAGAGACTCTGGCTTGGCACTGGTTCTATTTTCCTATCCTCATTCGGGGTCAGCGCAGTGTCATACAGCTGCAGAGAAAGCTCTGGGGATTAAACCTGGGAAAGCCTCCAAGACCAGGACCTGGGTTCAAGTACCAGCTGAAAGCAATAAACCAACTGCCACAGCTGGGCTAGGTTTGGATGTTCTCAAAGTCCCCTGACTCTTTCACTTACTGAGAACTAGAGATCAAGATGAGGGAAGATTTGGCTTCAGCAGAGACTATGAAATGAGGTAGGCTGTCCCACTGCCCTAGCTTGCCAAAGGTCCCAGGATGTGAGGGGTGACTATGCTTAGGCTCGTGAAAGCCTGTTGCTCTGCAACTCTCCATCACCTAACATTCACAGCTTACTTCGTGCTCACTTGGTAAAGTGGGAAGTAGCTATCTCTCCCTCCTAATGAAAGGCCTAGTGTAGAAACCATGTTCCTCACTCCTCCCTCACACCCCACAAGTAGATGGTCCCTTCAAACAGACTGTAGTCTGTTCTAAATAGACCAAAGCACACTACACTGTCTTTTACCGCAGCCCAAGGCAATTTTCCATACCCTGCTACAATCCCCCGTACTAGAATCTCCTGGGCTATAAAGCCATCCTATTACAGGTACAAATGGGAAGTCGACCTACTTACTTGCTGACTCCAAAACACATACCTATGATGACCACTGTGTGGGAAGGCACTAATGGCCCTGAAATCCTGCCCCTATCACTCTGTGGTATTGGTGATGTCCTGTCATCATCATCCTATGTGCTTCACATCTGCTTAAGTGGCTACTACTGCCTAGGAAATGTAGATTTGACAAGAAGAAAAATATGGGCAAAAAAGGAGAGAACCAAGGAAACTAATGATGAGCTCTGGAATTCCCCTAGGAAAGCTCTGGAATGATTCTGTAACTGTACAAGAAGGTAATGAAACGAAAGACAGAATGGAGCTGGATGAAATAAGGGTCCAAGTGTGTCAGGGAGACAATCTGAGAGTGAGGGTTTCTGGAGGAGAAGCAAATTGAAATGTAAGCTATCGGGGCACCTGGATGGCTCAACTGGTTAAGCATCTTCAGGTCAGGTCTTCTGTCTTCAAGTCAGGTCATGATCCCAGGATCCTGGGATCGAGCCCCAAGTCAGGCTCCCTGCTCAGTGGGGAACCAGCTTCTCCCTCTCCCTTTGATTGCTACTCTGCCTACCTGTGTGCTCTCTGTCTCTCTCTCTGTCAAATAAATAAATAAAATCTAAAAAAAAAAAAAAAAAAAAAAGGAAATGTAAGCTATCTGATCACCTTATTTTAGGATCATTGATGGATCCGTCTTTGCAGAGAACAAATGCAGCTCAAAAACCAATGAAAACATGCATAGGAGAGATGTTAAGTAGAAGCCATTTCCTTCCTACTCTCTTGAGAGCATTCCTAAACCCTCCAAAATGAAGATCAGCACAAGAACCTTAGGAGTGTCACAAGGATTACTGTTCTGACATCTACTGAACTATTTGGAGGATGTTATTCCCAATGGCCTTAAAAGAAAAGACTCCAGAGTATGAAAATCAGTGAGCTTAAGAGGCCACTTTGAGATCCACCAAACCACCACACCTTGCCAATCTCTCAATCACAGTATCTACTCAGTAAATGTTAGGCAGCTATATGAGAAACTGGAAAGGAAGGTGGTAAATTCTCATTCCACTTTTCCAGCACTTGGCTCTGACAGCTATGAGGTGGGACTACCCTCAGTGGTGGTCAGGCCAGGTTTTGCTCTGTCCAACAGAGGCCCTAGCCCTCAAACCACCACCATGTCTTGTGGTCAGGCCCCAGGACACCAAAGATCCTCCTTTATGTTTAAACATGCATTCCAGAAACAACCAGCTGCTGATCGTGATTGCAGAGAGAGTGCAGAAGGGGACTCCATTCTCTACCATGCTGGCTGCTCTGGCCTATACCAGATTCCTCAGTGGTGCCCACAGCTATAAAGGAACTTGTTTACCTAGCCAATCAGATTCAATAGATTATTTGGTCATATGTGCTCTCCCTGGGAAGAACAGTCTGAAAAGAAAAAGTAAATTTGTTCAATGTCCCAACCCCCTCTGCCTCTCTGTAGCCTTGGAGGTGAAGCCTAGCTGGGGATGGCTGTAGCTTGGACCACGTGCCCAGCTGCACATTGAATCCTTGCCCAAAGATGGGCAGCAGCTTGCATATGCCAGCAATGGGCCATTTGCTACAGTATCCAAAGAGAAAACAGACTCAGCACCTCAAGCAAATGAGGCCCAGCACTTCCTGTGTGAGCTTTCCATTTCCTCAGCCAAACAAAAGCCAAAGGGAGTGGGAGAGGGAGGAGGGATAGAGGGAGACGGGTCACAGAAGAGAGTTAACAGGACTGATGGCCAGAATATGGACAAACAGGGGCTGGGTGGACCATATCTAAGAGACCTGTGGTTGTGAGGTGAGGTGACCCAGGGAAGGCCCAAGCTCCAGGGACAGATGGTCTGCCTCCCCACCCCAAGAGGAAGGGAGGAACACTCTGTGACCCCTGTGCAGGCTCAGAAGCAGTGGCTTCAGATACTTGGAGAGGAGACCTTCCTTGTCAGTTTCTTTCCAAATCTGCAAATTGCCTGGTCGGCATTATAGATTAACAGCCTGAAAAGTTTGAGGCTGTCCATGTTAACTCTTTAGGGAACACTGCCAGAAAACAGCTGCCCCTAAGCCAGCAGATCAGTCCATTCCTTTGTGTGGCCCCAGCTGCCTAGCTGAGGGCTCAACTGTGGCTCCTAAAGCCTCAGCCTAGGAGGGTTCACGGGGGATGCAGAAAACTGATGCCGTGAGCATCACCCACAGTTACAGAGCTAGAGCTGAGAGGGAATGGGGAGAGAGGGCTTGACAGTCCAGGGGAGCTTCTTGGCATGAGGAACAGGGAAGAAATTTGAGGAAGAAAAGGGGGAAAGAGGCAGACAGTCCACACAGAAAGGTCAATAAACTACTGGCCAGAAATCTCTCCTGCAGCCTTCCCTCTGTGGGACACCCATGAGTTGAGAGAAGCCCCTGGCCCAGAGAAGTGCTATCGGCAGCAGCCTAGGTCCCCATACTCTGCCCTCCAGTATGTGCCCCTCCCAGGGGAGAGCACCAAAGAAGAATGATGAAATGCTGGGCATCTCAAACACACATACATATACCCCACAGAGCCTAAAGGAGCTGAGGACACTGCACCTGCCAGACACCACAAAACAGCACGGGGTGGAGGGGGTAGAGGCGAGAGAAAGAGAAAGGTAAAGGGGAAAGAGACAGAGACAGAAAGAGAGAGGCAGAGGGAAGGAGAGAGATGAAAAATCAACAGAGTTGACCAGAGATGGGCGCCAAAATGCACACACATTAAGAAACTATAGTGCAAACATGAACACACACACACACACACACACACACACACACAGTGACACTAACACAAGAAAAGAATAGGATGCATATAGACCAGGAGTCAGCAAATATTCTGCAAAGGGCTAGAAAGTAAACATTTTAGGCTCTGCAAACTGTAACATCTTTATTGTGACTACTCGGCTCTACTGCTGCAGTGTGAAAGCAGCCATAGACAAAGTGTAAACAAATAAGCCCAGCTGTGCTCCAATATGACCTCATGGACCCTGAAATTTGACTTTCTTAATGATTTTCACAAGTCATGAAATATTATTCTTTTGATTTTTTAAAACCATTTAAAAATGTAAACCATTCTTAGCTCCTGGGCCATAGTTGGCTGACCCGATACAGATACACACAAACATCAGAGGCAGGCAGACAGGCAGTAACACCCCAAGATACGCAGAGGCAGGCAGGCGGGCCTAGGTGACGCAGGCAGGGAGAGACAGATGAGGCAGGCAGAGGTAGGTCAATACAGGCAGACTGACATACACAATACTTCCCTTTCCAATAGAGAGATGCAGACTGGCACAAAATGACATGGTCATGGACAAACATGGACACGGATAGTCAAGAACATACATATACACCCCTACAGGACTCAGTCCCACACATAGAGACATGGATAGGGCCAAAGCACACACGGACTGACATGGACCCAGAATCAGAGAGAGACACAGACAGACAAGGATATGGACAGAGACACAAACTGAAACAGACCCCCCATGGAGATACATGAACGTTGCAAAAAGATCCCTACACCCAAGGATAGAAAGAGACATAGACACAGATATGGACACAGCACACAGAAACACATGGATACATATACATGGACAGACACAAACAGGTACACCAAAGATCCTTAGATAAATCCCTAGACAGACACACACAGACCCTCTGACACAGAGAGACAACCAGAGCCAAAGAGGCACACCCAGAGGTAGAACCTACACATAGATATGGACATAAGAAACAGCCATGTGTGGTGAGCACTTGGGTGGCTCAAATGGCTGAGCATCCGACTCCTGGTTTTGGCTCAGGGTCCTGGGGTGGAGCACAGAGTTGGGCTCCCCACTCAGCAGGGAGTCTGCTTGTCTCCTCTCCCTTTGTCCCTCCCCCCACTCACACACACTCTCAAATCAATCAATCAATCAATCAATCAATCAATCTAGAAAGAGGCAAGCAAGCAAGCCATGCATGGTTAACATCTATGTAAATATAATATGCCACTGAATTGTATATTTAAAAATGGTTAGGATGACAAATTTTGTTACATATATATTTTACCAGAATTTAAAAAAGAAAAAAAAAAGTCACATAAACATATAAACAGATCTATGCAAACACACCCAGGCAGACACATGTACCCCTAGACCAACAAACCCCATATCTAAAATGCTCTGACAGAGAGCACACTGACTCACAGAGATGGGAAGATGGGAAATGAAGTGAGTGGAAGAGAGAGGTGTGCACATTTACCCTCCTCACACATTTCAGTGTGTGAGAGGAAGGCCCAAGCAGAGTGTAGAAGGCAGCACAAGCGGCAGCAGGACACACCCTGAAGGATGCATGGAGATTAACTGAAAGGTAGAGTAGGAGACAAGGCCTTCCCCTCACACCGACGGGTGCCCAGACAGGCAGCTGCAGAGACGATGGGCACAAGCAGCATGAAGTGAGAGCAAGGGAGCAAGAGCAAGGACAAAGGACAAAATAGAGCAAACTATGGAATGACAGAGAAGGACAGAGGAGGAGGAACAGACCAGACAGCAGGGAAAAACAGCTGAGATCATCAGAGGACATGGATGGTGTTGAAGGAAGTGAAAAAGCTAAGTTTAAATGAGGAGGGAAGAGAGGAACAAGCAGGCGGCAGGTAGGAAAAACAAAGAGGACCAAGAAGGAGGCTGAGGGAGCACAGGTGGGCTGAGGCCAGCAGCACCAACTCACTGTGAGGGCAGGTCCAGGGATGTGGGCGGAGGATTCCAGGTGTCTGGGTAGCCAAGCATCCAATCTGACCAGACTTTCACACTGGGGAGCAGTTCCTTCAGGTCCGGGACGAAGGAAGACACCTTGATGTCATCTTGGTCATCCTCGTCCTCAGGGGAGGACAGATGAGCTGCAGAGGCAAAGGGTGAGAGCTGGGCCTAGGTCTGCTGTGGCCCAGGAGTGAGGCCTGGGGCGCTGGGATGGCAGCAAGCTCTTAGGGAAGGGAGACCAAATCCACAGGAAGGCTGGACCCAGAGGCGGAGGACAGGTGCCAGCACCTAAGAGGATTCTGAAAAGCAGGACAAAGAGAGAACCAGTGCACTGGGTCTGCCCCTGCAGACAGCTCTTTCTGCTCTACCTGTGGCCTGGCCGAAGTCGCCACTCAGGCCTCTGGCCACCACCCCCCTCTTTAGCTTTCCTTCAGCATGGCACTGAGATGGCACTAGAGTTCCCGCCAAAATAACCCGAATTTGACCATGAGGAAATATCAGAGAAACCCAAACTGGGGGACATTCAACAAAATAAGTGGCGTATGCATGTATGCTTCAAAAATGTCAAGGTCATGAAAGACAGAGAAAGACTTGAGAAACCACTGAAGAAACCATTCAGGGCAAGATTGCAGGAAACTAAAGGGACACAGCACCTAAATTGCAATGCTTGATCCTGGTGTGGGTCCTAGACCAGAAAATGACTTTTTTTTTTTAGGACAACAGGTACAAACTCAGTAAAGTCTGCAGATTCAACAACAGTACTGTTATCAATGTTGGCCTCCTGATTTTGATAACTGTGCTGTCATGTAAGGGAATATCCTTGTTATTTGGAAATATTCAGTCAACTATTTGGGGGGTAAAGGGCTACCATGTCTACAACTCACAATCAAATGGTTCAGAACAAAAATAAGCATAAGTATATGCATGTGTAGGGAAAGAGAACTTAAAGCAACTACAGTAAAATGTTAACAAATGGGGAATCTGGGTGAAGGGTATGTAAGAGTTCTTTGTATGATTCTTGCAACATTCCTGTAAGTTTGAAATTGTTTCAAAACAAAAAGTTACCTCAACCCTCCCTCCACAATATGGCAGCTGCAGTCTGGAGGCATTCACAAAGTTGAAGTGGCAGGGAAACAATAGAGGGGCCTCTATACTCACCAATATTGGTCTAGGACCTAAGAGAAAGGGGCAACCTTTAGCCCTACTTTACCGGGCTCAGCAGGCAGGATTAGATTTCTAAAGGCAACCTTAATGCATACGGGGACGCGGAGCAACTCAAAGGTTACAAAACAGCCCCTGATCTGGTTCAGTGAGTTGTCCAAGGTGGCTGGTCCACAGTGGTTACAACACCTGCCAGTACCGAAGAGGGACACAGAGATAGAGGGGGGAAACCAAAATATCAATTATGAACAAAAAAGGAAATGTACTTTGCTGGTTTTCTAATGTTGCAGGAACCCGCAGTAGCTCATAGGTACAGTGAAAATCTCAACTATTAGAGAAAAGGGGGAGGGGACAGTCCCAGTCCCCCCAAGGACAGAGGGCCACAGAGGTAAATGGAATGCAAGAGGAGCTAGGGCTGGTTAGGTGGGCAGAGGAAGGTGGAGTACTGGGAAGAGGAAGAACGTCAAATAGAGGGAAGAGATGCTGAGAAGGCGAGGTGGCATTGTGAACTTGTCTGCACGGGACCCAGGCAGGGAAAAGGCCAGCAGTTGGGGGGTTCCTCATCTGCTTACCTTTGGCAGACTCCTTAAGTAAGTAGGTACAGCGCCGCACCAGGAGAGAAAACATGGCCAAGCCCAGTGCTGTGGCTTGCTCCTGGATCACAGAGCGACACTCCTCCGAGAAGCAGTCTGAAAAGAGGCAAATGAAACTCTATCAGTGCCCTCTTCTCTACCTTACTAGGTGCACGTCTTTGGTCAGGTCACTGAACTCCCTTTCCTCATCTAAGACTGGAGGTACTACTATTTCTTCTCTCAAAGTATAATCATAAGGTGAAATAAAATAATGCACATGAAGCACTTACCACAATGGCTAGTGTATGGGTAAGTACTTGATAACATTATCATAGGGATCCCCTGTGTATATTCTGCATCACTTCCCCAGGACCAGGCACTCCAAGGTGGACAGTTTGAGCCAGAACTATATGCTCTGTATCTAGTTGGCTACTAGTAATGTTAAACTATAGTAACAAGAAGTCATGTTTAACTAACTCAGTTCCTCTAATATATAGGTAGCAGGAGTACAAACATCAATTAAAATCACAAAAATACAAATTTAAGTTATCTTCTTGAATCACTAACTTTTCGTTCCATCCTTACCTCCTGTCACTCCTCCACTTACAAATAACCTATTTTCACTGAATGAGCTACTTTTACATAGGAGAATGGGCACATAATAAGCACTTAACCAGTGGTACTTTTTACCTTCACAAATTCTTTCCCCTAGGGCTAGAAAATAAATCTGGCTCCCAATACCAGCACCGTCTCCTCCTCACTTTCTCAGCCTGGCTAACTTCCTTCTGGCTGCAGGTCAGCGAAAGAAGCTATCTTAGTGGTGGCCACAGCTATTCTTTGGCAGAAGCTACAATATATACTCTCAAAACGCTGTCTCTACCTACTCCTTGTCAGTGGCCCGCTCTAATAGCCACTTGATCCAGACTTGAGAGGAATTGGTGACAGAGGGCAGCAGTCCAACTGCAGCCTCAGAGAAGGAGATACCCAATATGCACAGGAGATGGAATCAGGTGCCCGGTCACTTGCTCTGACATCAACTAATATGTTAATTCCCTCCTTCCCACAGGAGAATGAACCCTCAGAATCTCCACGGGTTAAAAGGATAATTAGCCATATGTTTGATCTCTGTGCCTGTTTGCGTGTTAACCTCACAGCTAGAGGAAAGCCCTCCTGCCTCTCTCCTCATTGACACTAGTCTTGTCAATAGGGCCTAATTGAAGTCTTTACTCCAGGAGATGCTCACAACCACAATTATTCCTAACCGCCTTGGCCGCAGTAGCAAACATGACTGGAGTATACAAAGCCAGCCCCAAACCACTTTAGAGAGCCCTAGGAGTGAGAAGGAACAGGCTGCTGCTCAGAAGGTCCCAACATATGAATAGCATCAGTGTAGCAAAGTATTCGTCTGTTGTGGCTTTCCTGCCATCCTTCCAGATGCCCACTGGTCCCAAATGTCACCCTCTAACTTTCCAACTCAATTGTGGCAAGCAGTAAGGAAGTGGTAACAATCCATGTGATTAGAATAGGTCACCACTCTCCTTCTGGTAAGGCCCTAAACCTCTGCTAGAGAGACAAGATACAAGCATCCAAGAACCAAAAGGGGAAAGGGTAGAAAGCAGGGAAGGGGAGGATGTGTATGCCATCAAAAGAAAAATGGCAACTTTTCCCCTGCACACCTTACTATGGGCAGCATCACTGTCTGTACTGCCCCAGCTCAGACCAGGCCTTGCCAAGCGCTGCCAGCAGCCTGCTTCTAATTAGCAACGAGGCCAGCCCAGAATGGGGGAGTAAGTCCAAAAAAGAAAAAGCTACAATAGGATAAGGGAGGCCACATCCTGGTAGCTGACATTAGTGACCCCTTATCAACTGGGAATCTTGGGCATAAGTTACCTGCACACAGAAGGCCCTGAGAAGGTATGAAAGGGGGTGACTTAGCTCAAGGAGATTGGCATTTTGAGAAGCCCAAAACTACAATAAGATACTCTCACTAACCTGAATATGGATAAGATGGGGCAAAGGGAGATTAGTTCCACCAAGCCCATTTCTATTTTTATGACAAATGGCAATCTTAGGTGAGGCTACTTCCCAGAGTGCAAAGCTGTGACCAGGGTTCAAAGGGGAGAATGAACTGCTTAAAAACAATGACAACTGTGGCCTCTGCAGAGTTCAGGTTGACTCTCTTTTCTTTCTTCCTCCTTTCCGTTTCTTTTTCCTTTTTCCTTTCCTTTCTTTTTTCTTAAAGGTTTATTTATCTAAGAAAGAGAGAGAGCACGCATGCGAGCATGCAGGCAGAGAGGGGCAGAGGGAGAGAGTCCCAAGCAAACTCCACGCTGAGCAAGGAGGACGATGTGGGGCTTGATCCCATGACTGTGAGATCATGACCTGAGCCAAAACCAAGAGTCTGACGCTTAACCAACTGCACTACCCAGGCGCCCCTAGGTTGGCTCCTTTTTTAAGCCTCCTGTGATAAGGTCTGGGAGCCAGGCAGGGTAGTAACAACTGGAGCCTCTTTGCTTTAAGTGCGGAAGGACTCGACTATGTCTCAGCAGCAGTTGAAAAGGTAGCTTCATGAATGTTCCATTCTTAGCCACAGTTATGTCACCTCAAACCTTTACCTCCTCCCGTCTCTCTATTCCTGGCGAGGGTCTGGAGATGTGCAAGCACTAAGCCATTCTGCCTGATCAAGCAGGTGGTGTATCACAGCTTTACGGGGGTTAGAATGCCTGGGTCTCAGTCTGCCTTCTGACCACATCATAGGGAGTACTTTCCAGGAGCCCTTCCCTTGTCCATGCTCAGCGGTACCACAAGCACATACTGAACATCTATAGTGTGCCTCACCCTGTGCTGGGTATTATGGAGAACACAGCTACAAATAAAACAGTCCCTGAAACCTTAGGACCTTTCAATTGGATGGAAAAAACTGCTATTTACCTAAGTAACCATGGTAACTCAGACCCAGTGCCTCCAGTGAGTACAACATTAAGTGTTACGGCATCTTTGGAGATATTCTTCGCCTCACTTTGGTTTCTGTAGGCTAGAAGCCATAAGATGCCACTCTTTGAAAAGTATTCACTTTCATATAAGTAAGTTGGAAAACAACATCCAAATTCCCAGAGTCCACCCACTCTGGGGCTAGAGCTAGGAAATTGGCCCTAGTCTGACAAATGCCCATATATATCCCTAGAGTTGGGCTGGGTCAGACCAACAAATGATGTGGGGTGGGGAAGGAAAAAGCATTGTTTGCCTTGGTATTTGCCTGGGTTCCTCTGGCTTTGTGTCAGGTAGCAGGAGCCTGACATGAGCTGAGGAACTCATTAACACTGTGAAACAGCCTTTCCCCTTCTTTCCAAAAGCAGGCTTGCTCAAGGGTTTAGGGGGATGGTTTTGGCTAGGCAAGTCAGATGGAAATATTTCTTACCAAGAAAGTCACCTGAGGTCTGAACTTGATTCTGCGCTTTCCCACATGCTCTCAGATGGCCAGGTGACCAGAGCTCCCACTATTCCTATGCCCAAATACCTACTCAGGCAGAAATATTCTTCTCACTCCTATCTAATGGGGAGACTTTCTCATTTTTCTGAGAACATATTCATGGAAAACATAAACCAACTGTCGTCAAAGTTGTATGAAATCAGGAAACGGAGCGGCCGGGAGAAGGCTGCCATGTGGCCGGATGTTATGTATTTCTAATTAGTGCTATACATCTTTCAACAGCAAGTGTCCTTCTGCTGGGAAACACAACACACTGCCCTTGTTATTGTAACTGTCAGAGAAGTGCTTAAACAGATAATCTCCAGGAAAAGTGATAAACACGTCCCCTCTCCCACCAGTGTATGCGAGACGGTGCTGCCAAAGCAAAGCTGTGCTTGACGGCTCCAGGATGGCAAAGCAACCTCCTGCAGGAAATGGGAATGAAGCAGGAGGAGGGAGAGGGGGCAGGGAGGGGAGAAGAGGCAGGCCCACCTGCCTGGACCCTCTTTGTCTAGCCAAGGGACAGTGGTTCAGAACCCTCACTTCTGATTAACTCCTGGGTCAGGGAGAGAATTGGAGGCAACCAGTATCAGCAGGGATGAGGTTTGGCTGGACACAGAAAAATCTGGCAGCAATGAAACGAGCAGTTTCCCTGATGCACACAGCCTGCTTCCTGGCAAGAGGATGACAAGAGTGCTAAAGGGGAGACACAGGATGGATGACACAGAAGTCTGGTACCCTGACAGTAGCGGAGGGATTCAGAAGGCACTGGGGTCCACTAGCCATTCCAGGAGAGAGAACCAACTATTTGGTCAGCTGTTTCACTAATAGCTGGAGAAAAATGCAGGCAAGACCACTTTATTCACTGACTCCCTTCCCACCAGCTCCTCCCAAAGACAGGAAATGAATGGTCAGTCACCTCCAAACTAACACCACCTGGAGGCGATTTGTTGGCTCTTATCTTTCAGACATAAGGCTGCTTTCTCATGAGTCAGTCACCAGTCAGACACAGGGTTGGCATAGTTCCTGAGCAGCCCACCAAAACCTCCTTGTCTACAGGAAGTGGGCAGTGAGAGCATCTTTCAACTGCTGCTGTTTGGACTACAGAGTTCCCTATGGCAGTTACTGACTGAAGTGGGGTGGAAGAGGCAGTCATTGTATAAGAACCAGATAAAATCTCAGAGCAAAGGCAGAGATGTCCATGCCATCAAGGCATGACTGTATTCCCTGAGAAGTAAAATGAATGCGTCAGAAAAATCAGGCACCAATACACCCAAGCAAATTATTCATACATAAAGGCAGAACACAGGCTGACAGAAGGCCGGCCATGAATGACATATCCCCAAAGAGGGTATAGCCACAACAAAACAGAGGAGCTTGTTTCAGAGGAGCCTGAAAGGTAGTGTTTCCTCTCTAAGAGCCCCTACTGTCATGCTTGCTACTCCTTTTGGATTTTCTAGGATTGTAAAACTCTAACTTCTTTTAGTGGGTAGATGTGAAGGCAAAGGAAATCTCAGCCTAACAAAGTGATCTCTCTCATTAGTTCCAAAGTTATTTATTCATCCCAATGGTGGAGGGCATAATGGAAAATAGGATCCATCCGTAAGAAGATGATAATCTAATGAGGAAGACAGGAAGAATACACAGACTTAAATAGCTACAATTCAAAGAAGATGGAAGTAAGATACTTTCTTTCACCAGAGGGAAAAAAAATCATTTTCAGCTAGGGTATAGCAGAAAAGGTTTCACAGAAGAGAGTACTCCTGAGCAAGTATGCAGAAAACAGAGATGGAACTGGTAGGATGAAGGAGAGACTGAGTGTTGCTAAGGAGGCCATGCAGGTAGGGGCACACCAGGCACACTCCCACACTCAAACAATGCACCAGTGTGCCATATGACAGGGACCACAAAGCACTGGGCCTGTGATGTCAAAGCAAGGAACACAGACCTGACTTGGCAGGTAGTGAGGAGGGCACCCGCTCAAAATTTCCAAATGAAATACAGGTGAGTATTTTATAAAGATTAATCTAGTTAAAACATTTAGGATGGATTAGGGTAGCTGGAAAAATATAATAGGAAGGGAGTCTGGTTGGGAATCCAAGACGGCATGAACTCGTTTGAGCAGAGATAGATTATATGCAGTGTACTTCATAAATTTTATAATGCCAAGTAAATGTAATACCTTTCTTACAGGAGCTAGAAGATGGAATGGACAGAAGTGTACAGATGTGAGAAATACTGCCGAAAGAAAATCAAGAGAAGGTAGAAATGATGCGTGTGGGAGGTAAGGGATTCACTGAAAGGGGCCAAAGACTCTCACCAATAATCTCAGCAGGTTCAGAGGATCCTGAGACCTCAAAAAGGATAACACCTACCAAAGGGGGTCCAGGAAAGGGGCAGAAGTTTGGGATTGCAGAACACCTGGAGTGAGGGGAGGTATGCATCCAGGAGTCCCTAGACTCCCACCCACTTGGCTCTGAGCCACTCCTGTCTTTCCAGAACAAAGACACCTTAGGGGGTCAGAAATATTTGAGGAAGACCTTGCATAAGGAGGCCTGGGAAGTCTGAACTGGCTCTCCCTGTGGAAGCCATTAGATATTCAGCACTTCATTTGTTTCCAATTCTTGCAAGAGTGCAGCTCCAGGCTGTGGGGTGAGAGGCTCCTCTCTGACGTAATCAGGAAGCAGCTGCAAAATTAAGGAATCCCTCATGACATCATAAAAAGAGTAGATGGTTTACTGGGGAAAGTATAAAAATTAATTACATATTCCCACATGAATCCCTTCCCCTAAATCTGTACACACTCCCTCCCACCCCCATGTATTCTCTCATCAACAACATCCCAAAGCCACCTTACTGAGCAGGATACAAAAGGGAAAACAAAACTCAGGAAGACAAAGTTTTTTGATGCACCCATGGTCTGCCCCATACATTTGGAACTTAACAAGTGATACCCTGTCCTGGAATTTTTATACATATACCATGTTTCCCCAAAAGAATTATAAGCCCCTTGAAGACAAGAGCTATGTCAAGACTTCACATCCTTGAAAATTAGCGCTATGAAGGGGTTCAAAACATGAATGCTGTTCACAACAGTAGGTACACTATGCCTCTCACCTGTGAATCCTAACCAAAAACAACATGATTCCACTGTGGCCTAAAAAAATAACTAAGATATACTAAGACTTCTGTTAGGCACATAGAGAAGAGAGGGTGTGTGTATGTGTGTGTATTTATGTGTGTGTATGTGAAATCTCAAAACTTTAAAAAAGATTTGCACAGGAGGTATTATTTTCCCTCTCTGACAGTTAAGGAAACAGTCAGAGAAGTTAAATGACTTGGGACACCTGGGTAGCTCAGCAGTTGAGCGTCTGCCTTTGGCTCAGGGTGTGATCCCAGGGTCTGGGATTGAGTCCACATCAGGCTCCCTGCAGGAGCCTACTTCTCCCTCTGCCTGTGTCTCTGCCTCTCTCTCTGTCTCTCATGAATAAATAAATAAAATTTAAAAAAAAAGAAGTTAAATGACTCGCCCAAGGTCACAAAGCCATTAAGTGTCAGAGATGGGATTTGAATTCAAGTCTGTCAGCTCTTGAACCCATGCTATTCCCATACTTGGTTTTCAAATGCCTGTGATTCAAGCTACAAGCTCCAACTCTTCCTCTGCCGTTTATATGAACATGAAAACCTCAGAAACTCTCCATTGTTCTGCACAAAAAGCTCTAAGGTAACAAATATGTGGAATCTAAAATTAAAAACACTATACCATTTCGGGGCACCTGTGTGTCTCAGTCGGTTAAGAATCTGCCTTTGGCTCAGGTCATGATCCCAGGATCCTGGAATTGAGCTCCATGTGGGGCTCCCTGCGCTCAGCTGGGAATCTGCTTCTCCTCCTTCTGCATCGCTCCCCCTCCACTCCTAGACTTGTGAGTGCATGCTCTCTCTCTCTCTCTCAGATAATTAAAATCTTTAAATAAACAAATTAATTAATAAAAACACTATCTCATTTAAAATACCAAAGAAAACAAAAAACCTACATATAAAATATTAGATATTTTCAATATTAAATCTAACAAAATATGTACAGAATCTCTATGCTGAAAAATTATAAAATACCAATGGAAGAAATCAAAGACCTAAATAACTGGAGAGATTTACTATGTTCATAAGTTGGATGACTCAATATTGCAGAAAGCAATTCTCCTCACACAGACCTATAGGTTTAATGCAATTACTATCAAAATTTCAGCCAAGTTTCTTGTAGACAAAGACAAGCTTATTCTAAAATTTATATGGAAAGGCAAAGGGCTTAGGATGGTTAAAACCATTCTGAAACAGAATAACAAGTGGGAAGAATCACTCTTCCCTATTTTAAGTCAAAGAAAGGAAAGCCTTTTCTTTTTTCTTAAATATTTTATTTACTTATTCATGAGAGACACAGAGAGAGAGGCAGAGGGAGAAGCAGGCTCCATGTATGGAGCCTGATGCAGGACTCGATTCTAGGATTGTGGGATCATGCCCTAAGCCAAAGGCAGCCACTGAACCGCTGAGCCACCCAGGTACCCCGAAAGCAGAGCCTTTTCAACAAATGGTGCTAGAGCAATTAGACATCCACAGGCCAAAAAGTGAATCCAGACATAAGTCTTGCACCTTATACAAAAATTAAGTGACAATGGATCAAAGACTTAGATGTAAAACAGAAGACCATAAAACTTTTAGAAAAAAAACTGAAGAAAGTCCTCAGGACCTAGGACCAAGTGAAAAATTTTTGGACTTAATGCCAAAAGCACAATCTACAAAAGGAAAATTGAGATACTGAAGCTCATAAAAATTAAACACTTTTGTTCCGTAAAACAATGTAAGAGGGTGAAAAGGCAAATTACAAATTGGGGCAATGTATTTGTAAACTACAAAGGACTGGTATCTTTATGATATAAAGAACTCTCAAAGCTCACTGGTGAGAAAAACAATCTAATTAGAAAAATGGACAAAAGACAGAGCAGACATTTCATCATAAACAGATGAAATATAAGCGCATGAAAAGATGTTCAATATTGTTAGTCATCAGGGAAATGAAAGCTAAAAGTGCAAGACAGCACTACACATCTATTAGAATGGCTAATATAAAAAACAGTAACAACACAATACCAACAAGCTAGTGAGGATGCAGAGGATCACACATCCCTAGCTGACTGGAATGTAAAAATGGCATAGCCATTCTGGAGAATAGTTTGGCAGTTTCTTCTAAAGCTAAAAATGTACTTATGATATGATACAGCAATTATCTTGGGCATTTATCGCAGAGAAATGAAAACTTATGTGCGCAAAAATCTGTACACAAATGTTCATGGCAGCTTTATTCATAACGGCCTAAAACTGGAAACAACCCAAATGTCCTTCAATGGATGAACAGTTAAACAGACTGTGGAACATCCACGGCACAGAATACTACTCCGCCATAAAAAGAAAAGTGATGTATACAATAACTTGGATAGACCTTCAAGGAATTATGTGGAGGAAAAAAAAAAGCCAATTTCAAGAGGTTACATATTATGTGACCCCATGTATAGAATACTCTTGAAATAATGTAATTATAGAGACAGAACAGAGGTTAAGATCTGGGAACAGAAGGGGCCAGGATGTTTCTAAAGAGGTAGCCTGAGGGAGCTTTGCAGTGAGGGAACAGTTCTGCTCCTGGACTGTGTAGCAGTTACATGAAGCTACCTGTGTGATAAAATTGGATAGAACTATACATACACACAAACGTGCAACTGTATAAATGTGTAACTGGCAAAATCTGAGTAGGGTCTGTGGATTGTACCAAAGTCAATTTCATCACATTGATGTTGCACTAAAGTTACACAAGATGCTAACATTAGGGAAGGAGGGATGAAGGGACAGGACCTCTTGTGTGTGTGTGTGTGTGTGTATATATATATATATATTTTTTTTTACAACTTCCTGTGAATCTTTAATTCAAAATATGAAGTTCAAAACAAGTAAACTCCAAAAAGATCTAACCTAGGATTCCAGAAATGTTTCTCTTTTACAAAGAACAGGGCTACTTAGACATTTTGGGGACATTTTCCCAATTAGCTGATTATTCAGCACAGATCCTGCAGCCCCTGTTCCCATCTTGTGCTGCCTGGACTGAGCTACTAGAGACTACTGTGGCATCTGGACTAAGCAAGAAATTGCCAGGGGCAACCAAAAGGGAAATAAGAAAAAAGAAGGGAAAGTTTACTGAAGACAGAACTTTTGTCTAAAGAATAAGGAGTAAAACAAGAGAACTTCATTATCAAGGCTGTGACTCATTGGATCAGTAAAATCCATGTCAAGCAGCACAAAGTGAAGGTGATGAGAAAGTGAAGAAAGATGACAAGAAGAACAAATTGCAGAAGCTAAGTGATCTGTTTAAACATGTTCTTGCTGCTCAAAAAATAAGGCAAGGTATAAATCTCAAATCAGTGGTATGTGTTATCTTCAAACAAGGACAGTCAGGAGGAAAAAAGTTGCTTAAAACATGTTGCTTAGCACTGTTTTCTTCATAAATGAAACTGCTTATGCATTTTCAGCATGCAATGCTTTAGACTATTAGTCAAGATGTATATTAAGAAGTTTTCCTTTAGTTGGAAATATTAGCTTCAATACCATGTGAAACTATCTCTTTGTCAACAAATCTGTAGACCAAAGTTTAAAGTTAAAAAAAAACCCCAAAAACAAAACTTCATTAAAACAAACACTTCTCTCCAAAAGACAAAAATGAAAAGAGAAGCCAAAGAGAAAATTTTCTTCCTGGGAGAAAGTATTTATAAAACACTTATCTGACAAAGGACTATCTAGAATATATAAAGAACTCTTTCAACTTAAAAAAGTGAGCAAAGAAGATATATGGATGGCAAATAAGTGCATGCTCAACATGTACTTCTGATAAAATTCTCAACATTGTCAATCATTAGGGAAATCAAAGCCACAAATACAACTCCATATCCACTAGGATGGCTGTAACCAAAAAGAGAACAAGTGTTGCTGAGGATATGGAGTACAGGGAGTTCTCACACACTTCTTTGGAAAACAATTGGGAAGTCTCTTAAAGAGTTAAAACAAGGGATCCCTGGGTGGCGCAGCGGTTTGGCGCCTGCCTTTGGCCCAGGGTGCAATCCTGGAGACCCGGGATTGAATCCCGCGTCGGGCTCCCGGTGCATGGAGCCTGCTTCTCCCTCTGCCTGTGTCTCTGCCTCTCTCTCTCTCTCTCTGTGTGACTATCATAAATAAATAAAAATTTATAAAAAAAAAAAAAAAAAAAAGTTAAAACAAAAAATAAGTTAAAAACACTTATTTACCAAATGAGCTGGTTATACCAGTCCTAGGGATTTACTTAAGAAATATGAAATCATAAGTCCACACAAAGATTTACACTTGTATGTTTGTAGCAGTTTTATTCATAAAAGCCCCAAACTGGGGAAAAAAAAAAAAAACAACTGTCCATCAATAAGAGAATAGATAAACAAATTGTGGTATATCCATACAATGGAAGACTACTCATCAACAAAAAGAAACAAACTACTGAATCGTTCAACAACATGGACAAATGTCAAAATCATTACTGTGGAGTAAAGAAGACTGACCAAAAGACAGAGACAGAGGGAAAGAAAATACTGTCAAATTATAGAAAATGCAAACTCTTCTACAGTGACAGAAAGCAGATCAGTGGTTGCCTAGGGATTAGGAGGAAAGGTTAGGAAAGAAAGGATTACAAAGGGGCACAAATAAATTTTTGTGAGTGAAGGATATGTTCACTATCTTGACTGTGGTGATGGTTTCACAAATGTATACATATGTGGAAAATTCAGCAAATTGTACACTCTACATATGTATAGTCTGATACAAATCAATTAGATCTCAATAAAACTGTTAAAAGTTTTTTTTTTTTTTTTAAGAGAGGAATGACATTAAAAGGCCATCAATCTGACTCATCATTTAAGACTTTAAGATCATAACTTAGAGGCTGATTTGACAAAGCTGGACATCTACTGAGTGCCTAATATAAATTTGACACTCAGAAAAACCTTGCAAACTAGCATGGATATTCGCAGTTTATAGACAAGGAAACAAAGCCCCAGAGAGGATAA
The DNA here is from genome assembly GCF_011100685.1 of Canis lupus familiaris. Classification (NCBI taxonomy): domain Eukaryota; kingdom Metazoa; phylum Chordata; class Mammalia; order Carnivora; family Canidae; genus Canis; species Canis lupus. Next base: position 46,258,924 of record NC_049230.1, read on the forward strand.
GAACTTTCTTCATCAAGGTCACACAAGCTGACAAATGGCTGAGTAGAGAATTCAAACCCTTGATCTGGTTGATTCCAAAGCTCTCTATACCATTACAACACAACTGCTACCTTCTGAATGTGAGAAAATGATCTCTAAAAGTGCTAGTAGGCCTTCTCCAGAAGACATCTTGGCTTACCTTCCACCTTATATGGAGCTCTAGAGCCAAGAAGTATCCTGAGGACTTTATCAAAACATCTTGGCAAGACAGACAGCAAACCATCTCTGCTCTCTACAAGGAAAAATGAAAACACTCCTAAAGGAGTGCTTCGTTTTTTCCAGAAAATACCCATGCAATTTTAGAAATGGTACACCTATAGATTTCCTGGAGAAGGCAGGCAGGCAAAAAGGGAGGGAGGGAGGTGAGAGAGGAAGATAGAAGTGGAGTGGGGACAGAGAGAGAAGGAGGGAGGAAGGGCCAGCAGGCAACCAGTCAAAACATACTCTGGCCATTTCCACTTTAGTGTCTCTGGATTGATATTTTTGTCACTCAGAATTTCCTGCCTGATTCCAGGGTTATTCAAATATACATCCCCTCTTAGGCAAGAAGAGTTGCTACAAGCAGAATGGCATGCTGGCACCAGCTAAGTCCCTCAGGGATGGGGCCCAGGGGAAGAGGGCCTGCCATTCCAGCATCTCTTCTGAAGAGTTATAAGTAAATCTTGAAGGACAGAGTTTCTGCTTCTACACTGATTACCACAGGTTTTGTGAGGCTTGCCTCTCTCACAATGTTTGGGGGAAGCAAAGGAGAAGTAAAAAAAAAAAAAAAAAAGAGTAGCAGCTTCTTAATTACATCAAGCAGGTAACTGTCTCTAGGGAATTCTCTCAAGAGACCTGGGGTGTCTTGTGTCAGAAATTATTTAGGATTGTAGAGGAGAGGAGAAGTGAAGGAGGCTTCCTAAAAGTCATACCCAAAAGGAAACCTTTGCTGCAACAATGAGAAGGAATTAATATAGCCACAACCCTTCTGATGGAGTAGACAGGTTTGGCAGCTGATTTAGACAAACAGCTTGAAACCTGTCATTGTTAGTATGAAGCTTCAGCAGCACTTTGGGTGTCCTAAAGTAAAAGTTAATGAGAGATAATGCCTGCAGACAACCTGATTCGAAGAAAGCTTCTCTGATAGGGCAGGCAGAAGGGCAGAGAAGTGCTCAGCTTCCATTTTAACAGATTAACGCAATTTGTTTTCATTTTATGGCTTCCTGAAGCATTTTTAAGAGTATGATAGAGGGACTCCTGGATGGCTCAGTGGTTGAGCGTCTGCCTTTGGCTCAGGTCGTGATCCCAGAGTCCCAGGATCAAGTCCATCAGGCTTCCTGCATTGGGCCTGCTTCTCCCTCTGTCTATGTCTCTGCCTCTCTCTCTGTGTCTCAAATGAATGAAAAAAAAAGTATGATAGAGTTTACAAACAATGCTAAAATAAGACAATTCTGAGAAAGGTAGGACACAGAGGTACCTAGGATAGGAAGGATCTCTTAGACTCCTTCTGAGAAGCTTCTAGAATGCAAAGATTAGAGCCATCAAATAAATCTTGAGGAGCCAGTATTAAAAAATGAGGTCAATATTAGACATAATTCTTGGGTAGATTTCTTGTGAATATCCAAATCTGCACATTCATCCTGCTCTGGTCTAGCAACTCACTCTAAAAAGTTCCTCAAAGCTTTATAATCTAAGATCAATGCCCAAACTAGATTGAGCAAGCAATGACTTCATCCAACTCCATCCACTGCAAATGGTGTAGTTTTAAAGTAGAATGGAGGTCAACAGAATAATAGCCAAATAAAGCAGTTAAGCCAAGGAAAGGTAGCATTTGATGAAGGTGACCAGAAATCCAATGAGGCATTAGCTAGTCCTCTGACTCAGAAGCTCTAGAAAGGATGTCCCCTTTAGTAAATAGCCCTTCCAAATTTGTAATCAGTTGGCTGATTGGTTAATTTGTCAACAATATAAACTGAAACCTATAAACATTATTTTAAACTAAATTTAATTGTTTTTTTTTTACATTTATTCTTTTATGCCTCACCCCACAAAAGACTTTTGACAACTTAGAGCAAAATCATCTACTATTAAATAACATTAAAGTAGAAGTAGAAAATTAGGATGGAAGAAAAAGGAAAATGCAAACATGCCTATCATGTGCCATGAGTGAACTTAAAATTTACCTCTGATTTTCCTGGCCGCCAAAGCAAAAATGGAAACACCAACAATTGTACAGTTGCCATTATTGGAAAAGGAGAAATAGATCAGTTACTTAGAAAAAACAAATTTTTTCTCAGCACTGAGTTCTAAAATCATTCTTTTTTTTTTAAGATTTTATTTATTTATTCATGAGAGAGAGAGAGAGAGAGAGAGAGAGGCAGAGGGAGAAGCAGGCTCCCTACAAGGAGCCCAATGTGGGACTCGATCCCAGACCCTGGGATCATGCCCTGGACCAAAAGCAGACGCTCAACTGCTGAGCCACCCAGGTGTCCCTAAAATCATTCTTTTAACATGGATTCTATGCAAGGGATACTGTATGAAAAACATGAAGAATAATTTTGAAAGGTCTTTATAGCACATGGCTTTATACTACATACTGTTAAAAAATACCCAAGAAAAATTGGGGATCCCTGGGTGGCGCAGCGGTTTGGCGCCTGCCTTTGGCCCAGGGCGCGATCCTGGAGACCTGGGATCGAATCCCACGTCGGGCTCCCGGTGCATGGAGCCTGCTTCTCCCTCTGCCTATGTCTCTGCCTCTCTCTCTCTCTGTGACTATCATAAATAAATAAAATAAAAAAAAAAATACCCAAGAAAAATTATCCTGAAGTTATTTACGTAAGTATCACTATCTAACAATGTTTTACCAAAAGCACAGATACAGGAATATTTTATATACTGATAGTATATAGTACTTAAAGAAAATCCTTAAAATTCAGTTAAAATAATAACTAAGTTAGGAGATGATGATTCTTATTTCAAAACAATCCATATAGGGTTTCTTTAAGTGGATAGACCCCTGATGTCCAATGCATTTGTTTGCCCAACATTTAGTCTGACAGAAAGACTGTGAGAGTCACAGAAACCCAAGTATAAGTGGTATATGCAACTGATGACTAAAGACTGAATGAAGTATTCTAATATCTAAAGAAAAACCCTAGATGAATGAGAAAGTGACATGTGCTATCACATGCTATAAAAGATTCTTGTTTTAAAGGACCAAATGAGGGGATCCCTGGGTGGCTCAGCAGTTTAGCACCTGCCTTTGGTCTAGGGCATGATCCTGGAGTCCCGGGATTGAGTCCCAGATCAGGCTCCCTGCATGGAGCCTGCTTCTCCCTCTGTGTCTCTACTTCTCTCTCTCTCTCTCTCTCTCTCTCTCTCTATCTCTCATGAATAAATAAAATCTTTAAAAAAAAAAAAAAAAAAAGGACCAAATGACCAAATGAGGGCACCTGAATGACTCAGCAGTTGACTATCTGCCTTTGGCTCATGTTGTGATCCTGGGACCCTGGGATCGAGTCCCGCATAGGACTACCTGCAGGAAGCCTGCTTCTTGCTTTGCCTGTGTCTCTGCCTCTCTCTCTGTGTCTCTCATGAATACATAAATAAATGATATAATTTATAAAATAAATATATATAATTATATAGATACAAATATAGATGCATAGATATTAAAGGGGAATTGTCTAATTTGTAAAATTCAATTTCTGCATTTTGGAGATATTTCCAAAACAAAAAGTTTAAGGGCATGCTATGAAGCAGAGATTTATTTATTTTTTATTTTTTTAATTTTTAAAAAATATTTTATTTATTTATTTATGAGAGACATGGAGAGAGAGAAAGAGAGGCAGAGACACAGGCAGAGAGAGAGGCAGGCTCCATGCCGGGAACCTGATGTGGGACTCGATCCTGGGACTCCAGGATCGCGCCCTGGGCCAAAGGCAGGTGCTAAACCGCTGAGCCACCCAGGGATCCCTGAAGCAGAGGTTTATTTATTTATTTATTTTTTTATTTATTTATGATAGTCACAGAGAGAGAGAGAGAGAGGCAGAGACACAGGCAGAGGGAGAAGCAGGCTCCATGCACCGGGAGCCCAACGCGGGATTTGATCCCGGGTCTCCAGGATCGCGCCCTGGGCCAAAGGCAGGCGCCAAACCACTGTGCCACCCAGGGATCCCCTGAAGCAGAGATTTAAAAGCTAAATTTAATATTTGAACATTGGTACAGAGAACAAAGCTCTATAATTCTGGGATTAGCACTCCCTACACAACAGTTTTTAAGCACCAATTCAACTTCATTTTCTTGGTGAGATATCCTACATTTGGAGGACAGAATTGATCTGCTTCTACCTAGTTCAAAAGACCTAACAGATTTATTTATAGAACACTGCCTTACTTCTTTAAAAGGACTACTAAACATCAGAGGAGAAATAATTGAAATAAAGAACAGAAAAACAAAAGATTGACTAAACTAAGAGTTGTTTCTTTGAAAAGATAAACAAAATGGAACAAACCTTAGCTAGTCTAACCAAAGAAAAAGATAAATGACCCAAATCAACAAAATCATACATGAAAAAGAGACAATACAGTGATACCACAGAAATTCAAAGGATTATGAGAGGCTATTTGCCAACAAACTGGACAACCTAGAAGAAATGGAAAAATTCTTAGAAACCTACAACTTACCAAGATCAAATCAGAAAGAGATAGAAAATCTGAATAGATCAATTACTAGCAAGGAGACTCAATCAGCAATCAAAATCTCCCAGAGCAAAGAAAAGCCCAGGACCACATCACTTCACTAGTAAATTTTACCAAATATTTATGGAAGAATTAACACCAATCCTTCTTCAAACTGTTCCAAAAAACCAAAGAGGAGGGAACACTTCCAAATCCATTTTATGAGGCCAGCGTTATCCTGATACCAAAACCAGAAAAGAATACTACTAGAAAAGAAAACTACAGGCCAATATCCCTGATGAATACAAATGCAAAAAATCTCAGTGAAATACTAGGAAATAAAATTTGGCAGCATACTAAAAGGATAATTCATCATGATCAAGTCAGATTTATCCTGGGGAAGCAGGGATGGTTCAACATATGCAAATCAATGTGATACATCACATTAACAAAAAAAAAGAAAAGAATCATATAAATATTTCAAGAGATGCAGAAAAAGCAATAAAGAGATTCAATTACCAGCCATGATACAAATTTTTAATAAATTAGGCATAGAATTCTGGCACATATCTCAACATAATAAAGACCATATAATGACAACCCTGGCTAACATCATACTCAATGCTGAAAGAATGAAAGCTCTTCTTCTAAGATCAAGAACAAGACAAGGGTGCCCATTCTCACCTTCCTATTCAGCATAGTACTGGAAATCCTAGCTAGATCAATTAGGCAAGAAAAGGAAATAAAAAGTATCAGAATTAGAAAGGAAGTAAAAATATCTCTATTTGTAGAAACAGGATTTTATTATAGAAAAATCCTAGACTCAACCAAGAAACAGATCTAATCAATGAATTCAGTAAAATTGCAGGATACAAATTAACATACAAAAATCAGTAGCATTTCTATAGCACAAACAATAAAATTTCTGAAAAATAAAAAATAAATTGATCCCATTTATAATAGCATGAACACAATAAAATACTTAGGAATAAATTTAACTAAAGAGGTGAAAGACCTCTATGCTGAAAACCTAAGAAAATGATAATAGGGATAGGACATAAAAAATGGAGGGCAGCCCCGGTGGCGCAGCGGTTTAGCGCCGCCTACAGCCCAGGACGTGATCCTGGAGACCCTGGATCGAGTCCCACATCAGGCTCTCTGTATGATGCCTGCTTCTCCCTCTGCCTGTGTCTCTGCCTCTCTCTCTCTGTCTCTATGAATAAATAAATAAAATCTTAAAAAAAAAAAAAGGGAAAGGTACCTCATGTTCATGGATTGGAAGAATATTGGTAAAATGTCAACTATAGATTCGATGCAATGCTTATCAAGATTCCATTTTTTAGAGAAGTAGAAAAAAAAAACCTCCTAAAATTTATATGGAACTGCAAAAGACCCCAAATTGGCAAAGAAATCCAGAGAAAAAAGAACAAAGCAGGAATGATCACATTTCCTGATTTTAAGTATACAATAAAGCTACACTCATCAAAACAGTGTGGTATTGGCATAAAAACAGATGAATAGATCAATGGAACAGGATTGAGAACCCAGAAATAAGCCCAAGCATATATGGTCAAGTAATATTTGACAAGAAAGCCAAAAATACCCAAAAGAAAAAAGATAGTCTCTTCAATAAATGGTGCTAATTGGATATTCACATATAAAGGAATGAAACTGGATCTGTATCTTAACACCACTCACAAAATTAACTCAAAATGGATTAAAGAGGGGCACCTGGGTGGCTCAGTGGTTGAGCATCTGCCTTTGGCTCAGGTTGTGATCCCAGAGTTCTGGGATCAAGTCCCGCATCAGGCTCCCCACAGGGAGCCTGCTTCTCCCTTTGCCTATGGCTCTGCCTCTCTCTGTATGTCTCTCATGAATAAATAAAATCTTTATTAAAAAAATGCACTAAAGACCCCCCAAAATGGATTAAAGACTTAAATGTAAGACCTGAAACCATGAAACTCCTGGAAGAAAACACAGGAACAAAACTCCTTGATGTTCCTGTAATAACAGTATATGTAATAAGGAATTAATATCCAAAACAGAAAAAATTCATTAAAAAATAAATTACATTAAAAAAAAATAGGGGTGTTTGGGTGGCTCAGTCAGGTAAGTGTCAGCCTTCAGCTCAGGTCATGATCCCAGGGTCCCAGGATTGAGCCCTACTGTGGGCTCCTTGCTCCAAGGGGAGCCGGCTTCTCCCTCTCCCTCTGCCTGCCACTCTGCCTACTTGTGTGCATGCTTGCACGTGTGCTCACATTCTTTGTCAAATAAATAAATAAACAAATAAATAAATAAAATCTTTTAAAAAATTTTAAAAACTCATACCACCCAATAGCTAGCTAAATAAATAAATAAATAAATAAATAAATAAATAAATAAATAAATAAAACGACTAAAAAATGGGCAAAGGACCTAAATGGACATTTCTCCAAAGAAGATATACATGAAAAGATGTTCTACATCACTAGTCATTAGTGATGCATAGAGAAATGCAAATTAGAACTACAATGAGATATTACCTTATGCCTGTCAGAATGGCCAACATCAAAAAGACCAGATATAAGAAACATGGATATGGACATGGAGAAAAAGGAACCCTTATGCACTCTTGGTGGTATTGTATATTGATGCAAACACTATGGAAACAGTACAGAGGATCCTCAAAAAATTAAAAGTAGAACTATCATATGATCCAGCAATTCTACTTCTGGGAAAGCTGCATACCCATAGGTAATGAAAACACTAACTCAAAATGATACTTGCATGTTTATAGCAGCATTATTTACAATAGTTAAGACATGGAAACAACCTAAACGTCCATCAATAGATGAATGGATAAAGAAGTTGTAGTGTGTCTGTGTGTGTAAAATGGAATATTATTCAGCATAAGAAAATGGAAATAGGAAATCCTGCCATTTGTGACACGAATGGACCTAGAAAGGCATTATGATAAGTGAAATAAATCAGAGAAACCAAATACTGTACAGTTTTACTTATATGTGAAATCTAACAAAACAAAACAAAACAAAACAAAAAAACAAAAAAAAAAAACAAAACCAAAAAAGAAACAACAAAAACAGCACTCATAGAAAAAAGATGAGACTTGTGGTTACCAGAGGTGAGGGATTGGGAAGCAGGAAGGATGAAGCAGGAGATCAAAAGGTAAAAATTTCCAGTTGTAAGATAAATAAGTGATAGGAATGTTATGTACAACCCAATGACTATAACTAACACTGCTGTATGATTTATAGGATAAGTTGTTAAGAAATCCTGGGCAGCCCAGGTGGCTCAGCGGTTTAGCAACGCCTTCAGCCCAGGGCGTGATCCTGGAGACCTGGGATCAAGTCCCACATCGGGCTCCCTGCATGGAGCCTGCTTCTCCCTCTGCCTTGTGTCTCTGCCTCTCTCTGTGTGTCTCTCATGAATAAATAAATAAAATCTTAAAAAAAAAAAAGAAAAGAAGTCCTAAGAGTTCTCATCACAAGGATATATTTTATTTTTCTTTTATTCTTTTTTTTTCTTACTGCATGTTTATGAGAAGACAGATGTTCACGGAACCTATTGTAGCAATCATTTCACACCTGTAAATCAGACCATCATGCACTACACTTTAAACTTATGCAGTGATATATATCAATTATTTCTCAATAAAACTGGAAAAAAATTAAAGAGCAGGGGCACACCAAAAGATAGTGAATGACAATAGCCAAGAAGAAATAAAATGATAAACTTGCCTTTTTAGCCCCAAATGGCCATTCTTCCACCCTTACTCTCCAAAGCCCACCTCTCTCCTCCCCATTATCTAAGTCCTTTCTTCCAATTCTTTCTCCCTCCTAGCCTCCTCCATCTTTTCTCGACATTTTTTTGTCACCACTCCTCCTCCCTCTCCTGCAACTCCTTGCTCAGCCCTGCTGTGTTCACAGCCCTGTGCTGCCTGGGGACAAGGTGACAGACAGCATCCTTCACTGGTTCTGTCCCAAATATCATTCTGCCTTCTCAATCCCACAGGTCCTCAAAAATCAGGAACTAAAAAAGAGATTCCATGAATAGAGAAATTCTGGAATTAAGAATCAAACTATGCAAACAAGAGTTTCCGTCAGAGTCCAGCTGAGCTTTTGAAGACCACCAATCAGCAGAAGGAGAGGACAGAGCAGTTTATCTTCAACCACTTGACACTTGGTGTTTTGAAGAAGGTCAGGGCTAATTTGGAGGTATGGAAACCACTACACCAGTCAGAGCTGTGAAGCCCAACCCAAAACCATTTCCATCTGTCCTCTGAGTGTGCAGGTGATCCCTGACCTACCTTGACCTTTCAAGAGAAGATTTCCAGGTCACCTGTAGGACAGACTCTTAATAAGCATCTTTCTAGTCTTTCCCTGTCATCCCTCCCATCACCAGCCCCTCCTCCTCTGCCATTTCTGTTCCCTCTCACATTGTCATCATCTTCCCTCTTCACTCCACTTACCCCTTCTTTAGGCCAAGTCAGGAATCGAGAGAAATGCAATTCAGTTGGTTCTCAAGGTCAGAGGACATGCAGAGTCTACCTCTGAATTAGCTTCCAATAAAAGGGTCCCAGGGCCAGTTATGCATTCCAGTGTTTCTTAAATAACTTTCTGAAAAAATAAACGCAAGATGGGAACTCTCCTCCTTCTTCCCCCACCCAAAAAAACCTGTACTGTGCTGCCTAATAGGCCTCCTCTTCTATCTGTAACACACACCAGGCACATGGCTCAGAGCTGTCCTAGCACAGGATTCACAATTCATCAAGCTTCTCTCACTAGGCTGGAAATCCCACTATGGCAGGATCTGCAGTACAGACTCCAGTAATTTCCAAGCACTTCTCACAGGGCCTAGTCATCAGAGATAATCTGCTCTGGGTAGTACTTCACTAAGTCCTGGATCATTTCCTTATTCACACAGTCAGCCTTTACTAAGTGGCTACTATATGCAAGGCTCAGTGTTAGGGATTTTGCTTTCAAAAATGATTCAGACACAAACTAGACCCCCAAGGAGCTGAAATCTAGTAGGATTCACACATGTAGTTAATTAACTATAAGTCAAAAAAGAAAGTGAAAAATATCTTAAGATGTAAAGATAATGTATGAAATGATATGAATGAGGAAATTCACTGCTACATAGGTTTGGACAGGAAACAACCTACATGTCCATGAATAGAGAATTTCTTAAATAAGTTATAGGATATACATACAATGGAAGAGATAGTCATTGAAAAGGGTGAGAGAACTCTATTTGTAAAGAGGCATTACACAAAAATAATATAATAATTAATTTGCCAGGAAGGGGAGAAAGTTGAAGAGCAAGAAATCTGCAGAAGGAAGCAGAGGAGAAGATAACAGTTTTGCTGGTTCCAGTCCATTCTATAGGCCTGGCTATATCCTTGTCCTCAAGTTCCTTGTGATACATTTCTTTTCTTGTTTAAGCTATTTCAAGATGGTTCTTGTTTTCTTTTTCTTTCTTTTTTTTTTTTTTTTAAGATTTTATTTATTTATTCTTGAGACACACACACACAAACAGAGAGGCACAGATACAGGCAGAGGGAGAAAGCAGGCTCCATGCAGGGAGCCTGACATGGGACTTGATCCCGGGTCTCCAGGATCACACCCTAGGCTGAAGGCAGCACTAAACCACTGAGCCACCTGGGCTACCCGGTTCTTGTTATTTTCAAACACTCCTAACGTATAGGGTAAAAAAAGGAAAAAAAAAAAAAAGTGGGTTTGGCATTTGTCAAAGGTCATCAAACTGAACACTTAAAATCTATGCATTATTGTTCTATGTGAATTATACTTCAACTTAAAAATATGGGACTCCCTGGGTGGCTCAGTGGTTGGGCACCTGCCTTTGACTCAGGTCGCGATCCCGGGATCCAGGATCAAGTCCCGCATCTGGCTCCCTGTGAGGAGCCTGCTTCCCCCTCTGCCTATGTCTCTGCCTCTCTCTCTCAGTCTGTGTGTCTCTCATGAATAAATAAATCAATCTTAAAAAAAAAAAAAAAAAAAAGAAAGAAAGAAACAGTGAGGCCGAGATAGCCTGAGTATATGGAGGACACTGGTACCAATAACAGAAATATCATAACATAGGAGGAACCATTCTGATGGGGGAGGAGGTGATTTAGTGCACTGACCAGCACTAAAGTACTCATTCTCCCAACTACCAGGAGTGTTGGCAGTAGATCTCAGCTGATCCCTTTCCCCAACTTGCTCTCAGCTGAAGAAAAGCCCTTCCCCAATGTCATTCCCCCTGCTCAGGAATAATACCTATCCATTTGCTGATTGATGGAGGGGGTATAAAAGGGTATAAAGATCCAGCCCCTTTAGTCCAATTGGGACTACTCTGAAGAGCTCCTTATAGGACTAGCAAAAGCCTTTGTTATAGCTGTAGTGTAGTTCAACTTCTCCCTGTGGTCTATCCTATTTCTTCCATGCACCCTCAGGTACTGACCCTGAGGGCATTCCCCAACCAGCTTCCTGGGCATGCAAATCTACATCTCAAGAGTTTTGTTCCTGGGAAATCTGGCTTGCAACACATGAAAAATAGGATGCATATATTTTTAATAAGCTTGAGATTCCAGGTGACAATGTCTAGAAGAGTAGAAATGTGGGCTAAAGCTCAGGAAAAAGATCTAGGCAGGAAAGAGATTTGGGAGCAATCCACTGAGAGGTGACAAGTAAAACCATGAGATTTTACAATACACCAATAGGGAAAAGATTGAAGACAGGAAGGCCAAGATGATATCTTTAGTCAGTCCTGATACTTAGGATGAGAAAGGGAAGACCCAAGAAACAGGTGAAGAAGGGGAGAACAGAGAGGATACAGAGTTATGAACAATAAAAGCTATTTCTGGAAAGTCTGCAGTCAACAAAGGCAAATCCTACCCAAAAAGCTAAGAAGAATGAGACACAGAATGGATTCTTAACAAACTCTTGTTAACTGAAATGAATGGGACATACAGCCTGCAAGATGCTCAGCTTTTTGTTGGATTGTCTTTGGCAGCTTCTGTCCAATATAGGCACAGAATCTATCCATATGCCCTGGAGCAGACCCACTGTTAGGCTGGCAAGCAAAGTAAAGTTGAAATGGTACATAAACCTTAGCTACATAAACCTTAGTGAACCAATGCAGAGTTGAGCTGCTTGAGCAATGTGGAAGAAACTCCCTTCTGAAAGGCTTTTTCAAGAACATTCCCAGGGATCATCTGAATAAACAGCCAGGATCCTTGAGAAGGATCATGTCTTTATGGACCAAATTCAAACTTCAGTCAAACCCACAGATGTTTAAATATATAGAACTGATTCTAACTTTTTTTTTTTTTTTGGCATTGGCCTATAAGTATAAAAAGAGTGATGCCATCATTTATAGACATTAGCAACATCATCACTGCTTTGAATACAAATAAGCAAACTCATCTTAGCCATGCTATTTTAAAGTAAATAACAACCACACAAACAGGTGTTATTTGACCTTCAGTCCTTGGCTGGAGTAATAAACAGAAAGATTTACCTTCTATGAACAGAAGGAATTTACCTTCTGCTTCTGTGCACAACAAAGCTATGCGATATTCATCCCTGACTCACTAACTTTCTCTGTTTTCATCTGGGTGGCTGGGGGGATCTCCACATCTACATCTCTTGCCCCAACTCCTCCCGCCCAACTTGCAGTCAAAGGCCATGGCACAAAGCATCGTGGACTCCCCAAGAGCCAGTGTGGATATTTTTCCTGCAGAGATCTACAAACCTGTGAGAGTCCCAAAAGTCAGCACCAATTTCAAATCTGATCGGCATCTCTGAAAGTCACAGTTACCATACAGCTGAATAAAATATTTTTTCATAAATTTAACGCCAGCATGTCTGTGTTTGGAAACTTTGGAAATACATGTTGTATGGTTTACTGCACTGGAAAAGGTGCCAACAGACTTTCAAAGGAAGGGAAGTGTATAACTGTTTCCTTTCAAATGCATTTTCCAATGGGATCCATTCAGGGAAAAGGCTGGAACTAACTAAAACATTATTAAAAACTGTTATGGAAAGAGACAGGGAGATGGAAAAAGATAGACTCAAAAAAGTGAAATACATAAGCAAGAGTGAGACAGACATACAAGGAAAAAGAAAGGGGATCTGGGCAGAAAGACAGGTTGGACAGGGAAATGGGGTGAGATGGAGTTTTGTCTGGCAGTTGCTGCTCGTGGTCTCATATTGTTGCAGATCAATCGATCAGGGCTGCAGTGCTGCTGGCCCAGTGGCACAAGACAAACCACAGAATTGGCTTTCAGTTCGGCACTTGCGAACTGCTGACCTTCAGTTTTCAAACCAAAAATATTCTTTGGGAAACAGTAATACCAGGTTCAGCCCAACCAGCCAAGCAAAAACAAGGACTACTAACCTGAAGTAACATCCTATTTAGTTACATCAGGCACCAACCCTTCAGAGGAATCAACCTGGAAGTCTGCAAACCTGCAACCACACCCCACCAAAACTAACTCCAGGTTCTGACTCAACCAACTAGGCAAGGATAACCAGAAATGCTAAAACAAGTGGCATGGTGTTTCAAAGTTGGCTTTACTAGGCCCTACTAAAGCAGGACAGCCAGTCTTCACTCACAGAGCCAGAGATACAGCAATTCTTTCTGAGGTCACATGTGCATGACTCCAGTGGAATCTGCATGCAATGCTTAGGGCAGGGTTTGGCATAACTTACAAAGCCATTACATTTCTAGACAAAGTATTAACAGTTTGTAGCGAATGAGTATTTTGTTTGTTTTTTGCTAAAGTCATCTAAGCTAGGGTGATGCTAAAATTTATCTCCCAAAGTGGGATATTTCTGAGAACAAAAGGATGTGCTATTAATAATTCATAAACAGGGTCTATCTCTGGGCAAACCAGGACTTACCGTCACCCTAGCCTAAGCCTAAGCCATAAGAAAAAAAGCCATAGCTTTTTTTCTCCCTGGGTCAGTATTATAAAATTTTAGCTCACAAGAATCTTTTTTAAAAAGCCAGGACTGAGCAGCCCGCGTGGCTTAGCAGTTTAGCACCGCCTTCAGCCCAGGGCGTGATCCTGGAGACCCGGGATTGAATCCCATGTCAGGTTCCCTGCTTGGAACCTGCTTCTCCCTCTGCCTGTGTCTCTGCCTCTTTCTCTCTCTCTCTTTCTCTGTGTCTCTCGTAAATAAATAAATAAAATATTAAAAAAAAAAAAAAAAAAAAAAGCCAGGACTGCTCCTGATTAGTGCCAAAGCACTTTCTCTTTGAGATCCTCCAATGGAGAGGTAAACAAATCAATTAAGTTAACTGCAAAAACTAACAAGAAAGATTGAGCTGACAATCTAGGATTCTAGAGAAGCTAAAAATTCCAGGCAGCAGCTTCAGGGGAAAAGGGAAATGTGCCACAGATGGAGCTGTTGAGGCTGATCCACCAGACCTCTCAGTGCTGGGTCCTGGTGCCTCAGCCAGCTTCAAACAGCCGAATGGAGGGCGGGCAGACCCTGGTGCAAGTTTGCTGAGTTCCAGGCCATCATTCTTGAGGGTGTAATAACCATGGGCTGTAGCACACATGTTGAGGGATGAGGGAAAAAAATAAACAGAGAGACAAAAGAATGAGGATGCACTGCCAATTTCAATTGTGCAGCTTTTATTTTTAAATGCTTATCAAGCTGAGAGAGAGCAGAGTTCTTGGAAAACAAGGTTTCCTTTTTTCCAATGCCAGCGTAAAACACCCTCAAGGACGGGCACTGCACAGACTGTAACAACAAGGAACGCAGCTCTGCATCTCCCAGCAGCCAGTCCGCCTGGGTCTCACGCCGCTCTGATTTCGGCTCAGCTGAGAACTCAAAATAACAGGCCCACTGCCTCTGGTAAAAACTGCTCTTTTTAAATTTTTTATTAATCTCTAAACTGGCTGTGTTAGAGTTATAGCCCATTACCTACCAACTCTCTTCACTAATAAAATAAATTTGTAAAAGGCCTAATTACTACTTTTACTGAACTATACTGCCTGGGGATCAAGTACAGGAAGCCAAGGGCTCAACTAGTTAGTTGTCAGTGAGGGGAAGATGGGGAGGGGATCAGGAGAAGACCTGGAGTTACCAGCAGGAGAGAACCGGAGGTCTACAGACAAGCCTCAGAGCCCATGCCCGAAACGAAACAAAAGGGCACTAACCCTGTTCTGTTTCTAAACAGCACCAGGAAGATCCATGCCATCATGGATTTGGGGAGGCCTGTCACGAGTTACATAGGCCTATGCTGCCCACACCCCAGCTGAGTACAAAAAGAGAACTGCAGTCCAACACAGATGGACCCTGGCTGGACTATCAAAAGAAAGCCTGGAGAGTCTGACCAGTAAGGAAACAAACAACCATTCTTCCCACCTATCCCACTCCACCCTTCCACCCCAATCCAGACCCCAAGGGGGAAAAAACAAACAAACAAACAAAAAACAACAACAGGCAATTAATTGCACAATGCTGTATCATGAAGGCGAGGCGGACTACAACAACTTCTGGGCTGTGCCCTGCACCTCATCCCAGAACACTGATTACAAGCTGGAGACGTTATTCACGTGCCGAGCCAGGCAGCCCCTCATCTAGGCTGGTGCTGAGAAGTCTGACTAGAAGCCAGCAGTCAACTCTGACATACTCATTTTTAACAAGAGGTGTGTATTAAACAGACTAGTCCAACTTCAGACAAAGAGTAAGGACAAAACGTGACCTTCATTCTTAATTGTTCACAAAGAACTCTTCTAGGCAAATCCCATACATCTCTTGGACTTTAACAAACAGTATTTCTCCTTGAGAGAACACTAAAAAAAAAAAAAAAAAAAAAAAATCAACCACTGCCAAAGAACCTCTTTTTAAAATAATACTGATAAGAAAACCTGCTATGGCAGGTGGGTTAAACCTGTAGCAAAAACCCTTTGGGAAATGAACAGAATGGAACATGGTATTTCACTGAGGCAGAGAGGTCTGCAGTTACTCTCTGCCTGCCACATGTCTCACCCTAAAGAACTGAGGAATGCTCTCAACAGGAAAAACATAGCAGCAAATGCTGTGATACCAAAGCCACAACTCCATGGGCCCCTGGAGCCTCTCAAACTAAGTTGCCAGCTAGGGAGCTAACACTAGCTTTGGATAAAATGCAGCTCTGGTAGAGTAATTAATTTTTTTCTTAACTGGGATTACATTAATTTTCAAGGACTAATGGAGTCCAGCTGTAATGGGAAGAGCGGCTGCCGATGCACAAAGGCACTTGTGCGTACAACATTATAAACACACACATACACACACACACACACACACACAGACCTATAAAAAGGATCCACTATAACAGGATATTTTTAGTTTCTACAATGCTGCACTAAAAATATAGCCCCGGCTGATACATCATGGCAGAACTATTCTCTCTCTGTCCCTTCAGGAACAGTTTAAAACATTTATTTTTGTTTCCTTTTGTGATGGTCAGAGTAGAGAGAAAATAGCAGCTCATTGATAAGAGGAAACGAGAGAGACATGAAAAATTGAAAACTACCTAAAAACTCATGGAGAGGTTTATTTTATTAGTTCTTAATAAATATCTTGCAGATTTCCTCAGGAAATACACCAGATCACATGTAAAATAGTTTGATACTGATGTCAACTGCATCAACATATGAAGTCTATTAGGGTGAAGCCGCAGCAGGGTGATCAGCGTGCTGAAAAACTCCACAGTACTTGGGGGGGGGGGTATCTCACGGCCTTCCAAATTCTTCGAGAGGTAAAAAAGTCAGCCAAGACGCAGAGAGAGAGAAAGAGAAAAAAAAAAAAGATCCCACATCCTGCTTTCAGCTGCCAGCAATGTGAAGTGCCCAGAGATTAATTCTACGTCTGGCCTGGAAATGTGACTTTAAAGCATGAGGGAGGGGAGTTGTGGGGGGTGGGGGTGAGGAGGAAAGAGGAAAGAGAAGGGTAGGCTAACTGAGGCTGGCAGTAGGCCACCAACCCCCTCCCAAGCCATGTTTCAATGTAGACAGAAGTAAACCCCAATAGACAGCAGCGCCTCAGCCTGCCAGGCCCTTACACCAGCTGCAGCGCATCTCGCTCTCTGCACTCAGGCCCAAGTGCAGATGTTCCCTACAGCATCACTTCCGTTAGACTTTCTTTTAAAGAAATAGCACACATATGTGGAGGTATTTCCACCACTTTCTAACAGGACTCTCTTTGCCTTTAAGGGCCTCAAAGTGAGGGCAAAAACTCTGACAGCAGGTACGACAGTAGCTGAATAAGCTGCTCTAGTCTCCCTTGCAAAGGAGCACCAGTAGCTAAAGAGCATTAGTTAATTAGTAGCAATTTCTTTATAAATTTGGCTTCCTAATGTCTTCAGAGGAAGAACCTCCATAGTATGGGGCTAGAAAAAAGGGGGAAAAGTATATCACAGATTCTAATTTGGGTTTCTCAAAGCAGTCTCCTATATAGTATTACCATCTCAGAGTTCTCTGATGGCTTTATTATCATGGAGCCTGCATAAGGCAGTTTAAAAAAATATAAATATAATTTTTTATATAAATTTCTTAAACTCATTATATATAAACTCACATATAAATATAATTTAAATGTAATTTCTTCTATGCCTAAACTCCTTTTACACAACCCCAAACCTTGACAAGTTAGCCAATCAATGGATCATTATTGATTAAGTGCCTAATTTTGAAATCTGCCTTCAACACTGTTAGGGCTTTGATAAAATACTATATAGTCTTTCATCCTCATAGAGTACATACTCTAGTTGAGAAATCTATGCATTTTATAAAGATAAAATAATTGCATTTTCTAGAATAGCTGAATATTCTCTACTTGACCTATCAGGTTGTTGGTTCCTCTGGAATGAAAGAAGAGGGTTAGGAGGATCAGCAATGTCAAAGGAAACAAAAGTTGGTAAACCTTCAAAACCAAGCTGCTTAGTTTGAAATTCAAAGTTCAAAAGAGAAAATCATCTCCCCTTAAGGGAAGGTGAGAAATACTAGCAAATCAGTGGCAAACATACCATAGCATTTTAAAATTTTTTACTTAAATTCTAGTTAGTTAACATACAATGTAATATTGGTTTCAGTAGTAGAAATCAGTGGTTCATCATTTACATCCAAAACCCAGTGCTCATCAAAACAAGTGCCCTCCTTAATACCCATCACCTATCTACCCGCCGACGTCCCACCATTACCCTCCATCAACTCTGTTTGTTCTTGCTCATTAAGGTTTTCAGGGTTTGTTCCCCTCTATCTCTTTTCTCCCCTTCCATATGTTCATGTTTTGTTTCTGAAATTCCACATATGAATTAAATCATATCATGTTTGTCTTTCTCTGACTTATTTTGCTTAGCATAATACACTTTAGCTCCATTCACATTACAAATGGCAAGATTTCATTCTTTTTGACAGCTCAGTAATATTCCATTGTATGTACATGTGTGTGTATATAAGAAGGTTTCATTCATTTACTACTTCTTAAATGTCTTCTTTGCACAAGGTACTAGATGTAGAAACAGACTGAGAAGTGGTTAAATAATCTGCATAATACAGCAAATAACACAATCACAATTAGAACCTAGTTTTATCTAACTTCATTTTTTGTCATTACAATTTCGAAAACAATTTCTTACAAAAATATTGTGATTACAGAAAACAAAAAAGCAAGAGAAAACAAAATTTTAAACACTCATTAATTCCACCACCCTAGAGAATCATAATTAAGTTTTGACGTACACCCATCAGTCTTTTTAAATAAATGTATGTACAGTATGTGTAATGTTACAAAAATGTGATTAATTACAAAGTTCATAACCACAACAGCACATGACTTTCAGAGAAGAGAGATTATATTTTTGGTAGATGGCCGCATCCCCAAGATCAATCACCCAGAAAGAGGAATGTCATGACCTGACTCCATACAAGGCAACGTACAACTGTTCCACCCTTATACCTTCCTCTGAATTCCTTAAACCAAAGAAATGTCAAAAATATATCATTATCCTCTACCCTTCTCTTGCACATCCCTAACCCTAGGACAGTCAGGTACACTGACTAACTCAGCAGAAATGCTGCTCTCAAAGCCAAGACTCACCAATGAAAAGGGCCATCAGAAATATAGGAAACAGCTGTATTGAAAATGTCTCTGGCTGAGTACAATCCCATGTGCTGGTGGGTCAAAGGCCCCTATTGGCACAGCCATACTCCCTTAGTACTCAGCTCCAATGATGGTTTATTCCAGGAGTTTTTACTCCAAAAGAAAGATGTACTTGCTTCCTCAGTAGTAATAGTCTATTAATGCACAGATGATTCATTAGTTAGTGAAAAGAAGGAGAGCCACAAAAGGCAGCCAGCCATATTCTTTCCTCCCTAAAATGGCAGGACAAAATGACTACTCACTGACATACCATGCTAACTTTCCAAGCTTCAACTATTCCCAGCTGGCAAGTTTTCACCTAAAGTGAGGTGAGGTGAAATAAAAGGTCTGACAATGTAGTTCATGATGACTCTAACCTTACCTCACTCAAAGTAATATATATATATATATACCAGGTTGATCTGCTGGTTAGGAACTTTTATATCTGATACAAAAGATCTACTCTCACAGGAGAGCTTGGGTGGCTCAGTCAGTTAAGCCTCTGACTCTTGATCTTAGGGTCATGGGTTTGAGCCCCATGTTGGGCATGGAGCCTAGTCTAAAAAAAAAAAAAAAAAAAAAAAAAAAAAAATCTACTCCCACAATGTTGCTGTCACATAATTCAGCAGTAGGGTTCCTCATAGTGCTAGAATTTCCTCCAGTTGGTGGAAATGAAAATACATTTGCAGAGCTAGTTAAAAACTTCTCCAGTGGAAAGACCTTATAAAGACTGAGCAACAGAATAAATTACAAATGAAAAATAATGACATTAAAAAAATTTTTTTAAAGATTTTTATTTATTTATTTGAGAGAGACAGAGACAGTGAGAGAGAACGTGAACCGGGGAGGCGAGGGGAGGACAGAAAGAGAAGCACATTCTTTGCTGAGCAGGGAGCCTGATGTGGGGCTCAATTCCAGGACTCTTAGATCATGACCTCAGCTGAAGGCAGATGCTTAACCAACTGAGCCACCCAGGTGCCCCAAGAACAACATTTTTAACTAAATAAAAATTCAAAACTTTTGTACAATGAAAAAAAACCACAGACATACTTAAAAATCAAACACAAATAAGAAAATTATCAGTGAACATAGTAAGGACTTGTTATATTTACCATCTGTAAAGCTCAAATAAATTGATACAAAAGATACCAAGTTGGAATGGAAAAATGAGCAGAGAATAAGACTACAGCAGAACTATAAACAGTTTAAAAAGTAGGAAGAAAATGTCCATTCTCACCAATAATCAAAGAATGCATTTGTTTATTTATTTGAGAGAGAGAGAGAGAGAGAGAGAGAGAGAGGGAGAGAATGCACAGTGGGGATGAGGAAATGCAGAAGGAGAGGGAGAAAGAGAATCTTCTTAAGCAGGCTCCATGCCCACCATAGAGCCCAACATGGCTCAATCTCACACTCCTGAGATAATAACCTGAGCTCAAATCAAGAGCTGGACACTTAACCAACTGAGCCACCCAGGCACCCCTAAAGACATGCAATTTAAACAAGCTGGAAAACATTTTAGCAGTTTCTTACAAAACTAAACATAGTCTTATCATATGATCTAGTAATCTCATTCCCTGTTATTCACCCAATGAGTCAAAAACTATGTCCACATAAAAACCTGCACACAGATGTTTATAGCAGCTTTATTCATAATTGCCAAAACTTAGAAGCAACCAAGAGGTTGCTTCAGTAGGTTATACCATACATAAACTGTGGTATATTCAGGCAATGGAATATAATTCAGTGCTAAAAAGGAATGAGCTATCAAACCATGAAAAGATGTGGAGGAATCTTAAATGTCTATCAGTAAATGAAAGAATCTAATCTGAAAAGGCTACCTATTCTATGATTCCAACTATATGACATTCTGGAAAAGGCAAAACTATAGAGATAGTACAAAAATCAATGGTTACCAGAAGTTAGGGAGAGGGAGGGATGAAGAGGCAGATCACAGAGGAGTTTAAGGGCAGTGAAATTTTTCTGTATGATACTATAATGGTGGATATGTGTCATTATATATTTGTTGAAACCCATAAAATGTACAAGACCAAAAGTGACCCTTAATGTAAACTATACGCTGTAGGTGATAATTATCTGTCAATATAGGTTCATCAATTGTAACAAATGACTACTCTGGTTCCCGATGTTGATAGTGGGAGAGACTGAGCATGTTTGGGGGCAGGCGATATATGAGTACTCTCTATTCTTTCCAATCAATTTTGCTATTAACCTAAAACTTCTCTGAAAAAAAAAAAACAAAAAAAAAAACATGGGCAGCTCCGGTGGTTCAGCAGTTTAGCGCTGCCTTCAGTCCGGAGCCTGATCCTGGAGACGGGATCAAGTCCCATGTCGGCTCCCTGCATGGAGCCTGCTTCTCCCTCTGGCTGTGTCTCTGCCCCTCTCTCTCTTTTTCTGTGTCTCTCATGAATAAATACATAAAAATATTTAAAAAATAAAAATAAAAAATAAAAAAACAAAGTCTATTAAAAAAAAAAGATGGGTTTTCTTCTATCATTTATTCAATAAATAGATGAATGCCTACATTGTGCCAAAAACTATAAAACACTAAAAACACTTGAAGCCAACAAGAGGTGGTAGCTGGGCATTCTCAAACACTGCTGTTAAAGAGTGTAAGCTGGTACAACTTCTTAAGAAAGTAATCCAGCATAACATACCAAAAGCATTAGAAGGCTTCAAACCCTTTAACCCAAAAACTGAGCTTCTTTAAAAAAAATTTTTTTTAAAGATTTTATTTATTTATTCAAGAGAGATACAGAGAGAGGGAGAGATATAGGCAGAGGGAGAAGCAGGCTCCCTGCAGGGTCCCAGGACCTTGGGATCATGACACGCGTCGAAGGCAGATGTTCAACCACTGAGCCATCCAGGTGTCCCAAAAAACTGAGCTTCTAAAAATACATTCTAATAAAAACAATGAAATGCAGACAAAGGTTTTATGTACAAATGTGTTAATTATAGCATTATTCCCAATAATGGGGAAGTGGGGAAAATGTCTGAAAACAGGGTAAGGATTAAGTGAATGCTAACATATTCATATGAGAAATTACTTAGCCATTAAACATGATTATAAAGAGTTTTATAACTGAATACCGCTAAGTGAAAACAGTAGAATCAAACATTTTATATCTAGTCTTCTTTCAACTGTGTTAAAAAAGAACTTGAATATTCATACATTCCTATAGGAATGAATGTCATTTCTGGGGAGCTGGTTTACAGGTGGTTTCTAGCCTTTTTCCTACTTGTTTTGGTACTCTCAACACAACCCAAAATGTTAAATCTTCTAAAAATATTATTTAGGGCTGCCCTGGTGGCTCAGCGGTTTAGCACTGCCTTCAGCCCAGGGCACAATCTTGGAGACCTGGGATCGAGTCCCGTGTCAGGTTTCCTGCATGGAGCCTGCTTCTCCTTCTGCCTATGTCTTTGCCTCTCTCTCTCTGTGTCTCTCATGAATAAATAAATAAAATCTTTAAAAAATAATAAAATAAAAACATTAGTTTACATAAAAAGGACAGAATTGCTCCAGTAAAGTGAGTAAAGATACGATAAGTGAATAAGTGAATAAAGGAGAAATAAAAGAGTAGTACGCACAGGAAGAAAACAGAGAATAAATGATGGAAGATTTAGAGGATGAAAAAGGACAGAACTTATACTGTTCTCCAAGAAATTTTGCTTTCCAGGGCCCCAAAAACATTGACTTCAGGATTAGCAGTAAATATAAAAACACATTTAATGTATTTTAATTCAATGTCAGGATACAAAATATGTATTTGGAAATTATATTTTCTGAAATGTCACCATAACAAAACACAAAGATAGACAGTGAGATTACAAGTGATGACCCCTGATAATAGATGTCCCTGGCCTTCCCATTCAATCTGCATTGCGTAGACTGATTTGTTGAACATTTTTATTGAGAACTTACAGCACACTAGGCACTGTTCTAGAAGCTCATAATCCATCAGTGAATAAAACAAGTCAAGGATCCCTAACAACAGGGAGTTTACATTCTTGCAGAACAAGAGTTGGAGAAATTGAGTAATAAACATATGCACAAAAAGTTACCTAGTATTTAGAATGCAAGTTATAAAAAAAAAATTGAGGGGATCCCTGGGTGGCGCAGCGGTTTGGCGCCTGCCTTTGGCCCAGGGCGCGATCCTGGAGACCTGGGATCTAATCCCACATCAGGCTCCTGGTGCATGGAGCCTGCTTCTCCCTCTGCCTATGTCTCTGCCTCTCTCTCTTTCTCTCCGTGACTATCATAAATAAATAAAAAATTTAAAAAAAATTGAGCAGGATAGAGGTGATCAAGGAGTTCAGGGTGGGAGTGCAACAGTGTTAACAGAATAAGGGTAGTCCTCATGGCAGTATCATTTCAATAGACTTATCAGAGGTGAGGTTATTTGCCATGCAGATAAGCTGGAAGCAGAGTATTCCAAATAAAGAAAATTGCTAATGCAAAGTTTCAAAGGTGGGAGAATCCCTGGTTTATCAGAAGACCTGCAAGAAGGCTAGTGTGGCTGAAGCAGAGTAAGCAAGCCAGGGGAAGAACAGTAGTAGCAAATGAGGTCAGAGAGAGGTGATGTAGGAGGGCGGGAAGGAGGGGGAGTTCTCTTGTAAAGACCATGGCTTTTACTCTGACTGAAATGAGAAGCCAGTGGAGGACATGATCTGATGTTTTCAAAAGAATGACTGCAGGTATAGAGAGCTGTGTGTGTGTGTGTGTGTGTGTGTGTGTGTGTTTAGAGTAGGAAGACAGGGGAATCAAGAGAGACCACTTTGGAGTTTCAAGTCTTTCTGGGTTGTCTTTCTCTTTGTGTTTAAAAAGTTTACAGGGTATGCAGGCCATGTTTGCAAAGAGGATTTTCTCTTCTAATGTGGAATCCAGAACAATGTGTCAACGGCCTGCAATTGTGTCCTTAGCAGGCATCTCAAAATAATGATTACCAAACATTTCTTTCTGCTCATTGCCCTGACATGAGTTCTGGGCATCACCCTTTCTCAGGGGAGAGGTGAAAAGAGGTTATGCAGAACAAGCAGTGATAACAGAATGACGTCACAGGTGTGCCTCAAAGAAGCCCCCAGTGAGTTCAGCTCATAACCACTCTACAGTGATTTACTCTACCCTGCCAACGCCAGCTGGAGAAGGGATGAAGCAAGCTGACACAGCCAAGCCTTGGGCAGGCATTATAAGATCTTTCTCCCTCCAGTCTCTTGCCAGCCCCTCCCCTCTTCAACTGCTGATCCTTGCTTCAGAAGCCAAAGTGTGAACAGCACGTGTCTGGATTTCAGAAACCTGCCCAGCAGTTGGAAATTCCCTACAGTGTGTCAACTGCTGCATCTGCTGTTGGCACTTGGGGCAAGGGATCACACGGGCATTTTCTGAAATAAGCTTCAAGATGGGAGTCCAGTGTCTGAAGAGGGGCCTAAAGAAGCTAGAAAACTGCAATTACAGCAAATAAATTTCTAAATATGTGACAATCTGAGACACACAATTAAACCAAACAGCTCTAAGAACAGCAGAAGTCAAGAATGAAAGCACAGAGCACCCTGACTAATGGAAAGGATTTTATGGGCCAACAGGGCTTACCAGATATGTAATGTAATGTGGCTGAAACTAGAGAACACTCTTTCCAGATCTCCAGCTCAGACCCTCTTGGTAATACATGATTTCTGTCATTTCAGCTGCAAGCCTCCCTCTCCCCTCCCTTTCTTTACCTTTCTTCCCTACCCAATTAGCCTTCTAAGTAGGCTATACCTTCAACACTCTTGGAAAAAAATTAAAAATGTGAGCCTAGTAACACCATCAGTTGTAAAACTAGACTGTAAGAGCTAGAAAAACAGCTACTCTTTGAAAAGCAGCCTACACGCCCCTGGTACCCTGGATACGGGTGCCCCAGCCACAATGCTCAAGCAGGGCTCAAGAAACGCTCATGCCTGGCAGTATCTTCTTTTTTAAAGATTTTATTTATTCATGAGAGTCACACACAGAGAGAAGGAGAGACACAGGCAGAGGGAGAAGCAGGCTCCATGCAGAGAGCCCTATGTGGGACTCGATCCTAGATCCCAGGATCATACCCTAAGCCGAAGGCAGATGCTCAACCACTGAGCCACCCAGGCGTCCCACATGAGTTAGGAAATTAAAAAAGAATCTTCTGGTCAGAAGTAGAGTAAAGATGGGAAACTAGAGATGGAAATGGAATATAGCCAGGCTTTACCCTAAGAACATCTGCTACCTGCTGAACTCAAGCTTTGGATTCCAAGGCTTCATGGGCATAGCTAACCCTAAGAGAGTCCCCAAGATCTCTGCCCTTAAGCTGGATCCCACAGAGCTACATCCAAGTAGGAGAGTGAGTCAGAAAGAACCCTCAATTCCTTGAAAAGACAGCTGAAAAACTGACTATGTCAAACCTGGGCTGACTAGAAGAGAAAAAAATACTGCACTGAAAATATGGACCATACGAAAGCCCTCATAGGAGTACACAGCACGAATTCACATTACCTGCATGGTCTCTAAACCCTCAAGCAGATATTTTAATTTAGAGTGATTATTTTAGATTGTCCATCACCAGGTTGTGGGCAAAAGGAAGCCCAAGTCCTTTGCCCATTTTTATCCCAGATTTCTAAGAATTCTCACTAACAAAATTCCAAAGAAAATAAGATTACAGAAAAAGAAATTTTTTAATTGCACAGGAAACAAGGCACAGCAGAGATAAGAGATTAGCAGAAACTCACCTAAAAGGATCCCTTTTTTATAGTCTCTAAAATAACCATGTTTAATATATAAAATAATATATATATAATATATAAAAGACATGCTCACAAATATGTTCAGGGAATAGGAAACTACAAAAAACCCCAGCAGATTTGAAAAAAAAAAAATATCTGGAAATAAAAACATATAATTGAAGTAAAAAACTTATTGGAGCTTATTTAGTACATTAGATATAGTTAAGGAAAGATTCAGTGAACTGCAAGTTATTTGGAATGCAGCGTGCACACACACAAGTCATAGAATGAAAAAGAGGTTTAAGAAATATTAAAGACAGAGGAAGGTCTAACCTTTGACTAAGCAGAGTCATTGAAGGAGAAGAGAAAACATGGTGAGATATAATATTTTTAAAAAGAAGCTAACAATTTTCCAAAACTGCTGAAATTAACTCATAGATACATGAAGCCCAACAAATCCCCAGCAGGAAAAAAAAGTAAATCCAAGTTTAGACAAATCATTAAACTATACAACATCAAAGAGTTTAAAATTAAATAAAAAAAAATTTTTAAGATCTGGAGAACACCCAGAGAGAATAGATTACTTTTGAAGAGTAACAATTTGACTGATGGTTGGCTTTCTTTTTTTTAAGGTTTTATTTATTTACTCATGAGAGACACAGAGAGGCAGAGACACAGGCAGAGGGAGAAGCAGTCTCCATGCAGGGATCCCAATGCAGGACTTGATGTGGGACTCGATCTCGGTACTCCAGGACCATGCTCTGAGCTGAAGGCAGATGCCCAACAGCTGAGCCACCACCCAGGCGTCCCTGTGGTTGGCTTTTAATCAGCAACAGTGAAACCTCAGAGACAATGAATTATCTTAAATGGGGACTGAACGAAAGTAACTGTTAACCTAGAATTCTATTACCAGTGAACATAGATCTTTTAGGAATAAGGAAATTAAAGCCTTTTCAGACAAATAAAAACTGAAAAAATCTGTCATCTAAAGAACTTCACTGGGAGTGTCTGGGTGGCTCATCTGACTCAGGTAGTGATCTCAGGGTCATGGAATCGAGCCCTGTCTCAAGGCTCCATATCAGTATGGACTTTGCTTCTCCCTTTCCCTCTGCCCCCCTCTTCAACCCCCCACCTTGTGCACTCATGTGGGTGCTGGCTCTCTCCCTTAAATAAACAAACAAACTTCGCTAAATACATTCCAAAGAATATACTTCCGGTAGAAAGAAAATGATCCCAGGTGGAGGGTCTGACATATAAAAAGGAATGAAAAGAAAGTAGTAAATATATGGGTAGGTCTAAAGAAACATTTACCAACAAAATAAACAACAACAATTTGTCCTATAGAGTTTAAAAGGAAAAAAAGAACGAAAATTCATGACAATAGCAGTATATAAACTGGGGAAACAATGAGAAGAGAATGAATAGAATTTAAGTATCCCATGGTCCCTGTATTATATAGGAGGAGTGAAAATGTTGAATAACTTGACTTTTGGCAAGGTAAGTGCACATGCTTTAATTCCCAGGGTAACCACTAATAAAAGCAAAGGAAACTAGTAGGGAAAGGGGGAGAAAGAATGGAAAAAGAAATCCAAAAGAAAGAAAAAAGGAAATGGAACAGGTAATGGGAAAGCACTGGGAAAAAATATCTACAAAACATGTATCTGATAAGGGGCTTATATCCAGAGAACTCAAAACTTCAAAATAAAGGCAAACAACTTGACTTTTCAAATGGGCAAAAGATTTAAACAGACACTCACCAAAGAAGATATATAAATGGCAAATAAGCACATGAAAAGTCACTCATCATCCTCAGTCATCAGGGAAACACAGAATGTATTAAAATCAAAACAAAATGGTACCACATATCTACCAAAATAGCTAAAGAAAAAAAAAACAAAAACAAAACAAAAAAACCCTGACAATACCAAATGTCAGCAAGGATGCAAAGAAACTGAACTCTTAGGCCCTGCTGCAAGGAATGTAAAATGATTCAACTACTTTAGAAAACAGCTTAGCAGTTTCTTATAAAGTTACACATATACTTAACATTTGACCCAGGACAACTACTCCTGGGTATTTACCCAAGAGATTAAAATACATTCTCACAAAAAGACTTTCACACAAGTGAAAAAGACTTCTCATACAAGTCTTTGTGGCAGCCTTATTCATAAGAGCCCTCAAAGAGAAACAACCAAAATGTTCATCAACAGGTAACTAGATAAACAAAACTGCAATCTATCCTTACAGTAGAATACTATTTCGTAATACAAAGGAATGAAATATCAATTCACATAAGCAACATGAATCTCAGACACTTTAGTCTGGGCAAAAGAAACCAGAAACGAAAGAGTGCATACTATATGATTCCATTTATACGAAACTCTAGAAAAGACATATCCCATTATAGTGACAGAAGGTGGATCAGTGGTTTACCTGGGACTAGGAATAGGAAAGGAGATCAAGTAAAATGCACACAAAGAAAACTATTTGGGATGATGGAACGCTCTGTATCTTGATTGTGATGATTAGTTACCCGGGTATATAAATTGGTCAAACTCACTGAAATGCACTCTTAAAATGGGTTCTTTTTATTGTGTATAAACTTTACTGTGATAAAACTGATATTTAAAAAATAGGATAGGGGCAGCCCAGGTGGCCCAGCAGTTTAGTGCTGCCTTCAGCCCAGGGTGTGATCCTGGGGACCCGGGACTGCGTCCCAGCATCGGGCTCCCTGCATGGAGCCTGCTTCTCCCTCTGCCTGTGTCTCTGCCTCTCTCTCCCTCTGTGTCTCTCATGAATGGATAAATAAAATCTTTAAAAAAATAAAAATAAAAAGTAGGATAGTATGTATAAATCAAAATACACCAATTATTACAGTAACTGTCAATGGATTGAGTACTCATAACAGCCCCAAAGAGAAAACAATTCAAATGTCCTTAAAATAAGAATGTGTAAACTGTGAAACATGAATAAAATGGAGTTATTATAGCAATGAAAATGAATAAACTACAATCACACACATAAGCATGGACAGAACTCACAAACATTACATGGAACAAAATAAGCCAGAGAGAAAAGAATGTAAATAATATGATTAAGCATGATTCCATTTATATGCAAACAAAACCAAACTACATTTTAAGAGTACATACTTAAAACAACACTATAAAGAAGAGTAAGGGAATGAACTCCACAGGTCAGGATGAGAATTACCCGTGAGAATGAGGGAGAACTACCAAAGGCAGGAGACACAACAGGGAGCTTCTGAGGCACTAACAACATTCTCCTTTTAACTCAGGTGGGCTTCCATGTGTATTCACATTATTACCCTTTCAAATGTTCTACATTCTCATCCTCTTTTCTGCATGAATGGTATATCTACTTTCCCAAGCCCAAAATAAGAATCACAGTCTCCTCTAAAAATGGCATGTAAAAAGGCTTTTTTTTAAAAGCAAGAAAGATATTTGAAAAGATCATGAAAATAAGAAATGATGTTCCGAAAAAGTCCTTTAAAAAAGAGCGAGAGCAAGAACGCCACTACATTTCCCAAAGCAAGACAAAGGATGAACATTTCTTTTCCCAACTGGTTGTGAACAATGCTTTCCATTTTAAGAGGGAGGTTCCCTTTTACCCATGAGAATAGTAAATATGGAACCCCAACAAGTCTGATATCCCCAAACCATATCCTTCTGCCAGCTTATTACCTGTGGCCCCACAGGAGATTCAAGCCGCCTGGAAGAATTATGACTCCCCCCAACTCCCTCATCTCTACCTCTCTTCCTCTTCAGTCTCAAATCAGACTCAAGGATCACTTTTTGCATCCAAAAACAGCAGCTGCTCAGATTTTGGGGTGAAGGTGGGGGAAGAAGATGCTTGCATTAACTGTCTCAATTAAGTCCAGAGAAGTTTTTGTGTCTTCTGATACTTAAGATGTGGGTGTAATTTGCTAGCTGTGCAACTTTGCTTAATTAAACCTTTCCGGGGCACCTGGGTGGCTCAGTGGTTGAGTGTGTGCCTTTGGCTCAGGTCATGACCCTGAGGTGCTGGGATCAAGTTCCGCATTAGGCTCCCTGCGGGGAGCCTACTTCTCCCTCTGCCTATGTCTCTGCCTTTCAATCTGCGTCTCTCATGAATAAATAAAACCTTTAAAAAATAATTAAACCTTTCTGATACATTCCTTATCTATCTATCAAATAGCACAGAAAATATCTGTCCCACCTGACTCTGACAGCTGAAGGAAAAAATCAAATGAAAATACATATACAGCCACTATAAAAGGTCATCAGGTATTATCAGTGTTGTTTTGCTGTTATCATCTGTCACTACCTCTGAAAGCTACAATTCTTCCTCAGACCATTTAGTTGGTTAGGATACAAAGTACAACTTATGCCCTTTCACCCCATCCCCAGAACACACCCATTTCCACTGGGTATTCAGCATACAGTACCCATTTGGCCTAAGCCCCCTGTAAGCTACATGTAAAATTTTTCTCCTCAGGAAAAGCTTAAAGAGAACTCTGGAAAGGCAGTTATAAGAGCCCTGCTGCCAACATTCTTCCCAATATTGTCTTCTTTTCAGAAAAAGTCCTTCCTGGAGCAAAAGAAAATCAAATTGGGAAGCTATAAAATGGCAAGAGAGGAGATATCCGGCCCATATTAACTCCTGGGCAATGACGGGATACTGCACTTCAGAACTCCAAACCAAAGACCAAGGACACCAAACCACACTGTCACCTTGAGACAAACACAGAAACGATTTCTTCAACTGATATGGTAAGGGTTTAATTTTATTAATATGATATTCATTTCTTTCACTTTTCAGAACTCTCTTCCCCCAGCCTAAAGTAACAGATACATTCTGAAAACAAGGATCCTGGAAATCAGAGTCAGGAAAGATAGGCAGGTCCCCTGACATACTCGCTTCTTTAATTTTTTTCTTCTTTTCCAGGGAATTCTAAGGAAAGAAGTCTGTAGTAAGCAACCTGCTGAGAGTTATATCTCCCCAAGAGGGATAGAGGGCATAGCTGAAGGATGTGTCCTCTTCTGGCCTGCCTTCTCTGACCTTTGAATAAACTTCTCAAAAAATTTGTTGGCCAAGCTTGCTCTTTCTTTGCTAATTTACTCTAAACTGAGCAGTTCTGAAAATAAAGGTCAGGAAGTGCTGATTACCTGGAAAAATCTACCCATAGATCCTTTAGGAGAAAAAGCCCAAGGGCTTCTACTACTAGAGATAATAGAAGGAGGAATAGAGGACAGTTTATACAGCTAAACTCAGGCCTAACCCTTTATGAAAGGTGGATTTCCTGTACAACTGTTCTGACAAGCAGAGGATTAGGCACTTCATACATTCTGCTTTGGTAAGAGACCCAGAAGCAAATTTTCATAGAGAAACATTGCTGTACTCAAGGTCTGTAAGGTACTTGTAGCTGGAAAACAAAGGAACTCTGGTTGTGAATCAAACTTCTCACCTAGAGTCAACCATCATAAACAACAACAGCATGAAGGTGTGAGGTCTCCACCTCAAGCAACTCAACACCTGGGTTAACCACTGTCAGTTCCATGTAGACAGCTGTGATTCTTTACCTTCTGGAGACACACATGTGGCCTCCCTCTACCTCCTGCAATTCAGGATTACTAACGAACCATAAGAGAAAGCATAAATGGTAACAGAAGGAATGCCAGTCCAGGCCTACCTCAATCTCAGCCCCAAAATGCTTCCTAAAAGCAGGGAGCACCAATGGCACACACCAGAAGTATCTCTTGGGTGTTCTCTTGCTTCCACCAGGGCTTTTCTACAAGGCTGAAATGGAGGCCTAGTCTATGAACTGATAGAGGAGGAAAAGGAGTAGGAAAAAGAGGGGGCCAGGGCACAGAAAAGGGAAGTTATTCCTGTGGTGGCCAATGAATAACATCCAACGATTTATAGGAAGTATAATCCAATAATACAGTAAAATAAAACAGTGTGTGCCTGAGATGGTTTTGATTCTAGGAATTATAAAACATATTTTTTAAAAAGAGAGAGAGGAAGAGGGAGAGAGAAAAAGGGGAGGGGGGGGTGGGGTGGCGGGGTGGCCAGATTGGAGCAAATTGGGCACAGATGGGGGATGCAATGGGTTTCAGTGATGCCCTACCACAAACGTTGCTTCAATTATTCCTCTTTAAGAAACTAGAGTTTATTTCCTTAAATTACAGAATTTTTGAAAAATTAAAATTCTTGGAGTATCTGTGGTTTAGACCAACAGTTCACCCTCCAGCATCATGTCAGCCAATCAGATGGCCACTGAAGTGTTAAATACTGAGGCACGTGGAGAAGGCCCCATTTCTCCCTTCAGGCTCTGGAATGTTGTAGAGAGATTACCAATTGTGACATCACTCTGGGAACCACCTATCTCACCACCATCCATCACTCTCCAAAGGACAATTTTGGATACGGGCCAGGTAAGGAACACACTGTTCAGTGAGAGCTGGCTTGTCCAGAACTGTGGCCTTCTTCATCCATGCATTCAATACAGACTTACTGAGTGCCTAGTAAATACTGGGCACTTTGCTAAGAGCCCCCAAACATCTCTCAATTATCTGTCTCCAACCACTTCAGTGCAGGATTCCAAACTCTAGAGTTCCACTAAAGTAGAATTTTTGCAAAGGGCCCATATGGGAGGAGGAGATAGAGGTTTCCCCCACCAATGGCCCTCAAAACCCATGAATTTTGAGATCACTGCTGAGACCTGAAAGTTTAGTTGGTTAAATGATGTAGCAGAACTCAATTTATTTTCCCCTGTGTTCTGGGGGGGCAAATCTGACCTCATATCTTCTGCCTCCCTGAGCTCCAGGTAGAACTATAACCTGGGAAAGGGGAAAAGATGCCTTTTACCTGTCACTAGCTAAGTATTTTTCCTCCATTTTTACTTGTGCAGTGTCCAATGCTTTTAAATAGTTCTATGTCTCTCTTGACCACGAGGAAAGCACATTTAGAAAGTAATCACATTATAGTGTTAGTAGCATTTCTACCCCTGAACTATTGATATTTTGAAAAAAGGACAATTATACAAAGGCTGGCACTGAACACACACAAAAATGAATCAAAGGCATCAACAAATAACATACTTTTTTAGTAAGGATGTCCCTGTTGCTCTTCAAATCATACTCCTTAGGTACCACATCTACAAGGAAGGCCCAGGCACAGACTGAAAGGATCCCGACTGTCTTGGGGACCACAGATCACCTCTGCTTCAAGCTGGAATATTCCTTCTCCGCAGAGTCCAGGAACTGACATATGCAAACACCCACCCAGTAGGACATGTCCAAGAAAGAATGGAAAGAAAAATGATGGTCCAGATGTTCTGTAACTCGCAGTGACTGCCAAATCACCAAGACCCCAAGCACCTGGGAGGGCCAGGCAACATCAGGCCCTTGCTTCCTGGTTTCAGACAGCCAGGGTTCTGTGGCTGGGTGGCGACTCTGACAGCAAGCAGACTGGCCTGGAGAGAAGCCTTCAGAAGGGCACCAGCTGACAGGACTTGGGGGCTGAACACTGAGGGCTGATTTATCACTTCCTTACTCATAAAAATGTGATTCAAACTGCTGCTGATTAGTGAAGGATTTAAATCTTTACCCTCTCCCCAACCCCCTTCCCTCTCCACCCCCGGCACAGATGCTGCTACTCAGCCACAACACCCCCTTCTTGCCACTGTCCGTGCAAGCACAGCACAGGGGCCCAGAGAAGATGACTCATGTGCTGGGAAATGGAAAAGTGCATCTTCCCACCAACCAGCCCCGCTGAGTGCTCTGCTCACCCCTCTCCCCATGGCAGCCCACACAGTGGGGTCTGGACAGCCGCCTCAACTGCACACCGGGTACTTGGCAGCACATCCGAAGAGCTCTCTGTCCTACTAGAGTGTTATATCCTATGGCCCAGGCTGTTTTTCCCTAAAACATTCTTGGAGCTTCTGACCATCTCAGCTCGTGCTTCCCTGGGCTCCAGGTGCCTCATGTAGGTGACCATCAGGACAGGGCCAGAAATGAGTAGTCTCAAGCACAGGCTTTGACATATCGTTCTAAGCTAGCAGGTCCTCATTATGACCAACCATGGATAGAAAAGAGTCCTAAAAAAAAAACCTTGGCCTCAAACGGTAGAACCACCTTTTTTCTTCTTTCTCTGTTCTCACCATCTCACCTTCCTTTTACCCATATTTTCTTAACCTTTACTTAACAGCAGCTATAAGAAAAGGATTCACTGGTGGCCTATCAAAAGGCCAAGGTATTCCTTTTCATGGAGCAGAAGCTGCTGACAACAGATGCTTCACAGGCAAGAGCTGCAGGTCCTTTACACTCACACCTCCTGAGACTACAGGTCACTTGAGGATGGAATGATATTGTGGCAGGGGCTACAGTTCTGTGACAGGCAACTCACTTTTTAATTGTTTCCTGCTGTTACAGGGAGGCAGGCAAATAAATAGGAGGGCACCACAGGAGGCCCCATCTTCTGACCAGTGAGCTTCCCACTTAGGAGAACCAGCAGAGTAATGATGAACGAATCAATCTCCCTCCCCTTTGGACTTCATAGCTCACCATGACAGCACTTCACAAACTTTATTTCCTCCTTCCTGGAAACCACTACTGCCCCTCAAGATTGCATGCTTCCTCACAGGTATTCTCAGGAATAATTAGCCAAGCTCAAAAAGGCACCTAAGTCTCTGCATCTAGACTTCTGCTGGGAATTCTAAACGCTGTAGCAGGCAGCACAAGAGGAGAGTATCCTCTAAGATTCACATATGATTGAAAACCCAGGCAGACTAGCAGAGGACTTACAGAAAGAGTCCCAGGAGGAGCTAAATTTCAAGGGAAAGTGTGGCACATACACTCATCAGAGGAGAAATCCTCCACCTTCAACACCAGTAAACTGAGGCATAACCCCCAAGTACAAATGGGAAGGGAAATAAATCAACTTCAGAGTGAGAAAAGATGCAACAAGAGAACTAGCGACAGAAAGGCCAGGTCTGTTTTACAATAGAATCTGCAGAGGATAATTTCCACTTCTTGGCATTTCAGATAACAACCTTCCAGTCCTGAGACCAAACACTCTCTGTCAATGCTCTGAAACAATTCTTTGGCAGTGTGGGCCAAATAAACACACAAAACAATGTCACCCTCATGCTACATATTTCTGTCAAGTCAAACCACATCATCCTTACCTAAGGGGGGTGGAGGGGAGGGAAGTGATCCTGGTAACATCCTTCAACAGTGACCTGGTCATCAGAACATTTAAAAATCCTGACAGTCAGCCCCTCCCTCCACCCCCCCCCCCCCATGTCAAAAAAACCCAGTGTTCAGAAAAGCATGTCAAATGGACACCAGTATAATAGCCAAATTCTAGGCCTGGTGATTTTTGTGCTTCCAGTCTGAGTCACCAAAGCTCATCAATTCACTGTTCATACTCCCTGGCAGGCTCCCACAAGGGATAGCCCATAGGGAACTAGACTTTTCCATACTGAACAAACAGGGTACATGAGTCCAGAAACAGCTATTCCCAATCCCTGCCAAGCGTATGGTCTCTGCAATGAAACATTTCAGCAATGCTTCTCCCCTGGGAGAGGCTCTGGGTCTGTAGCCTCCAAGAGGCCTTGCTGCTGGCTTTAGCATGGCCAGATGTGCAACAGCATCTCTGGGTTGCATATTAAGCTCTATACCCATGATTCCTTCCTTTCATCCCACCCAAGCACTAGAGAGTCATACAGATTTCAGAGAGTAAATTAAAAATCTGAGAAGCAATGATAGGGGTGTGTGTGTGTGTGTACACACACGCATGTGTATAAGGGGGAATGTAGTGGTATAGTAGCATTGGAAAGCAGCCAGATTCAGCTTTATCTGTGTAGATAAAGACGCCAGCCATTCCTTACCTTTCAGCTGAGAGTTGTGTACAGCAAACATGTTGATGGTCATAAGCTGCAGCATGCGGGTACTTCCAATAGGAGGTGGGCTGTGCTGCAGCAGCACCTGGAATTCCTTGAGGACTTTCTCAGCCACCGCAGGGAATGTCTCCATCCTGCAAATACAGCCAGCTCATTCAGGGAGGCACATGCCCAAGAGCGGTTGGTGAGCATACGTGCAAATTCTCACCCCACCTCACCCTGCTATTAATGCCTAGGGGATTTTCTTTCACAAACCTTCCTGGTATCCTAAGGTTGTGACCATATTTAAAAGAAAGAATTGATCAGGGATCAGAGATGGAAACAACTCAACCTGTGGATATATCACTATGAACTATTAGGCTTTGGTATGCTATTTCCTAACCCCTGGTAATCAATCACTGGATTCAAGCTGAAATCAAAGTTTCTCTCTGAAACATTCAGTTTTTGTGAATAGTGAACAAACTTCCTTAAAGCTCTACAACATACATATTCCCCAGACTCCCTGATATGAAAACTGTATTCTATAAAAAGAGGTTCATGAATCTAGAGAGTCTTCACTCAAGGCTTCTCTTCAGGAAACCAGACATAGTTCTGCTGCTATCTTTTAGGTACTATTGCACTAATTGTTCCACCTAGGGATCCCAGACTTCCCCTCAAAGAAACCTTAGACCAAGGGCCCCCATGATCTGTTTCAGTCTTTCCTGTGTTGCTGTCCTCCCTCTCACAAGTCTCTGCTCATCAGGGTCTGTATGTTTTCAGGCCAGTGGAAATCTAATGCCCTGGCCAACTGCCACTCCCAATACAGGAAGAGTCTGTAATGTAGGGAGGTAGAAATCCCGCCAGTGACCTAGGGCTCCTAAAGAGAGGTCATTCAAACCACCGCTTGCCAAATGTGGCCACTGGATCCCAAACAGTGGTGCATGCCTGGAGCTCCTCTGGCAACATGAATAAACCACAGCTCAAGTCCTCAGAAAATAAAAAGCAAATTCAAACTTGGTGCTAGAGAGAGAAACCAGGCACATGGGCCTTAGAGCCATGCTGAACAATTCATGGTCAGCAAAATATCTTTTATCCATCCTCTACCCCCATCCCCCAAACAAACAAACTCCTTGTGGTACACTGGGGGGTGGCATAAGGAACAGCTCCAGGCTGGATTAATAAATAGCTTCTGGAAAGCCACAGGAAAGGGAATCCTTCTCAAAAGATACAAAATGGTTTCAAGTCCTAAACCTTGGTTTTCACCTGAACCTTGGCCCTTCCCCCACTGAGTAGTACCCTCCCCAGGTTAGAAAAAAACTCCAGAGCTTTCTGGCATCTTAGCAATATTCCTTCCCTGCCCTTGGATGGCAACTCCTATTACTGACCTTTGGGTACCCAGGAGTCATGCCACAGTTATGGGTCATTTACAGTTTATACTCCAGTTCCCTTCTCTGCTGAGCTCCTCATTTTCATTGGCACAAAACATGCCATGCCATGTATTTTTTTTCCCCAACGTGCCATTTCAAGTGTCCCTCCACAAAAAAACAAGGAAAAAAAAAAGAGCCTTGTTTTTACTTCCAAAAGTTTCAGAACCATTAAAACTTGGTAGGTTTGGAATGGCAGAGAGTGATATGTTTGGGGCTGGAATGGATCCATTTTTCCCCATGGGCTATAACAAAGGTTTCATTTTAAATCTTGACACTGTGCAGCACTCTTTCTGGTCAGAGGTGGGGAGGGGGGCTAGCACTTCTCATTCCGAGAATAGCAGTGTTCACTCTGCTTGAAAAGCAGTCACAATGGGCAAGTTTCAGAGCCATGTGTCTCAGCGTTGAAAGGCAGTGGAGAGCCAGCACAGAACGACATGATGGAAGTGTCACATGGGACAGTCCTGCTTCGAAGCTGTGTCTGAGGAAGCCTCTTCCCTGGGATGGAAATTGACTCCAATAACTCCCCAGGTCAGACTGAAGTCTCGAATGAGCATCAGGTCAAATAGCCACATCTTTTTTTCTTTTTTTTTTAACTTAAAAAAAAAATAAAAGCTCCTCCCTTTGCCTTTCAACTAGTTCAACATGATTAAAACAAAAGAAAAATCAAATATATAAGGATAAATGTTGAATTAACTTCAATTCTGAGAAGATGAATCCACTCAGACTAAAGCAGCTTTGTTGGGCAATAACTGAGGGATACACAGATAAAAGATCCTTCCTCAGAGCTCAGTAATGGGGTTTCTGCTTCCCAGTTTTAGTGACAAAATCAGCATTCGGCCTCAAACTACCTGTAAGTAGTTTTACGTCTTTCTCTTTGCTCCACTCAATATTACAGAAGTAAAAATTATACTAAAATGGAAATAAATACAATGTAAAATTTATGTTTAAAGTTTTATAAAATTATAAAAGAAGTAACAGCAGTAGTAGCAGAGGAGGAAAGTATAAAAAGATGGTAATTTATAACCAAAAAAAAATTGAAACAGCCTCAAATGCCCAATAATCACAGATCATTAAGATGGCACATCCATAAAATTGAATATTATTTTTTAATTTTTCATTTAAACTCAAGTTAATTAACATATAGTGTATTATTAGCTTCAGAGGCAGAATTTAGTGATTCATCAGTTACATTGGAGCATATAACACCCAGTGCTCAAATTCTGTTTTTAAAAGTTGTATTAGATTTTTAATCACGTGGGGGAAAGTTCAATATATATTAAATGAAAACAAGGTAGTTTAATATCATTTGTTATGCATATTTGTAAAAATAAATTTATGATATGTATAGATAAAAAAGATAAAAATATACATCAAGTGTTAAGTGTGAAGAAGTTATCTCTGGAGAGTGAGAAGATGGGTAATTTTTTATTTCTTCTTTTGCTGGGTTTTCTTAATATTTTACAATGAGTACTGTAGATTCTGGAAGTAAGCAGATTTTCCCTACAATGAATATGTCTGGCTTTTGTATTTAAAACTTTTATAATTTTAAAAATAAATCAAGACATAAACATTGCATTTTTCACAATTCAAAGACCAAAATAAATATATCAGTCTTTGAATTCTAAGAGAACTTGAAGCTGTGCAAATAGCGT
This sequence comes from Canis lupus familiaris, assembly GCF_011100685.1. Taxonomy (NCBI): domain Eukaryota; kingdom Metazoa; phylum Chordata; class Mammalia; order Carnivora; family Canidae; genus Canis; species Canis lupus. Next base: position 46,297,474 of record NC_049230.1, read on the forward strand.
GACTAAGCAAGCAAGTAAAAACTAAAGTGGTAACTTTAACCAAGGCAATAATGGGAAGCAAAATGACTGTATTCGTCACAAATCAAGTCTCCAGGCTGCCGGTTTCCCAGTCTCTTCAGTGGAGTTCAAGCACAGGTCTGATCTGCCTCTCACCAGGAAAGCAAGCATCTGTGGGAGCTATACGGAACTCCCGACTGAATTCTCTGCCTGAGCCTGAGAGGATTCTGTCCCTATCCTTAAAAATTGCAGAAGATACAATCATTTTCAGGATAAGCCTTTTGCAGACTTAAGTGACTGCTTTCTGAAGTGATCTCTAGAGACACCTTGTCTCATTTGAATGGCAGTTTCAAGAAACCAGTCTTTCGGACAACACCAGGACCTAAACTAGGAGTGGGAGTGACTCAGACAGTGACTAACGGGACAGGACCCAACCTCTCAGATGCTGAGGAACACAGCTGGGCTAGATGACATTCTCTGCAGAAAAGAATCAGGCTTCCTAAATTTTTTCAACTTCTTCATTTTTAAAAACTGAACAAGATAGGAGAAATCCAGTAGCTAAACAAAAACAAACACAACTAAATCATGTGACAGGATACAGAGGAGAAAAAAATCATAGTGCTACAGGACATAAGGACCGGAATGGACCTTGGACATCATCTATTTAAACTGCTGATATGGAAACTGAAGCCCAAAGAGGCTTTTACTTGTTCCCTCTCGAGGTCTTATAATTAGTCAGAGGTGAAAAACAAACTCTTTCCGGCACCCAATTCCATCTTTTGCTCTGAACCTCTTTTTCACTGGACACTGAGGGAGACTTGTGTTGCATGCAGTAGGCATTCAAGTGGGTACAGACGCAATTTGGAACACCTGGCACAGAGGAGGCACAAGCCCAGAGAGCAATGCAACCCGGGGCTTTTCCCAAAAGGCAGGCGGGACAGTGGATGTGTCTTCAGCTGCTCCCCATTACAATCTCCTCACTCTTAATTCGTTTTCAACGCCTCCCACATTTCACATCTTCTCGGTAATTAGGCAACAGTCCATGTTGTTGTGTGTGGCTTGGGCTGTTTTTCTAGTCTTACAGACTACTATTACTTTTTTTTTCCCCCAATAGAAGTTACTGCTGTTTCTGCCTTCCAGAATAAATATGGGGGCTCAATTCTTTTCCCTCCAGGAGAGCACAAGAAGAATACTTACCAAGGGGCTAGAGTGCCTAGAATTTACATATATTTTCCTCATGTGAACACAACTGTAACTCATTTTTTATGAAGGTGAAACTAGACTGGCCTATGCCTTATCTTTTTGCCAATAGAATATGCTATATGCAGGAATGGAAGATGTCCTGGACCACAGCAAACCACTTCTGACAAATGAGATTATCTATTCCTTTTTAAAGCCTTCCAGAGAAGAAAATTCCCAAACATGTTCCCTCTGTGAAATTTTCTTACACCTATCCCAAAATCTCTTTAGCTATAATATAAGCCTATTTTCTCTTGCTGTCATTCTATAGAAATAAAAACTATCTGGTTGACTCTTTTAAACACAGGGTACCACACATGGTACCTCTAAAGAGACCTTTTTTTAACCTTAATTTCTTGTTCTTGTGTGTCTAAGATTTTATTTTTAAGCAATCTCTATACCCAGGATGGGGCTTGAACCTACAACCCTGAGATCAAGAGTTGCACGCCCCCCCCCCCCCAACTGAGTCAGCCAGGTGCCCCTTATCTTAATTTTAAGATTAATTTTTCCTCTCAGAAATAATTTTCTAGCTTTTTAGTCATTATTGTGGTTCTTTCCCAAAGTTCCTCCAAAATCTATGTATCTATGTGAATTTTTAAAGGGAACAAAAGTAAGATTCTACCTAATACTTAAACTTGACAAAAATATATTGTAAATATTTCCACATTCTAGACCAAGTTTATAACTTCTTTAGCCCCCCAAATCTCTAAAAGAACAGTAGTTCCCAATGCAGAGCAATTTTGCCTCCCAGGGAACATTTGGCATTGTCTGATGACATTTGTAATTGTCATGACTGGTAAGGAGAGGAAGGGATACTACAGGCATGTAGTGTGTGGAAGCCTGGGATGCTGTTAAACATCCTACAAAGCACAGGACAGCCTCCAACAACAAAGAATGATTAAGGCTCAAAAATACCAATGATATAACGGTAGAAAAATACTGACTCAGAATACCACAGTACGTGAAAATGGACAGAACACAGGAAAAGGAAAAAAGGAGAGAAATACAGAGTAGAAAGGCAGGAAGGTAGTAAGAAAGATTTTTTTTTTGAGAGAAAAAATGAGAAAATTATGATAAAAATCTGAGAAAAAAGATGATAAAAAAAGGAGCCATAGTTCCTATTTTAAGCGCAGCATAATAGTTGTTTCTTGCTGTGATGTGATTATATGAAATGACATTGATATTACCTTGCCCATCTTGTAACTTCAGCTTTACATGACCCACTAGTGATTGGCCTGGGTCTACTATAACCTACTAGAACACTAGATCCTTCTTTCTAGTCTTTCATAGTCTATCCATTTCTTGTAATGATTTACTCATTCATACAGCAAATATTTTACTGAGTACCTACTGTGTGCCAGGCACTAGGGATACAATAGTGTATCTATTTTTAGTTTATCTATTTTAGTTTATCCATTTTTACTCAAAATAGGAACTATTTTGAGTAAAAACTCCAGGGCAGAGCTTACAGGGAGGGTGGGGAGAAGGGAGAAGCTACTGACACACCTGATTTCCTTTCCCCAAGTTAGTTACTTTACACTTAGTTCTCCTAATAGAGATGCATCAGTTGGCACTACTTCAAGTTTCCCAAGCGATTTCAAAATCAAGACTACCCCTGTGCTAGCCATCACTGTCACTCTTGCCCAGGCTGATGACAAATGAGTATGTACTAAGCATGCTTTCTGGTTCATCATCCATGGAACAGGGATTCCTGAAGGACAAAGCCTTTTAGCTTCTCCCACTAAGGAAACCTTCTAGAGCATTACAGATAGAAGGCTATGACAGAAGGTGAGGGAAACACTAACAACAATCTATAATCCAAAAGATATCACCTTCAAGTGTAGCTCATGATAAAACCTCCAACTGAGAAAATATGAAAACACAGTAGAAGCCCTATCAGAGAGTACTGCCACTTATTCATCTCCTAGACTACAGAAGCATTAGCATACACCTCTATTGTGGTGTGCAAGCATTCATCAGGCTATAAGATCAATCACTAGTTTTATACAGTGAGGAAAAACTCTGATCCACCAAAACATGATCTTGTTTGATACATCAAAACATCATCTTTCTAGGGATTTAATGGGAAGTAACAGGGTTTTGCACATACCACCTTCCCTGAGATTTCTATGTAAATCCATGGCGGATGGGGAACCAAAGAAACCTCTTAGCATTAAGAGATCAGCAATACGGTGCAGGAACCTGAGCAGAGGAGAAAGGAGTATAGTTCAGAAGAAAGAGAAAATGTTACTCTTCACTTTAAGGGACAATTAGTGGATACCATTCTCCCCAAGGAGGACTCCTGGCAGCTGTAACCAGGGACTGAGTATGACTTCCTTAAGGAGCTCACTAGGGGCTGAGCTGGAAGGCAGAGGAAAGAGAAACCAAAGCGATTAGAAGGGGGGGGGGGGGGTGTTTAAAAAGGGGCTTTAGTAGAGAAAGAAGAGACAGACAGATGCGGAATAGTATTTCCCAAACTTCACGAGCAGAGTGAGTGAAGAGAAGGTGGAGGCCTCTAAGAATTCACACCCTGTGCCCTCAGTTACAAACACAGTCTAGTTGCTAACAATATTAAATTCCAAAATGACTTGTAATGTAGGAAAATAAAATAAACATCCTGCACACTTACCCAATCCGGGTAAACAGCTTCCCATGGGCATGGAGAAAACTGAGGATGAACCTTTTGTTCAGCTGCATGGGAAAAAGAGAGAGGAGAAAACAATTAAACTTTCCCCAGTTTCCTGTTACTGAACAGAGTCCCTAGTGACACAATAACCTGGCCAGGGTCTAAGGGGTGGGCACTAGAGATGGGAACCAAATGAACATGCCCAAAGTCTCACACAGACCCAGGGCACATGCCCAACAGCAGCTGATCAGCTGAGCCAACATGACGGCAGGCTCGGTGAGTGGACAGCACCCTCTGCTGGCAGTGGTGTCTGTGTACAGGGAATGAAGTGATGGCAGCTCTCTGATCCAGGAGTCAGTCATTCTGGCCCCACAATGATGGAAATGAAACAGAGATAAAGATAGGGAAAATACTTTAATTTTGTAAGTCCCTAATCTTATTTATAAGCTATTTTTCTACCTACCCAAGAAAGCAGGACTATTGTAACCACCAATAAAGTAACTCAGCACTAGCTAACTCATCAAATTGTACTTCTCCAGCTTTTAGGACAAAAATTCAAGCTCTACAGCAGCCCCGATGGCTCAGCGGTTTAGCGCTGCCTTCAGCCGAGGGCGTGATCCTGGAGACCTGGGATCAAGTCCCACGTCGGGCTCCCTACATGGAGCCTGCTTCTCCCTCTGCCTGTGTTTCTGCCTCTCTCTCTTTTTCTGTGTCTCTCATGAATAAATAAATAAATCTTTTTAAAAAATTATTAAAAAAAAATTCAAGCTCTAGGTCTAGAGCTGAAAATTCAAAAGTCTACAGGGACCAGGTACAAAATAGGCTACCAGAGACAGTAGTGCTCACTGCTTGTTCCACTCTAGTTCTGCTCTTCGGAAGCCTAGAGACCATCATCTCTTCTCCCCTTCCTCTTTTAAAGAAAAGCCAAAAGCTAGGTTTTATGCGAAACCGTCTCTCTGCCTTTTAAATGTTGGCTACAAATGGAAAAAATTTAGACATTAGGCAAGCCAAAAACACGCATTTCCCAGCCACATCTAGCTCATGAGCTACCAAATTTAAAATCTTCAGTTCAAGGTTCCAGAAAATGCTTCTATCAAAACCAAGGGGAAAGATTCCTCTGATCAAACCAAAGGGGGGGCGGGGGGAGGAATTCAACTAAAAAAAAAGTGGAGGTAATCTAAAGACCAAACCTTGTTGTCACCTTCTCCAGTTTCCTAGAACCAAAATGCTCAGGGCCCTCTAGCCAAATAGAAAGAGGAGTCAAGTATCTTGATCTCAGGGGAGTGCTCAGAGCAAGGAATAGGCCAGAAACCCTGGATACTTTGCCCAACAGGACAAACTCTTCTGGTTTACACTCTTGCAAAAGAGAACACCAATTAAATCATGGCAGCTCTATGTATTTCATATGGAAACTAGGTGTGGGTAAAGAAATGTATTCATACCTCACCATAACTTCAACAGCAAACTCTATACAAGCTTTAGTCTCTTTTCTTGCTTAAATTATATTTAATCAGCAATAATAGATCGAGCATTGATTCACATAGCAAAAAAGCTTAAGGTACTTCATTGATGGTAACCTGTCTCTACAGTGAGGTGACTCTTGACCAGGGACACTGGGTTCCATGAAAAGAAGGAAAATTGCTGGAAAACAAAGGAACCGCTGTGAAATAAACTGCCAATGACCATATCACTGTTAGTGGCAAAACCTGGGCTAGAATGCAAGTTTCTAGCTCCACTAGTAAAGGAAGGTGGCGAAAAACATGGACTTTATCAAACCCCTGCCATTTACCTGCTGTAGAATATCAGGCAACTGATCTAACCTCCCTAAGTTTTTCTTTCTACACAACAGAAAGAAATAACAGCACCTATATGTTAATGGATTGGTGTATGACATAAGGCAAGTAAAAACATGCCTGACATGCTATAAACACTCAGCTCTTAGCTGAACATTCTCTCTCCCAATGAATGACAAAGCAAGTGGTAAAATGTTAACAACTGAAGAATCTGGGTAAAGGATATGCAGAATTCCTTGGATTATTACAACTTTTCTATAGATATAAAATTTTTCCAAGATAAAAATGTAAAATAAAATAAAAAGGTAAAAATGTATTATCTTCTCTCTCTATTCCTATTTTTGCTCAATTATCCCTTTCTCACAGCTGAGAATAACCAGGAGGAATGCTGGTTATACTTACACATATAGGGTACTCTGGTAGGCACAGAACGATACTAACTCCCCTCATCCAAGCTAATTACCATTCTCTAAGGCCCAAGGCAGCTCAGAAATTTAAACAGTTTAAACCAGCAAATGAAGAATTAGAACTGGAACCGAGGTATTCCAATTTCAAAAAAAGTTTTTCTTCCCCTGTACTACAAGTATCTCAGGAAGAGAACTGATGAGACCATACATAAAGGAAGGGATAATGAGGGAGTAAGAGTAACTAAAAAGCACTTCAGTTTTACTTTTAAGTTTTCCCATGAGGTAGGAAACTCATACTGTACAACCCACAATATCTCTTTGGTTAAAATTAAGAGCACTGAGAAGCTTTCTTAATACTGTGGTTCTATCAGGGAGCTTGGTTGGCTCAGCAGGGTGGGCTTCCACTCTTGATTTTGGCTCAGGCCAGGATCTCAAGATCGTGGAATCAAGCCCTGCATCAGGCTCTATGCTCAGCATGGAGTCTGCTGGAGATTCTTTCTCTCCCTCTCCCTCTGTGCCTCCTCCCAGCTCAACCTCTAAATAAACAGTCTTAAAAAAAAAATACTGTAGTTCTATCCATATTTCCCAAATACCCTTCACTTAGGGCAATAAATGAAGTCCACTTAACTACCTCAGTTTATATTTGTCATTATTATATTTCAACTGTATTTAGCAGAATGTGGATTTCAATGCATTGTTTTTCAACTAGTGAAAGTGAAGGAAATCTTAGGGAACTTTTTCAAACTGTACACACATTCTCCCTGACCTTGGTTAGTAAGAACCACTGTTTTATTTTTAGTCTGAAAGTATCTGTCACTCTAAACATAGTTTCTCTTTAAAGTCATCAACAATACTTCAAGTCAGAAAAAAGTTAAAAATGCAGATACACAATAGAGAGAGGTAAGGCCTATTCTATTGAAGAAAGAGATTTATTCTACATTGATCAAATGGGCCTAAGCAACACTGCATGTAAGAATATGAAGTCAGCTAGTACTCCAGGAAAATTTTTGGAAAACAACTGATACCAAGTCCATAGTAGGAAAGTTTTAGTCTAAGCTTCCTCCCTCTCTAACACATCACCCGGTAACGGCTTCCATTTTGGCAACTTTTGGTTCTTAACAATACAATGGTCTCACTAGGGTACAGAAAGAAATGTTACTCTTTGAATGGTGAGACTATCTGCCTCCAGATCTTCCTCACATATTTACATACTGTTCACCAAAAACTAAAAATGCTTCTTGGGTATACCCTGACAGCCAATATGAGAGTTATTAAGGCTCTTGACTCTTCAGTTCAAGTCCAAAATCAATTCACAATGGACTTTTATAAACCACATTGAGTCTTTTATAAACCATCTAAAGCAATGACCCAAAAAGACACTAATGGCAATAGCTAGATGGGTAGGTCTCTGGATCCTCACAATAAAGTCTATCCTGCCATTAACTATGGAATTATGAGTGAAATGGTGTGGGTTGTTACTCAACTATAAAATTAGAATCTCCACCGCCGGGATCCCTGGGTGGCGCAGTGGTTTGGCGCCTGCCTTTGGCCCAGGGCGCGATCCTGGAGACCCTGGATCGAATCCCACATCGGGCTCCCGGTGCATGGAGCCTGCTTCTCCCTCTGCCTGTGTCTCTGCCTCTCTCTCTCTCTGATGACTATCATAAAATAAATAAAATTAAAAAAAAAATCTCCACCGCCATCTAACTCAAGAGCTTAAAAAGAATAAAACAAAATAATACAAAGTAAAGCATTCTGAGGAGTAAATATTTTATGTAAGCCCTGGTTAACTGTCAGCCAGAACTGCCTAAGTACTTTGTGAACTATGGAGCAAAGAAGAAGCTGCTTAGAGGCAGCAATACAACACAGGAAGTAAGAATTCCAAAATATGCCCAATTTCAATTCCTAAACAGCTGCTCCTCCTTCTGAATACCTGTGTGGAAAATTGAATTTCTGAGAAGTGAATCATTTTAAAGATAGTAAGAGTACTCAGTACTAAAAGAAATGCCAGTGTGCATTTTTACAGTGTTGTGGGGAGCATAAATTATCATTCTCTTAATTTATCCATGTGGAGCACCTCTACAGATATGCCAAATATTAAAAAAACAAACAACAACAAAAAAACCCATAACTTTGTTATGTTTTAAAAAGGGGGATCTATTCTCTTAGATAGGAGCCGACATAGGTGGAAACCCAAATTTCAATGGTACCAGGACTTTCAGAGCATGCAACCAAAGCCCATCTACCATCTCCATAAAGCACTGAGATCATAGGGTACAGGAAAATGTGAGCACAGAGGTGATGCTGTACACTTTCATCCCTGTGCTCCTCCTATCCCAGGCATGATCAAGAACAAACCAACAAGACGGGATCAGCAGTGCCAAGGAACTTGTCCAAAAACAAAAGATAAATAATATGCCAACTTGCCAACTTCCCATTTATGCTCCAAATCCTAAGACAAGGCCCACTGGCTATGAAGGTATCAGGAGACATTATGTTTCCCTTATTGTTACTATCCCTCAATCAGGAAAGTCTTTGAAGGTAAGATCTAAGGAGAAGACAAAGTGAGGAAAGGGGGCCTGGCACATAAATGTGGAAGTCTATCAGTAAGTCAGTAATGCAATACTCATTTAGTAAAGGTAAAAATTATTCATGGGGTGTCTGGGTGGCTCATTTAAACATCTGCTTTTGGCTCGGGTTGTGATCTTGGGGTCCTGAAACCCACGCTGAACTCCCTGTTCAGTGGGGAGTCAGCTTCTCCTTCTCCCCCTGCCCCTCCTGGCTGCTTGTGCATGAGCGCTCCCTGTCTCAAATAAATAAATTTAATTAATTATTCAGTAGGACTTTCAGTATTCCTCCTTCCAGGATACACATAAAGAAAGAAGTATAGGCAAGCCAGGTAGCGCGACTTAAATGTCTCATAGGAAGACAGAGCAAATTCAAAATCAATCCTTCCATTTCTTACCTGGACCAAACCAAGGCTGAGGTAGAGTAGGGACACTGATTACTTGTCACCTTTAGTTTCTCCACCCCTGAACTATTCTGGGCAAAATGACAGCTCAATTAGTTCTAATTCAGCACAAATTCCACGTAGAGATGTCCTACTTAGACAGCTGGATCTGAGCCATGTGAATTCAAGTGTAAAATATGTCTCTTAAAACCACCTCTTCCATACCCCTTGAAATAATGGCTCTCATTCTCACACTGCAGCTTAGTGCTGCCTCAACAAAGTCTTACTTACGTTAAAGCAATTTACTTGCTATTACTTTATTATCTCTCTTTAAAGCAGGGAGACTGGAGGGAAATTAGGCTAAATGTCAAATCAGCAGTCAGCTCCAGAAAACCCAGCCAACAAGCAGAGAGACAGCAGAACTTAGAGTGCCCAGCTGGCTCTCAGGAGGGAAATTGGCACTAGATATAAGGAAAAGAAGGAACCCCACTCTTTCTCTTCAATGAGGTGATGAAACGGTTTGGTGGCACCAGTCTTACAGCAGACACAGACATGCAGACCTTTGTGAAGACCCTAATGGGAAAGACCATCACCCTCGAGGTCGGGCCCAGTGACACCATTGAAAATATCAAAAATCCAAGCGAAAACCCAAAACAAGGAGGGCATCTTGCCCAACTAGCATCTCATTTTTTTGCGGGCAAACAGCTGGACGATGGCCACACTCTCAGACCACAATATCTAGAAAGTGCCCCCTGCACTTGGTGCTTCGTCTGTGAGGTTGTATCATTGAGCCATCCTCCACTAGCTGGCCCAGATATAGAACTGCTACAAAACGATCTACCATGAATGCTATGCTCACCTGCCACAAGAAGTATGGCCACACCAACAATCTACGCCCCAAGAAGGTCAAATAAGGCCCTTCCACCAGCTCTTCCTTTGCCCCCAGGGAGGACTTCTGCTGAGCCCCAAAGCCCTAGGGCCTCGATAAAGTTTCCCTTTCAAAAAAAAAAAAAAAAAAAAGGAAAGAAGGAACGCTGAGTTTGTGACTAATCTGCACTTCAGCATCCGTAAAGTTCTATTGAAACACAGCCACACTCGCTTGTTTGTTTTTTTTTTTAATTTTTATTTATTTAGGATAGTCACAGAGAGAGAGAGAGAGAGAGAGGCAGAGACACAGGCAGAGGGAGAAGCAGGCTCCATGCACCGGGAGCCCGACGTGGGATTCGATCCAGGGTCTCCAGGATCGCGCCCTGGGCCAAAGGCAGGCGCTAAACCGCTGCGCCACCCAGGGATCCCGCACACTCGCTTGTTTACATCTTGCCTGTGGCTACTCCTACAATGGCAAGGTGAATAATTTCAGTAGAGGATATAGCCCCCAAATAGTAAAATATATACTATCTGGCCCTTTACAGAAAAAGTCTGCTGATCCCTTGCCTAGATTTATATAACTCTAGGGTCTCAAAATATTTTTCTATCTGCACAATACTTGAGGGCTACCACACACATGTATTGGAAACAGCAATGATTCTCATGGGCTGACAAGTGAAGAAGGGTAGTGAGGAGGAGGGAATCACCAGTCTACAGTCAGTGTTCCTTCCAATTCTAAAAAGCCCACAAATGTATGATTCTAACTAAATCTAACCTTTCCTGCCAGCTTTTGAATAAGCACCATTCTATTCTATGATAGCAAAAAACTCACCAAATGCCAAAAGAGTGTTCTCAAAGCTTTTGAACTCAAATGCCCCAAAGGCAACAAAGAAACATAAATGGGGCCCTCCAGTTTTCTACCTTCGATGCCACTATGGGGCTAAGTAGCCAAGTGGAAAGAGAACATATCTAAAGCCAATAAAGTTTTTACTTAGGCCAGAGGGCCCCTGGACACTTTCCAAAACATCCATAATCGAGGGAAAGTGCCAGATTAAGGTTTATGAATCCCTGTGCTATGGTCTGACAATCCATAACAACCAGCTCAAAAGTGCCACCAGCCTGTTATCTAAAGGTATACAGAGAAAGAGAGAAAGTTCAGCCAAAGGGCAGCACTGTTGCTCTGACTGGGCTACTTTCTGAATGACTCTTCTTTCTGATTCATCTCTCTCAGTGCCTGGGAACTCTCATGCCCATCCACCCGAAAAGTAGGTGAGCTGGGACACCCTGTGCCTGCACTGCACAAAGTGAGAGACAAGAGGAAATGGCTGAAGCTCCCACTGAGTGATCAGGTGGGCACCCAGAAAAATAGTTCTCCAAAGGCACATACACAAGCTCAGCCCATCTTACAAATGAATGGGTTGACAGAGTGTGAGGGTGCTAAAGTCATTTATTCATCCAACAAAAACTAACTGGCACCTTCTATGTACATGACACTACACAAACCAAGAACAGAGGCAGAGATGATCCCCGCTCTGTGGGTGACATTAATAAAGTACCATAATTAGGGACATACAGGATGCTCTGTATTTCCATAGCAGGGGCATCAGAGATAGCAGAGGAAGAGATCTTTGAGTTGAAACCTGAATGCTGAGCAAATAGTTGGCTTGGGAGCAGGTAGGGAGTCTTGCCTATGTGTCATAAGTAAATGGAACAGCATATGTGGTGGTCCCAAGGGTGGTATGTGGTAGACTGGCATGAGCAGGTAAGTGATTCTGTAAGAGGGAGGCTGGAGAAACAGGTTGAGCCAAGATGTACAAGTTGTACTCCTTAGTAAAGAGTCTGATCTTAAACTACTGAAAAGTACTGAACAGGGAAGTGACATGAGCAAATCTCCATTTTTGGAAAAACATGCTGGCTACTATTTAGAAATTCTGGTGGGGTAGGGACACCTGGATGGCTCAGCAGTTGAGCGTCTGCCTTCAGCTCAGGGCGTGATCCCGGGCATCTGGGGATCGAGTCCCGCATTAGGCTCCCCACAGGGAACCTGCTTCTCCCTCTGTCTATGTCTCTCATAAATAAATAAATAAAATCTTAAAAAAAAAATTTGGCAGGGCTGGGGGGAACTGGCCAGGGGTCAAATGTGTAGAGTCTAGGAGACCAGTTAAGAAGCTACTCTAGGGATCCCCAGGTGGCTCAGTGGTTTAGCGCCTGCCTTTGGCCCAGGGTGTGATCCTGGAGACCTGGGATCGAGTCCCACATCAGGCTCCCAGCATGGAGCCTGCTTCTCCCTCCTCCTGTGTCTCTGTCTGTCTCTCTCTATGTCTATCATAAATAAATAAATAAATAAATAAATAAATAAATAAATAAATAAATAAATAATAAATAAATAAATCTTAAAAAAAAAAGAAGCTACTCTAAGGGGCGCCTGTATGGCTCAGTTGGTTAGAGGTCTGACCTCAGCTCAGGATATGATCTTGGGTTCCTGGGATCAAGCCCGATATTTCTGTTCCCTGCTCAGCAGGGAGTCTGCTTCTCCCTCTCCCTCTGCCACTACCCTCCACTCATGCTTGCTCTCTCAAATAATTTTTTTTAAAAAAGCTACTGTAATCACCCAATGGCAATGAAGACAGAAAAGAGAGAGAAGATAAAGGAAATGGTTATTCCATACTCAGACAGATTCCTGTCCCTAACTCCCAGAGGTTCTAGTTCTAAATAACTCCACCTACAGAGACCAGCAGTGGCATCAAACCAAGTATGAGTCTTTAGAAAAAGTCCCAAACCAAATGAAACACTGATTTCATTTTTTAAAAATTTTTATTTATTTATGATAGTCACACACACACACACAGAGAGAGGCAGAGACACAGGCAGAGGGAGAAGCAGGCTCCATGCACCGGGAGCCAGATGTAGGATTCGATCCTGGGTCTCCAGGATCGCACCCTGGGCCAAAGGCAGGTGCCAAACCGCTGCACCACCCAGGGATCCCCACTGATTTCATTTTTAGAGATAATTCGGATATTCTTATTTCCTTTCAATGATTTTAAATGGCCTAGCATGGTGGCTGGTACTTAAGTACATGATTCAATAAGTGACTGAAGAACATATAAAACACAGATTTGATGGTGATTCTATCCAGGTGCTACACTAAACTCTCCAGAAAAACAGTGCAGTACTAATATTAATGCTGCAGGGAAGTAACATACTCATGACTATTTATGAGAATTTAAATCTAGTTCTTTTTGGAGGATAATTTGACAAAACCCAGACAAAGGTATTCAAAGAAAAACAGAGTTCTATCAGGAATTAAGGATTCTGATCCTGAGTAATAGCAATTCCATCTCCTACATTCCAGCCCAAGAGACTGGACAAAAAGAGACCACAGTTAAATTCAAAATAAAAGAAAAGGCCAGGGCGCTGAGCTGGCTCAGTTGGGGAGGTTCAAGGCCCATGTTGGGTGGGTACAGAAATTACTTAAAAATAAAACCTTAGGGCAGCCCCGGTGGCCCAGAGGTTTAGCGCTGCCTTCAGCCCGGGGTGTGATCCTAGAGACCCAGGATCGAGTCCCATGTCAGGCTCCCTGCATGGGGCCTGCTTCTTCCTCTGCCTGTGTCTGTCTCTGTGTCTGTCATGAATAAATAAATAAAATCTTAAAAAAAAAAAAAAAAGCACAAATAAGGCTCAGCCAATGAGAACGAAGAATTGGAGAACCTATGCAGTATCCTACTCTTCTACCAGTTTATAATCCACAGAGCAAGGGGAGTGTGATCTAACACCTTACTGGACTATACCTTTCAGAAGCTTGGAGGCAACCCCCAACTGAGGACAAGCTGAATTTACAGAACTGGCTCTGTGCTCTAGGAGTTAAAAGTACCCCAGGCTACTACACATAATTCAGATAATAAGAATTCAAGTTTTTCTAGCTGAACAAGTGTGACGCACCCAAGCACCTTAATAATAATAGTCCAAACTTATACAGCACCTGCTATGCATAAGGCACTATTCTAAGCATCTTGTCTATTAACTCATTTAACCTTACAACAATCTCATGAGTTCAGTAACACTATAATTTCTATATTACAGATAAGGAAATAGAGCAACAGACAGGTTAAGTGACTTGCCCAAGGTTAACCCAGGCAGTCTGGCTCCAGAGTCTGAGCTCTTAATCTTTCACCATTAAAGAAGGCAATCTTTTTGGCAGACCCAAGACAGCCACCAAAGATGTTTATAAAGGCCAAAAGCTAAAGTAACCCCAAGCAAAAACCCACCAATGGCTCCAGCTATCATTCACTAAGAGACCACTAGCTCAAACCAACTAAGAAGTCTTACAAATTAAGGGAAGTAGATACTTCCAGCCCACATCATATCTTGCAAGTCAGTGGAAGCACTTTAATAGATACAGCCTAGGGGTGCCTGAGTAGCTCAGTCAGTTTAGCATCTGCCTTTGGCTCAGGTCATGATCCCAGAATCCTGGATCAAGTTCTACATCAGGCTCCCTGCTCAGCCAGGGAGTCTGCTTTTCCCTCTCCCTTAGCCCCTCCCTCCTGCTCAAGCTCTCTCATGCACACACACTCTCTTTCTCTCTCTCAAATAAATAAGATCTTAAAACAAAAACAAAAACAAAAACCCAAATGCACCCTAGCATAATGCCAGCCAAAAAAGAGAAAAGTGAGAAAACTGAATTAAAAAAGTTTGCTTTCCATACCAGTGAAACAGCAGTAATAGAACTATTAAAATAAAAACCCTAATATTTTTCTAGATGGTCCACAAACTACCTGGTTAGTAGAGAAATAGTTCTTCAAGAGTCAAAGAATGTGTACATTCACACACCATCAAGGGACTGTGCATAATCCAGAAAAAATATCTGAAAACATACCCTCCTGCCTACCCACCTACCACAATACAGGAAAACCCCTGAATCTCTCAGGAAAGGGAGGAGCAAGAACTAATCTAAGAACTCAAAGGAGAACAAAGCTTCAGGTTAAGAAAGATGTGGTCACAAAGAAGGTTTCACAAACCACTCTGCTGTGGGTACCAAAAAGCAAATAATCAGCATACACAGAGCTCTGGCAACCTCATGCAAGCTTCAGATTTAAGCAGGGCACCAAATAAGGGAAGGATTCTGGTGCATCAACTCCTAGGAAAAGTGTTTCAAGTTAAAAATGGTTATTCAGGTTTGGATGCAAACTTCTGTATCTGTTCTTTATCAACAGAGACACCTCTACCTCACTTTCAGCGAGCAGCAAAAAGAGAAGAAAACTGTTAGACCAAAACTAGGTTACACACAGACAACATGACCTGGTACAGCCTGGCATTTTACCTGAACCCCAGAGACAAAACTATAAACATGGCAGCATGGAACTTCTGAGGTTCTGCATCCCAGCTGGCTCCAAGTGTCTCCAGAAGCAAGTGGGCTAAGATGCACACTCTATCCCTAGTCCCCCACAGCCAGATTGTTCAGCATTAAGGCCAAAAACCACAGCACTTTTGGTGAGAAACTCAGTCTCTCCATGACCGAAGGCAAGGCCTGCTTCTATCTAGCTTATGTCAGTTGTGTCTTTTCTGTGCTTGTTTCCAGACCCAAAATACCTTGTTCTAATGACAGGGCAAACATCTTTAAATCTCTTACCTTTGGCCCAAGTCTCCTTTCCTTCTCTCACCAATGAAAAAAATCAATCTTAGCATAGCAGAACATATTAACCAGGGAAAACATGAGCATCAACTTCTTCCTAACTTACAATGCTCTGTCCCCATCACTATTCAAATGGCTTTGATATGTACACTTTTCCGTATGTATTTTACTTTGTATTAAGAGTTTTTCTGGGGGGACGCCTGGGTGGCTCAATGGTTGAGCATCTGCCTTTGGCTCAGGGCATGATCCTGGAGATCCAGATTCAAGTCCCGCATTGGGCTCCCTGCATGGAGCCTCTTCTCCCTCTGCCTGTGTCTCTGCCTCTCTCTCTCTCTCTCTCTCTCTCTTTGTGTCTCTCATGAATAAATAAAATCTCTGGGATCCCTGGGTGGCGCAGTGGTTTAGCGCCTGCCTTTGGCCCAGGGCGCGATCCTGGAGACCTGGGATCGAATCCCACGTCAGGCTCCCGGTGCATGGAGCCTGCTTCTCCCTCTGCCTGTGTCTCTGCCTCTCTCTCTCTCTCTCTGTGACTATCATAAATAAATAAAAATTAAAAAAATTTAAAAAAAAAAAAAAAAAAAAAAAAAAAAATAAAATAAAATCTCTAAAAAAAAATTTTTTTTGGGGATCCCTGGGTGGCGCAGCAGTTTGGCGCCTGCCTTTGGCCCAGGGCACGATCCTGGAGACCCGGGATCGAATCCCACATCAGGCTCCCGATGCATGGAGCCAGCTTCTCCCTCTGCCTGTGTCTCTGCCTCTCTCTCTCTCTGTGTGACTATCATAAATAAATTTAAAAAAAAAAAAAAATCTCAAAAAAATTTTTTTTAATTACCACAATCTTTTCTGCTATTCCACAAAAATCCTTTTTCCATGGCCAGTACCCCTAACCCCCACACCAAGATTCTAACTCTGAAGTCATAGAAATGAAGGTGACTATGCTAAAAGTTTGGGGCTCCACCTATGTGCAAAAAGCTACACTGATGTCAAATACCAGATCTATTGATAGTGCAGACCAGAGTCCTATTTTACAGATGCAGAAATAAAGAAATTAAGAAATGTGTTCACAGAAATAAAAAACAATTTAAGAATGTATTCCAGAAGATAGAAGTCCTAGTCTCCATTAGCCACAGGGACAGTTTATTGAAAACACTAAGGGCATCTATTAGTGCCTTATTCAACCTTTTGATATGTGTCACTTCGAAGTATTTTAAAAAGCCATACTGTTTTACAGACCTGTCCAGAAGTTTAAAGGAAAATCTGCCAAAAAAAATTCCTCAGAGAGAATGTCAACTGACTTACACATAGTTTGCTTTACAAATTAGGACCTAGTATCTCAGAGATTTGTAGCACAAGTCAGCTCAGAATCTCATTAGACAGAGTAAAGTTTTAGGATCCTTACCAAGAAACACTCCAGAAAAGCATAAATCCACAGAGGGTATTATCCCAGCTCCTCCTTCCCATGTGCTTCTGTACCTGCAGCCCTACTGTGCGTGTGCAGGGCAAGAATAGGACTTATTGCCAATGGTTACAACACAAAACATAACTTCTTCCTAAGCCAAAATGGCCTTGGCTCAGAAAGCTTCCCAGAATGATGGAAGGCATGACTTTAGGATGACTCAACTTTTGCTAATGCATAAAATAAAGCAGAGAACTATTTGAAAGATCCACTTCTAAGCTTGAGCCAAATCAAAAGCCTAAAGTATCTACTTTGTGATGAATCTTCAGCTACAGCTGACTGATTAAATAGCATCAATTTGGATGTCTATAACATGGCCTAAGATACTCTAATTACAGACTCTTGGCTAGGAATCCCAGGAGCAACCACTTGTAGTTTCTAACCATACCATATTTTTACCTATTTGTTCCTTCTGCCAGAAAAGCTGGCTACTCCTATATACCTAAAGAACATCTTTCATCCTTCAAAAGTAAGGACAGATCATCTTTCTAGGTAGCTTTCCCTGTTCATGAGTTAATGTCTTTCTCCTCTGTATTATCCCCTGTACAGTGTACATATTTCTATTATCGCCTTTTTAACACTTTTTTCAAGTATTTATTTACTATCTATTTTTCCTACTAGACTGTATTTTGAGGGAAAGATCAGTATCACTTACCTTCTGCATGCACTGCCTAGGATAACGATTAACATATAAAGGGGACAGGGAAAACCTTGATCCCCTCAGAAGAGGACTAGCTTACCTGAGAAAGAGGTTTTACACAACTGAATAAGCAAGAGAAAAAGTCCATATAGAACTGTTATTTAAGGCAATGTACAAAGGTATATACCATACTGCAGCATAAAATAAATTGAAACTGAGAAAGAGGAACAAAAGAGAAAAAGATCAGAAGTCACTATTAGTAAGGACAAGACACAAAATGCATGCCAGAAAGTCCTTTACATTTATTAAAGGAAGTTACAAGTTTGATGCTAACATCTGGGACAATTAAGACATAATTATTCTTAAAAACAAATTCATAAATGTGCATGAAGTTGAATTTAAAAAATGCACACAGCATGACTATCTCTTGATACTAAAAGCAGAAATTTCTTCCATGGGTTTCTAGAAAGAAGATGCCATGTGACACAAATAGCAATGATTCCGTACACCTCTTTACTATTACCTACCTTAATGTAAGCTGATGACCTTACACCAAAGTATAATTTGGTCAAAGCAATACTATTAGGGACCAATATATTACATCCAAGTACACAGTTCTCTGATGGTTCTAGGCATGAATGGCATGGAGAGAACAATAGCAGGAAATGCCTAGTGATTTCCATAACAGATATTCAATTAAGTTCTAGATCAGTGGACAAATGGAAGACAATCTGAATAATTAGTGAAACTCTCAAAAATAAAAATGTGTGGTAAATACATTTTCTAGAGACTCAAGTATCAAAGAGTCTCCACAGTATTTTAAGTTCCTTTAAGTTCCTGTATAATGTCTATACAGTAATACTTGGAAAATATAAAATTGAGCAATACTTCAATATTAAATATTTATGAGTAAAGCGAAAGGCTTCCAAGAGAGGGAAAATCCTGGAGTTTCCCCCTGAAGCCCAACAAATAGTCTGCCGACTGGGAAAAGATCGTCAGCCAAGAAAACAACCTTTTCATATTCTCTATCTTAGCCCAACCATTACATACAAGACAGTGAAAACACAGTAGACAGATGAAATTCTGGAACCTTTAAGAGTAGAGAGGGATTACAGAATGATACAACTGCAGATACACCTCCCCAAGAGTATGGTCAGAAACAAAAAACGATATAGGCAATTAGTGAGAAAGGCAACAGGGGAAAAACGAAAAGTTCAGTACAATCTCTTGTCCTACACAACAGGCAGTATGTTACTATATAAAATGAGCTGCTCCCACAGTAACACCAAATCACTGCTCTATTCCTTCCTAAAGCAGCTGCAGAGTGACAAGGATCCTATGTAAGGGTCTCATTCTTATTTGGAAGGCTCTTCACAAACTGGGAACTGGATCCTAAGGGGGACGATTTATATACACCCTCACATACATTCCAGTTGGCTAGAACTCAGCAGCTGATTGCTCCCTTGTCTAACTTGGTAAGGAGCCAAAGGAGGACTTTTCTCAGTCAACTCTCCCAGGCTGGAAAATTCTCCAACCCCAGAGTTCTGGCTTAAATCTGGATATCAGGTTATTCACAAGATGCCAAAACTATGTCCTTACATTGGCTTTGAACAAGTCTCTCAAATATACCATATAGATTTCCCACAGATCTCAAAATCATCTGGACATTAAGGCCAAAGATGGCCACTCTTCCTCTCACATAGAAAGAAACAGGCTTTAAAAAAAAGAAAAGGAAAGAAGGAAACAGGCTTTACAAAGCATGTGCAACATCAAACAAAACTTTCGTAAATTATACATCAATCTGAACAATTCTTTAAGGGCATATATGCAACATATTCATTAAATGGCCTCCTTAGGGCAGCCCGGGTGGCTCAGCAGTTTGGCGCCGCCTTCAGCCCAGGTTGTGATCCTGGAGACCCAGGATTGAGTCCCACGTCGGGCTCTGTGCATGGAGCCTGCTTCTCCCTCTCCCTGTGTCTCTGCCTCTCTCTCTCTCTCTCTCTCTCTCTCTCTCATGAATAAATAAATAAAATCTTTAAAAAAAAAAAAAAAAGGCCTCCTTAAAACCTTTTTATTCTACCCTACTGAGAACTCTCCCTATTCCACTAGTTACGCTCTCTCTCACTATGGTCAATCCTATGCCTCAAAGAGCCAAATCCCGAACCTGTCTCTCTAAGAGGAAATGAGAGAGGAAACCTTAACAAGGGTGTTTTTGATCTCATCAAGCTCCGATATCAGTGATTCTCAACCAGAATGGTAGCACTCCTTCCAGGGAGTGCTTAGAAATGTGTGGGTGTCACTAATGGTATCTAGTGGGCAGGGCCAGGAATGCTAAACATCCTGCAGCCACAGTCTCAGAAAGTGAGGAACTGCCCTCCCCACAAAAGGCAAAAACACCCTTAGTAACAATCAATGTCCTAAATGAAGGAACTGCCTTCACCCTTCCCATTCTAGAGCAGTGGTCAGCAAACTTTTTCTGTAAAGGGTCAGACAGTAAATAGTTTAGACCTTGTGGGCCACATTTATCTCTGGCACATATTCTTCTTTTTTTTTTTTTTTTTTCAGACCACTGGACTTTATTAAGAGGAATCACTGCTAATTACTTAGAAGCTATTGCCTAAGCCAAAATCCATGAGGTCCACATGAACGTACAGTTAAATACGAAACAAATGGCATGGTCAAAACCATGAAATATCCTGATGCCCGGGTGATGAAGGCTGGGGTGAAGTATGCACATTTATTTCAAACTGTGTTTGTGGGCCACACAGTGGTCCTTTGCATGCAGGAAGTCAAAGAGCTCCTCTGTGCAATCCTCCTCTGTCTGTGACCTGGAGGATACAGGCTAGTCACAGAGCTCTAGCCGCTCCCGAGCCTTTACACATTTCTCCAACTGCTGGTATTGCTCTCTCACTGTTGTTGGGGGATCCACTAATTCCTCCTCCTCCTCCTCTTCCTCCTCCTTGGGATCTCCGGACCAGGTCAGCATCTTTTGCTCGTCCTCCAGCCCCATGTC
Source organism: Canis lupus familiaris (assembly GCF_011100685.1). Lineage (NCBI taxonomy): Eukaryota > Metazoa > Chordata > Mammalia > Carnivora > Canidae > Canis > Canis lupus. Next base: position 46,318,091 of record NC_049230.1, read on the forward strand.
CCGCTACGGTTCTGAATTCAACACCAGCAGCAACAGCAGCACCTATTCCACTTCCCATATTCTTCTTTTTAAACAAGGTCTTATATAAGTATGTTATAAACCACTCCTAGCTTGCAGGCCACTGGCAATCTTTTGTCTATCCCTGTTCTAAACCCCTGTCTATCCCTCATTACAGTCTGTTCACACTGAGAGATGCCAATTAAAATAAAATGTGATGAAGTGTGTTATAAACAACTTTAACAGTGCACTACAATTTTAATGAATGTACTAAGAGCTTCAGAATTTAGACTTATAACCTAAAAACTGGGGCATTATTTACTTCTAGGTAATTAAATAATTCTCTCCTGTCCTCTCCTCCTCCTCTATGCATTTTGGTTGAAAGTCTTCTCCTGAATATTCTTTTTCAAACATGTTTCTCAAAGAGTATTGGTACTGCCTTTCCCCCTCTTCTCAGGATGTGTTACTTCCTATTCACTATGTATGCCGCACAAAAAGTCTCTATAAAATTACTACTGTTAACATTTTCTAAAATGTCTAAACCAAACCAAAGTCTGGAAATTCTGACTGGTATCTGGGTCCTGACTTTCCGGATGGTAACTAAAGGTCACGTGGGGTGGAAAGTGGCCTGTGGGTAACACAGAATACACACATGCACGCGAACAGGATATGTTGGTAATCCGGTTTCCTGAGACCTGGTGAGTTGTGAGAGTTCTCACCAACACTGTTGGGGAAGATGAAAAACCTTAAACTCGGAAATACTGGATTTTAACAAAGTGTCCATTCTTAGAATTAGATTTCTGGCTAGAGCAGAATGGGCAGGTATACTTCTTTCCCCTCACATTTTACTTATCTAAAAACACAAACAAAACAAACACAAAAAATAAATGAAGTTAGTATCTGACAAGGTTTCTTCACAATGTGGAAGCTGGTGTTTGCAGCATGGCTTATGTCACGTCTCAAGCCCAGAAAGATGAAGAGTGTGGTTTTGGTGTTTAACCAGCCTCAACTGCACCCTGGCACTCTGTTTCTTCCCCCAGAGAACTTTGCTCTGCTGAAACCAACCTCACATCTTGAAACGAAACGGCTAGGATAAAAATAAAGCCCTGAAGTGGTTTGGTGACCGAGGTCATATGGGGCGTTAAGGGTTTGTAGGTAGGGCCAAAGTACTTTGAGAAACTTCCACTCACTGCCAACCACAAAGAGACAAAGACATCAGCCCAAAAGTCCAGCAATGATCCAGGCAAGCAACCCTGGTCCTTGCCTGTTAGGGGCTGTTTTCACAGAACACATGATCAATATCTAAAAACCCAGTCCTGGTTCTACCTTTGACACAATCTCACCAAGTTCTATTTCTTACAGCCCAAGAAAAGGAGAGCCAACCTTTAGCCTCTTTCTATAGAAAAAGGCTTTATATACTCCTGTCATCATATGTTCCCAAATCTCAGTTCACAGAATACTTTCAAACAGCTTCCGGGTAGAGGAGAATGACATAAGGCACTACTACTTAACAAAAGTAAAGGGATATATAAAGGACATGATATTCATTTAATTCCCATAGCAACTCTGCAAAACTGTATGGTACCCACTCTACAGATATGATATCTTTATACTTATGAGGCCAAAAAATTAAGCTAACTTTCTCTGCTTTAGTAATTATGGGGCAATGAAGTAACCAAGTTACCACAGAAAAAACATTTACCTATTAGCACAGAGACTCAATTCTTCTCTCACTATAGATTAAACCAATCCTTATGTCATTCAGAGAAAATAAGGCCAAAAGTTTTTCTGAACTGTACCTAATGGCACTGCTTCTGGAAGCACCAGCCTAAAGGTTCACAATGCCACAATGGGACCTAAAACTCACTCCAATACAAGGTGAGTCATCTTGTTTAAGAAAGCAGGCCTTCGGGACACCTGGGTGGCTCACCGGTTGAGCATATGCCTCCGACTCAGGGTATGATCCCGGGATCCAGAATCGAGTCCCACATCAGGCTCCCTGCCGGGAGACTGCTTCTCCCTCTCCCTGTGTCTCTGCCTCTCTCTGTCTCTCATGAATAAATAAAATCTTTAAAAAAAAATTGGCCTGCTTCTCCCTCTGCATATGTCTTTGCCTCTCTATGTCTCTTATGAATAAACAAATAAATCCTAAAAAAAAAAAAAGAAAGCAGGCCTTTTAAAACTGTGTTCCAAACTACAGTGTTCATGGGCCAGTGGAGGTGAGGAGAAGATGGAGGTATTAGAGGTGTACCACCCACACATCACAGCTTTCTTTTCAGCACAGTGGTGGCAGTGGCAGCAGCAGCAAACAGCAGCAGCTCAGGTGCACAAACTATGCAAGGGGCACTGAAAAAAACAAGACAAATGGTCTGAAGAAAATGCCACCTGCAAAACACACTTTAAAAATAAAAAAGCCTTCAAACAAATATAACAAGTTGAGCATGTGAAAGCTCTATGCTACAGGCCACCTGATCTGGGTTTCTCACAGTGAAACTGCTCCTTTGTTGGCCAATGTTTACTTTGCTGGTCTCTTGATTAAATGCAAGAAAAAATATACTCATATACTACCCAGCCTCAAAGAGCCATGCATTCAGTAAAAAAGAAAATCATTATTCTCAACTTATAATAGCACCCTCTAAGGAAAAAAAACCCACTGTGGAAACATGGACACAGGAGATTCAGGCAGGGGCAGTATGCAAAGTTTCAGGCAGAAACCAGGATTTCCAAGCCTAGGGAAACAAGATTCTCACTCTGCCCGAGATTTCAGGTAACAACTAAGAGGCCTGGGGTTAGGGAAAACTACAAGAGACAAGAAATCAATTGGTTTGGTGGATGACATTCAGACTTTACTAGAACATAACCTGAAGCTTTCCAGTTCACACACTTGGGCAGAGTAACTTCTCACTTTTCACCAAGCTTGGCTGCAACAGGATGCTGAGGAAAGAAGCTGTCCCAGAGCTGTGTGTATAGGCCTCCATTCCCAGAGGTACAAATTTCATCATGAAACAAAAGTGATACCTACAGATTCCTTAGGCTCACTACTACACTGCAGACAAAGAAGGAACCAGCCTGGCAGCAGGGCCTACTGCTAACTAGTTTCTGGATCAACACCAATGATAATACCATGTAAAGCCAAGCAAAACATTTATGCCCCCACCCACCACCACCACAAAAAAAAAAAAAAAAAAAAAAAAAAAAAAAAAACCCAGAAAAAGGAAAAAACAGAACAACACTTATGGTCCAATGATTAAGACATTTCCAAGCCGTGACAAAAATCAGCCCTGATTGGGAGGGCTTGCCAATACTAAACAATTTCTGAGAAACAACTTAAAAGCCTAGATTGCAATAACCCATTTTGGTGGCACTTTGAAAGCACCAATCACAAAATTAAATGCCTACACAGACAAGGTAGGTGACAAAAGTGAGCAGTATGTGAGTACAGGAGGGGGATGAGGGAGGTGGAAGGGTAGGGGCAAACTAGAGAACATAAGTTGATGAAAAAGGGGTAGCTTGGCTCTAGGGTTACTTGGCTCTAGCAAATTGTTGCCAGATCTTGATTTTTTTTTTTTTGTAAATTAGCTGACAATTGAAATTTTAAGACAAAACAAACAAAAATCCACTAAAGTCCCACTTGAACCATCTAATTAGTCTTAGTATCACTAAAAGTGAGATAATCAGACGCCTCCTAATGCAGTGCAAAATGAGGCACACAGCATCACCTATGAAGTACTCCAGCCGAAAAAAGGCTGAACCTGAATCTAACCAAGTTTCTAAAGCTAACTCTCATTTACAGGAATATGGGGGACAGAAAATGGCTAAATGATACTGCAAGGATACAGAGATAAATTCAGAATGTGGGAATTCTATAGGACAACTAACTAGCTTCTTTAACAAGCTTATGACATGAAGAACATTTTTAAAAGGGAAGGCAGAATTGTTTTTGCTTAAAAGAAACTTAGGAAATAAAACAATCAACCATAACATGTAGGTCTTGATTTGAACAAACCAACTCTAAGACATTTGTTAAATAATGTGGGAAATAAAAGTTATGGATCAGATACCAAATGATGCCATAGATGGACACAGCAATGGCACTGTGATATATGAGAAACAATCCATTATTTTTTAAAAGGTGTATACAGAGGTGAAATATGTAGGCTGCAATGATGCATTATCTAGGCTTTGCTTTAAAATACTCCAACCAAGGATGTCTGGGTGGTTCAGTTCATTAAATTTCCAACTTTGGTTTCAGCTCAGGTCATGATCTCATGGGTCAGGGGAGTATGCTTGAGGATTCTCCCTTTAAAAAAATAAAAATAGGGATGCCTGGGTGGCTCAGAGGTTGAGCGCCCACCTTTGGCCCAGGGCATGATCCTGGAGTCTCAGGATCAAGTCCCCCATCAGGCTCCCTGTGGGGAGCCTGCTTCTCCCTCTGCCTATGTCTCTGCCTCTCTGTCTCTCATGAATACATAAATAAAATCTTTAAAATAAAATAAAATAAAATTTTAAAAAATAAATAAAATACTTCAACTGGGAAGCTTGAGAGGCTGTCGGTTAAGTGTCTGACTCTCGATCTCAGCTTAGGTCTTTTTTTTTTTCTTTTTTTTTTTCAGCTTAGGTCTTGATCTTAGGGTCATCAGCTCAAGTCCCACATTGGGCTCCACACTGGGCATGAAGCCTACTTAAAAATAAATAAATAAATAATAAAATGAAATACTTAAACCAAGGGGGGTGGCGCATGAGGGAAAGCTGAAACCAATGTGGAAAAAATCTTGGTAACTATTAAATATGAGTGACAAGTATATGGGGGTTCCTTTTATTATTATTTTCTCTTGTGTGTGTTTGAAATTTGTCATTATTAAATAAAACTCTTCATGTCAAACAAAACAGGTCTGCATTTAAACAGTTGGCTCCCGGGCAGCCTGGGTGGCGGTTTTGCGCTGCCTTCGGCCCAGGGTGTGATCCTGGAGACCCAGGATCGAGTCCCACATCAGACTCCCTGCATGGAGCCTGCTTCTCCCTCTGTCTGTGTCTCTGCCTCTCTGCCTCTCTGCCTCTCTGTCTCTCTCTGTGTCTCTCATGAATAAATAAATAAATTTTTAAATAAATAAACAAACAAACAGGTGGCTCCCAATCTGTGAATTATCAAGCCTCATAGTTCACTTTGGTTAGAAACAGTAAAAGAGGCAAAAATAAATTTAACAGCTTAAAAGACTATAACAAAATTATAAGTATGTAAATAACAACTACCACTACCAATATATGAGAAGTTATAATATGCCACTCATTTTTCTTCACATGTATTATTTCATTTAGTCTATCAGTATCACCATCTTATCTTCAGAGAAAGAAACTGAAGTGCATGCCCAAAGCCTCACTGCTGATAACTGATAAAACTAAGACTTGAACTTAGAATTTCTCAAAGCCCAAACTGTTAAACTCTGCACTATCCTCCCTCTTACATATCAGATGCTGGACAAAATTAGTAAAATCTATCAAGCTGCCAGCCTCAAAGAGAGATACTATAGACCTGTAGGCAAGCATCATGGAAAGATCTCCCAAATCCAACAGTAATATAAGGAGGGGGGAAGCAAAGATGAGTAACAGTGTGTATGATATGTCACTAATAGTGTAAAAGAGAGAACCATATATATAGGTGTATATTATACACACACAATGTTTTTACCTATTCAAAAATATTTCTTTAAATAATTTAAAAATGCAATCACTCTTCAGCTAGATCTTTCAATCTCCATTCCTACCAATTTAAGAAGTCAACCCCAACACTGCTGCCTAGAAACTTTTCCAACGAGAACCCAGCTTTTCAAAGTCACAAAGTTTCTATGCCCAGGAGGCCTTAATTTAATCCCTCATACCCCAATTTATCTTTAGTTCAAGCTGCTTCCCATTAAATGGACCCTTTCAGATTAATCTTTCAAAATAATAATCAGTCCTATCAGATGTCTAATCTTTCTTGAAGTTGTGCTTCCTTATTCACGTGGCTTGATAAGTTTCTTTTTACAGAGGAGAGGGAGGACATTATCATGTCACTCTAATTGTGCTACTTCGATAAACAAGATACAGGTACCCGTGTTGAATTCAGAAATTAGAGTACCACTTTTCCAATCAAGTTCTGAGTTCACAATTAGGCATGGATCTCTTCTGATTTCTCAGGTTAATGGGCATTAGACATTTCCAATCTAAGAGCTGTGCCCTATATAAACATGCAGGAAAAGCATACCCTAAGATGTCAATAGTAGTTATTGCTAGATGGTAAGAACACATTGTTTATCTGCATTTTCATATTTTTTACACTAAGGATATGCTGGCTTTGTAAATTTTTTTAAAGATTAATTAATTTATTTTTAGGGAGAAGGTGGGGAGGGAGAGGGATGGAGGGTACAGGGGTGGAAGGTGGGCAGAGGGAAAGGGAGAGAGAATCCCAAGCAGACCCTGTGCTGAGAACAGAGCCCCAAGTGGGGCTTGTTCTCAGGACCCTGAGATCACGACCTAAGCTAAAACCAAGAGTCGGAAGCTTAACTGACTAGCCACCTAGGTACCCTGGCTTTGCAAATTTTTAAAAGCAATAAAAATATCAAAATGAAAAGAAAAAAGAGGTTTGCCCTACTTAATTGAAGCCACTGGCAATTTCCTCCAACAATCAAGAAACAAAGAAACACCAGCATCTTCTGCATATTTGAGTCTGGAATGCCTAAAGCACTTAGAGAGTAGCCCTCAAATTTTAATCGACAAATTGTGAGGCAAAAAAAATCAGTTAATTCCATCCTACCTAATTTAATGAATGAAGCAGTACTGTTTTTGCTGGATTAACACTGCAGACATGAGAAGTAAACAATGAAAAATTCCAGAATCCAGAAGTACATCATTTGGGCCCAGCCCATTGACCGCTATCTTATATATACCATAGCACCAAACTAGAAAGTGATTCCCCCAGAAGGCTCAGTCTCTCTCCCACTCCAACTTTCTCACATGATCCTCCAAATTACCATAGATTTAGATATGCTGCAACCCCTCTGCTGTGTCACACCTCCTCTGTCTTGGCCCATGCTGTCCCTTCAACTTGGAACACTCTTTTCTCAGTTGGCCTAGTTAACTTCCAGGAAGCCTTCCAAAGTCCCTCTTCTTTTCCTCACTACAACTCCTACTTCCACCAGGACTGAACCAGGTGTTCTTCTCTGTGCTTCCAGGGTACCCAACGCACGCCTCCCTCACAATACCACAACATAATATGGTCATCATTATTTGTGAATTTCATATTTGTGAATTCAGCTACTTGCTAAAACTCATTAGTAATACCAACATCAATACCCATAGTGCCTTCACAGTCATTTGTCAACATATCCCAAGTGGCAAAAAATTCAAGTTGCCTGATACACATGTTCCCAGCTAAGGTTCAACAAAATGACTCTCTGCCTTCTTGTCCAAGTTTTCATCCTTTCAGCAAGTGCCCTTCTCATGGTCTATTTAATGCCATGTTTTTCATATTTGTGTGCTTTTTATTGGTGACTTTATTGTTTAAAATAGCCTCGAAGCATAGTGCTGAAATACTGTCTAGTGTTCCTAAGTCCAAGAAGGCTCTGATGTGCCTTACAGAGAAAATGTGTGTCTGTTCAGGCACAAGTGATAGTGGGTCTTGTCCATGAGCTCAGTATTAATGAATCACAATATATATTAAATAAAGTGATTTTGTAAAAAGTGATATGTAAACCTACATAAAACAAGCCACTTGGGTGGCTCAGTCAGTTGAGAGTCCAACTCTTAATTTTGGCTCAGGTCATGATTTCACGGTCATGAGATTGAGCCCCGCACTGGGCTCCACAATGGGCATGGAACTGGCTTAGGATTCTTTCTCTGTCTCTGCCCCTGCCTCAACTGCCCCACCCCTCTGAAAAACAAACAAACAAACAAACAAAAACAAACAAGGTATGTATTGATCACTTTATGAAATTCTTATAACCAGAGGCTCATAGAAACCTAATCCTGTATTTCCCTTAGAAGGTAAATGTTTAGTATTCACTAATTCAGTGTCTGTGGTAATTTTATAGCACATAACTACCGCACATTACAATAGCCAACTGTACACTGAAACATTCTGTTTATGTGGCCATTACTTTCACCAGAGTTTGGCAAACTAGGTCCAGAGGCTAAAGGCAGGCTGCCACCCGTCTTTGTAAATAAAGTTTTACTCAAATACAACCATGTTCATTATTTATGTACTATCTATAGCTATTTCGGCACCTCAACAGCTGAGGGGAGTAGTTGTAACAGAGACCATATGTCCTACAAAGCCTCAAATATCAACTATCTGGCCTTTTTCAGAAAAATCTTGCTGACCCATGCACTAGACTCTAAGCTCTGTGAAGTAATAATACTGTCATATTCATCTTTACAACCCTAGCACAAAGCTGGCACAACAGGACAGGTAAACTAAACTTTATTTTGATTAAGCACTGAACCCAGCAATAGCCCTCTACTCCAAAAACTCAAGAGTAATTGCAGTAAATTCTGGATGTAAACAAGTCCTGAGAAAAAATACTATGCTAAGGAATAAAATAAATATTGGCATGTGCAGAGGGAAGAGGAGCAAAATAGGAAAAAGACCAAGGCAAACAATACCATTTGGTGGGTGAAATAAGAAAGATTCAGATAAAGAAAGGCCAAATAATAGGTATTAGGAGCTACTAAGGTACAGTCCAGTCTGAACCTCAAAACACACTTACAATGATGAAAGAGCTTAAAAGGTTTGTCAAGAGTCTGGCCAAATATACAGTGACATTTCATTACCTAAAGCCATTTTCTACACATAGCACCAAACATGTTATAGGTATAGCAACCACAGTCAGTTGAGGAAAATGCTGGGAATGGTAAATCAAATCGTGTTAAAACACGAGAACTCACTAAAGTTTGAGAGACAAAAATCTATCAATGGTTCCCATTCTTTGCTCATTCTTCCCCAGTAGACAGATTCAAGTTACATTCTATTCAAGATATGAACAGAGCAGTTCCATCAGAAACCGTGGCCTCTCAGTGTGAAATCTTTTTTTTTTTTTTTTTTTTAATTTGAGAGAGAGTGAGCTCACAAGTGAGATAGGGCACCCTGGGGGTGGGGGCTGGAGGGAGAGAGTGGAGACTCCCTGCGGAGCAGAGAGCCTGACCAGGGGGATGCCATCTCAGGACCCTGAAATTATCACCTGAGCTGAAGGCAGCCACTTAACCGACTAAGCCACCCAGGTGCCCCATGAAAACTGTTTCTGATGCTATAATCCCTTAATTAACTATCTGCAAAAAGTCATTTGTTAAGCAGCAATTCTTTTCTGATTTCCAAAGACAGCCGAGGCATAGCAGAAGGCACATCCACTAAATAAAGAATGCTTGTGATCCTAGTGACATTGAATTTGAGTAGCCTAGCTGGCAGGGATAGAGTTTAAATATAAGTCTCAATTAGTTTAAAAGGATGCCACTTACAGTTGAGGTTGGCAGTCCCTCCCCAGGTAGTACGTTCAGTCCAAACCACATCTCAAGGCTGAAAACCAACAACCCACAAGCTAACCTCCTGTAGCCATTCAGAGAGAGATCCAAAGCTTGTGCTTGGCAGAGAGAAAACAAACTAGTTGGGACTCTCCTATCATTACAACAATTACCTGAAGCCAAACTTTCTGTTCCTTATTCATGGATATAAATTTTAGTAGTTTGTGGTAGAGACTCTCTAGGAATTGTCAAAGGAGCAATTCCTAGTAAGGTTAATCACCCAAAAAAAGACCACTAAAATGAAGAGGCATACACAGCAAATAATCAAACAGATAAGATAAACAAATAACATATACCTTTATAATGAAGTATTATTCAGTAATACTAAAAACACACCAAGAAAAGATATTCTTAGCCAAGTGGAAATACAGACAGTTCTGCTAATCTTTGCTTTGAAAATATGTATTTGTACTATTGCCATAAATATACTGAGGAACAATTTGAGCATAACACAAATTTTGCATCTCCTTATGTGTGATTTTGTTCATGAGAAACACTGAGTGAACACAGAAAGCTGCACTTTGCTGAACTGAGCTACAAAGGAATAGAAAACACACACTCGGGATCCCTGGGTGGCGCAGCGGTTTGGCGCCTGCCTTTGGCCCAGGGCGCGATCCTGGAGACCCGGGATCGAATCCCACATCAGGCTCCTGGTGCATGGAGCCTGCTTCTCCCTCTGCCTATGTCTCTGCCTCTCTCTCTCCCTCTCTCTGTGACTATCATAAAAAAAAAAAAAAAAAAAGAAAAGAAAACACACACTCTCTCCAAATATCTACTAGCTACTGCAGTTCACCAGGTGAACTCATTCGAAACCACACTTATCCATATCTGGTGTTACACCTACCCATCCAATGTCAAAAAACCCTCCTTTCGCCACTTCACAGTAGCAACTCAAGCTGCAATCCTTCTAAAGTCCACTTCTATAGACAAAGTTCATTTCTTCTTCAAAACCGTATTTATGCATTTCTTAACCAATGGACATGTATAAAACTGCACAGTTTTACTAGGTTCATATCTTTTTTTAAAAAAAATATGTCACTGAGGATATTTTTGAGTGTTGTGCCCCTAACCACATCTTGCTTACAAGCTCTGTGGCTTTTTTTCTGTGCAATTTTACATAGCACAGTGATTTTTAGGACTGTATGTGTTACATTATAACATTAGAACAGAACTGACTGCATGTCCAATTGATAATTTAAAAAAGCAAATTAGGGCAGCCCCGGTGGCACAGGGGTTTAGCGCCGCCTGCAGCCCAGGGTGTGATCCTGGAGACCCGGGATCGAGTCCCACATTGGGCTCCTTGCATGGAGCCTGCTTCTCCCTCTGCCTGTGTCTCTGCCTCTCTCTCTCTCTCTGTGTTTCTCATGAATAAATAAATAAATAAATCTTAAAAAATAAAAATAAAAATAAAAAAGCAAACTAGGCACCTGGGTGGCTCAGTTGGTTAAGTGTATGCCTTTGAATTTGGTATGATCTTAGGGTCCTGGGATCAAGCCCCGAGTTGGGCTCCCTGCTCAGTGGAGAGTCTACTTCTGCCTCTCCTTCTCTCCTTCTGCCCCTCCCCACTGCTCTTGCTCATGCTCTCTCTTTCTCTATTTCAAATAAATAAATAAGAAATCTTTTTAAAAAATACATAAATAAAAATTAAAAAGCAAGCTATAGGGGCCACTGGGTGGATGATGATTAGGCTAAAAACAAAGTTTCACAAAATAGTTTTAAAAAGAAATGACCACTTTACTCTGTATATATCTCTAATTGTTTGAAATTTCTACCAAAAATACATCTATATTATTATTTGTATGATTAAAAATAAAATAATTAATACAAGTTAATAGATCTAATGACAGCCCATATGCTGAAAATGCCTTCTCTGAGATGCTTAAAGTAAGAATAAAAACACAAACTTATAAACACATTACTTAAAAATCAATGATATACCTAGTGGAAGAGAGAGATCTATAGAATATTAGTCATAACCTTAACCCTTATGAAGGATACTGCCCAACCTTGAGGTCAGGTCAAAGAAAGCTATTAAATGCTTTCTCAGGGAAGCGCGGGTGGCTCAGCAGTTTAGCGCTCCCTTCAGTCCAGGGTGTGATCCTGGAAACCCGGGATCAAGTCCCACGTCAGGCTCCCTGCACGGAGCCTGCTTCTCCCTCGCCTGGGTCTCTCTGCCTCTGTGTGTGTGTGTGTGTGTGTCTCATGAATAAATAAATAAAATCTTTAAAATAAATTAAAATAAATAAATAAATGCTTTCTCAAATTGTTACTTTCACTTTATTTATTTTTAAAAATTTATTTAAAAGATTTATTTGAGAGACAAACAGATGCAAGAAGACAGGGAAGGGCAGAGGGAAGGAATCAAGCAGATTCTCTGCTGACCATGAAGCCCGGTACAGGCCCTGAGATCATGACCTGAGCCAGAACCAAGAGTCAACATTCAACTGACTGAGACACCCAGGTACCCCTGCTGCTTTCACTCTAAAGGCAGACAGTGGAGCTAACCCAATAGAACAATTTTTCTGTAATTCAAATAGGCTTCCTATTTGGGACTGTAATATCCAAACTAGAAGAGGGCAGCAGTGAGAGAGTCTACCATAGTGGCAACTCCTCTGAAGCACCCATGCAAACCATGGCACATGGCATATTGGATGTTTCATTTATAAATAATGACTACTTGCTTGTAAATCATGCAGAAAACAGTTAAATACTAAGAAAAAAATGGAAAATTTATTTAAGATTTTATGTATTTATTTTAGAAAGAAAGTGAGAGAATAGGGGGCAGAGCAGAGGAGAGAGACAAGCAGACTCCATGGTGAACATAGAGCCCAACTCAAGGCTCGGTCCCACAACCCTGAGATCATGACCTGAGCTGAAACCAGGAGTCAGGTATCAACCAACTGAGCCACCCTGGAACCCCAGAGAAATGGAAATTTTAAATTAAATCCCAAAAAAGAAGTCCTCCTATCCCACCACCTTTGATTCATTCTTAGCAGACCACTACATCTCCAATTTCAAAAAGAAAACATCAAAAACGTCCTCCCTCATCTTCCTCCTACAACACCCACAAACTTACCAGACTCCCTATTACCTGTTCCTTCTTTCCCTCAAGCATAAGAAAGAGGGATCTCTCACCCACATTCAAGCTAATCCTGCACTTGTGCTCCAAATTCTACTCCCTTCCAATCCTCTGCAAGGACCTCTCCCTGCCATCTATCTCCTCTCTTAGTTGAAGATCTAAGAGATTGTTGTTTTTTTTCTCAAGTGACTAAATCAACTGTAATGACTTCAATTCCATCTGTAAGAGGATGCCTTCAAATATCTTCATCTCTAACTACAATGCTCTCCCCAGCTTCAGATGTTAGCCTTTAAACCTCTCTTCAGGGACGGGGATCGAGTCCCACATTGGGCTCCCCACAGGGAGCCTGCTTCTCCCTCTGCCTGTGTCTGTATCTCTCTCTGTGTCTCTCATGAATAAATAAATAAAATATTAAAAAAAAAAAACTCTCTTCAATGTCCTATAGAAATTCCAACATGTCCAAAACTAAATTCATTTTTCTCCTAAAACCGATTCAATTCTACCTCTATTCTCTATCTCAAGAATAGACCAGCATTCACCCAGTTTCCAACCCAGAAACACCTCAGTAGATGTTACTTCTGACTTCCTCTTGTCCTTGAGCCCCCTCACGTCCAATCAAGTTCTTTGGATTCTACCTCATATTTGTTCATTTCTCTCCATCTCCAAAGCTGTTCCCCAGTTTAGGTCCTTTTCACATCACACTTGGATTATTGTAGCATCTCTTATACTCTTATTTCTAGTTTTATCCTTCTCTACATTTTTCACAAAGCAGCCAAAGTTGTATTTCTAAAATGTGTATCTGACAAGTTACTTCCTTACTTAAAGCATTCAACAGTTCCCTACTACCTTCAGGATAAAGGTCAAATTGTTTACTGCATGACCCTTCAAGATGTGGTCCCCTCTGACCTCACCACCTACTCCACTGTGATTTTTACTTTCAAGGGACAATGAACCAGCCATTTGCAGTTTTCCTACTATGCTCTCTCCTCCTAGCTTCATATAATCCCAACAGAATCCTAAAGCATCATATTGGTGACTCCAAACCCAAAGCAGCAAAAAATTCTCATACTTTATCTCAGTAAATCTTCCTTTAGAAAAACCAGTTTTACCAAATTCTACAGTGCCACATAGTGGTAAGAGAGGGAAGCACATAATAAAGATGAAGTGTCTTCAGAAAGCGTGAAGCGATTTACCTTTCCTTTAATGGGAAATGGCACTTCCCTTTAATGGAGTGCCTCACTGCAACTCCACGCAGTTGCATGTACTAGGGCACCTATGATTACTTAGCTAGTCTTGCTCATTATATCACCCTCAGGAACTTACATCACTTGGGCTCAGGCTGCCCAGCCCATTCTCCTGCTCAGAATCCTTCCCAGATTCAGTGCCCTGGGAGGACCGGGGATGTGATGGATGGATCCAGATCTCTAAGCGAGTGGTGTCATCTCCCACATGCCGGAAAGTAGACTTCTTTCCTTTCCGCCACTGGTCAGGGCTCAGTTCCAATTCCTCATGTTGCTTTTTTTCCATCTGTTCTGCCTGTACAATATACAAACACATAAGCTCAGACTCTCCTGGGATTCAGCTAATAAAAACAGGCAGTCACCTCATGTGAGTTTATTGCCCAGGGGCTATAAAAAGTAAAGACTTTGCTATAGTCCCTAAGTAGCAAAGTATTATCTTCTTTGACTCATAGAAGTTATTAATTCCATAATCTAGATGTACATCCAAGGGCCCTGGAGAACCCTCCTAAAGATGAGTTTGGTTCTACATAGGGGCTGACTGGCTCCATCAACATAGCCCAATGGGACTCCTTGAGGACATTATATGTCATTCCCCTGAGGACACAGAAGCACTGAGAAACACATTCTTTTACAAAGAAATGAATCTGCCTGCATCCCCACTCACCTTTCGTTTGGTCTCCTCAAACAAGCTCATGAGACTCTCCTTGGCAGTCAGGATAGGGTTGCTGGCAGCTAAACTGCGCATATAGTAATAGACAGCATCAAGCTTCCTCCTCTGCAGAAAGAGGCCAGAGACATCAAGTCAACCAATTCTTTTCCTGACTCTAGCCTGAGTCAACTGACATAGAAAACCTTAGTATCTCTCCCAGGCTGTGAGGAATTCCAATAAGAATATCAGAATGCGGGCAGCCCGGGTGGCTCAGCGGTTTGGTGTTGCCTTGGGCCCAGGGCCTGATCCTGGAGACCCGGGATCGAGTCCCACGTCAGGCTCCTTGCATGGAGCCTGCTTCTCCCTCTGCCTGTGTCTCTGCCTCTCTCTCTCTCTCTCCTCTCTGTGTATTCTCATGAATAAATAAAAATCTTAAAAAAAAAAAAAAAGAATATCAGAATGCTATCCACAGTAGAAGCCATGGCAATTACATAAGAGATCTTTCCTGGAGCAGTACTCTATCTTACATGGAGAAGTACTCTAAAAGCCAAGTACTCACAAGAGGGAGAAGAGAATAAAGAGCCTCATAAAATATAAAATCCAACTACATTTTGGTTTTAGAGAAAGAAATGTTCAACTCACTAGGTATTGTTCAAAAAATTATATATAACAATGACAACATCATTAAGCATAACGAGAAAAGTGACCATCACTTCACAGATTTTTTACCTCTAAACCTAAGAACACTGCCCCATAGGCATTATTATTCCCATTTTAGAGATGAGGAAATAAGAGCGCAGAAAGACTATTATCTAACAACATAACATGTCCTACAAGGTCTCCAAGCCAAATCCTGGATATACCATTATATAAACCTAGGTCTGTCTGGTTCCTGAGTTTAGGTTTTCACTATTTCATACTGACTCTGCTGAGAAAGGGAAATATGAATTACTATCCAATGAATTCAGCAAATAAATATTTCAAGTCTGTTTTACAACCGACTAACAAGGAAAAGAAGTAAAAGAAAGGGAGAAAGTCAAAAGGCGAAAGAGAAACACTAAGCAAAGGGGGAAAGATGTCAAAAACCTTTCTCCCAAATTCATATACATTTCCCCCCTTTTCTTCTGTTTTAAAATGCATCTAGAATACTAACTTCTCTCTCTCCCCAGTAACTCATTCTTTAAAACTTACATCTTAAAAAAAAAAAAAAAAAAAAAGGAAAAAAATCTCACACCTTCTATTCAGCTAACATGGTTAAAGCTACTCATTCTAAGGTCAACTGCCTAAGTTTGAACCTGGTCCTGCCACTTACTAGGTAGATATTTATTAGAAGATATTTATAAACATATGGCTTCTAAAATGAATAAAAATTCATATAATACATACAGTTTAACAGAATATCTGACATACTGTTAAATGTGGGCTATTTTTTGGTTTGTTTCTTGTTTTTTGAGATTTTTTTAAGTAATCTCTACTACACCCAATGTGAGGCGTAAACTTACAATCCCAAGATCAACATGCTCAATGAACTGAGCCAGACAGGCACCCCTAATGGGGGCTATTTTTAATATTCCTTCAATCTATACTAATCTCGGGCTATACTACTCACTTGATTTTAGACTGTATTTTGTTGATTCTACAATGATTTTTTTCAAATCTTAACATTTTTGAAATCAAACAGAACTTACAATCAATATCTACCATTATGTCCCACTTATAAGAATCACATATTCTTTCTTAGTGGTCCAGAAAATAATGGTACATCTAATCAATTGCATCACATTTTATGACATCTAATTTGTATCACTGTCTACACACCTCACTTGTCTTTTTAATGTATTTTTCAGAGCAGAAACCATATCACGTATTCATGACTCATAGCACCTAGCAAAGTACTGTACACAAGGCATGCTCTCACCGAGTTTTTAGATTCATTGAATGACTGGAGACAGAAAATAGAGAAAGTGATGTTAATAGACAACTAGGATAAAAGGGAGACAGAAAAAGAGGGACAGAGGAAAAGAGCTTGAAAGGAGTACTAATTTAGGTCAGAGGTCTATGAAAGAAAAATACGCTGATTTAATCAGAATGGCAAAAAGCCACTGAGGGAATTCAGTGAAGTTGTAAGACATTATGATCAATGCTCAAAAATCAGTTATATTTCTACACATTAGTAATAAACAATCCTTAAAAGAAATTAAGAAAATAATTCCATTTACAATAGCATCAAAAAGAATAACATACTTAGGAATAAGTTTAACCAAGGAAGTGTAAAACTTAAACACTGAAAATTATAAACATGTCTGAAAGAAATTAAAGAAGACCTAAATAAATTAAAAACACCTGTGTAAATACTCTGTAAGGCAACTACACAGTCAATGTAATTCTTATGAAAATCCCAATGACTTTTTGCAGAAATGAAAATGCTTATCCTAAAATCCATATGGAATTATAAGAAACCCCGAACAGCCAAAATAATCTTGAAAAAGAACAAAGGTGGAAAACTCATGTATCCTGATTTCAAAATTTACCACAAATCTACAGTAATTAAAACAATGTGGTGCTGGCATAAGGGTAGACATATGGATCTATGGAAGAGAACTGAGAATTCAGAAATAAATCCAGACACCAACTGATTTTCAACAAGGATTCCCAAGACTAGTCAATGGGGAAAGAACACAAAAGAATGAAGTTGGACCCCTATTTCACGTCATATACAAAAATTAATGAAAAATGGATCAAAGATCTAAATATCAGAGCTATAACAATAAAAACTCTTGGAAGAGGGGCACCTGGGTGATTCAGTCAGTTAAATGTCCAATTCTTGGCTTTAGTTCAGGTCATGATCTCATGGGTTGTGAGATAGAGCCCTGCATCAGGCTCTGTGCTCAGCCAGGAGTTGCTTGAAGATTCTTTCCCACTGCCCTTCCCTCAAAACTCATTCACACTCTCTCTCTAAAATAAATAAATCTTAAACAAAAAAACTCTTAACATGATGAGATGAGCATTGGGTGTTATACATTGGCAAACCGAATTTAAATAAATAAAAAAAAAAAAAGCCTCTTAGAAGAAAACACAGGGACAAGTCTTTTTTTTGGGGGGGGGAGGGGACAAGTCTTCTTAACTCGAATTTGGCAATAGTTTCATAGCTATGACACCAAACACAAGCAACAAAAGAAAAAACAGTTAAATTGGACTTTATCAAAATTTAAAGCTTTAGTGCATCAAAAGACACCATCAAGAAAGTGAAAAGACAATGCACAGAAGAAAATATTTGCAAATCACATATCTGAAAAGGGTAGGAATAAAGAATTCTTACATCTCAACAACATAAAAGACAACCCAATTTTAAATATGCAAAGGATCTGAATACACATTTCTCCAGAGATGATATTCAGATGGGCAACAAGCACACGAAAGTATCACTACTTATTAAGGAATGCAGGCCACATCACCATGCCATACCACTTCAGACCAGCTAGGTTGAGTACTGTTTAAAAAAACAAAACACACACACATAAAATAAATAAATAAATAAATAAATAAATAAATAAATAAATAAATAAATAAATAAATAAATAAATAAATAAATAAAATAAAATAAAATAAAATAAAATAAAATAAAATAAATAAAATAAAATAAAATAAAATAAAATAAAATAAAATAACAAAACAAAACAAGGGGTGCTTAAGTGGCTCAGTCAATTAAGCGTCTGCCTTCACTCAGGTCATGATCACAGGGGTCCTGGATCGAGCCCCCGTCATCAGGCTCCCTCCTTCAAGGGGAGTCTGCTTCTCACTCTGCCTCAATCCCTGGCTTGTGCTTAACACCCCGCCCCCCCCCGCAATCAATCAATCAATCAATCAATCAATTAAATCTTTAAAAAAGAAAACAGAAAATAATGCACAAGGACAAGGATGTGGAGATACCGAAATCCTTGTGTGCTGTTGTTGGGAATACAAAATGATGCAGTTGCCAGTAGGGTGGCTCCTCAAAGAACTGAAAATAGAATCTAGCAATATGATCCTGCAATTCCACCTCTGGGTATATTATCAAAAGAATTGAAAGCAGGGTCTTTTTATTTTTCTTTTTTAATATTACTTGTTTATTCATGAGAGACACACAGAGAGAAGCAAAGACATAGGGAGAAGGAGAAGCAGGCTCCCTGTGGGGAGCTGATGTGGGACTCAATCCCAGGACCCTGGGAATCACAACCTGAGCCAAAGGCAGATGCCCAACCACTGAGCCATCCAATCTCTGAAAGCAGAGTCTTAAGGAGATTTTTGTACACTCACATTCATGGCAGTATTATTCACAATGGTCAAAAGGTAGAAGTGTGCACTAACAGATAAAATGACAAAATACGGTATATATATACAACTAAGTGCTCTTCAGTCTTAAGGAAGAAATTCTGACACAAGCTGCAACATGGATGGACCTTAAAGATATAATGCTAAGTGAAATAAGCCACAAAAAGACAAATACTATATGATTCCACTTACACTGAGTACCTAAAGTAGACAAATTCAGAGACAGAACCTAAAAGGGTAGTTGTCAGTAGTTGGGAGGGACGGGAAAATGGAGAGTTGCCTAAGTAATGGGTTTAAAGTTTTAGTTTTATTATATGTTCTCATTCATTTGGGGAATATAAATAATAGTGAAAGGGAATAATATAAGGGAAGGGAGAAGAAATGTGTGGGAAATATCAGAAAGGGAGACAGAACGTAAAGACTGCTAACTCTGGGAAACGAACTAGGGGTGGTAGAAGGGGAGGAGGGCGGGGGGTGGGAGTGAATGGGTGACGGGCACTGGGGGTTATTCTGTATGTTAGTAAATTGAACACCAATAAAAAATTAAAAAAAAAAAGTTTTAGTTTTGCAAGACGAAGAGAGTTCTGGAGATCTGTTGCACAACAATGTAAATGTAAAATGGGTAAGATGATAAATTTCATTTTATGTATATTTTACAATTAATTTTTTTTCAATTTAAGAAAAAAAATGAAAAAAAAAGAAAAAATGGGCAAAGGATTTTTTTTTAATTAATTAATTAATTTATTTATGATAGTCACAGAGAGAGAGAGAGAGAGAGGCAGAGACATAGGCAGAGGGAGAAGCAGGGTCCATGCACCGGGAGCCCGATGTGGGATTCGATCCCGGGTCTCCAGGATCACGCCCTGGGCCAAAGGCAGGCGCCAAACTGCTGCACCACCCAGGGATCCCCTGGGCAAAGGACTTAAATAAACATTTCTCCAAATAGCCCAAAAAGGTAGCTCAGTATGATTAGTTTTTAGGGAAATGCAAATCAAAACTACAATAAGATACTACTTTAAAATCAACAGGTTTGGGACAGCCCCAGTGGCTCAGCGGTTTAGCGTCACCTTCAGCCTGGGGTGTGATCCTGGAGACCCGGGATCGAGTCCCACATTGGGTTCCCTGCATGGAGCCTACTTCTCTCTCTCTCTCGCTCTCTCTGCCATGAATAAATAAATAAAATCTTTAAAAACAAACAAACAAACAAATAAATAAATAAATAAAACCAACAGATTTGGGACGCCTGGGTGGCTCAGCGGTTGGGCGCCTGCCTTTGGCTCAGGTAGTGATCCCCGGATCCGGGATTGAGTCCCACATCAGGCTCCCTGCGAGAAGCCTGCTTCTCCCTCTGCCTGTGTCTCTGCCTCTCCTCTCAATCTGTGTCTCTCATGAATAAATAAATAAATCTTAAAAAAAAAAAATAAAATAAAATCAACAGGTTTGTAGATAACAACAAAAAAATTCTAAAGTTTATATGGAAAGGCAAAAGATCCAGAAGAGCCTACACAAAACTGACAAAGAAAAACATGGTCAAAAGACCAAATTACCCAACTTCAAGACTTATTATAAAGCTACTGCAACCAAGATAATGTGGTACTGGCCAAAGAACAGACAAACAGATCAATGGAAAGCCCAGAACCACACAAATACAGCGAGCTGATCTTTGGAAAAGGAGGAAAGGCAATTCAATGGAGAAAAGATGATCTTTTCAACAAGCGGTGCTGAAAGAACTGGATACTCACATGCAAAACAATAAATCTATGCACAGACCTTACACCTTTCATAATATGTAACTCAAAATGGATCATAGACCTAAACATAAAATGTAAAACTATACAACTCCTAGAAGATAACACAGGGGAAATCTAGGTAACTGTGGGCTTGGTGGGGAGTTCTTAGATATTACACCAAAAGCAAAATCCACAAAAGAAAGCGCTGGAAAGCTGGATTTCATTAAAATTAAAAACTTTTGGGCAGTCTGGTTGACTCAGTGGTTTAGCGCCACCTTCAGCCCAGGGCATGATCCTGGAGACCGGGGATCGAGTGCCACATCGGGCTTCCTGCATGGAGCAGGCTTCTCCCTCCCTCTGCCTGTGTCTCTGCCTCTCTCTCTCTCTCTTTCTCTCTCTCTCTCTGTCCTTCATGAATAAATAAATAAAATCTTTTAAAAAAAATTAAACTTTTGTTCTGTGCTAAGAAAATGAAAAGATACAGAAAAATATTCACAAAACACGTATCTAATAAAGGACTGGTATTAAAAATACACTCTTAAAACTCAATTAAAAAAAAAAACAAAAAACCAACCTGGGGCACCTGGATGCCTCAGCCAGTTAAGCATCTGCCTTCAGCTCAGGCCATGATCCCAGGGTCCTGGGATGGAGGCCCACATCAGGCTCCTTGTTTAGCAAGGAGCCTGCTTCTCCCTCTCCCTCTGCCTGCTACTTCCCCTGCTTGTGCTCTTTCTATGTCAAATAAATAAATAAAATCTTAAAAGCAAAACAAAAACAGGCATGCCTGGGAGGTTCAGTGGTTGAGCGTCTGCCTTTGGCTCAGGCCGTGATCCCTGGGTTCTGGGATCCAGTCCTTCATCAGGCTCCCCACAGGGAACCTGCTTCTCCCTCAGCCTATGTCTCTGCCTCTCTGTCTCTAATGAATAAATAAATAAAATCTTTAAAAATATATAAATAAATAACCAAACAAAACAATTTAAAGATAGGCAAACGATCAAAACAGACACCTCACCAAAGAAGATACAAAGATGGCAAATAAGCACATGAAAAGATGTTCCATATCATATGTTAAAAATGAGTTAAAATGAGATAACACTACATCATTATAGAATGACCAAAATCCAGAACACTGAGGACACTAAATGCTGATGAGGATACAGGCAACAGGAACTCTCATCCACTGCCTGTGGGAATGCAAAATGGTACAGCCACTTTGGAAGACAGTTTGGCAGTTTCTTCCAAAACTACATACACTCTTATCATACAATCCAGCAATCACACTTAGTATTTATCCAAATCAGATGAAAACTTATGTCCACACAAAAACCACACACAAACATTTACAGCATTTTTATTTAGAGGAACAGAGAAATTATGGTACATCCACACAATGGAATATTACTCAACAATAAAAAGAGCTATCAAATCACAAAAATAACCCTAAATGCAATTACTAAGTGAAACAAGCTAATCTGAAAAGGCTGCATACTGTATAGTTCCAACTATATGACATTCAGGAAAAGGCAAAACTACCGAGACAGTAAAAATTAAGAATGCTAGAGGTTGAGAGGAGTGAGGAGGGATGAATAGGTGAAGGATAGAGCATGGGGAATTTTTAGGATGGTGAAACTACCCTGCATGATACTGTAATGATGGATGCATGTCATTAGAACTGTTCAAATCCACAGAATGAACAAATCAATAAAAGTGAACCCTAATGTAAACTAGCAACTTTAGCTAGTGATAACATATCAATACTGGCTCATCAATTAAAACGAATGTATTACATTAATGCAAGATGTTAATGACAGGAAAAACTGAGAGGGGAGTTGAGGGAGTACACGGGAACTCTTTGTACTTTCTGCTTAATTTTTCTGCAAACCTGGGGATCCCTGGGTGTGGCTCACCAGTTTAGCACCTGCCTTCGGCCCAGGGCATGATCCTGGAGTCCTGGGATTGAGTCCCACATCAGGCTCCCTGCATGGAGCCTGCTTCTCCCTCTTCTGAGTCTCTGCCTCTCTCTCTGTGTGTCTCTCATGAATAAATAAATAAAATCTTTAAAAAAACAATAATAATAATAATTTTTCTGCAATCCTAAAACTGACACACAAAAAAAAAAAGAAAAAAAGGAAAGAGAAACATTAAAGAAAAAAAATGTTTCCAAGTGGGGGGAGAAAACCCACCATGAGATATCACTTTACACTCACTAGGTTGGTCATAATCAAAGAAATGAAAATGTTGGTGGAAAAAAAAAAAAGAAAATGTTGGTGAAAACGTGGAGAAATTAGAACCCTTGTACATTGCTGGTGGGAATGTAAAACGGTGCAGCCTCTATGAAAAAGTTAAACAGAGGGGGTGCCTAGGTAGCTCTGTCAGTTAGGCATTTGACTCTTGATTTTGGCTCAGGTCATGATCTCAGGGTCATGAGACTGAGCCCTGCATCATGCTCCATGCTCAGCAGAGAGTCTGCTTCTCTCCCTCTCTCTCTGCTGCTCCCCTCACTCACACATTCACACTCTCTCTCTCTTAAAAAAAAAAAAAAAATAGGCGTAGCCATGGCAGCCAACGCTACCACTAACCCATCGCAGCTGCTGCCTCTAGAGCTCGTGGACAAATGTATAGGATCAAGAATTCACATTGTGATGAAGAGTGATAAAGAAATTGTTGGCACACTTTTGGGATTTGATGACTTTGTCAATATGGTACTGGAGGATGTCACTGAATTTGAAATCACACCAGAAGGAAGAAGGATCACTAAATTAGATCAAATTTTGCTAAATGGAAATAATATAACAAGGCTAGTTCCTGGAGGAGAAGGTCCTGAAGTATGAATGGATTTCCTTACTCTCTTTTGTCCTATAATGACAACAAAATCGATTTTTTTTTAAGCCTTTTAATGTTTGGATTCTGTAAAGCTAAGTTTCCCGTTAAAGGGAAATGTTTTGAAGATGCATTGTAAATGCCCATTTTTGTAAGTTAATCATTATTATTTTGGAAAAAGAAGAACAGTTCTTCTCTGAAGACAAAAATGTTTTTGGTTAACTGTCAAAAAATAAATAAATAAATAAAATAAACAAACCTTAAAAAAAAAAAAAGGCTAAACACGGAATTACCATACAACCCAGAAATTCCACTCATAGGTATAGACTCAGAAGAACTGAAGACAGATATTCAAATACCTGTATCTCACAAAAGCACTATTCACAACAGCTAAAAGGTGAAAACAATGAAAATGTCCAACTACTGATGAATAAAATATGGTATATCCATACAATGGAATATTATTTGGCCATAAAAATGAAGTACTGAGACATTCTACAACATAAACAAACCTCAAAAACTTTATGCTAAATGAAAGAAGTCAGATGTAAAAGGTCACATACTGGATGATTCCATTTATATGAAACAATCAACAGGTATATCCTGAGAAAAAAGCAGACTAACAGTTGCCAGAGGCTGGGAAGTAGATGAAATGGAGAGTAATGGGTATGGAGTTTCCTTTTGGGGTAATGAAAATGTCTTGAATTAGAGCTGATGGCTGCACAATACTGTTAATGTACTAAAGAGAATAAAAAGTGAATGAAGACATTCAATAGATATAGATGGAAGTGTCTCTATCAACCACACTACTTAATCAACAATTTCAATCCATCATGAAGTGTTAGGAATTTCTTTGAACCTTTTATTGAACATAGGGGAATAAAAAATAAAAATTTTAATTCAAATATTGTTTACAAAAAAAAATAAAAATAAAATAAAAATAAAAATAAAAATAAAACAAATATTGTTTACTTGGGCAATGAAATTTACAGCATTATGAAAACTCTACCAGCTAAATGAGTATGTTAGCTGCTTTATATTTAAATCTTTTTTTTTTTTTTTTAAGATTTTATTTATTTATTCATGACAGACACAGAGAGGGAGAGGGAGAGACATAGGCAGAGGGAGAAGCAGGCTCCATGCAGGGAGCCCGATGCAAGACTCAATCCCAGGACTCCAGGATCACACCCTGGGCCAAAGGCAGGCACTCAACCACTGAGCCACCCAGGCATCCCTATATTTAAATCTTTGATACCTCCCGTTGACCTTCCCCCCTTTCAATTCAATTTCCTTATTAGGGGCTGTTATTAGCTCCCAAGGCTCTCTGATAGAGGCATATTTAGAGGAGTCTGGTAAGACCTAGGAAGATACAATTTAGCACTAAATGCTTCTGCTAAAACTTAATAGGAATAGGGGATAATCTGAGGAAAGGAAGGAAGGATCTCACTACTTAGGGCTTTAAGGAAAAGTGAAAGTTCCCTGGAAATGAGTAACTTCATTCAACAGGACAGGGAAGGAAAGCAAGACAAGATTCAGTGCAGAAGCCTTGGTCAAAAACAGAGTGGTGTTTGGCTATAGCATGAACATACCCTGAGGAACTTAAGTGCAATGAAAGGGGATGAAGTACAGATTCAATTGGAATAAGGAATCACTGACAACTAACCTCTGAAAGTAACAAGAGGAATGTGAGGATGGAAGACAGGAAAGGATATTTTTTAGGTTTAGTGTTCAGATGAACTTTAGCCCCAGGAGCAGAGATGCTATCAAAAGCCATTCTTTCTAAGATACTGCCTGCAAAACACTCCCCATCCATAGGATTGCTTACCGTGTACACTGCCAGCAGAGCCAGCTGGTTATAGGGACGCCCATTCTTGGGAGCAATATGCTGTGCCTTTAGATACCAACTGGAATAGAAAAACAGTAAAAAAATGCTAGCTTCATATCAACACTTTCCCAATTCATCACCTGATAACCCTAACTGCTTAAGACATAAGCTGGAGTGTTAGATGTAGTTGGAGTGGTAAAGCCTGATTACAAAGACCCACAGGGACAGCTGTAGGGCTTCCATATGGGAGGCAGCTTGGGTGGCCCATTGTCCTAACACGGCTTAGCTTAATGCCACAAGGAAAGAGAAGCAATGAACAAGAGGCAAAAGTACCTGCGTGCTTTCCCGTAGTTTGCTGTGTCGTTGGCTTGTTCCCGATACCTAGCGATATCTCCTTGGCAAATCATACATCGCTGGGCACTGATCAAAGCATATTTTACCTTCAGGAAAAAATGATCAGTTAGCAGTATACCCAAGAAGCTCTAACTTCAACCCCAAAGGACAAAGATAGGATCAAAGTGACCAAACAGCATTAATAAATCAGGCACTAGTAGTCCTCAACAAAGTAAAAAGTTTTTAGTCTAAGCTAGGCTAGCAAAAAACATGTGATACAAAATTTAATGAGAAGAAATGACAGAAAAGAGAAGAGGTCATTCTTATTTCATGTCCCAGGTAAACAGAAGAAAACATTCTGAAACCAACAGTCAGGAAACCTAACTATACGAAAGAGTTGTGTGATCTTCCATAGGTCTTTGGGATTGTTTTGGGGACTCAAATTTCTTTATCTGAATACAAAAATACATATTCCATAGGGTAAGTGGAGAGAATAAGTGTTAAATACTTCGCAAATTATAAAGTGATATACAAATACTATGACAACTGTTTATTCTGTTATGTTCCTGTCATCACTATAGTCTCTCTCTCCTCAAATTCTTAATATCACTGCACTGTTACTGCATTACATTCACTTTGCAAAACAATAACAAATCCCTAAAACAATAGCATAGTTACCCTTTACCAAACACCTACAAGAGGGGATCCCTAGGTGGCTCAGCGGTTTAGCGCCTGCCTTTGGCCCAGGGCGTGATCCTGGAGTCCCGGCCCGCGTCGGGCTCCTGGCATGGAGCCTGCTTCTCCCTCTTCCTGTGTCTCCGCCCCCCCATCTCTCTATCATAAACAAACAAACAAACAAATAAATAAATAAATCTATGTATCTATCTATCTACCTATCTATCTATCTTTAAAAAAAAACAACAAAACACCTACAACAGTGCCCTGGACTGGGTAGTTCTCACTCCCTCTCTGTATGTGTTTTCTCACTAATGGGATTTGCATCTGTCCCTCAGTGAGAACACAACAGAGTACACCCTTAACAATCACAAGACACATGTCCAACCAAAAAACCTAAGGAACATCACTTCATAACATACAATTCCACTCTACTTCACACATAAGAAATTAACACATCACTGAATAAAGAACAAAGCCTTCAAGGAGAAGTAGATGTTGCCCTTAGGAAGGCTCATCCACTAGCTAAATAACTAGTTACTGTACATCAACCTCTTAATACATAATAAATGTGTGCCTCAGCAAAGTTATATACCACTATATGCCATATACCTTCAGAGTCCTGACCATTCCACACTTTCTATGAACACCAAGAGCCCTTTGTATTTAACTAATGAAGTACAAAGAAAACAGATTATGTTTCCATACCACAGCATTCTGCTATCTCAATGCAGGGAAGAAAAAAACAAATTTCACCAAAGGCAGCCTGCTATCCTCTGGATAAAGTCCCAGATGATCTAGCTTCTGTTCACCTCTTCAGCACCATTCTCCCCCACACTCTGTCCCTCAGTCAGACTAGACTTTTCTCAGTCCCCCCAACACACCATGCCTCTTGCTTGCTTCAGGACCTGCACATACACTATTTCCTCTCCACAGAATGTTGTAGCATCTTCACATACACCTCCACCTGGCTATAACATCTCAGGTCTTCAGCCCCAGCTTAACTGTGACTTCCTCAGTCTTCCATGATCCTCTCAATTCCTTTATATTATACCACCACCACAATATCCTTTCCAGAAATCACTATATCTGCAATTACTAATACACCATCTATACTCACCCCTAATCAAACTCTAAACTCCATAAGTTGGGATCATGGCTTTCTTGTTCCACAATGAATTATATGTGCCTAGAAAGACACATGGCGGGAAGCCTGGGTGGCCCAGTGGTTGAGCATTTGCCTTCGGCCCAGGGCATGATCCTGGAGTCCCAGGATCAAGTCCCGGATCGGGTTCCCTGCATGGAGCCTGCTATTCTCTCTGCCTATGTCTCTGCCTCTCTCTGTATGTATCTCTCATAAATAAAATCTAGAAGAAAGAAAGAAAGAAAGAAAGAAAGAAAGAAAGAAAGAAAGAAAGAAAGAAAGAAAGAAAGAAAGAAAGAAAGAAAGAAAGAAAGGAAGGAAGGAAGGAAGGAAGGAAGGAAGGAAGGAAGGAAGGAAGGAAGGAAGGAAGGAAGGAAGGGAAAGGAAAGGAAAGAAGGAAAGGAAAGAAAGGAAAGAAAGGAAAGAAAGAAAGAAGGAAAGAAAGAAAGACAGACAGACATGTGGCATGTAGGAGAGTCTCAATAAATACTTGTTGATTAGTAACAGAGTTTGTGTACAGCAATCATCAGGAGTAGAAAGACAAGAGGAAGTCTCTGCTCCATAAATCATGTGCACTTTTCTAATGAGTCTTTAACCTCTTCCTTTCCCCTGACCCTTTCCTCTCAATATAGAAGTCTCTACCAGCTTAAAAACAAACTTCTCAGGGGATCCCTGGGTGGCTCAGCAGTTTAGCACCTGCCTTTGGCCCAGGGCATGATCCTGGAGTCCCAGGATCGAGTCCCACATCAGGCTCCCTGCATGGAGCCTGCCTCTCCTTCTGGCTGTGTCTCTGCCTCCCTCTCTCTCTCTCATTAATAAATAAATAAAATCTTAAACAAACTTCTCTTGACACTATGTTCTCTTTTATTTATTTATTTATTTTTAAAGATTTTATTTATTTATTCATGAGAGACACAGAGAGAGAGAGAGAGACAAAGACACAGGCAGAGGGAGAAGCAGGCTCCATGCAGGGAGCCCAATGTGTGACTCGATCCCGGGTCTCCAGGATCACATCCTGGGCTGATGGTGGTGCCAAACCGCTAAGCCACCAGGGCTGCCCTATGTTCTCTTTTAATTACTATCTTCCCTCCTTGCATTCACAACCAAAATTCTTACAAGAATGGTCCAATATATTACTCCCTTCTTGTATCTACTGTCTCACTTCTTATTCTCTGCAATTTGTCTTGCATCCTCTCCAATTGAAATAAATTGGGTAAATTCATCCAATCCAATGGACACTTTTAGTAATCTTAACATTCAATGACTCTATAACACTTAGCAATTCTACCCACTAACATCTTGAAATCTGATCCCCCTCGCCCCACTCTGGCTGACTGGCCAGTATCCCAGTATCCCAACTTCTGCTTCAACTATCACTTATAGATTGATGACTTCTGAATCCGTATCACCAACTTAGCTCTTTCCCAAGCTTTGAACAGACCAGAACATTCATCTGCTTATTTTCAAGTTCCTCCATTTATGTAAGCCAAAACTGAACTAATCTCTTCCTTCCCTGCCACTCTCCTAGACCACAAGCTGGGAGATGATATAGACTCCTTATGCCTCCTATCTCATCATTCGCACCAAATCAGCCAGCAAGTCAACTCTACTTCCCTTATATATTTCCAATTTGTCTCCTCTTTTCCACTTCCACTATCTCTACCTTAGTTCAGGCCTACAACCTGATTCTCCAACCTCTATTCTTGCCCAAACTCCTCTACTATTTGCCAGAATGACTGGTTCTAAGAAGAAATCAATCCATGGCTCTGCACTACTTTCAGAATAAATTCCAAAGTCTTCAGTATAGATACCAAAGTTTCTGATCTATCCCTTTCTACTTCAGTTTTACCTCCTGTAACAGCCCAATGCCACATTACAAAAACCAGAATACTGAACTTCTTACACTTTCCAACAAGCCCTGATTCTCTCCTGCTGTGCCCTATACTGCCCCTTCAACTCCTAGTTGTGTTTCAAGACTTGATAGTCTCTCAGAAGTTCCCCTTGACACCACCAGTCTGAATCAGAGCTACTTCACTCTATGCCCCTTCCACACTGTATATGTAACATTACCATAGTACTTACTACATGATTATTACTGGTTTACTTGGTCTGTTCCTCCACTGGACTGTATCTTTCTTTTTTTTTTTTAAAGATTTTATTTATTCATAGAGACACAGAGAGAGAGGGGCAGAGGCACAGGCAGAGGGAGAAGCAGACTCCACGCAGGGAGCCTGACGTGGGACTTGATCCAGGGTCCCCAGGATCACACCCCAGGCTGCAGGCGGCGCTAAACCGCTGCACCACCGGGGCTGCCCTGGACTGTATCTTTCATTCTGTACCTCAACATCCAGCACAGTGCCTAGCACAAAACACTAGACAAATGCTTACTAAACGGATGATTAAATTTAAGATAAAGAAGCTGGCTTACTGTCTTGCGTAATGGCTTGCTGCGAATGGCAAGACCATCCATGTAGTCCTCCAGTTTGAACTTGTAAGTAACCTGCAGCTTCTGAAGCAAACTATCAAAGAAGTCACTACCCTATAAAGACAAAAAATAAGAAACAGCTGAATCAGGCTGTTGTGATCCAATCTACCTACCAGAAACTAGGACAAATAACCTGTTCACAGTTCTGCTAATGTTTATTCATCCCATGTAAAGAGAGTATACACAGTATTTAGTGGTCACCAACTAAACACATATTCATAGCATAAGCCCCTTTTTGAAAGCCCAAATGATTTTCAATTGTTTTAAAAATATGAACACACATACACACCACAGACACACTTTCTCTCCCTACAGCCACCAACCCCCCACCACCAAATAAGACATTCAGAAAATTTCCAAGCTCAGAACTAACTCCAATTGCCAATAAGTTATGGTCCCAAGGAAAGCAACAAGGTAGGGTAGGCCTAAACCCAAGAAAAGAACATAAAGTTTTTGTCAATGTTCTGCTATAAATCATCGTATTTCAGGTGATAAAAACCCATCACAACTATAGATACAGAATGCTAAAGCCTTTATCCTGAGAACAAAAAGATGATGGTTTACCTCATCCAAGAGCTCCAAAAGTCTGTTCCGAATCTGCTCTGGGTTCTCAACATTCGGATCCTTGAGAAGCTGCCTGAACTTCTCAATCACCTGATAGAAAGCATTCTTCCACAGGATCTGATCCACATTCTGATTATCAGAGAACTCAATATCTAATAGGATACAGCGCTCATATAGCTGCAGCAGTTCAGCTCTGGAATAAAATACATGCAACTTCTAGCTCCACATGTATCACAAGAAAGGCTAGATCCAAGATCCAAGCTTCTTGCAAATTAAACACCTTCCTTCACAGGAAATCCAAAATGCCACCAGGTATAGTACTCATTTGACTTTTCATTCTACACAGCAGAATGTCATTCTACAGACAGTTATGTCTAGTAGTTTTTCCCCATATGCCTCCACCTAAATTTAACAGCTGAAAGATCTTTGCCACAAGCTATATGTTGTTCACTTCTTGGCATTCTGGAAAGTCTTTCCATTTCCAGATTCCATGTACTCCTAAAGATTTTTTTTCTTAAAGAAAAAGTGGGAAGCATCATTTCTAAGACTAGAAACAAAATTTTGTTATTTTTCCAACTGTCCCTTCCTTTAAAAATCAATGTGAAAGGGATTTAACACCCAGTGACTGGCCAAAAAAGTTTCTACATTCCTCAGTCACTAGAGCCTATATACCTCCAGCTTATCCCCATTTCCCTCTAGCCAGGATGGAACACACCATACCTGAGCTGAGCCATCTTCTCCAGGCCCTCAGGACTGATGCGGTCCCTGGAGAGAAGGTTGCTGAGCTGCAGTTCCTGGTTGTCAGCCACCCGGAGAAGCCTATGTAGCTCCTGCTGCTGCATGTTCCTCATGTGCTGTTCCATCTCTTCAGGACTCATAGTGTTGGCAGGGAGAGGGCTACAAATATACTGTCCTGATGCAGTTGGGTAGCCTGGGTAGTAAGGCCCAGGGTACACACCATTCGTGGGGCCCACGGGGTACTGCAGAGCACTATAGCTTGTATAGGGATACTGAGAGGCAGGGCCTGGTGTCCGGGGATAATAATAGGGGTTGTCAGAGTTTTGAAACTTATAGTAGGATGCTTGGGCCTGGCGGGAGTCACCCCAAGTAGGGCTGACTTCATCATCAGTGTCTAAGAAATGCAGCTGGGGCATCTGGCTCTTAAGAGCAGGTTTCTGATCAGGATTGTTTGGGTCCCATAATCTCCGAGTGGTGCCTCCTCGGCCCCAACTCCGAGATCCCTTACTACCAGATCCAAACAAAAGCCGAGGTCCCAAAGGTGCAGATTCCGGAGAACCAGTTGAATTGACAGATAGGGTGGTATGGGCAGGCAATATCAGAATGCCACGTCCACGACCTCGAAGTTCTTGTTTCAGGTGTTTGGACTCCTGCTTCTCAGAGCCTTTGCCCCCACTGCTCAAGCTTTTGTCAGGCTTTATCCTATCCACATCCTCCCTGGATGATATCACCATGGGAGAATCTTTGTTCATGGTTTCTGCATCAAAAGTGACACGAAGGGTGCCTCGATTTTCTTTTCCGTTGCTTTTCTGCTCTCCCTCCCCACGGCCAGACCAGCTTCTTTCTAAATGTTTTTTCCTTTCCGAGCTCCTCCTGGGCTCATCAGGCTCATCAATTCTGTCCTCATCTAAAGAGTCAGTTGAGGACATAGATACTTGCTTCTTCAGTCGTGGCCTCTCCTTGGTCCTGTCCTGTCGGCGGCGACGACATCCGTTATCAGTCAGGCCAGCCCCTTCAGCACTGTTGTTGCTGCCAGCTGAGCTAGTGCTACAGGTGCGGTAGCGGTTCCTCCGCTTGTCTGAGCGGGAGTAGCGCTTTGCAGAACCCGGCTTCCCCTGTGCCAGGTCATCATTTCCTTTCCTTATCCCCTCCCCCTTCTCAATCCTCTTTCCTTTTTCTCCTTTTGCAGCCCTTACTCTGTCACCATTTAGGCTCTTTTCTGCCTCATTTTTGTCTAGTTTATTCATGACCTCCTCTTTCACATTTCCCCTATAGTCATCTTCTTCTACTCTCAGTTGTTCCACCTGGTTGAGGATTTCTTCCTCACCCACCCTGCTGGTCGATTCTTTGGTAAGAGTCTGCAAACGCCTTCCAGGCTGATAGATCTGCATATCAGGTTTCTTTGTTCTCTTGATAATTCTTAGACTTCGATCCTCTTGTCCAGAAGTCCTAGGAAAGGACTCCTGAGCCCCAATATTTTCTGGGTCTACAGGACCATTTTGATGTTGGTTATCCAATTCCTTGCATATGTCTTTAATGAGCTGTGTATCATTTCCAACAGCAGAGGAATCTCTGTGATTAACAATTTCATCCTTAAATTCGTCACTCCCAGAAGGTTCCTTGATTTTAGGTTTGTTCCTCAGTCGAGAAAGACCAGGCTTATAGATTTCCAGATCTGGGCGCCGGTTATCTTTGCGTTGCCTGGGCTCCTTCATGTTTTCTATTATGTTGAGGAGGAACAGGTAGGAGAAAATAAAAGGGAGGGGAGGGAGGAAAGGAAAAAAACAACAACCTGTCATTTTGGTTAAGTAAGAGAAAAGCCCAGCAAAAATAACACGTGGAAATGCTAATATTGATGGACAAGGAAGGAAATTTCTGAAGAAGCAGAAATTCTACTAGGTTTACAGTATGTGTTTAGCAACTGGCAAAGCTAAGAAACTTCAATATGTTAGAGCTATCTACACTTGGGTTAGGGAAACTGGAAAACAACAACAACAACACGCTCTCTTGCGTTACCCAAGTCCTATCCAGATGTCCAAGACCCCAAACTACCTTATCATTGCCAGAATAAGCGATCCCTAATCATTCGAGCATCAGACTACGCATGTTCCTCATGGAACCCTTAGATCCATTTTATTAGTCTTATCTTCTAGTGCTTCTAATATTTTTCCAGGGTGGTTAAGCCCTTTTTAACACAGTAGTAGTTGGGGGTAAGGGAGAAAAAGAGAGAGATGCACAATAACCCACAGTTCTGGACACCTTTGGGGAAAAAGTTTGCAATTCCAGTCCCTGAACAATCCTCTTGTTTTAGGATATCAACTGCCCAAACACATACCTCTTGTTGAAGCAAACAGGAAGCAGTTCCTTTCACATTTTTCAACTCCACTCATGCTCACCAACTCTCTAACAGCAACCAGCAGTCATTCCAAGGAAATACTGCTCAGACTATTATCATTAGAATACTGGGACTAACTGCTACTATGATGTGGAATATGAGAAAGAAAAAGTTCCAAAAGGATCTTTCTCTGGAGGATGATGGAGGTATTGTGACATGCTCTCAAAATACCAAGGACTGCAGCTCTTAAGAATAAGAGTCTTTCGAAACTACTCTCCAGGCTCCATAAATTTACCCAAGGGCAGATAAGCAAGTACCTACTTTTTGTATGTTACCTTCATCTGTTAAGGGTAGAGACTACTACAAATAGACACTAAATTTGCCAAGGGGAAAACTAACAGGAATTAGTGAGATTAGAAAGTACTCAAAACAGGGCAGCCCTGGTGGCTCAGCAGTTTAGCGCCACCTAAACCAGGGTGTGATCCTGGAGACTAGGGACTGAGTCCCATGTTGGGCTCCCTGCGTGGAGCTTGCTTCTCCCTCTGCCTGTGCCTCTCTCTCTCTCTCTGTCTTTCATGACTAAATAAATCTTTTTAAAAAGAAAGTACTCAAAACAGAATGCTTTATAAAATCCTAGTGCTGAGGCAGCCCGGGTGGCTCAGCGGTTTAGCACCATCTTCAGCCCAGAGCATGATCCTGGAGACCCTGGATTGAGCCCGCATCGGGCTCCCTGCATGGAGCCTGCTTCTCCCTCTGCCTGTGTCTCTGCCACTCTCTCTCTCTCTCTCTGTGTCTCTCATGAATAAATAAATAAAATTTAAAAAAGAATCCTAGTGTTTGTTCTATAAACACCAATTCAAACAAGCTCATAACAGGAATAAGTAATATTCTTCAGCACTGAAACTCATAGGCCTAACAAAACAGAAAGAAGCAAAAGCAAAAAAAAAAAAAAAAAAAAAAGCCCCTGAAGTGTAAGATAGTGCTTCAGTATTTTCAAAAGCTTAAAAGACTACCTCACCAAGCACGAATAAAGGTAAAGCAGCTTACCTCCAGAATAACTCACTCTCAACAGCCTTTGTAACTTAGGTGAAAGTTGGGGTGAGAAAAGCTACTACTACTTTTCAGAGAAGAGGGAAAAAGCCTGAATAATCCCATTCAGATGACAAAAAAAAAAAAAAAAAAATCACAGACTTTGGCCACAAGCCTGCACAAGCACAACTAGCATTCTACACAACTACACCTAACAAAGGAAAGATGAGATACTAGAATCTTCCTTGGAGCTTTCCGGGTGTGGATGGAGACTTTAATTTGCAAGATAACCATTCTCTCTGATAAAAACTGCTCCTACACACGCCAAGGGCAAACCAGAGTAGAGTCAACTCTCTACCGGAGGTCCTGGATCTCTCCGGTGGCGCAGCCTTCAGAACCCTGCCTTGAGGGAAAAAGTTCAGCAAGGCAGTCCCAAGCTGTTCAATCTTTCTCTTCGATTTTTCTCAGTTCCTTCTCTCTAACTCTAAAGGGATGACAGGACCGGCATGCGGAGGATTCCTCTGGGAACGACACACCTTGGGGCCCCTCCCAGACCCCAGCGCCCACTCCTCGCCCCGTCCCCTGAGGACTAGGAATCCACAAACTGGCCTGAAAAGGCTGGGGCAATAGAACAGTCACCTTCGCGGTGAGAAAGGGGGCGGAGGCAGGAATTCGGGTAGGGCTCTCCGGGAGCGGGCCGGGGCGGGCCGAATCCGATTCCAACAGGGGCCTCAGGCTGGAGGGACGGCCAGGGGACCGCCCTCGGCCCCCGCCCCCACTGCTGGGGGAAGGGGCGGGGGCTTCGGAGCTCCGCGGACTAAGCAGGGAGGAGGCAGAGGAGGGAAAGGGAGGCGGGGCGGGCAGGCCCAGCCCAGGAGCTGGGCGGTGCGACTCACCTCTGCTCCCGGCCTGCGGAGCCAGAGCGGCCAGGATCCCTCGCAGCTCCGACGCGGAGATCCGGACACGCTCCAACCCCTCCGCCATCTTCGCGGCTGCTGCTACAGCTGCAGCCACTCCGCCACCGCCCCGCGCAGCCAGGAAACCACGACCGACGGGCGGCGCGCGCGCCTGCCCACCTCCCACCCGTGTCCCCGCCCCCTCCCGCCTTCCTCCCCCAACGACGGTGGCCGCACAGGGAGGAAAAGCTCAGAACTCAAGTTCAGCGGCTCCAGAGGGGTGGGGAGGCGGGCCTCTGCGCGTGCGCAGAGGTGTGGTCGGGAAGGTGAGCTGAGGCTGGAATTGGGAGCGCGGCGCCTGTGAGGTGAGGAGAGAGGCCAGGCCACGCCAGGCCGGGCGACGCGGGCGTTCGCGGCGGTGGCTGCTGTTGCTGCTGTGGTGGCCATCGAGGACACTGGTGCTGGTCTGGGCTCGGGCTGACGGAGACACCCCACAATTGGCCGCCTCCGGTCATCTTAGGCCAGGGTCTGCCGCGACAGACCCGGACTAGTGCCCCAGTCTTTTACTTGAGGACCTTAAAGGTCTTTTAAGAGCAGTTATTATCTGCCTCGTCCCCCACCCCCCTCCTTTTTTTAAGTTGAGGAAACAGTCCTAGAGAACCATAGGAAATTGCCCACGGTGACACGGTAGAGAAGTACCAGAGTAATGGCGGACTACATCCCCAAGACTCCTGACTTTTTTTTTTCTTCCCCCACCCCCGACCTTTCTTTTTAAAAAATACAGTATAGTTGGCTCTTGCTGAGGGAAGATTGTGTGTAAGTAAATCAAGAGGTACTGTAAGTCGATTTGGGAAGTTCTGTATCATTGTGGATTCTGGGGAAAATGACTTGACCGGTATTTTAACTTCTTGTTCCTGAGCCACTGTTCCGAACTGTGGTGAAACTCCCTCCCCAAGCTAACCGACACAGTCTACTGGACCTCTACACCATCAAAAGAATAGTTACCAGTAATTTTCCTTAGACTAGGCCGGAAGACCTAGTCTTAGACTCTGACGGAACTCACTTAGTCCCTATTAGGTGGCACACATTTCGCCACCTTAGAGGGCTAAGCGCTTGTGGAGAAAGTCAATAGATATGCGAAAAGATACAGTGTTTCTAAAGGTGGTTGGTTAATTTGAGTTCGTCAGAGCAAATGGCAATCTTTAAAACAAACCAAAATAGGAAGAAATATTAATAACTAATTCATTTTAACATTGAAGTTATAGAGGACCTTGCGTCAGATTTTTTCAAAAGATGGAAAAATAACCTGAACAAAATTCTTAAGAAAACCATTGTTGCCAAATTGATGCAACAGTCCCTGTACTGTATATGAGATATGCCAAGAGTTTAACTCAAGAGAATTTACCAGAACTCAGAGAGGAAAATATAAAACTATGAGAGACAAGAATAGAACACATGGAGAATAGATCC
Organism: Canis lupus familiaris; assembly: GCF_011100685.1. Classification (NCBI taxonomy): domain Eukaryota; kingdom Metazoa; phylum Chordata; class Mammalia; order Carnivora; family Canidae; genus Canis; species Canis lupus. The sequence continues at coordinate 46,354,961 of NC_049230.1, forward strand.
AGAAAACTAATTATGAGTTCCAGAAGGTGATAACAAGTGACTGAGAAGGAGTGGGAATCAAAGAAATAATAGAAGAAAATTTACTAAGTTAATGGGGAAATTTAAATTTAAGACAAATTTAGCCCTCAGACGCAAAGGTTCATGAAATACCAAGGTAAAAATAAATGAACAGGGCAGCCCCGCTGGCTCAGCGGTTTAGCGCCGCCTTCAGCCCAGGGTGTGATCCTGGAGACCCGGGATTGAGTCTCATGTCGGGCTTCCTGCATGGAGCCTGCTTCTCTCTCTGCCTCGCTCAGTGTCACTCATGAATAAATAAAATATTAAAAAAAAAATTTTTTTTAAATGAACAATCATATTTAGACTTGTATTACAATGAAATCTTCTGAGATTATTAAAATGTGTTTGACATGATACAGTCAAGATGTGTAATTTTAAAAACCAGTTGCAGAACAAAATATAGAGTATGGTTTCATCTGAGCAGCATATAACTATTTATTGCATATATAAGTTTCTGTAAAAATAAATACAAAGAAGGAGTGCAAGAAAACACCAAACTTTTTAAAGTGATTATCTTTGTAGAAGAGAGTAGATTTTAAAGGTTAGAGAGTGAAAAATCCTTATATTTCTATCATGTTTTAAATTCCTACAGTAGAAATTTGGTCACTTATGAGTAATCAAAAAACAGGTTAATGGGGAAGGAAGGAATTCAATTTCTAAAAACAAAAATTGTACAGGTCATGTTTGCTGAGCACAGAGTAGTAAAACTAGAATTAAATAACCACAGATTCAGCAAAATCTAACTACTTGGAAATTTTTTTAAATTTTAAATAACTCAGCTCAAAAAAAGTAAAGCTTGGATTGTGGATGCTTTAAAAATTAAGATTAATAAAAAATTAAAATTAGGGCATCCATTTACAGCAGTAAATCTCTTCAAAAACCTCTTCTATGGTGAGGATTCAGTTATTTCTAATTTAAAAAGCCAGTAAGTGGTAAGAGGCTTAATATTCCTGAATGAAATGTGTATCTGAGTAGTGACAACCTGCTGAACTTCAGATTTTTTCTGATTATAGATATCAAGTGCATTTTGAGGGTAAAGGATAAAATAAGTGAGCTCTATCATGACTCGCTATTCTAAACTTGCATGACCTTTACTATGTTTCCTCTTTGAATATTCTTGAAATTTTAGTTGGCTAACCATGGCTTATTAGACTGGCCAATCTTTTGCTCGTCTGTATCTTTGTAAACAAGTGATATGCCCTTAAAATTGTGTCCAAGCTGGTATATGCAACAGTGTGGAAGTTCCTTATCTGATTTAATAAAATGCTTGAAACACAAAAAAATAAATAAATAAATAAATAAATAAATAAAATAAAAAATTAAAATTAAAAAATTTTAAATTAATTAAAATCATTAAAGCGGTGCTCTGAAAAAAATTAATAGCCTGAGTGCTTTTATTTTTTTTAATGTAAGATTTTTTTTATTTTATTTATTTATTAATGAAAGACACAGAGAGAGAGAGGCAGAGACACAGGCAGAGGGAGAAGCAGGCTCCATGCAGGGAGCCTGACGTGGGACTTGATCCTAGGTCTCCAGGATAGGCCCTGGGCTAAAGGCAGCGCTAAACCGCTGAGCCACCAGGCTGCCTGAGTGCTTTTATTATTGAAGAATGTGATCTAGTAATTGCACTTCTGGGTATTTACCCCCAAAATACAAAAACACTAATTCAAAAGGGATATATGCACCTTTATGTTTATTGCACCAGTATACACAATAGCCAAATTATGGAAGCAGCCCAAGTGTCCATCAACAGATGAATAAATAGAGAAGATGTGGTACGTGTATATAATAGAATATTATTCAACCATAAAAAAAGAATGAAATTTTGCCATTTGCAACAACACGGATGGAGCTAGAGAGTATAAAGCTAAAAGAAGTAAATCAGTCTGTCAGAGAACACAACCCGATTTCATTCATATGTGGAATTTAAGAAATGAAGGGAAAAGAGACCGAGAAAAAGACTCTTGAGAACTGATGATTACCAGAGGGGAGATTGGTGGGAGAATGGGTGAAATAGGTAAAGGGGATTAAAGAGTACACTTACCCTGATGAGTATTGAGTAATGTGTAGAATTGTTGAATCCCTATATTATATAACTGAAACTAATATAGCACTGTATGTTAACTATACCAGAATTAAAATGTTTCATTTAATGAAAATTTTTAAAAACTTCAAAGTTTTAAAAGGATGAAAATGATAATGGAACACCTGGGTGGCTCAGTCAATTAAGCATCCAACTCTTGGTTTCAGCTTGGGTCATGATGTCTCAGTCAAATTGAGACTCATCAGACTCCAGGATCAGTGCAGAGTTTGCTTCAGATTCCTTTTACCTCTCCCTTTGCCCCTTCCCTGATCACATGCTCTCTCTAAAATGAATGAATAAAATCTTTTTTAAAAAATGAAAATAATTACTAAACAAGAGAGAAAACAGTAATAAAGATCAGAAATTAATAAAAGAATAGCACTTGGTAAATAAAGAGCACATTCTTCAGAAATAAAATAGACAGGGACACCTGGGTGGCTCAGCGGTTTGACACCTGCCTTCGGCCCAGGGTATGATCCCGGACTCCTGGGATTGAGTCCCGCATCAGGCTCCCTGCATGGAGGCTGCTTCTCCCTCTGCTTGTGTCTCTGCCTCTCTCTCTGTGTCTCTCATGAATAAATAAAAATAAAATATTTTTAAAAAAATAAATAAAATAGACCTTAAAAATAGACACATTTCTGGCAAGGGAAAAAAAAAGACATCCTCTTGGATGTCTCATAATTCAAACTTAGCTCATCAAATCTCTGATTTTCCCTTAAAATACTTGTTTCTTCACTAGTCTTATATCTCAATAAATTATGCCATCATCTAAGTCAAAACACCGAAGTTATCCTTAACACCTCCACCTCTGTCACTCCCACATTTAATCCAATATCAGGATAGGTCTCTTCTATCTGTATTGGATAGCTATGGTATTCATTACCTCAACATTCTCATTTTTTCTCTTGAAAACTGCCGCACTTCTCACTCAGAAGTACATTTTCTTTCCTTTTTTTCTTCTCACTTCTTTCATTTGCTTTTTTCCCCTCAGGTGCAGAGATTTGAGGCAGTCATACTATTTGGTTCATCAACAAGTCTTCTCTCATTTTCTGTCATCAACAAGTCCTTTCTCATTTTCTTTTTCTCCTTCATTCTAGTTATTCGTGTTCCTTCCCTCACTTCTTAGGTAGCCACTCTAATGTGTTTAAAGACAAAGACATACATATATGTCTTTGGATATACATGTGTCTTTAAATAATATATAGTATCATTTTATGTATGTTTTTAAATGTACATGATTGATATTGTGTTATGGAAATCATTGTTTCTTTTTCACGTTTCTGTAAATACTTCTGACTATTGCATAGTATTGTCAAATGACTTTACACCCTTGGCCACTGGTCCTGGGCTAAGATGTGCCAATCAGGATCCTTATCCAGAATTTTTGAACTGAAACTAAGGGGGGAAAAAAATCCCTTTCCAGTGTGGAAGCCATCAAATATAAAACACAGAAGCTGTCAGCAGTCAAATGTTCCTGCCACGTGGAACCAGCTGGTCTCCAATGAAAAAGAATGAAGCCAACATGCAGAAAACAGCAGAGGTGAGAAATAATGAGAAAGTCCTGGAAAAATCTCAAGTCCTGGAAAAATCTCTACTAGATTTCCTGTTGTTCCTGAATTCCATATTCCTGCCCATGGTTCAGCTCTTCTTGAATTCCACGAACCAGTAAATCTCATTACTTCCATCTTGTGCCTAAGCCAGTTTGTGTTGGGATCCTGTGACTTGCAACTGAGAGGCCTAATTATAATTTCCAAAATGTATCTCTTGTGCATGTGTTTGTGTATGACTTTTCTCTTAATTGTGGTAAAGTCCATGTAACATGAAATATACCATTGTAACCATTTTAAGTGTACAGTTCAGTGGTGTTAGGTGCATTGACATTGTTGTACAGCCAATCTCCAGAACTCTTTTTATCTTGGAAAACTGAAACTATACAACTTCCCATTCCTCCCCTCCCTCCACTCCCACCCCAACTTTTGATAACTACCATTTTAGTTTCTATGATTCTGACTACTCTAGGTACCTCACACAAGTATAATCATACAGTATGTTTCTTTGTGACTGGCTTATTTCACTTAGCATGGTATCCCCAAGATTCATCCATGTAGCCTGTCAATTTCCTTCCTTTTTAAGCTTGAATGATATCCCATTGTGTGTGTGTGTATATATATATTTACACACACACACACACATTTTATTTACCCATTCATCTGTTGATACCTGGGTTTTGCCCACCTTTTAGCTATGTACAATTATGTCTTTGAAACATTCTTTGAATTCTTTTGGGTATTTAACCAGAAGTGGAATTGCTGGATCATATGGTAATTCTGTTTAATTCTTTGAGGAACTGACATAATGTTCATACCAGCTGCACCATTTTATATTTCCACAAACAGTGCACAAAAACTCAAATGTCTCCATATCCTGGTAGACCCTTGTTTGTTTAATAGTAGTCATCCTAATAGGTGTAGGGTGTTATCCCATTGTGGTTTTCATTTGAATTTCCCTAGTGATTAGTGATGTTGAGCATCTTTTCATGTGCTTGTGTCCATCTGTATATCTTTAGAGAAATGCCCATTCAAGTCCTTTGCTCATTTTTAAATCAGATTTGTTTTTCCAAAATGTATCTTGATTATTTTTTCTATCCTCATTTCCACCATCTAAGCACCTGTGGATTTTCATGTAGAGAATACTTTGTAAATGGACTCTCTGATTTCCATTATCTCTTTCCTTTTCATTCAACACAATGAAGCCAGAGCGATTTTCTGAAAATACAAATTCTAACATGTCATTTACCTACTCAAAATTGTCCAATGACATTCCATTGCTCTTCAGAAAAAAATTCATGAGTCATTGGTCCCTGCCAATTTCACTTTTTTTTTTTTTTTTTTTTCAATTTCACTCTCTTATCACACTCCCCTTTGATCACTATTTTCAGATACATTGGCCTTTTAGTTTCTGGAATATGCTATGTTCCTTTCCTCCTTAAAGTCTTCACACATATTCCTTCCAAATGAAACACTTTTCCATCTACTCTGCCCATTCACCTTATGGGCCACAACTTAAATTTGACTTCTCTAGAGGACCTTCCCTAACCTCCTTCCTTAATCTAAATGCTCTCCCATTATAGTATCCTATCATAACACATTTCCTTGATATCACCTATCAATATTTGTAAATATGTACTTATTTTTGGATTATTTATTATACATCTCTCTACTAGATTATAAGCTTTCAGAGCAGGCACAAGTCTATTTTTCTAACACCATATCCCCAGATCAAACAATATCTGATACATAGAGGTACTTGTTCAATGTTTAAATAGTACCAAAGATAGGAAGAATGCTTAGAAATATTAATATATTCAACTTTATACTAATACATTTGAAATTTCAAATTAGAGGATTTCTCCAAAAAATTAGATCTAAATTATCAAAATTAATTCAGGCGGAAGTGGCAAATCCTGATAAACCAAGTAGTTGTGAAGTCACTGAAAAAATTACCAGAGGTATTCTTATAAGGAAAAACAAATTATCTTTATTTGCAGATGGTGTTATTGGAGGGTGAACTATAAAATGATTAGATCTAACAAGGTAATCTAGTTAAGTATCCTATTACATGATAATTATACAAAAATTACTTTATATATATATCATAGGTAAGCAATTTAAAAATCTAATTAGGGGATCCCTGGGTGGCTTAGAGGTTTGGTTCCTGCCTTCAGTCCAGGGTGTGATCCTGGAATCCCAGGATCAAGTCCCACATCAGGCTCCCTGCCTGGAGCCTGCTTCTCCCTCTGCCTGTATCTCTCCCACTCTCTCTCTCTCTCTCATTAATAAATAAATAAAATATTTTTTAAAATCTCATTAAAAAATACCTTCTCTCAAAAGCAACAAAAATTATTGTACTTAGGCATAAATTTAATCAGTCTACACAGGACTTACATAATGAAAATCTTACTGAGAAACCTAAACCAAAAAGATTTTACTAAGTTGAAAGACACCCATGTTCATAGATGGGAAGGCTCAGTATTTTAAAATATCAATTATGCCCCCAGTTCATATATCTTAAACTGGCAACCTTGATAAAGGATTTTGAAAATTCATTTGAAAGAACTGATGTGTGAGAAAAACCAATATGTTTTAGAGTATTCGTGACAACGTATTAAAACAGTGAACTGGAGAAAGGGATTGGCAGTCTAATTAGTGGAACAAAATACAAAGTCCAGAAAGGTTCCAAGCGTTAATAGAAACTTAATGTTTCTAAAAGATTTTATTTTATTTTTTTTAAGATTTTATTTATTTATTCAGGAGAGCAGAGAGGCAGAGACACAGACAGAGGGAGAAGCAGGCTCCATGCAGGGAGCCTGACGTGGGACTCGATCCTGGGTCTCCAGGATCACGCTCTGGGCTGAAGGCAGCGCTAAACCACTGGGCCACTGGGGCTGCCCAGAAATTTAATTTTTGATAAACATCACATTTCAGAAAAAAAATAGATGACTTGGTCAGTGTTATGTTAAAGATTCACAAAAGAATGTGGCCAATTATACAGGAAAAAGTTTAATCACTAGTAAAACATATCCAAACTACTACACACATTTCATTAAATTGACAGATCAAGTGATACAACAGGGTGAAGGGGAAAAGGCCATTCCTTAGAAACAGCTGTTGGAAGTGTAAATCAGTGTAATCTACAACTTCTCTGGAAGTTAGTTTGGTGGGCAGCCCAGGTGGCTCAGCAGTTTATTTTATTTTTTATTTTATTTTAAAGATTTTATTTATTTATTCATAGAGATGCGGAGAGAGTAGCAGAGACACAGGCAAAGGGAGAAGCAGGCTCCATGCAGAGAGCCCAACGAGGGACTCTATCCAGGGTCTCCAGGATCACACCCTGGGCTGCTGGCGGCGCTAAACCACTGCGCCACCGGGGCTGCCCTGGCTCAGCAGTATAGTGCCGCCTCCAGTCCAGGGCATGGTATGCATGGAAGTTAGTTTGGGAGTGGGTATCAAATGTCTTAGAAATGTGCATACCGTTAGATGGAAAATGCCATTTGGCAGAATCTACCCACAAAAATCTTGCAACTTATCTGTTTATTATATTATTATAGAGAAAAAGTTATAGACAAAAGAAACTAAATGATCAAGTTATGTAAAACTTTTTTTAAAAAAACTATGGCAGCCCGGGTGGCTCAGCGGTTTAGCACCACCTTCAGTCCAGGGCGTGATCCTGGAGACCTGGGTTCGAGTCCCACATCAGGCTCCCTGCATGGAACCTGCTTCTCCCTCTGCCTGTGTCTGTGCCTCTCTCTCTCTCTCTCTGTCTTTCATGAATAAATAAAATCTTTAAAAACCACACCCTTAAAACTATGGTATCTTTAAAAAGAAGCAGCCATTTAAAGTGTCCTGTATCTATTGATAAGCAAAGATTCATATTCATAATATTGTCTGAGAAAAAGCAAATTACCAAACCTATCAAAAAAGTTTTGTGTGTAGATGTATCTGGACCCGAGAAGATAAATCCTAAAACTTAGATAGCAATTGTCTTTGGGGAGAAAAGAGATAAATTTTTTTAATTAAACATGCACTGCTTTGCTTGTTCATAAGGAATAAAGAGAAATTTCATGTTTAAATGCTACATTAAAAATAGTGAAAAATAAAAAACAAAACAAAGTAGTGAAAAATAAGGATGCCTCAATGGCTCAGTGTTTTGAGTATCTGCTTTTGGCTTGGGGCATGATCTCGGGGTCCAGGGATTGAGATCTGCATCAGGCTCCCCATAGAGAGCCTGCTTCTCCCTCTTGCCTATGTCTCTGCCTCTTTGTGTCTTTCATGAATAATTAAATAAAATCTTTAAAAAATAGTGAAAAGTGGAAACAAGTTATTAAAAATTATAAAATTTTGAAGAAATTGAGACTAAAATAGGAGTAAACAAAATGTTATCTATGATTTTAACTGTCATATAATGTATGTATATAAAAAAAACAGGAGACAGAAAATGAACATTATTAAGGTAGGATTGTAAGCAATTTTTCCCCTTGTTAAATAATTTAAATAAAAATATATAGCAGATTTTGAACCATTCAAACTTCACAACAATGATGAAAAAGTAGAGACCACTGACAGTGCCAAGAGATGGATGGTATGGGTGAGGGGTAAGCTTTAAGCCTTCCATAATCACCAATTACTTCCTATAAAGCTTCACCAGGAAAAAAACACATTTACTAAGAAATTCAGCTTCAAGACAAGTTCCCTTCTATACAGATTCTGGAGCCCCAGAATTAGAGACCATTCCATTAATAACACAGACCCCAGGTGTATTTTCCTGTTGTGCATTTCCCTTTTTCCCCCTTTGAGATTTTTTTTTAGAGCAATTTAAGGTTCACAGCAAGACCGATGGGTAGTTAAGACTTCTCACATATCCCATACCCCCACAAAAGCAGTGCTTCCCCCATTATCAACATCCCCTATCAGAGTGGGATTGTTATAATTGAACCTGTATTACTCATCATTACAACTCAGTCTATGGTACATTATGGTTCACTCTTGGTGTTGTACATTCTATGGGTCCGTTTGCCATTTTCAAAATCTTTTCATTAAACATATTGTCCCAGGCTTTGCTTTCATCCCTTTTTTATTCCTGGGTTCCAGAACCATGTGTGCTCAGTACTGCATCTCCTTTGCTGATGTTGAAAAAGCTCATGTCAACATTCAAGATTTTATTCACCTCACACCAGTGCTAACAAGCTTCATTTTGAATCAAGTAACAGGGCGCAATCTTTTCTTCAAATGTGAACTCTTCCAGAAAACTGGATCTTTTAAGGTAACAATTCCTTTTGATACTGTATCATGTATCTTTTCAAACCAGTTCACATATATATACGTTTATTTGGTCCTCCTGACCACCCAGGGAAGTAGGTAGAATTATTTTTATAGCTGAAGAAACAGCTTTGATCAAGCCCTGGTTACTTAGCATCGTGGTATTTACAAGCCACTTTTCCATAATCTCAGAATTTCTTATATTGGGGTAATGATAGAAAGATTTAAAAAAAAAAAAGATAGATTTCTGGGGGTGCCTGACTGGCTCAGTTGGAAAAGCATGTGACTCTTGATTTTGGGGTGAGTTTGAGCCCACTTTGTGTATAGAGATTAAATAGGTTTTTAAAACTTAAAAATACATAGATTTCTGTGTCCATTCACTGCAGTAATTTCTGTTGAGTTTTAAGATCCTTTCAGGTAAAAATCTGAAAGTTGCATTTGGCACTGTGCCTGACAGGTATTAGTACCAGTTAAGTGGTATTCTAGGACTACCTTTTCCCCATCCATTAATGAGCATTTTTATGATAAACACTCTATTCTCTTTTGCCCTTTTCTTCTGCCATGGCTTTTCATTCATCCTACATCAAATACTTATAATCACTAGCTATACTAGGCACACACACACACACACACACACACACACACACAACATACACAGGTTTTGTACTATTTTCCACACTTGCAGGGGAAGACAGGCTAGTCAACAAGCAGATTAATGACAAGTAACTTGAGAGATACAGATAAAATGCCATGGCATGAAAGGCCTAGTTTTGCATGGGAGATCAAGGAAGTTGAACTAGGTGATGTTTGATCCAAATTTTACAAGGTGAGTACTTTTAGCGATATCCAAGAGTGAAGTAAAAGAATTATAGGTAGGGGTACCAGCATGCTGAGAAGTACAAGGGTGTGAGCTAACCTGTAGGAGGGAAACTGGAAGCAATTTAGGATAGCTACAAAAGTGACAGAAGCAGTAAATGTTTTAAAAAGACTGCAACTTGGGATCCCTGGGTGGCGCAGCGGTTTGGCGCCTGCCTTTGGCCCAGGGCGCGATCCTGTAGACCCGGGATCGAGTCCCACGTCGGGCTCCGGTTGCATGGAGCCTGCTTCTCCCTCTGCCTGTGTCTCTGCCTCTCTCTCTCTCTCTGTGACTATCATAAATAAATAAAAATTAAAAAAAAAAAAAGACTGCAACTTAAAAGGAATTTGTACTTACAAAACAGGCAATTAAAAAGCTAACTTTTTAAAAGGCACTTTCATAATCTAGTGGAAATATTTGAGAATGATCCTTGGGGAAGGATCAGTTGAGGTTTGGGAACATACAAGTTGAGAAATGAGGCTTCACCAAGTTAGTGGCAAAGGCGCACATGAGATATTTCAGAGGTACAATCAACCGGATTTCATGAGGAAATAATGTGCAGTGCTAGGAAGAGAAAAATCTAGGAAAGCTCCTTGGTGTTTTGAAAAGAAATTTTTAAATAAAATACATGGTCTCACCATCCCTCTTCCAGATTCGTGGTGCCATTAATGCAATCAAAGGCTTGACTCCTGCCACCTCAGAAGATAAGCCCAAAGCTGTGGTTACTCACAGCAGTGGAAATCATGGCCAGGCTCTTGCCTACGCTGCCAAATTAGAAGGTACTTGACTAATTTCTCAAGATACTGGGTAGGATCAGCAGAGAAGGAAGAGTGGAAAGGTATTCTTTCAGTGAGATTGGTAATAACTGTGGGAAGGTCATTTCCAGGTTCCTATCTCATAATAAGCAAATTGAACAGTTTCTATCCTAAATTCTCCTGATCTGTACTAACTATACGTTTCTCCCACCCAGGCATTCCTGCTTATATTGTGGTGCCCCAAACAGCTCCCAACTGTAAAAAATTGGCAATACAAGCCTATGGAGCCTCCATAGTGTACAGTGAACAGAATGATGAGGTAAGGGAGAGCAGCGTTCAGTGTCACCATAACAACTTTCACCATCAAATAAAACTTCTCTTCCTAACCTATTAGCTATTTCTTTTTTTTTTTTAATTTATTTATTTATGATAGTCACACACACACACACAGAGAGAGGCAGAGACACAGGCAGAGGGAGAAGCAGGCTCCATGCACCGGGAGCCCGACATGGGATTCGATCCCGGGTCTCCAGGATCGCGCCCTGGGCCAAAGGCAGGCGCTAAACCGCTGTGCCACCCAGGGATCCCTTAGCTATTTCTTATATACCGTTTCCTCTTCATCTCTCCATCTTAGCATGCCCAACTTTTTATCTACCTATACTAAGACGAGATCATTAATCTCATAGTTTAAAATATCACCTATACTCTGGGGCACCCCCGTGGCTCAGTCAGTTGGGTGACCAACTCTTGGTTTTGGCTCAGACTCAGTATATAACCTATACTCTAATTCCAGCCCTGACCTTTGCCCTTAACCCTTGGGCCTTTCCCTTTAAGACTTGGATTGGGTATGTCCAATGATTATCTGATACGCCCACTTGGAATGTCTTAATAGGCATCTCAAACTCAGCACATCTAAACCAAACTCCTGATCTTCCTCCCAATGCTGCTCTTCTTCCAGTCCTTTCCTTCTCAGTAAATGGCAACTTTTATTCTTCTAGTTGCTCAAAATAACTAACAGCCTCTACCATCAATGCCGATTCAAACAGAGCATCAATTTTCACTTAGACACAGTAGCCTAACTGGTCTCTTTCTACCTTTGCCCCACTTGTCTATTTTCTGAGAAACAAGAACTATCCATTTAATAAGTCAGAACTTGTCTCATCAGCTGAAAATCCTCCAATGGTTTCCTATCTTTTATACAGTGGTAACCAAAGTTCTTGCAATCATCCAAGGCCTGGATGAAACGGTCATTCCAGTTTGACATCATCTTCCACTACTACTGTCCCATCAAACATCCCACACCAACCCCATTAACTTAGCCTTTTCTTGGAAAAGCCAAGCACTCCTACTTTGTGGTCTTTGCACTTGCTATTATTCTCCCCCTGGAATATTCTGGAGATCCACAGCACTTGTTCAAACCTATTAAAATGTCACATTAGCAAAGGACCTTCATCATGAGCACCCTCTAAAAAACAGATTCACTTCTCTCCATAGCATTTAGACATACCATGTATGTAGTTATATGCCACCCCTCCCCTGCATATGAGAACTTAATTCCAGGGCTCCTGGGTGTCTCAGCTGATTAAGATCTGTCTTTGGCTCAAGTCATGATCTCTCAAGTCCTGGGATGAGGTCCCCTTATCAGATTCCCTGCTCAGTGAGGAGTCTGCTTCTCCCTCTTCCTCCTGCTCACTCACATCCTCTCTCTCAAATAAATAAATAAATAAAATCTTAAAAAAGAAAAATAGGGCAGCCCGGGTGGCTCAGCAGTTTAATGCCGCCTTCAGCCCAGGGCCTGATCCTGGAGTCCTGGGATCGAGTCCCACGTCAGGCTCCCTGCATGGAGCCTGCTTCTCCCTCTGCCTGTGTCTCTGCCTCTCTCATGAATAAATAAATAAAATAACTCCACTGAGCACAGGGACTATTTTCTTCATTGTTACATACCCAGTGCCCAAGAAAGTCTGAAAAAAAAAAAAAAAAGATGGCTAATGAAGTATTAATGAAATCTACCTTGTTGGGAACTCTAGTAAATACAAATTAAATACATTAAAAATTTTTGAATACATTAATTTAACTTATTCTTTCAGTCCAGAGAAAATCTTACAAGAAGAATTATGGAAGAAACAGAAGGCATCATGGTACATCCCAACCAAGAGCCTGCAGTGATAGCTGGGCAAGGGACAATTGCTATGGAAGTACTAAACCAGGTAAGAGCTGTTTATTTTTTTTAGCTACCAGTAAAACTGTTGATATTTGGCTGTAGAGTCAATTATTTTATGTATGTATAAAACTGGTTATTAATAGACTTCTATTTTATATTCTTTTCACTAAAGGTACCCTTGGTAGATGCACTGGTGGTACCTGTAGGAGGAGGAGGAATGGTTGCTGGAATAGCAATTACAGTTAAGGTAAGAAAATAGCTTCTGGAGGACTTGCTGCTTCAGGCATAGAGAATTTTATTTTATATTGTAGTACACTGAGGATATTTGGCTCAACAACCCCCCCAAATTGCTATTCCTTCCCATCAATCCTTGGCACTTGAAATAGAAGGCTCTTCTGTGCCCTGTTGTTAATCTGTTGCAACTTTACAAGGCAAAAAGCAATTACAGTCCTTTCTCTGAATTACACCTCAACAACTCACTATCCAAGTCAGAAGCTACTCCTTTCCCTAGTTACCAGTAGAACCAGATGTGACCTAAGCAACATCTAATGGGTAGTATTAGGCATACAATTTAAAATGCTGAAGGTCTAATTTTTATTACATTGATCAAAGGAAAGGCTCTTGAACAGAACTGAATTACCTGTATTGCCTATTTTACTATAGGTATGCAGGCAAAATGCTGTGGCTAGTTGTAAGGTGTCTAATATTCCTCTTCCCAGGCTCTCAGACCTAGTGTGAAGGTATATGCTGCTGAACCCTTGAATGCAGATGACTGCTACCAGTCCAAGCTGAAAGGGGAACTGACTCCCAATCCCTATCCTCCAGAAACCATAGCAGATGGTGTCAAATCCAGCATTGGCTTAAACACGTGGCCTATTATAAGGGACCTTGTTGATGATGTCTTCACAGTCACAGAGGAAGAAATTAAGGTGAGGCTCTGATAGGAAAATATGAAAGAATGAAGCAACTTCTTAGGCCAAAGAGTCTTCTCCTGTTATAAGTAGCAACTTATTCCCTGGGGACTTGGCTAGGTGACTTCATGATGTGTGGGAGGGTGCCCCAGATTTATTAAAACAACCCTCAACAGTAGAAGCAGTTAGGATGGGGAAAAAAGCCCTGCCCTTCATTGGCAAGCATATACATATGGCCAAAATGAAAAGTCAGACTGGGTATATAACCTTACTTGGCCTTTAACTGTAAAGGCCAATCAGCTAGGCTCTTTCCCCTTCTCCCATTTCACTAATTCTTACTCCCTTCCATACCAACAGTATGCAACCCAGCTGGTGTGGGAGAGGATGAAACTGCTTATTGAACCTACAGCTGGTGTTGGAGTAGCCGCTGTGCTGTCTCAGCATTTTCAAACAGTTTCCCCAGAAGTAAAGAACATTTGTATTGTGCTCAGTGGTGGAAATGTAGACTTAACCTCCTTAACTTGGGTGAAGGAGGCTGAAAGGCCAACTCCTTATCAATCTGTTTCTGTTTAGTTTATGCAAGAGATTGGATTCAGTGTCTCTAGATGCTTGGAAAATTTGGTTCCTGGTTAAACTTCCTATCTTCCTCTCTTAAACAGCTTTCAAATTCCTAATGGAGAATGGATGTTTCAGTAAATAGTTTTTTCTTTTTTAACTAGCAAGAGAAAAACATCCATAGTTTACTGAGACACTTTGTCAAGGCCAAGAAAAGCCTTTGCAAAAAAGGCAGCAGATCTCTGGGCTAAAGTAGAAAACACAAACTTTGCCCAATTACAACCTATCGGCTCCCATCCCTAGAGTGTTCACTAGTAGCAATGAGACAGAATCTCAATGAATCTATTACTCCATGTCCACTTCAGGCACTGCTAAAGAAATCTCACTTTTCATCCATGGTACTGGGTCTGGTACATATGGATCATAAGTCCATTTGGGGAAAACTCGTTTATAGAGGTTCATCAGTACTGTGTCCTGAGATTTTAGCTTCCCATCAAAACTGCACTTCATGTGGCCATGAGTACCTAGAAAGAAAACAGCAAGTTGATCAAATTAAAATAGAAAATTTAAAAAAATAAATAAATAAATAAATAAATAAATAAAATAGAAAATTTTAAATCAGTAGTCTTCTAACCCAACAGTCATTTAGTAGCACTGGGAAAACCTGGATAAGGTGCCAAATCCCATGTTTTCTTACCCAAAGGTTCCTTGATGTGTCCCCTGCGGCCCCACTTTGTTCTCAGTTCCACGGGTTTAAACCACAACACATCCTCTTAGAATGAAACACACAGAAGACCAAGATGAAATATATACCCACAAAACATAAACTCAACCCTCACCCCGGAAAGGCAATCTGATCCCATCCTTCACACCTACCTCTGCTGAAGAACATGTAACGCACTACTGCCATCTTAGTAAAAATTTTGAAAGGATGACCACTCAAAACAATTCTCTTGATGACCATTCTGTCTGGATCCACTGACAATAAATAGCCTGTGGCAATGAGGCTGTGCATGCCTAAGGAGCAAAAGCAGAGCAGCAGGAGTCTATAAGCCAAAGCCTTCATTTATTGCTCTAGTCCATTGAAAGACCTAAACAAGATCTTAGAGAAACTTAAAGTAGGGATATATTATGCTGTCCTCCTGGGTCCATGGCAAAGATCATTATATGAAATCCCTGCTAATCCTGTCACCAGAAGCTACCCTAAATATAGCAGTCTGAGCATCTACCAATTAGCTGTGGTTTGTAAGAAAGATAAAACTCCGTTGGTCATCCTTGCCTTAGGCCATTATGGCTGAGACGGATATTCCAAAAACTATCATTACCTTCTTCATACAATATGGCTCTTAAATCTAAATACAAAAAATAGTTTTAAACCTATAGAGGACTTGCAGGCCTGTTTCCCTCTGTGAACTTAACTTACCATTGCTATTCTGTTTGAAAAGCAGCACAGATGCAGGAGGAAACGTGATTGGGCCATATATTGTCACCACCAAGGCCACATCAGCAGTCAGGAATCTCTGAAATTTATGTTTATCCGCTGCCATAATAGGGGTTAAAAAAAATAAACCAAAAACATTTTGAGAAACCATAGGTAATCCAGAAGCCTGTGAAAAGCTACATCACTGCAACTCTTAAACCTAAGGTAACTTAGGTTTCTTTACCTGGCCAGTTCAAAATAATTCCTACCTCAATACAACTTAAAGATACAACTCCGTTCCTCAGAGTGATTTTTCAACTGGAGGCAGAATTGTGGAGCTTGGACTGTATTTGGGGTTTGAAAAGGTTCTCCAGGTGACTGATTCTTATCACCCCTTCATTTGAGAAACAATGCTCTAGAGAATATCTCCACTAAATCAACAGTTCTTAATCTTGGACAAGGATTGGCAAACATTTTCTATAAAGGACCAGATAGTAAATATTTTAGGCCTATGGTCACACAATTTCTGTTTCAACTACTATTCAACTGTGCCACTATTGTAGAAAAATACCCATACATAATACTAAGAAAAAGGGGTTAAAAAAAAAAAAAACCACAACTGTGTTCCAACAAAATTTTATTTAACAGAAACAAGAGGTGGGACAGATTTGGCCTACGGGCCATTCATACTTTGCTGATCTTTGATCTTGAGGCTTCTGCTTTTACCTTCAATGAAATTCTAACCCCTTCTTAATACTGAAGTTATAGGAAAATAAAATATTTTAAAGGAAAGAGAGGTTAATCTCTTCATTTAGAGAGCAAGGCTAGTAAGAACAAAAATTATCCAGAGCACCCATTAATACTGCCTTTCTCATCTTCCTCCATCCATTAATGAGAGCTAAATATGTGTAGATGTTCAGAAGCCTCCGCCTCCAAGTTAATGCAAAATATCCTTCCACTCCTAATGTGTAGGAGTATAATCATTTTACCATGAAAGTGCCCCTGGTCACCACTTTTAAACATCTAGTCTCAACATCTCAGACGCCACATACCTTTTACCCAACTGTGGGCTACCCTTTACCCACACTGCCACTGGCCAAGAAATGCTAAATAGTCTACACTTTGACACACCATTTTATAGAGCCACTGACTCCCATTCCAAACCATTTTGGAACAAATACTCATGGCAGAGAAGCCTCAGCACCACAGAAAGATTGCATCACTGGGATGCTTCAGACAGGTTCAGACATTGTGAATAAAAACATCATTGGCTCCTAGACCAGAGTACCAAAAATATCCCTCACCCAGAAACCTAGAGTTCTAGAATTTGAAATTGTGTATTCTGCACATCCCCACTACAATAATAGTCACCCAGAAGACATTAAGATGCACAAGAACCCAGAACTTCCCCACTGCTTTACCTGCAGTGTGCTGAGAGAATAAAGGTGAGGCTCGGAAGCGCCTGAACCCACAGTGGAAGATTAAATCCTCTTTGGCTTTCACAGGTTCAATGTTGCCAGGGTGCCGGCTCACCACCATATTTAGTACTGACATCTGGTGACCACATAAGAAAAACATCTTCATATCTGTAACAGAGTAGCCTTAATCGAAAGATGGTGAACCAAACTAGCAGTTCAGATTCACTTTAACACTTACTTATGGAGAAGTATAGTGGACAAAGTGAGAATTACCTTTACCAACAACTGGTATTCAAGTCAAACACAGGCTGGTTTTTAGAGCCTTTTGTGTATCTTTCTATATGAACTAACATTGCAAAAGCTGAACATCTGCCACAAAATCAGTGCCTTTAAGTCACTCCCTCACCACATGCCTCAAAACTATCTCATTCAAGATGTTTCCCTCCTCAACTTTTACGCACAATGACCAAAGGCCAGAGCTCTCACATCCACCCCAACACACTTGACTGCTGGCCACCAAGAGAAAGATCTAGGCTGAGGCATAACCCCTACCCCCCTTTAAGGCTCCCAACCTTTGGTTAAAATCTGATCTGACAGGCATACTTAGAGAAGTCTCAGAACACAGAGATTGCATCACTGAGATGCTTCAGACAGGGTGACAAGTTGGGTAACACCATCATGGACTTTTCTATCATATTCTCTGATTTCCTAATCCTAAGGCAGATTCTTCACATCCCAGTGAACAAAATGTCACATAAAATTTTAGACTGTCATACAATATAAAACTACTTGGAAAGTTTCATAACTCCCTATTTCCCAAGACACTAACTCACCTTCTGTTCATGAGGTAGTAAAGAAAATGCAATCAAGGGTGCTCCTCGCTTAAAGTACTCAACCACTGAGAGAGGAACTTCAGAGACGTGAAGTGTGACATACCAGCCAACCTGCCAGAAGAAAACAGGAAATAATCATGCAGTTACCCTTAAGGTCTCAATAATGAAGCATCTCTCCAAATATGTTAGAAGTCTCTTAGACTACCTTTAAAATTGCCTTTCATAGATGCCTCAACTACCCAGATTAAACTTGTTCAGTAACCATCTGATACCTCTTTGTTCTCAACGTCACTCTTACCAGTGGCTCCTTTCCTTTAGTTCAGCTATGGGCAGCACAAAACTAAATAAGGTACTCATGTCAAGAGAAGGAATAAAGGACAGGGGCACCTTGGCAAACAAAAGCACCTTATAGGGATGAACAAAAGAAGGCAGATACCTCAGCTCCTTCAACTTCTTTTTCCTCAATTTCTTTAAAAATGCGTTTCCTAGTATTAGTAAAGTTCTGAAATTGAAATATCCGAGCATAATCTCGAGGAAGGTTTTCCTTAGGATCCCACGGAGATGTCCGGAAGCTCTTGAGACCTCTGTATTTCTGAAATCTAGATACGAGAGATTTTAAAGAATAGTCAAATTTATATGGTGCTACTTATTCACTCAAGTCACTTCTAAAATAGCTAAGGTTCTAGCTTAAAAAGAAAAAAGAAACAACTCTACCACTATCTCTCAAGATAATCTAATAGCCTAAAACCACACTTCAAACAGCTTCTACAGGGGCACCTGGGTGGCACAGTTGGTTAAGCGTCTGACTCTTGGTTTTGACTCAGGTCATAATCTCAGGGTCCTGGAACTGAGCCTCACACCTAGCCCCATGTTGCACTGGGAGTTTGGCATGGAGTCTACTTGGGATTCTCTCGCTCTCAAATAAATAAAATCTTAAAAAACAAAATGAAACAAAACAAAAAACCAGCTTCTAACAAATACTTCAGAGCCAAGCCCCAATCCCTCACTGACAAGACAAAAGTCCTTACAGTGGCTCCTTCAGGGAGTGGCTCTTTAATCTGGTAATCAAGGTCCTTGATAAAAGTCTTACCTCTCCCTAATATCCACCATAAACTCTCTGGCTTCAGTCAGACTCACTTCCAGAGCAGACAGACATGGTGATTTGCTCTTCATACTTTTATTCTTGCCCAAACTCCCCCAAATCTCCAAATGTTTTATACTTTTAGTATTAGCTCCTATAGGAAGCCTTTGCTGATTCATCTTAGTATCTCTTTCATTAAAGTATGGTAACATTATTAGTCTGTAACCATACAGCCTAGCACTTGATTATGTATTACTGTTTCCTGTATGCATGTCTTACCTTCCCAAACAAAATATTAGCGCTTCGGGAGTAGGGACAATGTGTTTGTCTCCTTGCATCATATGGACATAGTTCTGAACTACAGAAATTTTAAATAAAAACATACTGATTTTAGACTTGTTGACTAACCTAATTCTTGCAGCCACATCACGGGGGGTATCTATTTCATCTGGAAACATCTCTTGCAGTCTTTCTTGTTTATATTTCTCCAACATTTTTTCCTCAGCCTCATCATCCACATTCTCATCATATAGATCATCATGGACAGACTCTCCCATAGTCATAGTTTCATATTCCTCCTCCTCTTCCTTTTCACTGCCCTCATCCTGTAGAATAAAGAGTACAGTTTCACACCTGTCTCTACCCTACAGGCCACTGAACTAGAAATACAATAATTTCACTGGACATCCAGTCCAAACCAATATCAATTCTAATAGAGATGAAGTTTTAAAAGTCTCATTTCTGGCTGCTACAAGTCATTCCTAGGAAATTGATCACATACACCCCCTCAAGGTCAGGATTGCACTTTGCCTTGCATTTGGGGCTGTACATGGAAGTGGACCAAGGGTCCATTTCTTTACCTGAGATTCCTCTTCAATAAAATCCTCACGTTGCATATCATCATATTCATCTTCCCCATCACTTTCACCATCCTCATCCAAAATCCATTCAGCTTGGTAACTGGATGTCCCTTTGGGAACCTTCTTTACCACCTTGGAACTTTCCTTCAAGAAGTCTATAAAAGCCCAAACAAATTAAGCTAAATTATACTCTTTCTTTCCCTTATTATTCTGGGTATTCTCACCGAGGCAAGATACTAAATACTGCTACCAACACCAGAAGTTCTGATACTATGAGTAGAACAGACTACTTCCAAATTTAATTCAGCTGCCTCAGGACTAGCGCTACTTAAGAGACGTAGCAATACTACACAGCTAAATAAACTTTGCAGCAAATCAAAGTTGTTTGCCTGTTTATTAAAAAAACAGTAACACAAGTAATTTTGAAAAATGGAGCAAAGCTGCGTCCAATGTTTGTTTGCTTGGTGCAAACATAGCCCTTAAAGCTAAGAAAACTAAAAAAAAAAAAAAAAAAAAAAAAAAAAAAAAAATAAAGCTAAGAAAACTGATGTCCAAATACATCCTCATCTCACTCTACCCTAAATATGAGCAGCTAGAGAAAATCCACAGTTCCAAGCCAGACGAATTACAAACAAGTTTGCCAATACCAACCATTTGCTTCACTAAGCTCCTCCTCTGTGGGCCAGGTCTGCTCCCCCTCCATTGGATCTAGGTTAACCTCTGTTTGCAAAGATTCTTGTTTATCAGGGTCTGCCTTCATTACGACCTTAAGGTCTTCCTCCATATCAGCTACAGCATCCATAGCACAAATCTGAAAAATAAAATAGTTGACGCCAAGCATTACCCAAAAATCTACCAAATCTAACAATGTAACCAGAAAGATCCAAAAAGTAAAAGAATGAAGTAGAAACAGCTGAAATTTGTCAAATGTTTCAAACATTTCAGTTTTCTAGCATTTTAAGTCTAACCTCTGGTTTTGAGGGCTTTCATAATCTGGTCTCACTCCTACCCATTTGTTACATACCTTACTTCCATCAAGCTGATTTCTTCAAAGAAACCCTCTGATCTCTCACTGTGCCTAGGTTCACGTGGTCTCTATCTTCTTCAATACGGTTTCATCTCTCGTCAACTCACAAGTCACATTCATCCCTCTTAAGACCTGGCTCAAGCCCGCTCTTCTATGTAGCTCACTACTTTCTTAACTTCCACAGCAGGTCTATACCCTAACCACACCTTTTCAATTTTTTTTCACAGCTGTTTGTCGTTTTTTCTGATCTAAATAAGTTGTCTAAGGAAAGAGACAGCATCTTGTGTGTCTTCTATAAACTCAGAACCAACTGCTGTGCAAGGCACCTCCAAGTGCTGGATAAATACGTGATATGTCAACATTGTTCATAGCTGACAACTGCCTTACTTCAAACTAGCAGTTACCTCCAGAGACTTGTCCAAATGCAGACTTCTCTGATTATTAGTTCACACCCTACACCAGCTTACACATGCATCTACAACATACAATCTTTAAGAACATCAGTCTTGGGGAGACTGGGTCGCTCAGTGGTTGAGTGTCTGCCTTTAGCTCAGGTTATGATCTCAGGGTCCTGGGATCAAAACCCACATCGGGCTCCCCGCAGAGAGCCTGCTTCTCCCTCTGCCTCTTGCTCTGTGTCTCTCATGAATAAATAAATAAATCTTTTTAAAAAGGAGGCGGGCGGGGGGATGCCTGGTGGCTTAGTGATTGAGTGTATGCCTTCAGCACAGGGCGTGATCCTGGAGTTCCAGGATCATGTCCTGCGTCAGGCTCCCTGTATGGAGCCTGCTTCTCCTCCTGCCTGTGTCTCTGCCTGTCTTTCTGTCTCTCTCATGAATAAATACATAAATTAAAATAAATAAATAAATAAATAAATAATAAATAAATAAATAAATAATAAATAATAAAAGAAGAACATCAGTCTTACCTCCATTGTCACACCCGGGTCCTCCTTTTGGGATTTGATCATTCTAAAATTTAAAGGGAAAGGGTCCATAGGGGCATCTATCTGTTTCATCTGGAAATCACCCTGTCCAATGATATGCAGCAAGCTATTTACATTTAGAGTCTGTCCACGAACATAGCCTGAGATTTTTAAGGTGCCCACCAAGTTATTTTCTTCACTCGGCACAAAGTCAGCAGCGTGAGCAAACAGGTAGGCCCGTCGATCTCGAAAGGCAAGATGCCGTTGCTTTTGGTTGGCCAATTGCCTGAGCAGCATCTCTGCCTCCTGCTGAGTGTCTAACAGAAGAAGTTTGTCACTAGGAAAACGCTTCTCTACTGTTTTACTTAGCTTCTTTCTGGCATCTATTTGTTTCCTTGGTGGGAGGCCAGAAATGCCCTGGACAGCTAGCGCTGTGAAGAAGAGAAAAAGGGTTTTATCTGTTGCTTTACCACATGTAAATCCCCCCTGTAGTTCACAAACAAGCTAACAGTTCAGTTGTGAGCTCAGAGATCACCGAAAAACCCAACATTCAACTACTCTAAAAAATTTTATAACGAAAAAAAAATTCATATTCTTCTTCCTCTAGAGAAAGAGCAGCCCAGAAATAAAAAGGCACCTTGATAGATAATTTCTAAGTGATGGACCAAATTTAAGCCATACATGTACTATCAGCCAAATACAACCCACCAGTTATATCCCTGTATCATGTTGGACACGGTGCCTGGCAAATTATAGGTGCATAATAAAATGCTAATTAACTTCCCTCCTTTGCCTTTAATACTCCCAACTCACTTACTATAGGTGGGAAGGCCCTGAGCAAAGAGGCAGGAAAGGCAGTAATCCCCAATGCTGTCCCAGCCTTCTAGTGGATCAAGGAGGAAAAGGATGGTATCCGCCACTTTGGCCATGTCTAACACAGTGTGCAGATCCCCTATAGATATAAAACGATGTTATTAGAAAGTGGTGTTTGGCACCATCACGTTATACTAAAAGAACATTACCAAACTCAAAACATAACAATAGAAAGTACTGTTGTATGCTCTAACCTGGCCTTGCAGATGTGAAAAACCACCGATGTTTCAAGCGAGGGCATAACAACATAAAGCTATGGGTGCTTCCGCATTCATTCAAGTGTACTGTTCCGGTGTCTGTATCCTGAAGCAACCGAAAGGCCTCTGGCAGGGAAATCTTGTCGTGGAGGGGCACCACCAGTACCTGATGAGGAGGACCATCCTTGCTGCCCAACTGTCTCTTCTCTGCCAGAACCTAATAGAAGGAATCCATGTTTCAGTATTGCCTTTCCCACAGTATGGATGCCCCTTCCTCACCCCTCACTCCCCACTCCCAGCCCACTGCATTTTTCTTGTAAAAGGAGGCATGTATGCCTGGAGAGTGAGCAGGAACTCGGACCAAAGCAAAGAATGCCCTCGCATGAGTCTAGATCTGCACGCCTGACATGTGCTCCACAGTTATTCTCCATTCCCAGCCCCTTCCCGGGGTCACATTTTTTAGTTCGACGCATTATCCGCCTAGAACAATTAGAAGCCACACCATTCCCCAACCCCTGCTCCTCTCACCGCCTCTTTCTTCTGCTTTCGGAGCTGGCTAGCGCGATGCCTCTGGTCTACTTTGCTGAGCTCTTTTCTCACCTTCTTGCTTAAGATTTTCAGACCTAGAAAAAGATCAGTAAGGAATCTTGTCCTTTTGGACAAGAAAGTGGACCCACTCCGCCCAACTTAAGAGTGTCCGCGGGGTCCAGGCCAGAGATAGGAGCTCAGTCTGGACATAAAGGAAAGCAGCTGATATCGACTAAACTGTCCTTCTTCCTCCAACCCTATCTCCTCACCCTTGCCGTCCCGCTGCGCGGATCCCCGACCCCGATGCCGTCCGCCTTTATGAGCTTTATTCTGCTGCTTGAGCGGGCCAGAACGGTGGGCCGCCATGTCCCCGCTCACGTGCACGCAATCAGCACTAGTTCCGGGCGGGACCCAGCGCTTCCGGCCCCCTCTTTGGACGGCCCTCTCGGTGGCGGGCGGAGCTCCCGTTTCCTCTCGCGATAGGTCTCCCGACCAGCCTTAGAGAGCTGGACGTCCGCGTCTCCGCAACGCAGCGGAGAAAACTTTTCTCACGCGGCGGTTGGCCGCTGGGGGTCTTGAAAAACCGGATGTAGTTAAGAGGTTTGGGCTCTAGGTGCCGGATGGCTTTTTTGCCACCTATATCTTCATCCTGGGATCTACCAAGTTGTATCACTAAGGAAGCTGCTTAAGTTTCTGCATTCGTGCGAGAGGGCTAAGCCCCTCCTCTCAGCTAGATTTGTGCACGTCCTTCCTGTTTGCAGCAGCAGGTGTGTTCCGCTTTGAGCAACCCTTTCTTCTGTTGGGTGCTCAAGTCTACGGGGCAAATGGTGTGGAAGGCACTTCTCTCACCTTTATGGGCTCCATACCAGTTACGGCTGGTCCCAGTTACTCCAACTCGCGCCCCTACCACCCATGTAGCTTCAGGAAGGACAAGACCGGAGAGGGAGAGCTGACCTTGACCTCTTCAGGCTCGGGGCGGCTGTGCTTCCACCCCTCTTCCCAAAGCTTTGCAGCAGAGGGATCTAGAGGAACGATGGAGTTCTGGCCTTTCAGCCAGGAGACTAACGCTGTTTTCCTGGTAGCCAGACTCCAGGGGCGAGGGACCCTGGCCATTCCCGTCGGGAAAACGAGCGGGCAGGAATCAAGGAGCGTCTGGCTGGTTGGAAGCCAGTTCCGATGTGAGCAACTTTCCCTCAGTCGTGGGGTCCGGGGCGCGCCACCACCCCGCTCAGTGTTGTGCAGAGCTGGCTGCTGGCGCTCACAATGCTGGTTCGCACCCTCGGGGCAGGAGTCGGCGCGTTGCCATGACAGCGGCCCGCGAGGCGCGCGCCCGGGGGCCCACCACCCCCAGGCGCGCGCTACTCCCCCTTCCCGACCTCCCCTCCCCCTCATTGTGGAGCGCAACCCCCCCCCCGCCCCCGGCTGTGGGAAGGGGCCGGGCCAGCCGCCTGACGTCTGTGCGGGGCTCGGAAGAAGGCTGCGGAGCCCAGCACCGGGCAGTGGCTGCGGCGGCGGGCGGGGAGCTCGGCGCTCGGGGGCTCCGCCTTGCGCGTGGGGCGCTGAGCAGAGAGGCGCGGAGGCGGCGAGGGTGCGCGGGGGGCTTAGGGGGTAGCTCGGCGTCGTCTCCCCGCCACCCGCCGCACCATGGGCAGCGCGGAGGACGCAGTCAAAGAGAAACTGTTGTGGAACGTGAAAAAGGAGGTAAAGTCCGGGGAAGGACCCCCGGGGGCTCGCGCCTTGCCCCCGAGCCCCGGGTTGCGGAGCGGCGCGAGCGGGCCCGCCCTCCCCTCCCCTCCCCCTCCCCCCCGGACGCCGCCGCTCTCGGGCCTGGGCCGGGCGGAGACCGGGTCCTGGACTCTCTCGGATCTAGAGACAGCACCCCTCGGTCCGAGGGACCAGGCCGGCGCTCCGGCGCTGGTTTGCTCCAGGATCCCGCAGTTCCCGGCCTGTGACGGCAACAGTCCTGGGAGACCAGGGTCGGGGGAGGGGTGGCGGCGATTTCTGGAGAGGTGGTGCTACCCGTTCATTGCCCCCGCGGCCTGGGGAGGGCCCCGCACGGGCCTCCACCTGCGCTAAACGGTTTGGGGGCTTAGCTCCGGTTTGCGCTACGCCGGTTTCAGGGATTCCCCTGGGAACTGAGTCGCGACTGCGGGAGGGTTTGTCGCACACCGCACTGCTGCCACTCCACGCCCACCTCCCTACCGAGAGACCACGATGAAGGCGCGGTTGAAAATGGTTTTTAAGACTTACTTTCTCCTATTTGAGGAGCGCACCCCCCACCCCAAAAGTCAGGAATAGAGGAGTCCTTCCCTGTACTGATGTCCTTTATCTTGACCCTGCTCTAAAGCCCATTTCAGTTTCATTGTGTGTTTGGGGTGGGGGGGGACCCATAGGAATGACTCACCGTGTATGAGAGCTGGAGAGCTCAAGCCTGCAGCATGGATTAGAATGGATTAGGCCTCTAGAATGTGAACTCCTTGCACCTACCTTTGTGGCTGTCTTCTACCAGTTGTTCAAACTCCACAAGGGCAGGAAACCCGTCTGTTTTGTCCACTGTTGTGTCTAGGACTTGGCACACAGTAGGCACTCAGTGAGTTTTTGATAAATATCTTGGAGACTGCAAGATGGTGGGGATACATAACCTTGGAATACTCTGAACCTAGCTCTGTGTTACTTGAATAAGTTATTTAATCTCCTTGAATCTTAATTTCTTCATCTCTGAAAGGATGTGTACTTCATATATGAAAGTTTACCATATTGGTTCCTTTACCCCTTCCTAGAGTTTTAGGATTGGAGAAGACTCTGGGTTCTCATAAACTTCTGTAAGGCTCTAGATGGTTCTGCTGCATTAACTATGGCCTGACTACATGTATTTGTTCCCTTCTTTTTGGCAAAGAAGTGGTTGAAGCCATCACCTTTCCAGCTGTGTGTGTGAGAAGCTCTCTTGTAAGGTGGCCAAGAAAGTATTTTAGGCCAGGAGTATTATCAAATCAGCATTTAAACCCCCCAGCCCTGTGCTCACGTCGGCAGCACATATACTAAACCCCTCAGCCCTGATCTCCCCCAAGGAAAAGGGAAATCCCAAGTCTTAGTTTATCCTCAGGAAACAGTCTAGTGACAGAGACTCATGTGAGCAGTATAAATAAAAAGTAGCCATACCTAAACTATGGACAGATGTGCTAGGATTGTTGGTGTGATCCAAATTTAGGGTTGATCGGGGATGTAGGAAAGATTTTTTTTTTTTTGTATATTGTTTTATTGGAGTTCGATTTGCCAACATATAGTATAACACCCAGTGCTCAGTGCTCATCCCATCACGTGTAAGAAAGATTTCTGAGAAGACTAAGTATAATTCTTTTTTCAATACTTAGAAGGCTATTTATACTACTCTTAGAATTATTCCTTTTTTTATTTTATTTTTTATTTTATTTTATTTTTTTAATTTTTATTTATTTATGATAGTCACACAGAGAGAGAGAGAGAGGCAGAGACACAGGCAGAGGGAGAAGCAGGCTCCATGCACCGGGAGCCCGACGTGGGATTCGATCCCGGGTCTCCAGGATCGCGCCCTGGGTGGCCAAACTGCTGCGCCACCCAGGGATCCCGAATTATTCCTTTTTTAAAAATATTTTATTTATTTATTCATGAGAGACACACACAGAGAGAAGCACAGACACAGGCAGAGGGAGAAACAGGCTCCACGCAGGGAGCCCGACATGGGACTCGATCCCAGGTCTCAGGACCACACCCGGGGCCGAAGGTGGCGCTAAATCGCTGAGCCACCCGGGCTGCCCCTATACTACTCTTAGAATTATTCCTAAACAAATCTGAGAAATGTCCAAAATATGCCACAGCTATGTATATTGCCTGACAAAGTTTAACCTTCTCTCAGTTCTTAGTTCCCTTCTCCCTTCAGCACTTAAAGAGAACCATATCCTTTCCTCTTCTATGAGTAGAAACAATGGGGCTAATTATAGGCAAGAGCAGTCTTTCAACACAAAACCTCTGGTATAATTCTAGAGTCATCTGTAGGTCCTTCTAACCCCAGAATCTGCCCTACCAGCCTGTTTCATATGCCTGCAGGTCTTTGAGCTGTGACTTTATGCTTTGTTTAATACAAATCCCTTAGAATGTAATCTAAGATGCTTTTAACGGTTTAGAATACAGGATCAATCTGATTTCCCTCTACCTAACTGCTAACCACGAGCAGCTTCCAATAGAGAGAAGCCACTAGGCCCTTCTTCCCTCCTCCCCAGGCTTTAGAAGCTTTACCATTCTCCAAACTGTACAGGCCTAGATAAGGGCCTTGGGAACAAGGGCAGCATTAGAACACTGAATGCCGGGCAGCCCCTGTGGCACAGCAGTTTAGAGCTGCCTGCAGCCTGGGGTGTGATCCTGGGGACCGCGGATCAAGTCCCACGTCAGGCTCCCTGCATGGAGCCTGCTTCTCCCTCTGCCTGTGTCTCTGCCTCTCTCTCTCTCTCTCTCTCTCTCTCTATGAATAAATAAATAAAATCTTTAAAAAAAAAAAAAAAAAGAACACAATGCCATGACCAAAGAATGGCAGACATCTCTGCCCAGAGCTTACTTTTTTTGTAAGATTTTATACTGGGATTGAGGTAATCCATTTCTCTAATCTTCCCTTCTCTTCCCATCCTTATTTACTCTCTACTCTGCAAGTGTCTGAACCCAGACTAGGAAAGCAGGACCAAGCTATTTATTTGCTCACAAGCCTTTGGTTAGAAAAAGAAATAAGATGCTGCCCTTTTGTCCACAGGTGAAGCAAATCATGGAGGAGGCTGTCACCAGGAAGTTTGTGCATGAGGATAGCAGCCACATCATTGCTCTGTGTGGTGAGTGACTGGGGGCAGTGAGAAGTAGGTTTAATACGGAGGACAGGGAAAGATGAGTCCTTAAGTTTAGTAGTTTTCAAATATGGCTGCAAATTAGAATCCAACTCTGAAGCATTTGAGATCTCCCTGGGCCTGGTCCCCAACCTACTGAATCAGGATCTCCAGGGCCCGAGGATATCTATATACATCTAATTCCCTTGATCTTTTGTATGCATCAGAGTCACCCGAAGAGCTTATTAAAACACAGATTCCTAACACAACCCTGGAATTTCTGACTCAGGTAGGTTTGGGGCAGGCCTGAGAATTTGCATTTCTGACAGGTGGTTCTGAAGCTGCTGGTCCAGGACCACACCCTGAGAACCAATGACCTAGGTAATTCTGGTTTGGGAATCACTGCTCTGGTTTATTTCTACTTTAACTTTGGGGGAAGGGTTTGTATTTTCGGGTGCTTTCTGTGCCACATCTACTTTCTAATTAATCCCACCTGGCATCCCAGCTTCCCAAGCACTGGCTTGGGTGCAAAACAACAGGAGCTATGACAGGAGGGAAAGCCAAAAGCCCTCCCACCTTACAAGAGGAAAAGTCTGTAATAAAGCATCCCTTCCACTTCACTGTGAAGACTTCTGACTTTGCAGGGACAAGCCTATCTCTATATACAATAGAGTTCTCTTAAATTTCCAAAAATTTGATCTTCCTTTCAGCTCCCTTTCTAAAGAGACAGTTTGCCATCTCTCAAACTGTTGTTTTCCTTGGCCTCTGAGATTGGTGTTTGGGATTTGTGAAAGGGAAATTGTGTATTTCCGAGAGGAACAAATGAAAGGAGCACTGTTTGACAGTAGCGTGGTGAGGCAAATAGAGCTGCCTGTCATCAGTCCAACAACAAATGCTGAGGGTGTGCTGGGAGCCAGATACTGTTCTTCAGGTAGGGAAATAGCAATAACGAGATGGACAGTCTCTGCCCACAAGGGCTTACATTTTGTGGGGAGAGAGAAAACCAAATGCACACATAAACATATGCTATAATAAAGATATGAATAAAGTTAAACAGAGATGGGACACCTGCTGGCTCGTTTGGTTAAGCGACCAACTCTTGGTTTCGGCTCAAGTCATGATCCCAGGATCCTGAGATTGAGCCCTGAGTGGGGCTCCCTGCTCAGTGGAGAGTCTGCTTGTCTCCCTTTCCCTCCCCACCTCCCCCCATTGGCATTCTCTCTCTCTCTCTCTCTTTCTCTCAGATAAATAAATAAATCTTTAAAGAATAAATAAAGCAGAGAAATAAGGAAAAGCGACTGGGGAGAAATGGTATGTGAGCAGAGCCTAAGTGACAGACTGAGGATTCACATGAATCCTGGTGTTCTGCTTAATTAAGTCATCTTGGACAAGTTTCTTAACTACTGTCACCCATAGTTTGCTCCCCTTAAAACAGGATGGTGATTCCCACCCCAAGAAATGTTTGTGAGGATTGAGATGATGCATGTGAACATTACTAGCACTGTTAGAGCTCAGGAAATATCTGTCTTTCCTTCTCCTTTGGATGTTGAGGCTGAAACTAGGTTAGCCGGATTTGAGTTCCCACCATTTTCCTTTTGGGTAAGTTTCCCTGTTCTTTGAGATGATGTTATGATTCCCAGGTTTACAAGCAGCAATCTAATCTCACCTTTCCTCAGGCAGGACCTATGTAAGGGGAGAAGCATGATAGTCTTGCAATAAGTGACTTCCAAGAATATTAGAACTCTACTCCTTTCTACCTGTGTTGTGTGCCCCTGATATCAACCACTGTCTGCCATTGTCACCAGACTCTGCTGGTGGCCCAGTCATGCATGGCTTAATTCCTTATCCAGACCACATACAACAAATACAGAAAACAGAATAAAATAGTGCAAACAGCTTGTGCATGGGCGCCACACGTGGGTGGCCGAGAGTGGGGGGAAGAGAGTCAGGGAGAAAAGTTGTGGGTATTTCACATTCAGGCCAATTAAGATGAGAAGAAACTGTCATTTCTCCTCTGATCAGTCTAGGGGCCCCCAGGAAGCAGTGGAGCTTTCTCTTTTGTCTCCTGCCTAGAAGCCCAGGGCTCTTTCTAGCAGGCAGAGATCCTACCCTCAAAAGGAGTGATGTTTCTGCTTTCAGCCACTTTTAGTTTCTGAAACAGAACAAGGGTCTATAAAATAGACCCCAGTCTCCAGGGTTCTTCTGCTCCAGGGTTCTGTTGGAGGTTTCTTTGGTCTGCTAGTGCAAACTTAAATGTCCACAATCAGACGAGAAGAGTGTCTGGGTGTGAGACTACAGGCAGTGGTGGTAGGACCTGAGGTGAACTGAGTATTGCTTGCCACCAGTCAGCTCCTGCAGGAATGCAAGCCCCAGCTTGCCTTGGCCTTTGTTTTATTTTAAGAGAAGCTAGAAGTCTGGGTTTGTTTTTTGTTTGTTTGTTTTTAATCATGAGAGACACAGAGAGAGACAGAGACATAGGCAGAGGGAGACACGGGCTTCCCCAGGGAGACCAGTGTAGGACTTGATCCCAGGACCCTGGGATCACGACCTGAGCTGAAGGCAGACTCGCAACCACTGAGCCACCCAGGTGCCCCAAAGTCTGGGTTTTTATATGAAATTCCCCAATTTTTAAAGGTTGATAACTAATTTCCATTATATATATATATATATATATTTTTTTTTTTTTAATAAGTAGGCACCAGGCCTAACATGGAGCCCAATGCAGGGTTTGAATTCATGATCCTGAGATTAAGAGTTGGACACTTAACTGACTGAGCCACCCAGGCGCCCCACAAATCCCATATTTTAAAAATGTGTGGGCCAAACAAAAGGCATCTCCAAGGCTCTGCTTGTTTGCGGCCCCTGCCTTGCTGTCACTGAGGAGAATGTTAGCATGAGGGGTTGCCAACAGTATAAAGCTAAGTCAAGCCCATGGAAAAAGGAATCCTTGGGCTTTATCAAAATTGTTATTCTGTAGTGAGGTAAATCCCAACTTGAGCTCAAAAGAAGGTATATTTAAAGTAATGATTATCAAACTTTTTTTCCTGTCTACAAGCCATTTACATGCATCGTACAGTAGGATCATTATCAGGGATTCTTGGGAGGAGGCAGAGGAAAGAATAGGTATGTATTGATGGAAAACTCCACCCCTCTGGCTTTTTGAAGATTCTGATATGCTAGTCATCTTCACTTCTGGGCAAATGCTGGTCAGAAATGCATCTCTAGTCTGAAGTAGATCCAGTCTTATCCTGGGTCCTGCTATTGGCCCAGCCACATGCAGCATTCAGCTTTATTCTGGGAAGAATTGGAGCGCAGAGAAGATACTGAGAGATCTGAGCACAACAATGGTGTGAAAGTTAACCACAGAGTGGCCACCTTCCCTGGAACCTTGGAGAGCACTGGGGCCATGGACCCCTCTGCACTTTTCTGGCCCCTCTGTGCAGGGCCTGGGTGAGATGATCTACTCTCAGCTTCCTTAAGGTAGAGATATTTGAACTGGCAACAGAATCTTCTGGAGAGACTTAGAAACAGAACAAAGAATCCCTGGGTTGAACCCTGACCCTGGGCAAACCCAGGAAAACTGTGCCAGACCCCTTTTCCTATTACCCACGAGAGGAGTGAGATTCCCAGGACTGGGTGAGAAATGTGTTGTTTCTTGTGTGTGTATTGTGGTTCCTAAACCTGTTTGTCCAAAAGCTGGTCAGGCCCCTGTAAGTAGAAACTTTGTGAGGAAGCTTTGCTGGCAAGCCCTGGCTGGCAGAGAGGGGTTCTCTGCGTGCTATTCTCCAACCACCCAGCATGACTGTCAGAGGATTAGGCCTGTGTGACTACCCCTTCCCACAGGTGGAGACTGGGTTTTGGGGTGTGGGCCCAAACCTACCACTGTAGGAAAGGGTTCTTTGATATCGCCATGTTATTATCTTAAAAAGGTTTATCAAGTTTGCATTTCATTTCATAATACAGTCTTTGAAACATTTGTTATAAAGACATACTGTTGAATCAGATTAATGCACCTTGTTTTCTCTGTGGCTTCTTAAATCCCCTGGTGTAGGCTGATAACTCCTGCTACTGCCTCCTCTCCAGGGCAAGGTGCTTTCAGCTTTTTTAAAAGTTTTATTTATCTAATAATCTCTACCCCACATGGGGCTCAAATTCATGACCCCAAGATCAAGAGTCACATACTCCACTGACTGAGCCAGCCAGGCACCCCTCATGGTGCTTTTAACTTTTGCTTTTGGGCAACTCAGCATTAGGGCTGAACACCAAACTGTCCCAGATTTCATCTTTGAACTCTTCATTCATAATAATAATTATACATGCTTAAATAAGACACATTAACTCTCTTCCCATCATGGATCTGAGGTAATTCAAGCACCAACCTGAAAAAGTTTGGATCATCAGCACTGGAAAAGCCATATTTCTGGACCTGCCCTTCCTCAGGCTCATGTCTAGGTGTGGCCACCTCCACCGTATTTCTGCATGCTCTGTCCTGCTTGGGCACTGAGTTTGGATTTTAACCTTTGCTGGGTAGAACAGGTTTACAGAGCTGGCCTGGCACAGCAGGTTCTCAGACTCTTAATGTCTCTTCTACATGGAAGGTATTGGGGGTAGGACCCAGGCCCAGGTCAGCCCTGCCCCTCAGTCACCAAGGTCTTGGCTCACCCTGCATAGATCTTTGGATCCTCAATTGGAAGATTGTTGCTTCTGACTGAAGATGAGCTGTAATGGGAGATGGGTGGAGTCTATGGAGCTGGGAACAGCATCAGGGCCTTATTAACAACCCACTTCCTGCTCCCCGTTGCTAAGCAGCTTTCATTAACCTGGAAGGTCTGCTGCGGTGAACTCCTCTGGGGAATGGTGTGGAGATGCTAATGAGCTGGGAGAAAAGCAGGTGCTGTGGAAGGATTGCCTCTCACCTGAGACACTGCAGCAAGAGCTTTTCAGCACATGTTGAGATTCAGACTCCAGGCAGTTTTTAGTCTAGGTAAGGGATTTCTTCTGTCTTCTTCCCACCTATACTGAATGAAATCCCTAGGTAAGGGATTTCTCAGGAAATCTGACTTCTGCCTTCCATCTGCAAATAATCAAGCAGGAAGGAAGGCCCTCTGTGGAAGTGGGTCCTCTCATCCTGTCTTGGGATGAGGCTGAGGGCATATGGTGGTGGTCTGTAGGCGAGACACTTAAGTTCGTGACTTTGGCCAGTTATTCAGCAGCTGAATAACTGCTACCCCAGAAGGCTGATGTGAGGACTAACAGAGTGACACAGTAAAGCACACAGCATGGAACCAGGTACACAGTAGGTCCTGAATAAATATTGCCATTATCATTATCAGCACCACCAGCACCTTTTACTTTTTCTTATAGGTGATCCTACAAGGTGGGGCATGGGTAAAATAGGTGAAGGGGATTAAGAGTATGCCTATCGTGGTGAGCACTGAGTAGTGTATAGAACTGTTGAATCATTATGTTGTACACCTGAAACTAATACACCACATGTTAATTACATTGGAATTTAAAAAGTGATCCTAAAGCCTTCCCCATCAAGCCTTCTAGAACCTTCCCCAGGATTTCATCTGAGAATCCATGTTTCTGAGAGTTTGGAGCATCTAGACAACTAGAGAAATTTGAACTCCAGGAACTCAATCAGGGAACTTAAAAAGAAATTTTATTAATTTTGTAGGTGCAATCAAGATATTATATACATCTTTATAAAAGAGTCATCTTTTACAGATACCTACTGAAATAGTTACAGATAAAAATATATGATAACTAAAATTTTCTTCAAAATAATCCGGGGGATAAGTGAAAAAGTGGTTGGAGGTGGTATAGCTGAAATAAGATGAGTCATAACTTGACCATTGTTTGGGTTAGGTGATTGGTATGTGGTGTTCATTCTATCATCCTCTTTACTTTTGTATATATTTGGAATTTTCTGTTATGAATTTTTAAAATTTTTATTTTAATTTTTAAAAATATTTTTTATTTATTCATTTATGAGAGACACAGAGAGAGGCAGAGACATAGGCAGAGGGAGAAGTAGGCTCCATGCCGGAAGCTCGATGTGGGACTCGATCCCAGGACTCTCAGATCATGCCCTGAGCCAAAGGCAGACGCTCAACCACTGAGCCACCCAGGTGTCCCCATAATGATTTTTTTTTTTAAAGAGGAAGAGAGGATGGGAGGAGAAAGAGATATAGTGAATATAGACAACTCTCCTGAAAAATTTTATACAAAAGGGAGCAGTTAAATTGTTCAATACCTGAACGGGGATATAGGGCCAAGGGAGATGGTGGTGGTGGTGGTATGTGTGTGTGTGTGTGTGTGTGTGTGTGTGTTTTTTTTAATTGGAGAAGTTATAGAATGTTTATCTACAAATGGGAAGAACCCAGTAAGAAACATTAAAGATATAGGGAAGAGAAGTGATGTTTGCTGGAATGATGCCCTTGAGAGGCGAAGTGGCTGAAATCCAATGTGTAGGTAGACAGGGTGCCTTAGGGAGGAGTACAGCCAGACCATCTGTAAGGACAGAAGAGAAGGCAGGGGATGGGCCTGAGGTGCTGGGAAGAAAGGCACCAATGTTTTTTGGTTTTTTTTTTGAATGATTAAAGATGTCTTTATAAATAAAGTTTGTTCATGGGCAGCCCCGGTGGCTTAGCGGTTTAGCGCCACCTTCAGCCCAGGGCATGATCCTGGAGACCTGGGATCAAGTCCCACATTAGATTCCCTGCATGGAGCCTGCTCCTCCCTCTGCCTGTGTCTCTGCCTTGCTCTCTCTCCTCTCTCTGTGTATTCTCTTGAATAAAGAAATAAAGTCTTAAAAAAGAAATAAAGTTTATTCATGATTACATTCTAAATACACAGAATAAAAAAATGATGTCCGCTCATTCGTAAGACACCAACCAGAATTTTCTTATACTGTCTCAAAATTTAACAATCAATTTCCCAAAAAGGCACCAATGTTAATGATCACCCTCAGTGTATTTGAGAAATTATAAAGGAAGATTTTGCATCTTCACAGCCTGTTGCTTATAATCACTCAAAACCTATTGAGACAGGATCTGTTCCTTTCCCTAACTGCACCAAAGCTCAGAGAGATTTACTGGTTTGCACAAAGTCAAATAGCTAATAGGAAAAGGACCCGAGTTTGAATCGATACCTGTTTTACTCCAAAGCCCTACTACCCAGGGATGAGTCTACCCATGTAGCCTGTCTAGGAGAGGAGCCTTGAAGTGTGGGGCATTGAGGAGCAGTTGGCCCTTGTGGAGACATAGCTCAGGTCACCAAACAATGGACTTAGGGTGTTCAGAGATACTCTGGAAGACAGTGGATCCCTTGCTGAGCCAAGCAAGGCCAGCACTGGCCTGGTTCCCTGGAAAGTGCTGTCTATGCAGATTCTGCTCTGCATCTCCCATCACGGCAAAGTAGATATATGTGGTAGGAATTTCATTTCCCTCACCTGCTGGGTTCTGGACTATCAAGGCAGTGCTTTCTTCTCACACTGAGAGTCTGGATGGGAGAGTTGCTTTCTCAGGATATTGAACAAGGCTGACTGCCTCTAAAAGCTGATGCAGTCAGCATCACTAGTGCCTGCTGAGAGAAAATATACTCTAGTTACCATAGAAATGCTCATTCCGGGTGGAAACAACTGTTATAAATCCCTGGGTAGAAATAGCCAGCCAGGGAAGTGGGGAGGAGAGAAGTGGATGAGCCTGCCCTCTCGTCTTGACTTTTCCCACTTTGTCCACTGCAGAAAAAACATTGATTTCTCCCATTGGCCATTGAAGGAAGTTCCAACTTAAGAGGCTGGCCATCTCACCCATTCCTTTATCTCCAGAGAGGCTGCTCCTCTCCTGGCAGTCTTGATTCTACCATCCAAGCCATTCAGCTTTAAAAAAAATTTTTTTTAAGATTTTTATTTATTAATAAGAGACACAGAGAGAGAAGCAGAGACATAGGCAGAGGGAGAAGCAGACTCCATATAGGGAGGCCAATGTGGGACTCGATCCCAGAACTCAGGGACCATGCCCAGGCAGACGCTCAACTGCTGAGCCACCCAGGCATCCCCAAGCCATTCAGCTTTTAAAAATTCTGCTCTAGGGGCACCTGGCTGGCTCAGTTGGTGGAGCATGCACCTCTTGATCTCAGGGTCATGAGTTTGAGCCCTACATTGGGCATAGAGACTACTTTTAAAATATTTTTTAATAATAAAAACAAAAGAAAATAAAAATTTTGCTTTAAGGGATATGGCTCAGCGGTTAAGCGCCTGCCTTCGGCCCAGGGCATGATTCTGGAGTCCCAGGATCAAGTCCCACATCAGGCTCCCTGCATGGATCCTGCTTCTCCCTCTGCCTGTGTCTCTGCCTTTCTCTCTCTGTGTCTCCATGAATAAATAAATAAAATATTTTTTAAAAAATTTGCTTTAAGTAGTATCCTCAGAAACTCCAAACCAGCCACCTGTGGCTGACTGCTCCACCCAGCACTTTCCTCACTTGATTGGGTTCTCTATGGCAACTACAACCGAACTCCCTCGTTGCACAGATGGCAGCCAGCAGAGGTGGGAGAGCAGGAGTTACTCTCCACACCTCTTCCCATTACCATCCCTTCTTGGCTTAGAGCCTTGAGCTTAGCCTTCATGTCAGGCTGTGCTAATTCTGGATGGAGTGTCCTTATATCTCAATCAATGGCCTAGTTCTCTTTAGGCCGTTCAGTGGATTCCCCTATTACCAGGCCCCTGGGCTGAACACATAGCTATGTATATGAGAGCCAGGGTTGTTGCTGGGGCTCCCTGGGCTGATTGAGGACCCTTTTCAACCACTGCTGCATGTCTTGGGCAGCCACAGTTTTAGTCCATTGTAATGGGCTCTTGGGATACCTCAGCTTGTCCCAGCTCACTGAATTGTTTCTCTGGTCCTTCCGCAGCTCAGGTCACCTGTGGCTAAGCTGAGCAGAACCCAGCTGCCCCTGTGGGGGTGGGGAACCAAGCCAGTTGGGAGAGATTGCCAAGGGAGCTAAAGGACTTGGTGCCCATGGCCAGACCCAGCCCTTCTGGGTTTTGTGAGTTTTGATTCACCTCCAGGCTAGAGAAAGTCTCTAGCATCATCTCATAATAGAATCGTGGTATCTGGGTTGGATGGTCAGCTGTTTAGTTATTATAATTATTATTCTGGATTGGTAATATATTACCTGGTTCAAAAATCAAAACTGGAAAAAAAAATCAAAACTGTACAAAAGTATACAGTGTAAAGTTTACTCCTTTACCTGGCTCCATTCACCCACTTTCCCTCCACTTACCCATTTCTACATAGGTAACTACTTCCACTTTTTTTTTTTTCCAGATTTAATTTATTTATTTATGACAGACACAGAGAGAGAGAAGCAGAGACACAGGCAGAGGAAGAAGCAGGCTCCATGCAGGGAGCCCAATGTGGGACTCGATCCCTGGACCCCAGGATCATGCCCTGAGCCGAAGGCAGACGCTCAACCGCTGAGCCACCCAGGCATCCCACTACTACCACTTTTGTTTCTTATGCATCCTTACAGAATTTTTTATCCTAGTAAAATAAATTATATTCTTTGTTTCCCCACAAACAACACCCTTTTTGTAATGAAAAGGTATGCAATCATACTGCTTTGCATCTTGCTTTAGGAGATTTTTCATTGTTAGTTTCTAGAAAGCATCTTCAGTCTTTTTCAGAGTTGTATAATCTGTTGTATGAATATATCGAATTTGCTTAACCTGTCCCCATTGATGGAGATGAGGATAGTTTCCAGTCTTTTGCTGTTGTAACTAAGTAATCCTGCAGTTGTATCTGTAGACTACATTCTCAGAAGAGGGGTTACTGGGTCAGATGTTATTTGCCCTGTTGATAGATAATGCCACACTGCCTCCATAGGGGGGTGCCGGTTGGGACATCAGAGACTGGTGAAGGAAGGTTCTAGGACTAGTCTGGGCCTATAATTCTCAGCTTTTCCCTGGGAAGATGGTGCCGGACCTTTTGGGAGAGGAGACATCCACAGCAAGGTTCTTGTAGTTCCTTGAGCTCTCTTGTCAGTGGGATGGGATGACAGAGTAGGGAGCCCAGTACCCTGGGCTCATCTGACACCATAGTTCCAAAGTTCTACTGGAAGACCAAGGTGAGGAGTGAGGGGGTTGTTTATGGAATCATGTCTGTTTCTCTGTTTCAATTTATTCACCCAGATCTTTTCATTGCAACCAATGACCAAAAAGAGTATTGGTTTTTATTATTATTACATATTTGTCCCATATGAAATGAGCTAGATGGTGTCAGGGATGTGCTTAAGCCATGACAGGCATCTCCTGCCATGGCCTACCACCCTGGGGAGGGTGGGACAGAAAGCAGAATAAAGTGCTGGGATTCTCACCCTGGGACAGAAAGCAGAATAAAGTGCTGGAATTCTCCTTGGTGTTCTGGGCCTTCAGTCAGGAAAGGAGAGGCATGGGTCTCTGGATGGTTTCTCCTGGGAAAAGGGTGCTTGACGGTCTGTGAGAGGCCCTCCCTGGGGAGTGTGGGCAGCAGGAGAGTTGGACCTCATTGCTGATGGCTCTGCAGCCAAGTTCTGAGTGGTGTTCACTGTACATTGTGGGGCAGGGAGAGTCTTTATACTTGCACCTCTGAGTTTCGACCAATGGACAGTTCAACCCAAAAGTCTTAAACAGGGAGTCTAAAACTTTCAGAGGTCAAGTACCCCTTTTAGAGGCTAAAAATCAGGGATGCCTGGTAGCTCAGGGTTTGAGCATCTGCCTTCAGCTCAGGTCATGATCCAGGGATCGTGAGATCGAGTCCCGCATCAGGTTCACCATGGGGAGCCTGCTTCTCCCTCTGCCTATGTGTCTGTCTCTCTCTGTATCTGTCATGAATAAATAAATAAATCCTTTTTTTAAAAAAAGGCTAAAAATCATGGATACCTTATCCAGAAAAACACTCACCTGAGCATGCTGGAGCACACCAATAATTTTATATGCAATATTTGGGGGTCTTTGGAAGGCACAAAAGCTCATCCACAAACCCTCTCAGGATAGTAGTTCTCAATTATTTTTATTTTTTTTTTTAGTTCTCAATTATTATTAGTGTCATTGTTATTATGTTATTTTGTCTACATGCTGCACACAATATTTTTCATTGCATGTACTGACTTTCTGGGGGGTAGGGGTGAGGGGGGACCAACAGCCCTATGGGAATGGGGAAGGTCAAGTGTAGTTTGAGCAGCCACTGCCCAGGGAGCCCATGGAACTGGGTTAAGAATACCTTGGCATAGAGGGTCGTTTACTTTGCTCCATAGGTAGAGAGTTGAAAGGGATTTCTCCTTCCACAGACATTGCCTAGCACCTTGCCTGCATTTCATAGAAGGAACTTAGCAGTTCTGGGGTGAGCAGGAGGATACTCTGCATGATCTTGGGCTTCTCTCAATATTCTCTACTTGCAGTAATTGCTGAGGAATGCCTCTGGTCACCCCAGAGCACCCTAATGCCTGTGCTCAGAGGCTGCCTAAGAGTGTAGGTGAGGTCAGGTGGGATGGGAGTGCTGCTACCCGCCTTTCCCTGGCTCCCCAGCCTGGCTGCATTTGCAATCTCCTGGGGAAGGTGGGAAGGCTAATGGCTCATTATGCCTGCAATTAGTCACATCATGGAGGCACATGATTCCCTACAGGACGGCTGCCACCTGCTGCCACTCTGGCCATGTTCAGTGCTGCTTCTCTCCCACTCTGAATGGGGAGTGCAGTCCCAGGACCTAGAGACTGGAACTCACTCACCTGTACACCACAGGGCCACACAGGACCTCCATGGACCAAGGGGACAGCCATGGGGTGGAGTATGTCGACACTTAAGCAGAGATTCCCCCACATGCCCCATATACACATAATATGTGTAGACTTATCTGTCTGCATACACATGTCCACATACATGTATGAACATGCTGTGAGGAAAGGCTGTGCCTTATAAAATAAAGTTCCCTGAGGCCTAAGCAGGGAAATGCCCAGCAGGAAACTTCTAGGAGGAGGATCCTGCCTTGTTTCCCCACTCTTGGGAGGCTCTTGCTGGGTCTAGCCTCCAGGTCTGTCCCTGGGACTCTTTCCAGCTTCTTGACTTCAGTATAAAAGAGGACCAGAAAAAACTCTTACAGGATAGCAATGACTGCCTGTCAGTTACTAAAAATGGCAACAAAAACCAGGTGAAAGCCGGAGATCAGTGGCCATTTCCTAAGGCCAGGCTTCATATTCTAACAGCACTAGTCATAGTCAACTCAATGGGGCCTCTCAGTTGCCCTATTCTGAAAGAACGGCATCTCCACCCACCTCTGGGGAGCCTGTGATCCTCTCCCCTCTTCCTGCCAGGGAGAGGTCTTACAAAAACCCAGCCCTTGCAGGTTAACTGTGGAACAGGATCTTGGCAAAAAGGGCTGAGGACTCAGGAACCAACAAGGACCGAGTGCCCCCTGTGTGCCAGACTCATGAAAAGACTTTAACTCAGTTCATCTCGTGTAATGGGTCATGCCAGTCCTAAGAAGTAGCCCCATTTCATAGATGAAAACAGGCTCAGAGTGTTATCACCCATGTTTCCTAGGGATAGGGAGTGGCCATGCTAAGCATCAGACCATGTTCTGACTCCCGCCTCTAGCATAACAGTTGTCAATCCATATGGAAGGGCACCTGTGACATGAGGGGAGCACTCCTCCCACCTGTGGGCCCCCTAACACACCTGGAAGAAGTAAAAGGGGCTGGGTCCTGGGTCATGGTCCTGGCTCTGCCACTACGGGACTGTGATTAAATCCCTTCCCCTTTCTGGGCCTTTCCCTCCTCATGATGGCTAAGCACCACCACCCCCGCTGCCATACCTACTAATATTTTCAGAATCTATACATGCCCAGGGCAACCCCCTATCTTCCCCCCCACCCAAGTCCTTCTTCCTTCCTGCAGGATCCAGGCGAAGAAGATAAAGCATAGCCCCTAAAAACATGAAAGTGAAGGGAAATTCTCCTGGCACGGGAAGTAGAAATCTGTCACTCTTGGATGCAGGGCTCATCAATAATTCAGGAGCCACTGTTGGATCTGATCTCTGCAGTGGCATTATCAATATTTCAGCTCCTTCCCAGAGCCCTGTTCCTTAGCAACCACATCATCCGTGCATTCCAGGAGGGCTGTTGGGCTGTGTGCTCCCTGTGTCCCCTGTCTTATAGGTGCTGTCCATGCTTGCCCTTGTGGGCAGGGGAGGAGCCACTGAAACTGGCAACTTTGGTTGCCAGCTCACAGCTCCAGGACAATGCTACACACAGGAAGCCTGTACACACCAGATGAGGGACAGGGAGGGGTTCAGCATGGTACCTCAGCCCCTGCATGTCCACCCTGGGCAGGGACAGAGAGACAGAGACAGGAATTTTGGAAAGCGGACAGGGTATATCTCCCTGACCTGCCTTAGACTGAAACCCCTCCCCCTCATCCCAGCATGGGTCAGGGCCTGCCCTTACCCTCTGTTCCCCATAGATAAAAGGAAGAGGAGTGTTTCTCCCTTTCCCCCTCTTGCCCAGGCTCAGGTGATGGTTCCCTTTGTGGCTCAGGTGCAGTAGAGGCTTGCCTCCTACATCAGCTGAGACGCCGTGCTGCCGGCTTCCTGCGCAGTGACAAGATGGCAGCCCTGTTCACCAAGGTGGGGAAGACGTGCCCAGTGGCTGGGGAGATTTGCCACAAGGTACAAGAACTACAGCAACAAGTAGAGGGCAGGTGAGCCGCAAACCCTCCCATTACTCCCTTCTGCTCTTTGCACTTGTCATTTACTCCTTCCCAGGTTAGCTTCCTGGGCTCATTTCTTACAGGGCCCCTTGGGGTGAGAGAGCAGCCTGAGGGTGGGGGCTGGCTCCTTTTGGACACAAGCCCCTACTTCAACCCTCATCTTAGTCCTCTGGGTTCTTGTGACACCAGACACTGCTCCTAATGCCACCAGGCCTGGGGCTTACACCCAGGCCCTCACACTTCTGAAGCTTACCCTCTCTTTGCAGGAAGCCTTTGGCGGGCAACCAGGATGCCCTACGGAGACAGGGCTCTGCCAGCGGGAAGGCCCCGGCTCTCAGTCTGCAGGCCTTAAAGCACATATGGGTGCGCACAGCGCTCATCGAGAAAGTGTTGGACAGGGTCATGCAGTACCTCGTGGAGAACTGCAGGTGACTGCCCCATCCTTAGGGCCCACCTCCTGAGCACTCCTTCCGCCATCCCTCAGCAGGCATCATCATCCATAAATCTGTAGGCATGCCTCATCTTCCCCTCTAGCACCCAGAAAGCATAGACTACACCACGCAGCCCATAAAGCTCAGTCCATGTGGACTTATCTCTACTTAGTGACTCACACAAAAGGGTGTTTGTGGGGATGTCCCTACTTGGTGAGCTTGACTGCCCTAGAATGAGCCCCTATCTGTCTCTCCCTCTGACAGCAAGTACTACGAGAAGGAGGCGTTACTGGCAGATCCTGTGTTTGGCCCCATCTTGGCCTCACTTCTAGGTGAGCCTGACAGCAGAGAGGACTGGGCCAGTGGGGGGCTGTGGGGCAGGTGTTGAGGGGGCACCATCCAAGCTAACTGTCCCTGTTTTCCCAGTGGGACCTTGTGCCTTGGAGTACACCAAGCTCAAGACAGCTGATCACTACTGGACTGACCCCTCTGCTGATGAGCTGGTCCAGAGGCATCGTATCCGGGGCCCTCCTAATCGCCAAGACTCCCCAGCAAAGCGCCCAGCCTTAGGAGTAGGTATCACTCTCCCCACTCCTTGTACTTACCCAGGCTATGCCCATGGGCCTGTGAGGAAGGGCAGCTTGG
This sequence comes from Canis lupus familiaris, assembly GCF_011100685.1. NCBI lineage: Eukaryota > Metazoa > Chordata > Mammalia > Carnivora > Canidae > Canis > Canis lupus. The sequence continues at coordinate 46,397,982 of NC_049230.1, forward strand.
CCTCCACGTTCCTTGCAGGTACAAGCCAGACCTTAGAGATGCACTGAGGTAGTGGCCACCCTCAGGAGAGCCTTTTATCCCTGCTGGCACTTACATAAATGCCAGGAGCACACCACTGGTCCATGGCTAGAGAGCAGAGGGTGGCCAAGAGCAGACCCAGAACAGAATGGATCCCTGGGTCAGCTGGGGAGGGTGTGCATGGAAGCCCAAGGTTGTCTGAGGCTGATTTCCCAGGACTAGGTGCTGAGCTGTGCCTTTCTGCACAGATTCGGAAGCGGCATTCAAGTGGCAGTTCATCAGAGGACAGGCTAGCTGCCTGCGCCCGTGAGTATGTGGAGTCCCTGCACCAGAATTCAAGGATACGGCTACTCTATGGCAAGAACAACGTGCTGGTGCAGCCAGTAAGAAAACTTAATGTTCACCCCTCCTCTCCCTCTTTTGAAAGGCCTGGGACTAGAATCTTCCAGTCACATTTATCCCTTTCCTCAGGAGGCTTGACTAGAGAGAAGGGGAGATGAGCCCTATTCCTCACTTTACAGTTTCATATACCTCATGCCTAGCCTTGAGAACCCCTTAGTTAGCATCTGCCCTGCTAATTGAGAACCTGGCTGTCCAAAGATGGGAATGGGAGCCAGGAAACAGGATGAAGACCTGGCTCGGGTATGGCTGGATGTACCTCCAGAATGTGCCTAGCACCTAGGAGGCCGACAGGACAGAGCCAGTAGCACCAGGCCAGCCAGCGGGAGGAGGTGCCCACATCTGTGTGTGATTCGTGTTCTCCCGTCCTTCCTCCTGGCCTCCATTCCAGAATCCTGTGACTATGCTACCTCAGCCCCCCCAGCTCCTGCCTGGAGCTTATTTCTCAGAGGCTTCCCCTGGGAACCTCAGCACCTCATCACCTCTGCCTTCTGCTGTTATCTCCTTCCCTTAGAAGGAGGACATGGAGGCTGTCCCTGGCTACCTCTCCCTGCACCAGTCTGCAGAAAGCCTAACTCTGAAGTGGACTCCCAACCAGCTCATGAACGGGACTCTGGGGGACTCCGAGCTGGAGAAAAGGTGGGGGCTCTGGGACTCTAGGCAGGGGGATGGACAGACTCCACTTGCTCTAGAAGGCAGGCATCTTATTCTGGTGCCAACAACTGCAGGAATAGGCTGCCTGGGGAGATTCCCAAGCTCTCTAAGATCAAGCCAGGCCTGGGCATGAAGAGGTTTGCCTGAGCCAAGCTCTAGGCAGCTAAGACTGCCAGGCTCTGTGCCATGACAACACAGCCCAGATGGACATAGCTGGCTGAGGTCACTTCTCGGCTATTGGTCCTCCTTGTCTTCAGGGTAGTTTCATGCGTTTTGGTGGTGGGAAATGAAGAAAGTGAGATGACGGGTCTTGCAACAGTGACACTGATCTGGTTCCTTTCCAGCGTTTATTGGGACTATGCCCTGGTTGTGCCCTTCAGTCAGATCGTCTGCATCCACTGCCACCAGCAAAGTGAGCCTCCCTTGTCCTAGGCACAGGATTGAGGAGAGACTGCCTTCTCCCAGCCACACACTGTGCTCAGCTCATTGGATGTCTTGTCGTCCTCTGGTCATCCCCATGCCCCATTGTTTTCCTACCCAGTTGGGAGGCCTGGCTGTCAGGCTCTGGTGGTGGTGACCAAAAGGTCTCAAGGAGGCCTGCCCTCACCTGCCCGTGTACACCCCACAGAGAGCGGCGGCACACTTGTGCTGGTGAGCCAAGATGGCATCCAGAGGCCCCCACTGCACTTCCCACAGGGAGGACACCTGCTGTCCTTTCTGTCCTGCCTGGAGAATGGGCTTCTGCCCCAAGGACAGCTAGAGCCCCCACTCTGGACCCAGCAAGGGAAGGTACCTCAGGGCTTGGGGCACTCTGTGTGAAGGGGTATCTGAGAGGGGTTCTCTGCTCAACCTTCCTTCCTTTCCCCACGTGGAGAGGCTGCCTTGGGTGGGACCCTGGATCAGATGCTACCCTGCACAGGCCAACCACTCACCCTTCCCTCCATAGGGGAAAGTGTTCCCTAAGCTACGGAAACGTAGCAGCATGCGGACTGTGGATGTGGAGGACATGGGCACCAGGCAGGCCACAGACTACGTGTTCCGAATCATTTACCCTGGCCACAGGCATGAACACAGTGAGTCTCTTAAGCTCCATCCATGGAGGAAGAGAGAGGGACACTCAGGGAGGTGGGGGAGTAGTGTTACATAGGAGGGGTGCCAAGCAGGGTCTGCTCACTGACCAGGCCAGGTTGAGAGGAGCAGTTCATTACTTAGCCTCTCACCAGACCTTCCCCTGAGAAGCTGCCATCTCTCTGAGAAGCTGCCTCTCTTCTACCTAGCTGTCTTCCCCCACCTTGTCACCCCAAGATTTTTGGCTCAGCCAATGTTGTACAATATTCTCTTAGCCTTTCCAGCCCTGGCCCAAGTAAAAAAAAAAAATGTGGTGAGACTAGCAATAGAAGGTGGAGAACTCTCCATTCCTCCTTGGCCCATGGCCTGACCTCCACAAGGCAGCCTCAATGCAGGATCGGTGCTTCCTTTTGGATGGTGTAAGTTGTTTCCTAACTCCCCTAGAGCCCAAGCCCTCCTCAAACCAGATACTGATCAGAGGAGCTTTAGCTGGAGTAGGGATGCATCTGAAGAAGGTGAAACTTGGAGCTGTCCGGGGGACCTTGAGGACTTGGGGGGTGGGTGTTGCTAATGATGGCTTGGCACTCATGGGTCCTGCCCCACCTGGACACATACCTTTGGGCCCACTGGGCCTGTCTGTAGGTATCAACCACCGCCAGAGTTCCCTTTCTCGTCTGGGTGCTGCTGCTCCCTAGAGGCTTCTGTGGGCCAGACTCACCATAAAGTCAGGGAACTTACTAGCATAGAGCATTTATTGCCACATGGACCACATGTTCCCTAAATTCCCTAATTTGTACCAATAAGTTGTCAGCAAGTTGTTTTTGTGTTAGCAGATGGAAGACCCAGATAGCAAACACACAGCCACAGTGCAGGTACCCCCAGCAGGCCTGACAGTCATGAGACATGGGGATACCCCTCCCAGAGGTGCCTAACTAGGAGCCTTGCCTTATGTCAGAACAAGTTTGCAAACCTAGCATTCAATCTTGGGCTGCTGTTCAGCTGAGATGACTCAGTGTCCATGTCCCTTCTTTAAGCTTTGGCATCTCCCAATTCTGGTCACTTTGCTTCAAGGACTGCACCTCCAGAGGGGCAATCCAGGGCCCCAGGAGCTGACATTCAGCGGAGTGACTCTAGGGCAGCTCTGAGCAAACCTTGGAGAAGTTGTTTGTATTTACAATCTGAAGAGGGGGATTTGGGGTCATCTGCAGATCTGGCTCAGCCTGGCCATGATGTGAGCTGAAGAATGATCAGGATCCATCAGCCAACAGTCGTGCCCTGCTTGGGCCAGGGCTGGGGAGCTCCTGAGCTGCCTGCCTGTCCTCATGGGTCCCTGTTTCTCACTCCCCTTGCTCCCCTGTCAGTTCTCCGTCTTCTGTTCTTCCTAGAGAGGGCCTCCTCCAGTGGAGCTCTGGAGCTGCTGTCTTCCCTCACTCCATTCCCACACTCTCCCCAGTAAATCATCCAGAGCGTTCTCAGCCCCCCAGCCCTTTCTCAGTGCCCAGCAGGTTCAAGGCGACCTAGACTCTGGTTCCTCCCTGTGAGGAGGGCGGCTGGTGCCTCCTGCCAGGACCAGGTCCTCATGCCTCTGCCTCTCTTGCTGTTCTCTTTGAGCAGTCACTATTAACTACCACCACCTAGCGGCCAGCCGCGCGGCCTCGGTGGACGATGATGAGGAAGAGGAGGATAAACTGCACGCGATGCTCTCAATGATCTGCTCGCGGAACCTCACAGCTCCCAATCCGATGAAAGGTTTTTATCCTTGTCCCACCCCACCCGCCCCCTGGCCCACCTGCCACCCACCACAGGGGCTCGGACGGCAGTGTTGGCATTATGGGACTGGGGTGGCCCCCCATCAGGAGGCAGGTCAGGGAGGGTGGAAAGAGGTGCTGGCAAGAAGAGAGGACTGTGCAGAGAGCAGGTAGCTAGCTCTGGGCTCCCCACTGAGTCTGTAAGGGAGAGGGCTTCATGCCTGAGAGGGAGGATGCTCTGGTAGGAAGATCTGACTATCTAGTCTCTTGGGAACCTGAATGTTTTTCCAAGCGCTATTCCCACTCCTGGGGGTCATGCTGGCAAACCTGAGACAGTGTCTCTTTCTTTCTCCCCTGCTGGTTGGGAAGACTGACCTTCCGGCCCTGGACCTCTGACTTCTGACTTAACAGAAACAGGATAGAGGTACAGGCCCCTCCTGGGCAGGGGTGGGGGCTGGACAGCTCAGGCAAATGAGTCCTGTGGCTCAGGTGAGGTGTTGGAGCCACCTTGGAAAGAGACCCAAGCCTGGGTTTACCCATCAGGACTGAGGGTTCCAGCAGGTACTGCCTGGTGCTTCAGCATGAAATCTAGAAATAAATGTGCAGAGATATAAGACAGGTGTTTCCCACCCTCACAGACCTCAAGGTCCATAATTATAGACACAGCACAGTGCCCGTAGGTCATCGGCATTGGTTCCTCTGTCCACCACCCATCCTTCTTAGCACAGAGCTAGGTTGGTAGAGAAGGAGAACCCAACTTTTTTTATAGAGTGTGATGGGCCAGGGGACCTGAGATGTCTAGGCTGGATGCTCAAGTGAAAATTGGTAATGAAGGGGCTGGGGCCAGCTCTCTTGGAGTATAGGGGAACCTCCCCATCCCCACTGATTCCCATTCTGCAGAATTAATTTCTTATCCCCTTTTTCTGCCCTACAGAGGGTATCTAAGAATGTGTGACATATTCCTTATGCTTCCACAAACTTCTGCCAAACAGCCCAGTTCCTTAGCCCAGCCACCAAATCAGCAACGAGTACCCCCACCCCCAGGAAACTAAGTCTGTGGCCTAGCACACCCTCAGCACTGCCCTAGCAGCTGCCCCTTACCCCCTACATGCCTGTCCTTAAGCCTCTCCTCCCTTGTAGCCCTCCTGGCAGGAGCGCAGGGGAGCTTCACTTCTGATGCTATGTGCACACAACCTGCCGTCTGACTCCTTGAAAACCTGGCCTCGGCTGATGCTTATTTACAGGTTAAGGGACTTGGAACACTGTAGGAAGGCTGAGTCAGAAAGGACAGGGATCCCTTTCTTACCCTGTGAACTGATACCAGGTTGGAGGCTGGGGGCGGGGGTCCTAGCAGAGCCCCTGTTTTGGCAGACTTGGCACTAGGAAGCCCAATGCCAACTAGTCTTAGGGCTGAGGACTCCAGGGTCAGAGAACCCTCTGGAATCCAGAGGCCTCAGGGCTTGTCTGAGCTTCTTCTTGGGGAAGTTGGGAACCAGACCAACCCAATACGCATCCCCTGGGCCCCTAGTACTTGGGGAAAAGAGAGGAGGCATCAGAGGAGAATTGGCAGGTGGTTGGGGATTTGACATGGGAGCCCCCACCTCTACCCCAATCCATAATGACAACACTGTTAAGTCCGTTCTACTAGCCGTTGCTTTTCAGGCCTGCCACATGCTTGACTTGTGCATGTGAATCAAGTGGCAGGTGTCCAGATTCTCCTCTCCGTACCCCCACCTCTCCTCCTTTTCCTGCTACCTTCCCACAGAGCAGAGATGCTGTTCACTCTAATTCTGCTCCAGGCCAGGTACCTTTCATTCGGAGTCTTAGGGGCTGTGGGGTTCAACTACCCTGATTGATTTTTGCTTTAGACTTTCCTCATGCTCAGAGGAGAGAGTCAGAGTCAAAGCTGGCCCAGCAGATTCCCACCCTGCCACCTCCCCCATGTCCAGCCTGCTGCCCCTCACCCAGTCACTCCAGAGCTCCAGCTGTCTGCACTGGGTTAATTCAGAGATACGATCTTCAATGTTGACTGATTCAGCTCCTTCCTGGAGAATTAAGGTGAAGAGCATTGACCCAGGCAGGAGTCTTGCCTTGGTTGGGCCCTACTTTCTGGGCATGAGCTTGTTTCCCTGTGTGCCCACCGTTCATCCTCTGCACCTGTTATCCCCCTCACTCCCCACCCCTGCCTGCCCGCCTGCTGCCTGCTGCCTGCCTGGCTGGGCCTGTTTTCACCCCCCTCCCATGACTAGACTTTCTCCTGCCTGTTGCAGGGGCATGAGCTGGGCTCCTGCCCCATCCTACCTGCATTTGTCCCCTCCCTCTTCTTCCCAGTTTTGGGCATGGCTTGCAACTCCTCACTCCCAGAGCCGCAGCCCCTCCACACCAAGTATGTTCCCTTAATTTGCCTCCTGGCGGAGCTGAAGGGCCAGATATCTATTAAAATCTCAGCTGTGGGCCTGGGAGGAGAGCCTCAGACCAAGACAAAGCATCTCCCTAAGGGGATTGGAGGGGGCTCAGCTCAGCCCTCTCCACCAAGGCACATCCAGAGCTGGAGTCTGGTTCCAACAAAAGCCAGGCTTGGGTCTGCTCCAGACTCCTAGCAGGCCAGGGCCCAGGCTATGACTTGTAGGAAAAAATGCTGCTTGAAAAAAAGTTTCTTCTTGAAACATACAGCTCTCTTTCCTTCTTCTTTCCTCTTCTGTACTCTCCCCCTCCCTCCAGGCATCATCTCCTGGTCCTTACACTTTCTGCCCTCACTTTGCTTCATCTTTGTGACTCACTGGACCTGCCAGAGTCCTTTCTGGACAGTGTTCTACCCACTTGGGCCCTAGGAACTCTCAATGGTCTAGAGTTCTGATTCAGACCACCTGGGCTGGCTGAGAAGGCTCCATCTGCTGGTGGTGTAGATGTGTCCAAGGAGCCATCTTCTGAGGCTTCACTGGGCACATTCTTCTAGGTAGTGGAATTAGGTACCCAACTACCACCCCCACAATGGCCTAGCAGTGCTGGGACTTTTGTCCTTCCTGCCAGCACACCTGTGTGTTTGGAGGGGGCCACCATGCTAACACAGTCAGGCGGTGTAAGGATGGAGAACTCAGGAAGAACCCATGTGAGTTGTCTTGGGTGGGGAAGCCTGCTCCTCCTTAGCCACAGGGTCTAGAACCCTCTGAGGGGTGAGGTCTGGGGACTGAGACAAGTGGCTCCGGGATCTTCAGGAGCTTTTAGCAGTGGAGACTCCTGATGTGGAAAGGTTCAGAATATTGCAGCATTCCAGGCACGTTCCTGCCCATCTCAGAGTTTGTCCAAGAGGACCAAGCTGAATTCTTGAAGGCCAAGCCAGCTGGTGGCATTTCAGAGAGCTTAGGCTTTCGTTGTTCCTTCTCTTTTTTCTCCTCCCTCTAGAAAAGCAAGTGTTTATTCCATTGCTGATGGCAGGATAAAGAGAACAGACACAAGTATCCACAACTCAGTCCAAGTATTTTATCACACACAGACTAGATGGAGGGTGGGAGATGTCAGGCACCCTCTCTCTCTCCACCATTTCCATCTCTGGGCTCTGGACGAGGCAGGCACCACCTTGGTGGTTTTCTACCAATGGGTGACTTCATGCTGCAGCTCTGGGCACAGAGGTGGGCATGCTACAGGGTGTTTGAAGGGAGGAGGCCTGCCAGGCCCTGACCATAGCCCCCTTCCTGTCCTCAGATGCTGGTGACATGATCGAAATGCAGGGCTTTGGGCCCAGCCTGCCAGCCTGGCACCTGGAGTCCCTGTGCAGCCAGGGCTCCTCCTGCCTCTCCTGCTCCACCAGCAGCTCCCCATATGCAACCCCCAGCCACTGCAGCTGTGTCCCCGACCGGTGAGTGGGCAGGGCCTAGAATACCAGCTCCCTGTGGCTGTACCTGCCTGTGTGCATTCTGCCCTTAGGGGCCATGTCCCTTGTCTGACAGGGTGGCCTCAAGTTGGACAGACCTGGGTTCGATTTCCCTTCTGCTACCTATGTGACTTTGGCAAGTTACTGAGTCTCTGTGAGCCTCTACGTTTCTGAGCCTCAGTTTCCTCATCTGTAAAATGGGAATATTACCTGCTTCCTAAGGTACTTGTGAGGACTAAATAAGGTGTATGACTTAGCACCCAGAGCTTGCCTGGCACATAGTAGGTACTCAGTACCTGGAAGCTCCCCTTCCCAGTGTGGACATAGATCCTGCCATTAGGCTGTACATCTGAGGATGCACACCAGATATCTGGGCATCGCCGTATGCCAGGAATGGTGTACAAATGGCATGTGTGTGAGGGTCCTAGGCCAGCACTTGATGCTTTTGCAGGCTCTTCACTTTAACCTGTTACTTCATTTTTTGCCTATTACTCCTAGTGACCCTGAGATGGTTCTCTCTGTTTTCATATGAGGAAACCAAGATTCACTAACATGAAGTGAAGTTAGTTGCCCAAAGTCCCTTGGGTGGTTGGGGGCCAGGCTGGGTCCCCAGCAGTTCTACCAAGGATGGCTGACAGGGACAGGGAGCCCACAGGTGTTCTGCTGGGCTATGGATCCTACTCCTCCTACCACCCAAGCACCTTACTGGCCCCTAAGCCAGAATGTCCTCTCTCAACCTCCTCTCACCAGAGGGGCCACAGCCCCTTTCCTCTGAGCCAGGTTATTTCCACAGGTTGCCCCTCAGGCTGCTGTGTGAGAGCATGAAGAGGCAGATTGTTTCCCGGGCCTTCTATGGCTGTGAGTATTGGGTGAGGTGGGGCTGTGAGGGGTGGGAGATCGGGGAGGTACCACTGTCATATGTCTTCTCCCCCGGCGCCCCCACAGGGCTGGCCTACTGCCGCCACCTGTCCACGGTGCGGACCCATCTGTCAGCTCTGGTGCGTCACAACATCATCCCGCCGGCCCGGCCCCCAGGGGCTTCAGGAGGCCTCACTAAAGATGTGTGGAGCAAATATCAGAAGGATGAGAAGGTATACACTCTGGAGTGCCAGGGCCAGAGGGTAGATCAAAGGACTAGGGGGGAGCAGCAGCGAGTACAGAGCAGCCTGCCCTGGGAGCAGCTATCATAGACCAGATGGGCATTCAAGTACAATGTAGTAGAGGTCAGGACTGATGGCCTTGGAGTGGCCCAGGTCACGGTAGACTCTTAGCTGGTTCTGTGGGTTTCCATGGGAAGGGGGCTGGACTGGTTCTAGTCTGCTTCCACATTATCTGAAACCTTGGGCAAATCTCTGCATCTCTCTGGGCTCTGTTGCCTATCCTGGAAGGAAAGGAGGTTGAACTGGATCTCATCCAGCTATAATCTGGAGCAGGGAGGACATGACCATCCCAAGGCAGGGTTTGCCTGGGCTTCAGTAGAGTGACTGTGCCCAGCCCCAGCACTCCATGGGAGGGATGGAGATGGGGTCACCCAGCTGGACTGCAGTGACCATGGGGGCTACGCAGACTTTACTTCCTGGATCCCTCAGAACTACAAGGAACTGGAGCTGCTACGGCAAGTTTACTATGGAGGCGTGGAGCATGAGATCCGTAAGGATGTCTGGCCCTTTCTGCTCGGCCACTACAAGTTTGGCATGAGCAAGAAAGAGATGGAGCAGGTAAGGAGACCCCACTCCCATAAGGTAGGGAGATGGAGAGTGGGCCCAGAGACCCCAGCGAGGGCCCTCTGAAGCCTTGGCCCCTTCCCAGCTAGAAAGAAACATGGCAGAGGAAGGTGTTAGAAGAGCAGCCCCACTGTCTTCACCCCTAGGCCCAACCCTTTTCTCCAGCTGTCCCAAGAGGACACTCTCATTTCCATGGTCATGGTGTGCTCTGAGACAGGTGGACTCAACAGTGGCAGCAAGGTATAAACGAGTGCTGGCAGAGTGGAAGGCCTGCGAGGCTGTGGTGAGGCAGCGGGAGCGGGAGGCTCAGCCAACCACCCTCACCAAGTTCTCCTCGGGCAGCAGTATCGACAGTCATGTGCAGCGCCTCATCCACCGAGATTCCACCATCAGCAATGACGTGAGCCTGACGGGACCTGGGGGAGCCAGGGGCAGGGGCCACCAGCGTTTTATGGGAGTAAGACAGAGTCCTGAGCACCAGCCTGAACTCTAGGAGTCACTGACACCGGAGCCCTGGGCAAATGGCTTAATGTGTCTGTGTCTTGTTTTCTTCTGCTAGAAAACCAGGTGACTTGTCCCCCTGCTGCCCGCTTCTCTGAGTGTCACAGGAATAAAATGACATAGTGCTCCGTGTTCTGTTTTCATGGACAAGCAGGGAAGGAAGAGTGTTTCAGGATTTAGGGAAGCCTTCCTTCCTTGTAGAGAGTTCTCTCAAGGCTAGAAATAGGCAGCCCAGGGTTAGAGTCCCAGGTCCCGCAGCCAGTAAGATGAGGGGTCATGGTGTCCCCTCAGCTCCACTGTCCTCTGACTGGGGGGTTTCACCAAGTGTGATTGGTCAGAGACCAGAATGACACAGAAGGGTCCTGTTGGTATGTCCTGGCCAGATCTGCCCTCCTACCCTGGCATCTTCATCCCACTATAGAATGGACTGTGCAGAGCTCATTTAGAGGCCACGCACTGCCTCCAGCAGCACCCCTGACTTTAGATGAAGAGCAAGTCCCAGACCATGGGTGTTTCGGTTTTAAGAATATTCTTTTTATTATCTTATGTTTTTTCCTTTCTTTCTTTTTTTTTTTAGCTAAAGACTTTATTTATTCATGAGAGACACAGAGTGAGAGAGGCAGAGACATAGGCAGAGAGAGAAGCAGGCTCCATGCAGGGAGCCCAATGTGGGACTCCATCCCAGGACCCCAGGATCACGCCCTGGGCTGAAGGCAGGCGTTCAACTGCTGAGCCACCTAGGTGTCCCTGTTTTTTTCTTTAAAACTATCTCTCTAGATAATGTATATATATTTTTTTTTTTTAAGATTTTATGTATTCATGAGAGACAGAGAGAGAGAGAGAGGCAGAGACACAGGCAGAGGGAAAAGCAGGCTCCATGCAGGGAGCCTGACATGGGACTCGATCCCGGGTCTCCAGGATCACGCCCTGGGCTGAAGGCAACGCTAAACCACTGAGCCACCTGGGCTGCCCCAGATAATGTATATTCTTGTTAATTTACTAAAGCCTTACACTAACAGAGAACTGAAGCTGGAGCAAGACTTAAAAGAGATGATAATCACCAAGGGAATTCCTTGCGCTCCTTTCTATGTGCTCTGTTCTTCCATCCCTTTTCTCTCTGTCTTTGGGTTTTGTGCGGTCTCAAGTCCACACGGTGCCCCAGCTGCTTAGCCCATGAACTGCTGTAGCTCTCCTTGCGGGCATTAATATGAGACTCTGTGTTGCTGTAGGATCATGGCCTCCCCTGACTCTGACTCCACGCTCCGTGCTTCTTCCCAAAGTGAAAACTCCTTTCAGCATCCCTTTCTGTGCATAGTCCAAGCAGAAAAACAAAACCTTCTGTGTATGTCTCTCTTATCTTCCCTAGGACATGTATACAGTTTCAAATCAGTAGAACAGGTTACCTTTCACTTGCTACCCCTCCTGAGCTTGTGTGAAGCCCATGTAACTGATTAGGCACCTACTAGAGAAGTTTCCTAGCTTGTTCTGCTAAACATCCAGTACTGAACATAAGGAAGAACTTGTTTTCCTAACACTCTCAGGCTGCTGCCCACTTTGGCCACACCAAAGCTAGTGGCAGCCTTCATTAGTACACAGCTCCCCTAACCTGAGGCGGCCTTGTGACTTCGGGGCTTTTAGTATTACACGCTGCTCACGTTGGCTGTCGAGTGTCTGAGCCTCCAGTTCCCCTTCCCTGCAGCCGCCACAGAAAGTCATAAAGTCCTGGATTGGTTCCCGCTTTTTCTCTGGCCCTAGAGAGGGGCCGAGGCAGGGGACCAGATAGGGCTAAAGATGGTGTTTTTATGTTTGCTTGGAGCCTGATTGCTCTCCAGCCAGTCGCAGGGGTCAGAAGGAGAGGCTGGGAAAATTGGGTGGGGGCGCGGTGTGGAGGCCGTGACATCGTCTGTTCGGACCCCCAGAAGGAGACAGCAAGCTGAGGGAAGGTGCTGGAGTAGGAGTGTGAGCCCCACCATCTCTTCACCCCCACCAGGTATTTATCTCTGTGGATGACCTGGAGCCCCCACCGCCCCCGGGCACTGAAGATTGCAGAGCTGAGCCTGAGCAGGAGCTGGGAGCAGGGCCCTTGGGCTCCACCGTGGTGGGACAACAGCAGTCCGTGGAGTTTGACTCTCCAGACTCAGGACTGCCATCCTCTCGCAATTACTCTGTGGCCTCAGGCATCCAGTCGAGCATAGATGAGGGGCAGAGCATGGGCTTCGAGGAGGAGGATGGCGGTGGGGAGGAAGGCTCCAATGGGCCAGTCCCAGCAGCCGGTGCTTTCTCCGAGTCCCAAGATCCCAGCCAGCAGAAGGCCCCGCAGGCTAGGGAGCTGGAGGCAGGGGAGGAGCTTGCGGCCGTGTGCGCTGCTGCCTACACTGTAGGTGGACATCCCCTGGGCACTGTTCTCAGCCAGCCCCAAAGGCCCTCCTGACACCCTGAGGCTTGGGGGTAGGGGTTGGTGGGTGGCAGATGGGGGTGCCCTGACTGTCCTGTGGGGGCCCTGGGCCCATCCCTTGGCATCCCCAGAGGGTTCTGTTCTCAGAGTCCCTTGGTTCCTGCATTTGCTGCATTCCTGTATATAGGCATCCCTTCCAGCCCCCACTGACGACTCAGGGCTACCCACTCTTCCAGATAGAATTACTGGATACTATGGCCTTAAATCTGCACCGCATAGACAAGGATGTACAGCGCTGTGACCGCAATTACTGGTACTTCACGACCCCCAACCTCGAGAGGCTCCGAGACATCATGTGCAGGTGCCACTGTGGGGCAGGGTTCAGGATGGGAGGCAGGGCCTCTGCTGTGTGAGAGGTTAGGTTGGGCAGGGGCCCTGCTCCTCTGCCTCGCACTGCATCACACTCAGCTCTCTGTCTGGAACACTTTCCCTGCCATGCCCCCCACCCACCTCACCCCACCCCTCCCCTCTTCTTTCTTCAAGGTCTTTCAGATCTCAGCTTCAGCCATACTTCTCCAGGAAGCCTAGCTGATTGCCCTCACCTCAGCCTGTTCATTGTGTCTTTCCTTGAGCTCCCGAGTGCCTTGAGGATGGAGGCCATGGGTGTTTACCACTGTGCTAGTACTTTAGGACCATAGAAGGGCTGACTTCTGGGTAGCAAGCTGCTCTAGGAACCATCTCCCAAGGGGTCCCCGCAGGGAGCACAGGATGGCACACCCATAGTGACTGTGTACCCGGCATTTCAGCTACGTGTGGGAGCACCTGGACATAGGCTATGTGCAGGGCATGTGCGACCTGCTGGCACCTCTCCTGGTCATCCTTGACAACGGTGAGGGACCGGAGCCGGAGGTGGGGGTAGACAGTATTCCCAGAGTGCCATTGGGATTGGGCTGATATAAGCTGGAGAAAGGGAAGGAAGACCAATAGGTCTGGAAGGGTGGGGATGTAAGCCAGCCCTGTCCTCTGGGCCACAGGACACCCCCTGTAAAGTGAGGCACTGGGGTCACCTGCCTTGCCAGCCTCACACCCATCTCCTCTCAGATCAGCTGGCCTATAGCTGTTTCAGCCACCTCATGAAGAGGATGAGCCAGAACTTCCCCAATGGGGGCGCCATGGATACCCACTTTGCCAACATGCGCTCCCTCATTCAGGTGAGGTCAGCAGCTGCCTGTGGACTCATGACCAGGCACCACTGGGCTCATCTATCATCCACAGGGAGGCCAGGAAGCATTCCAAAAATGTCCTTTCCACATAAGCTTAGTATCTTTCACTTAAAGAACTATTGTTTTCAATGTTACAAGCCCAGGGGGCATGTCAGTATGTGAATACTGTGCTCATGAAACTTCTGGTGAGTGGTGTGATTGACAGTGAATCAAACACCCAGAAAATTGTACAATTCCAAAAAGAGTACCTCCCAGAGAAATGGGTGGAGCAGCAGAGCTTAGCCTTCACCCAAAGAGACCAGAGGGTCTCGGGAGCCAGGCCCACAGCCCCCTGCAGTGGACGAGCTGGGTGGAGCACACAGGGGTGGCTGCAGTGGCAGCAACAACTCAGCTCCACTCCCTTTTTTTACTTCTGCAAGATCCTGGACTCCGAGCTGTTCGAACTGATGCATCAGAATGGAGACTACACCCACTTTTACTTCTGTTACCGCTGGTTCTTGCTGGATTTTAAGAGAGGTAAGAGGTGTGGGATGCATGGTGGGGCTAGCTAGGGTCAGGGCAGTGGGAGATCCCTCTCCCCAGAGTAAGTGGTTACTAACCATAACTGCACTTAGGAACCCCCTGGGGAGCCTTTTAGACACACAAGTGCCTTGGCTCCACCTAACACCAGACTTAAGAAGTGTGGCTGCCTAGGCATCCACAATTTGACGAGCTCCTGTGATTCCAAAGTGCTACTAACAATCACCCTAAGCCAATGGTTTTGGGGCTGTTTTCAAACCAAATCTCAAGCAGCAAGGCCTATAAAAGAAGAGCCGCTCCAGCTGACAAGAGTGCAGGTGTGCTGGAGTCATAGAGGAGAAAGGCAGGGTCTGGACCTGGGGTACAAAACCCTACTGGTGGACTAGGCTCTGTGTAATGGGGAGAATCCCAGGACTTTGGGCCCTGGAGCTGTCTCCACATTTGGCTCCATCCAGAGGCCCCTGGGGAGCCAGGCTCAGCCTTAGCTCCTTACTATCCTCAGAGCTGGTATATGAGGATGTGTTTGCTGTGTGGGAGGTGATCTGGGCAGCCCGGCACATCTCATCAGAGCACTTTGTCCTGTTCATCGCACTGGCCCTGGTGGAGGCCTACCGTGAGATTATCCGGGACAACAATATGGACTTCACCGATATCATCAAGTTCTTCAATGGTAGGAGCTGCTCCAGCCATCCTGACTGCCCCCAGTAGGGGCATGGGGGCCTCCACTCCTGGCCTGGGCAGGGTGGGAGGGGCTCTCAGAAATCCCCAGTCCCTTCCCAGGAAGCAGGTGGAAACAGCAGGCTGGGCAGCCACAGGGCTCCTCCCAGACTAGTGCCCCTGCTCCAGCATCCCCACAGTTATGTGTGTTTCCCCCAGAACGGGCTGAGCATCATGATGCCCAGGAGATCCTGCAGATCGCCCGTGACCTCGTCCACAAGGTGCAGATGCTCATAGAGAACAAGTGAGGGCTGCGGCCAGGAAGCAGCAGCCAACGAGAGCCTGGGCTCCGGGCCCCCAGGCCCGACAGGGAGAGGTGTGGGGCAGCTGAGACTGCCAGACCCCCAGCTGGCCCCGCCTGCCCACCTGTGTTCCTACTAACAAAGTGCTTGTGAGCCTGGGATTCGACTCCAGGCGGTGCTGGCCCTGTAAGGGCAAGTCAGGGGGCCTGGATGCCTTGGTCCAGGCAGGGCAGGGGTGGGAGGTCAGCCTCAGGGAGTGGCTGCCTTGGGGGACACCTACTCTATTCCCCTCTCAAACACCTGAGACTAGCCCCCCCGTCACCTGCATCCTCAGCCTGGACTGCTCCTCATGGCCTCTCCTAGGTCGGCCTGGGCCCTATAGAGTAACGGGGCTGTAGCTGCCTGGCCCCACCTGGCATGGGTCATGTAGGTGAACCAACAACTCTGCACTGTATCTCTTCTTCAATTCCCTTTGCAGGCAGAGTGCACATACCCACCCCAGCCCCAGTGGGGGCAGCCAGAACAGCTACCAATTCAGGCATGTGTCCCTGGTGCAGGAGACTGTGAGGCAGTCAGATGTGGGCCCCAGGTGGGAGCAGCCCACCTCAGCAGCACTGCCACTGCCTTTGGCCACCTGACCAAAGGTGACCCCGTGCATTGCCCATCTGTACAGAACGCCCACATGGCATCTGTACGGTTTCACTCTCACAACCTGGCTCTTGCTTTATACATTAGTTGCTTCCCTGACAACTGTGTAAGTGACACTTAAGCCAGCCAGATGATCTGCAATGCAGTGGGAGCACTCACTGTCAAGAGGAATCCCAGGGTGATTCTTTAGGGAGGAAATCCTCCCATAGCGTCCTCTTAGGGATAGGCTCTGGAGCTTTGGAGCAGCCCATTGCCTGTCTCAGGCATCTGCTGAGTCCCTGGATCTGGAGGAAGAGGAGGATGACTGGGTCTTCCCTGTGTGTCCCTGGTGAGAAGCAAGGCTAGCTCTGCCTGCCACGTGCTTCTCAAGGTGTGGAGAAGCCTAGAGACCCAGAAATCCTTTTGGAGGAGCATCACTCATAGGGATGCTAGGAAGGGCCTACCTCCTAGGCACGCTGCTTGCTCTGTCATCCCCACTTCCCCTCTACCACTCAACACAAGAGGCTAAGGCTTTGCCCTGGGGCCAGGAGGCCACTCTGCCACAGGGGCAAGGTCCTGTCCAGTAGTCACCTAGATCTGGAGACTTCTGGCATTTGAGAAACAAGGAAAGGGCCCAGCAGCCCTGCTGCATCCAGCACAGTCTCCCCAGCCCACCCCTGTCCTGGGCACTGCACAACCTTCCTAGGGGCCAGCTGCCCCACTGCCTAACCCCCCTTGTTTGTGAGTCCTTGGCTGCCACCAAGCATGGTGGCCATTGTGTGCCTGCCTTAGTGACTCAGTGGTTTCGTGAGAGGCAAAGTATGTATGTTTTTTGTTTGTTTGTTTGGCTCAGAAACTATACTCATCAGTGTTAACAGACCAATAAACACAGCATTTGGCAACATTTGAGGCTTTGGGGGCTGCTTGTGGGCTGGCAGTGGACAGTGACTTTGTGTATTGGGAAATTCTATAAGCTCCACAATTGAACTGTAAAGAGGGCCAGCCCCACAAGACAAGGATGGTGAAGAGAGAGAACCAAAGTTTCCAGGAGAGAGGGACCTCAGCTGTGGGCTGGTCAGGGGCAGATGCGACAGCCAGACCCCAAGTACTCAGTGGGGGAACCCCACCGCAGAGCCAGTGGTCCTATCTCACACTAACCAATGACCTGTCCAGCCTCAGGATAAGTATAGGTCCCTGTCCCACTCCTTCCTCAGCCTGCCTGCCCTCTTGGCCAGCTACAATGAGGAGTTGATGCTTGAATGGGAATCTGCAGGAGCCTCCTGGCCTCTCCAGCCAGTGGGGGAGAACCCTGCCCCTCTGGCCCTGGCTCTTGCTCACTGAGCACGCTGAGCTGCCTGCTTCAGGCTGGGGCACGAGAGTGATGAGAGTGTCAGGAGGGATCAAACCTGCTGAGGCATGGAAAGGGCCCAACTATAATAGTAGGTTCCCAGCTGCCTTCCCCCACCCCAGAGGATTACTGCTATCATCAGTGGCTCTGGGTGGAGGGCTCCAGCCACAGCCACCAGCATGTAGTCTGGTCTAGATGACACAGGGTTTCTGGGCATTAGGGCCTGTTACCAACTGACAGCTGCCAAGGCAACAGAACTAGTTGATATGGGGAAATCGGGCCAGGGAACCTTATAAGCCCCTCAAGGCAACCTCCCCACAACCCCCCATCCTGTTGCCCAGAGCAATCAATTTCCAGTGCTAGGACTCACTTTAAAGAAATTCACCAAAGGCCCCTGATAAACTAGCCTGGGAATGGCCTGGTTCCTTACTCCCCTGCTCCTTCTCCACCCAGAAGTGTTGGCGCACTCTGTCCCCCTAGCTGGGCTTCTAGGACCAGAGGGAATCCTACAACCAAAGTGATGGGTGTGCTAAGGGCAATGCCACAGGCAGATTAAGAAGTAGGAACACCTCCTCAGGGAACCCTCCAACCCTAGAAGTCCCTCTCACATAGAGCTGCTAAATGGAAGCTCCTGGATTCCTACTCAGGACTTTTTGTATTCTGTTGCTCTGATCACAGGCCCATCTCTTGCAGGCTCCAGCTGAGCCGGGGGAATTTCTACCTGCCCTTTAGAGTGATAGCCCTCAGACGATACTGGGTCATCACTACCAGGGACAGAGTCTTCACCTTCTACCCAGTGCTAGACACCATGACACTAAATATGCACTCAGAAAATACCAGTCCTAGGCCTTCCCTCAAGTTAAGGGACTCAGCGCTTCCTGGAGCTACCAGCAGAGGGAGCCAGCATCTCAAAAGTGAAAGCAGAGGTGGGGGAACTGGGTCCAGCCTTTCTCGAGGCTGGTGCTTCTTCAGAAAGGGGACCCTGAGACATTTGTGGCCACCACTTCCTTCCCCAAGGATAACCCATCCCAGGAAGAGATGCGGAGTCTGTTCCTCTGGCTGGGCCTGGGAGTGGGGAAGGTGTGGTCAGGGCATTGGACGAGGCAGCCAGCCTGCTCTATGGCTCAGCCTTTCCTCACCTCCCCACTCCCTCCAGAGACAGCCTGCCAAAGGGCTGTTTTCCCCTGAACTGGGAGAGATGTCGTTATAAGGACAAGAGTCTTCGAGGCCCATCTTAGAACATGGTTCTTTGAGTCCTGACCTCCAACTACTTCCTTTTTTTCCCCTTTCCCTTATGGACTCCCTAGATGACCTGCCCTGACTCACCACCTCAGAAGCACATCTCCTCTCAGGAAGCCTCTTACTCTTCTGTGCATAGATCCCCTCCACTTTCCTACTGGAATTTCCTCAGGTTAAGGAGCTCCAGGTCTACAGCAGGCCCAGGCCAGCTAGCTGTGTGACCCTAACAAGTCACTTGGCCACCTCAAACCTGTTTTCTCACCTGCCACAACAGGGCTAGTTCTTGGCTTATTTACTCCACCGTGCTGTTAGGAGATGAAACAAGATAGTGTTTGTAAAAATGGTTTGGGGAAGTGGAAAGTATTACAAAAGTCTAAGATGAGAACTGCAGTTCTCAGAGCTTGCTTGGGACTGAACATTGGCATTAGAGCCAGAAGGTCCCAAATCTTCTCTAAAATTGACCAGCACTGAGCTGCTTGAGGACCTGTGCCCCTCAAATGTCAACAGGGTCAGGCCCCCGAGGCTTCTTGCTGGAGGTCCTTCCCAAGAGGTCTGGGGGCCTCCTGTTGCAACACAGTGACCCAGATGCCATAGCCTGGCAGCTCCATCTCTGGTTTCAGTGCAGGTTTATTCAGTTTTATATTTTATTCCAGGCAAGTGCTTATTACATGGATAGTATTCATGTCTCAATACCTAAAGTCTTGGAGCATGAACAGCCACTAGAATACAGTTCAATAGTAAAAATACAATATGTACAAAATTAGGGTTTTTTGTAGGGTTTTTGTTTTTTTCCCACACAGCAGATGTATCCAAACACATAAAAATCTCTACAGTCTGGGGTCGCTACAGTTTATATTTCAGGAAACGGAGACACAGTGACCAGAGTCCTCACTGTAAACAAGGGCCACCTCTTTGGGGGATGGGGATGGGACCCTGGGATGGGGGAGAAGCTGTTCCTGGAGAGCCAGGGCTTTAGTAACCCTTAATTCCCCTCCAGGCACTCCCTGCCCTTCTTTGGCCCCCCAAGGAACCAACCTCCCCCTCTCCCCGAGGTAAAGGCTCCCAGCCAGTGAGCCACTCCTAACGTCAAAAAGTAAAACACGCATGAGAGGTAAGGTGTGTGTGTATGTGTGTTTGTGTGCGCGTGCACGTATGCACACACGCGCGCGCAGCCCCCAGGCTGGAAGGGCTAGGGAGGGGAGGGGCAGGCGGTCCCACAGGGTGAGGACAGATGTGGTCCTGACAGCTCTCAGAAGGGAGATGCCCAAGGAAGGGCTGAGCGGTGGCTGCCCTCTAGGGCACACAGCATCACAGCGTTCACAAACAACAACAAAAACAACAGCAACAACACCCATCGTCACCAATCTGGACATAGTCATTCGGCACTAGATTCGAAGGCCCCCACTGCTAGGGGTGGGGAGGGGCAGGGGCGGTGAGCGGGCGGATGAGGTATCTGTGCAGGCCCGAGAGGCCACTGGTTGACACACTTTCAACTCTGAAATGGCCTCAGAATGCAGGGAGGTGAGCAGAGCCTGAAAGGAAGGGCAGGTCCCCTGATGCTTCTCTGTTCCTGGGCACCAGGCCCAGCTGGCTCCCTCTGCTCTTGCAGTCCCAATCACTCAGGGAAGACTGTAAACTGGTTTCCCCAAGAACCAGGGTGGCAGGTGGTGGCTGCAGGAGTAGGAGGGCAGCAGGCTTGTGGGGTGGAAGTGCTATGCTGAGGTGGGTGTGAGGCTCCCTCTTGGAGGCCTCTGGGGTGACCATAGGCCTTCCCTTTCCCCACCCCAGGCAAGACCAATGAGAACAGTCCCCTGGGAGGTTTCCAGGACTAGGAAGGAACTGAAAGGGAGTTAAGTGTCCTGTCCCCTGCCCCCAGCCTATCAAAGCAAACTTCACAACTAGAGACACTGGCTTTCTCTCCCCACAAAAGTGTGTGTGTGTCCAGGTGGCGAGCTGAGTGTGCATGTGTGTACAACTGAGCATGTGTCTGACACAAGGCCACTTGTAATAAATACCCACATAAGAGAGAAGCCAAAGCAGTCAGCAGAGGCAGAGGTGGGGAAACCGGCACGCCCTGCACACAGGCCCCCTCACTCCTCCCCAGCCCAAGCTCAGTGCGGCCCTAAGTCCAACTAAGGGCCTTCCTCAGAGGGAGGTGGTGGCCCACTCAGAGTAGCTCACTGCAGAAGCAGGTGTTCAGGGGGAAAGACAGAGATGACACCAAGGACAGATAAGTTGGGGCAGAAGTAGCAGCCCTCCCTGCCCTGCAGGTTGCCAGGGCATCAGGAAAAGGGCTCCGGGATTTGCCCCAGCCCCTAGATTTTAACTTCCTGATGGCCTCAGCAGTGTGGCTTCAGGCTCCCAGGACCCAGACCAGATGCCAGTTCACTTCTCTGAGCTTACAGGGGAGTGCACAGCACTGAGCAGAGGCCAGGGACCTGGGGCAGAGAATGGACAGCACCCCTCCCCTTTGCCTTTGGGAAACCAAGAGCCAGATCCAGGGATGGGGACAGGTCCAGACCCAGGCCAGGGGTGTGGAAGGGCAGCATGGGGGCAGGACAGCCAAGCCCACCCCTCCCAGCAGAGTGGCCACTTCCTAGGATCTGTCACCTTTAGAGCAGAGCCTCCTGAGCACCCAGCTTTCTGGGCCAAGTTGCTTCGGTTCTGCCCCCTAACCACCACCCCCACCGCCCCCCCCAGGCCTGGGCAGAGAAGGCCACGGCTCAGGATAGAGGGCCCGGGCACTCAGCCGCCTCATCAGCTAGAGCAATATAGCAGCAGCAGCACAGGAAGGCAGGCGGGGTAGGGAAGTGGGGAGAACACAACACCCACACGCACGGGAGGCAGGGGACAAGGTGGGGAGGTGGGAACATCACTGGAGCTGGCACCAGGCCAGACGAGGGGCACATTCACCAAAGCATCTCATCACTTAAGTCCTAGTGCAGTGGGGTCACACCCTGCCCCGCGCCCAGCTCCCTGGGGTGGCCCTCCCTCCCCTGGCTCAGAGTCTCTGCACCCCCTTCCCCTAGGAGGCCTGGGGGTGGGTGTGGGTGGGGCGGGCCTTGGCCTGGCTGGAATGTGTGGAGCTGGTGGGTGGGAGAGTGGGGGGTGGGTCCCCCTCCCTGCCCCCACTGGGGGCCTCTGAGTGGCCTCATCCTCAAGCCAGCTTGAGCGTGCTGACCGGGAAGGAGGGCATGGTGACCATGGTCACAGGGTTGAGCACTGTCTGGCCCACCAGCTGGGGGTGGTGCACCACCTGAGCCCCCACAGCTGGCTTTGCCATGACAGTCGCTGGGGGCCCCAGCCCAGCTGTGCCATTCACTTGCTGGTGTGAGAGGGTGTGGGCGATGTGGCTCACTGCCACAGGCTGGCTCACCGCCACGGGCTGTGGATACAGGGGCAGCTGGGAGCCAAGGTGGGCCACATGGTTGAGGGTGGCAGGGTGCACTGTGATGTGGCCAATGGGAG
This sequence comes from Canis lupus familiaris, assembly GCF_011100685.1. Lineage (NCBI taxonomy): Eukaryota > Metazoa > Chordata > Mammalia > Carnivora > Canidae > Canis > Canis lupus. The sequence goes on from NC_049230.1 coordinate 46,419,743, forward strand.
GTGTGGCAGGTGCCAGCTGCACAGCAGGGCTGGGGGCTGAGGGGGCAATGTGGGCGATGTGCTTGCCGCCCGGCCCCTGTAGAACGTGGTTCACAGTCTGGATGACTGAGGCATGGGTGGTGGCCGTGTGGGCGATGACCGTGGAGCCTCCTCCAGCTGCAGCCACCAGATGGGCTGGAGCAGGCACCAGCGTCTGGGCGGGGGCCGGTGGGGGAGGAGGGGCTGGCAGAGGTGTCTTCTGCTGTGGTGGTGGCTGCTGCCCAGGCAGGTGGACAGGAGACAGAGCCACAGGCTGGGAGTGGGAGTGTGGATGGGGAGGCAGAGGTGCGGGGGCGGTGCTGGGCGGTGGCTTCGGCAGCTCCGGGTGGGGGCGATGGCTCAGTTTAGGTGGGCCCAGGCCGGCCTGGTCCTCCTCCATATCCTCATCTATGTTGTCCTCACCCTCTGTGGGGAGACATGGGGACAGGGATGGGTCAGAAGAACTTGGGAAACAAGAGGCTGGAGTAGTAGTAAATGCCCCTGGGGCCTGGGGACATGGGGCTGGGGGACAAGGGCCCGGCCAGGGAGGGGCATGTAGGGCTCACCAGAGGCTGTAGAGGTGGAGGCCTGGTCGTCCTCCGGCTGGCCAGTCTGTCGGAGCACACGGTCAATCTCCAGCACGTCCATCCACTGGCTCAGCTCGTGCTTGAGCTCTGCCAGCCGCTGCTGTGTGGCAATCTTCTCGCGTGCCAGCCGCTCCATCTCATGCTCATATTCCTTCTCCTTCCTCTTCAGAGACTGGAGAATAAGGCAAGGGCCCGAAGGATACCCTGAGCAGGAGCTAGAGGGCCCACAGTACTGCAAACCTGCAAACCTCTCCCCACAAGTGTCCCCACCCCCATCCAGGCTGCAGGTCACTCCACCCCCAGGCACCACTGACTGCACAGATGCAGGCTGGCCTCTCCCCCGCTCCCACCCGCATCCACTTTGTGCGGGAGAGCTTCCTGGCCTCTGGCCCCATCCACCCTCCTGGCAGCCTCTTCCGGCCATTCTGTGGAGGACAGGAGGGGTAACAGTCACAGCTAGGGTGCTGGTCACGCCCCCGCCACCACTCATACCACGCTGTCCGGCACCATGCCACAGGCTACCCTCCTTGGAACTCATTCCCCAAAGAACTCCAAAGGATATTGCCCTTCTTTCCACAGCATCATTCATTAGTCTCAACTTCAATGTCCCCAAGGATGGCCCTCAGACCCTGTGCTCTGTGGCACCCCCCACCCCTGTGTATCTCCTCCAGACCTGCCTCCATCTCATTCATCCTGGGCAGCTGCTGGCTCTCCCCACTCCGCTCGGGCCGGGACTGCTCCTGCCGCCCCACCTACATGAGCTGCCTCTCAGAAGTGCCCAAGGCCGTCCAGATTCCCCAGGCTGCTGAATGATCCCCGGAGCCCTGGAATGTGTCCCTCCTTCCACACCTCTAGCTGGTTGCACTGATCAGTGAGAAATGGCTCAACAGCGTCTCTGATCTGAGCACCACTGGACATTTTCCTCTGAGCACCACTGGACATTTTCCTCCTTCACCACAAGTTCCAGATGGTTCCCGCCCCATAACACTGGGAACCACCCCCCCCCCCCCCCCCCCCCGCAACTCGGAACACCAGCAGGCAGCTCCCCTGGCCGTAGAGCCATCGCTGCCTCAATTGCTCCTGAGCTGCTAGCTTCCAAAGTTTGCCGGTCACGGCAGGTACAGGACCCAGTGACCCTTCATACACCAAATTATCCAGCTCGTCTTAAGTTTTCCTCCCTGAACCCTGTCTCATACACAGATCCTCCCTTCTCACCCCTCTACATCTCACCTGCTTGTACTCCCAGACCACACCTGAGCCCCCACACCTTCCCCATCCCACACCCTCACCAGTGAGTCCTCTTGCCCTGGAGCCCTTCCTGATATGGCTCCATATACTTCAGCATTTAATAAGACTGGCAGGATTTAATCAGACACTGGCTCATGTGACCCCCCCTAAAAACTTCATGTTCTGTTTTTCCACCTCAATCTGTCCCTGTCAAACATTGTAAAAGCAAGATATTCTATAATTAGCTTTTTTCCCCCTGACCCTACCAGTGGCCAGAAGTATGCTTATCCCAGCCCCAGGGGAAGGATCTGTGAGGATGTTGATTCCCACTTCTATCCTGTCTCTCTCCTTTATCACAGCAGAATCAGTCACCCGTTAGACTCGAGTTTCCACTGATTCGATTTACTACGAGCAGTTTTACACCAACCTTCCTGACTGTTCACTTGCCCTTCCAGGGTATGGCAGCGTCTTCCAACTTCACCCAGTAAACTTGGTCTGATTTCCCTACACTCCTCCTGTAGCCTCACACTCCTCATATTTCTGACCTCACCAGAAAGAAATGCCTTAAACTATTAGTGCCCACAACATGTAACCCAGATATGACCATACTCTGTTCTGGCCTGAAACTTGGTACTTTACAATTCTGCCAGCAGTCCCAGGCCACACACAGCCTCCTCTATGTCCTGGCTTTGAGATTTAACTTGGTTCTCTACATAGTTCTGCCAGAAAGATCCCTCCCTTACATACACACATCTCACCAGGCTTCTCACCTGGCTCTACCCTGAGAGGCCAGTGTTGGACATGACATCAGATGAGGCCATATCAATGATGGGGCCTGTGGTGAGTCAGCTAGCTACCACTTCAGCCTGGCTGCAGGGGGCTGGAAGTGGCAGTCCTAGCAGGAGAGTAGATTTCTGGCGCTGAGGGAAACTCAGAGGCCAAGACCTCTTCTTCTTCACTAGCCTAGTTCTCCAGAGACCTAGAAGCCCCTGCAAAGTTTCCCCAGGGTCTAGCTCTTGTCCACATTGCTTCATTTTAAAACATTTCATAAGACTGGCTGGATGCATAGTTAGGTACCTGCCTACTCCTCTTTCTGGTTTTGTTCACTTCACCATGGGTTTCTTCAAATCCTTTAGCATCTTCAAGCCATTCTGAGCGGGCTGGGGGCTATAGCCTTCCTACCTCAGCACACACCCAAAGCCTTTGCTCTACACACCTAATGTGGTCTCTCTACTATTCCCTTTTGACTCCCATCTAGTGCTCTGCGGCCCTCATCTCTACATGGCAACCCTCATGACCACCTTTACTTTCCAAAACTGCATCCCCCTCCTTCCTTCTGGAGAGGAGCCGGCCTGTGCTAGGCCTTCTACCATCTGCTGTGCCTAGGTCACCCTGAAACCTTCAGGTCTCAGCTCGAATGCCCCTTCCTCAACAATAACTTCCCTTGCTCCCCAGAAGAAATTCTGTGATCCCTGTCCCTATTACATCCTCATGGCACAGGCCTTAGTTTAAAATCTGCCATCAAGGGCAGCCCGAGTGGCCCAGCAGTTTAGCGCCGCCTTCAGCCCAGGGTGTGATCCCAGAGACCTGGAATTAAGTCCCACGTCGGGCTCCCTGCATGGAGCCTGCTTCTCCCTCTGCCTGTGTCTCTGCCTCTCTCTCTGTGTGTGTTTCTCATGAATAAATAAATAAAATCTTAAAAAAAAATCTGCCACGACTGAACCAGTAAAGATACAGACCATACTTTGTTCTTTGTTCCCTGCTTTATCCTCAAAATCAGACACAGAACTGTCCAAAGTACCTAAATGAATAAACGAATGAGGTTGAGGATTTACAAAACCTTGTAAGTTTTCTGTTTCTGCTTCCACTGTCAGGACCTGTAGAAATAGATCTCTATGAACAGCCCTGGGTACACCTCACTGCCTACTCAGCCCAGGCCCATGTCTGCTGGTTCTACTGAGTCTCTGCTTAAAATTTATTTTCAAATCCAGAGATCATGCAAGCAAGGCTCTTCCCCCTAAATATGCGTCTAGAAAGTACAATGTGCTTCCTACATCTCAATAATTGCCATTAAATTGGTATTTATAGAAGGCCAATCCTCCTAACATCCCTATGGTAAAGATATTATTTTTTCCTATGTAGCAAAATGGCAGCACAGAAAAAGCTGATATTCACAGAAAACGTCACCGCATTTGGACAAGAATTTGCTCGTAGGCCATAGGATTGTGAACCACTGAAGAACCAGTAACATTCCCAAGCCCAAGTTCTGCAAAAACAAGCCAGAAGTAGGCCTCCTGGGGACCCTCCAAACCCCACCCCTCCGGCCCCTCCTCCTCCAGGCCCGGCCGGCCGCAAGCGAGGCCCCGCCCCTCCCGGAGCACGCGCGCACCCACGCGGACCCGGCTCTGCAGCGTCACGGCCCGCCGGCCGCACCCCGCCGCTCGGCGCGCGGAAGCTCCGCCCCCAGCCCGGCCCCGCCAATCCGCGAGCCCGGCCCCGCCCCGCCCGGGTGCCGGGAAGCAGGCTGGAGCCGCGCCAGCCACTCCCCCTCCGCAGGGCGGGCGGAAGGGCGGGCGCGCGCTCGCGGGAGGCGGGGAGGGAGCCGCCGGCTGGGAGCGGACTCCGGTTACCTCAGGGCTGTGACCCCGCAGTCCCTGGCCGGGGGAGGGGCGAGGCCCCGCCTCGGGCTCCCAACGCGGTCGGACCCCTCGGCCGCCCCCTCCGCCGGGGACCAGGCGCGCGGCAGGAGCGCGCCGACCGGGAGACCCCGAGCCTCCCCCGCCCCCACCCCGCGCGGGCAGGGAGCGCGAAGCCCCTCCCACTGCCCAACGGCTCGGCTCCAACTCGCGTCTCCGCGGCAGCCAAGCGTGGCCGCCCGCCCCACCCCCACAGCCTCCTTCCCGGCACGCGGAAACCTCGGCCGGTTTCCAGGGAAACCGAAACACAGGGCCGTCATGGCAACAGTCTTATCTGGCGGGCGCCCCCCACCCCGTACTGCAGAGGGAAGCCAGTGCCCAAGGCGGGGGGTGGGAGGAGGCACAAGGCCAGGAGGGCCCCTTGAAGAGGCTCTTAAAAATCCAAGCAGGCGGAGAGCTTGGTTTTCAAGGGTTCGGTGACCCCAGGGTTATTTGGTCGCCCAGACCGCCACACTCCCCGGTCTCCAGGTGTCAGCCCCAAACGAGTCGCGGCGCTTCGACGCGCTCGCTGGATCGCAGTCCCTCGGGCTGGAGTGGGGGGCCTCGCCGGCGCGCCGCCTTCCGCCAGGAGCCACGCCCAGGGGACTCCCCACCCCCCCGCGAGCGACACTCCCGGGCCGAGTCCGGCTGCCGCCCAGGCACCGCGGGCGGGGTGGAGGCGCCGGGCCGCTCCCCGCCCTCCTCAGCCGCGGGGGCACCAGCGGCGTCAGGCAGGAGCGCGGGACCGGCCGCCCGGCCGCCGGGTTTGAACACCGAGCTGCGCGGGCGGCGCAGATGGCAGGGCTCGCGGGGCGGCCGGAAGGGGGCTGGGGGAGAGGGGAACGCCGCGGCCGCCCTCCCCCGCGCACGCGCACGCGCCCCCCGCCCCCTCGCGGGCGGGGAGCCCCGCTGACGTCAGCCGAGCCATGTGCTCCGCGCCCGCGTGGAGGCGGGCGGGGGAGCCGGAGGGGGAGGGGGGAGTGAGGGCGGGGCGGGCCGCGGCGAGGGGAAGAGGGCGGGCGGGAGCGGGGAGGAAGCCGGCGCCGCGGCCGCCGCCCGCCCTGCTCTCGGCGGAGCCTCCCTCCCCCATACCTGGATGTACCGCAGCGCCGTCCGCAGCACGCTCAGGTTCGACGTCTTCTTGTCGTCCACGTTGGGGATGTTGCGCTTCAGGGTCTCAAAGCATTCCTTCAGATGGGCCCTCCTGGGGAGAGGGGGAACGCTGGTTGGCCCGCGACTGGGGGGCGGGGAGAAGAGGCCCCAGGGGGGCTTGGGGGACCAAGGGGGGGGCCAGAGGCACGCGCGCACGCACACACACCTGTTCTTCTCCAGTTTGTTGTGGACTTCTCTGGTTCCGATCCTGAAACCCAGACAGGAAGGAAGTTGAGGGAGGAGGGCCCAATTAGGTGGTCTTCTGCCCCCTGCTCCCCACATTCTGTACAAAGCAGCAGTGGGAGATGTTCAGCCTGTGTAGAGGCACATACAGCCCCTGGACGGCACGCGTATGCTCATAAATCACAATCCCTTTAACCCTCCATCTTGCCCTTGTCCACCTGTGAGGAATCGGAGGGCCTCCTGGAGCTCACAGAAATAGCCAGTTGACCCCAGCCCTCACCAAGAGGTCCTCATTCCAATACTCTCGCCAAAGGCCTGGAAATGCCAATGGGCCCATCCCTGAGCAGGTCAGAGAACACAGAAGCCTGACAACAGAGGGCAACAGCCATTACCCACTCCTGGGTGGGGATGGGCACAGGCACAGACCTGTCCAAATACGGATAAGATGCATCTCAGGTGGGGAGGGAGGACATGGCTTTGAAGAACTAGCTTAGGAGGGGCTACTTTCTTTTCCACATGGAGCCCAGAATGTGGGCAGTTCTCCATCCCATCAGCCCGGATTCAGCCACACCTCACTCACCCCCCGGGCCTCTTCTTCTGTTCGCTGGATTTGACTTCTTCGGCTGGTGCCAACTTCAGGGTCCCAAGAGTGGATGGCGGTGGCTGCTGGGGAGCCAGCTGGGTCTGGACTCCAGGGTGAGGTGCTATGGTCAGGATGGGTGTGGGGAGGGGCTGCAAAGGCTTGGGGCTGCCAGTGGGCGGAAGGGTGGTCTTGGAGTCTGGCAGCAGGGGGGCAGGGTTGGGCACCTGTGGCCTGGTGGGCAGGGGAGCAGAGTCCTTAATGCTGAGTCCAGGGGTGCTAACCAGGGCTGGCTGGCGAGGCGCCAGGGGCAAAGGCTGGGCGGCAGGAGGCAGGGGTGGGGGCAGAGGTTGAGGAGAGTTGGTCACGACTGGAATAGGAATGACAGTCAATGGGGTGGGGGTGGCAAGTGGCGGTGGGGGTGCTGGTGGGGGTGCTGGGGGAGACAGAGGTAGGGGTGGCGCTTCAATGCGGGGTTCCTCCACAGGCAGGGCATGGGCCAGCCTGGCCAGGCTGCTGGCCTTCTTCTGCTCTTGCTCCCTCTCCCGCTCCAGGCGAAGCCGCTCCTGCTCCTCTACGCAGAGAGAACACAAGGGATTTCTCAGTGGGCCAGCAGTCCTGGGCCCCAACTTCTGAAGTCTTCCACCATAACACATCTTCTGACTCTGTCCCAATCAGTGCTCAGTGACATGCCTGCTCAGCCTGAGAGACACCCAGCCAGGCACTTGGGCTAAGGGTTGGGAGCACAGCAGTGAAGAGTTTAAACACACCTGGTCTCTGCCTTTGGGGAGCTAGGCCTAGGGGGTGAGGGGAAGGACAAGTAACATAGGATAAGGATCCAGGCTGGAGAGGAGAGGGGCTGTAGAAAAACAGAGCAGGAGGTTGGGGGCCTGGCAGCCTGAAGGTAGAGGGGTTAGACTGGGGCAGGGAGGTTCAGGAACAAGGCTGAGGGTACTGTGGTGACAGATAAGCTGGGCAGAGGCCAGTCAGCAAAAGGCCTCACAGGCCATCATGGAAGAATGGACTAGGGGTGGGACGGGGCGGCAGGCGAGGCGGGGGGGCTGTGCTGGACAGATCATGGCTTCTAGGGAAGGCCTTCAATAGTATTTACAAGTACCTTCCAGAGAGCAGGCAGCATCTTCATTTCAAGATGAAATAAATTAGCTCAGAGAGGCAATGATTTGTTGAGGATCACAGAGCAAGTCACAGGTAAAACTGAAACTAGACCCAGCCAGGAATTCTGACACCTGGCGGAGCCTATACCAGCTGTGTCAGCACGTGCTCACTAGGTGTCTGTCCACACACACACACAAACACACGCGCGCGCGCACCGCTGGGTCCCCACAAGAGTGCACGCCACAGGCAGGGCAGGGACATCACCTTCAGTTCACACATGAGGAAATGAGGCCCAAGACTCCCAAGGTCTGGTTTCCTTAGGGACCCCACAAAACACATTCGGTCCTTCTCTGACCTTTGTGGTCCTATAACTTGTTACACCCAAATGCCCCCGTGTCCCCACCAGCAGCAGCACAACCAGAAAGGTACGAGGCAGGCAGAAAGAAAAGAAAGGCAGCCTTGCACCTGTCAGTTCAGCATCTCTCCTGAAAGCCCTGCTGCAAAGCAAGGCCTGCTCAGGACCTCCCTGAGCACACGGAAAGGGGGAGGGCCCTTCCTGAGCCAGAAGCATCTCTCCACCTCCACCCTGCCCTGCACTCTCCAGGTCCCACAGTTCTGGTTCCCTGGCTCCAGCTGGGAAACCCCAGGCCTGGGAGCAGGCTGGTCAACCAGCCCTCCTGCCTGTCAGGGATTGGCCACACCGCTGCTAACTGATCTGACGCTGCTAGCTGCTAACTGAACGGACAGGTAGTTGGCAGACACGCCTCAAACATACCACCCCACAAGGGGTGGGGCTGGAGGACCAGGTAGGCTCAGAGCCCCCTACGGAGGAGGGCATCAACCCCCAGCGCCCCACGTGTCTCTGGGGCTCAGCCCTTAGGACCACCAACCACTGGAGTGTGAGCCAGGACTGCTCCAAGCCCTTCCCTCCCACAGGGGAGAAGAGGCAAAGGAGGAAGTAGAGAAATGTGAGAGAGGAAGCACTCAGCGGTTTCCCAGCAGCCCTGGCCTCTTCCGTAGCTCCCCAGCCCTTCAGGAAGGGGAGCTGCCAGGCCTGCTCCAAGGAAAGGCCTTCTCTCCTGGGCCTTTCTGTGGCCCCCGCACTGGCTTAGGTTACAGGCCCAGAGAAAAACCAGCTCTCTGCCCTCCAGCTTCCCAGAGAGCACACTAGCCAAGAAGTCTGCGGAGTTCCTCCCGCCAGCTTCCCAGTCCATCCCCCACATTGCTCCCTATCCCACCCCTCTACCCCCCTCCCACCCCATCCCCAAGCAGCTCAGGGCCCGACACACAGCCCACCTTCATGCTTCTGAGCTAGGACCCAAACTTTCACTGGCTTTGGGACCAGTGTTCCACTATCCCATTAGCAGTGGGACTGAGAAGGCCCCAAGCCCCAAGGACAGGTGTCCTGGGAACCCAAACTGAGAGAAAACCTCATAGTCCCCATATGTTAAAGCAACTGTACAGCTCACCTAGGAGATGGAAACCTCCTTCTCACCTACCCTCTCTCTTCCAGAGTCAGGCAGGTACACCTCACAGGTGCCAGGAAGGAGCCAGGTGAATGGCCAAACTCTATCACGCCTGGATCGGCATGAAAAATCTTGACTGATGGTGAAGAGGGGGTGTCCCAGGCCAGATCCAGCCCACCAAAGCTTTCTGTCTCCTCCCCACCCAGCAGTGACCCTCTTCCAGTGCCCTGGGTAGGGGGAAACAAAGTGGGGGGGGGGGGGGCACGAACTGGCAGTCACTCAGGGGATGCCCTCAGGAACAACAGATTGAGGCTCTGTAAAATTTGCTCTGCTGCACCCATGGGTGCACTCCCTCTCCCACTCCCAAACACATACATACATGCTCTGACACCTTCCTTGGGCTTCCCAGAGGCTGGCCCCGGAGAATTTAGCATGACCCGTCGGGTGATTCAGGAGCCACAGGAGTCTACACTGGGTAGCCCCCAGTGTTCAGGAGGAACTCCCCCCTTCTTCATGCTAACAGGAGACCTGGTGCGTAAGGCAAGCCCCAGGATGTGACTAGGTCGGGTAGAAGAGGATCCTGTTTGGGCCATCTTCTGACTGCTGGAAATGAGCGGGCCTCCTCCTGACCACCTCTGCCCTCTCACATGCACATGTGCACACACATCCCCAGGTTCATCACATGAGCAGTCCGGCTCCCTCTGGTTGGGAAACCCACCCTGGACACTGAAAGGGCAGTGTGGACAAGAGGATCCCCATTCAGAGCTGCTCCTTAGGTACATACCCAGGCAAGCAGTTCTGGTCAGCAGGTCCACACACTACCCCTTCTCTCCCATTGTCCCCACCCCAAGTCAGAGGATAGAACTTCGAGGAGGGGGAGAAAAATGAATCTGTACCTGAGCTTTTGGGGTGAATCTGGCTTTGCATCATCCATCCCCTAAGACCCTCCTGCTCCACCATGAAGGAGCTGTGACTGGTCAGTTAAACTGGACCTCTACTCAGCTCCCTGCCCCGGCTTCTCACCACCGCATGGGAGGGGCAGGGCTCTGCTACTTCTTAGGAGAGAACCATTCCCAGGCTCCTTCACAGTGTCGCACACACCGACCCTGTCCTTCTAACTGCCAGCTCTGGATTTAATATTCTGGAAAGGGTGGGAGAGATGACAGCGGGGAGGAAGGGACAGGAGGGGGTGTCTTCTCCCCTTCCTCATAAGGCCAAGCAGCCTGAGGGCACAGTGAAGGTGAAGTGAGTGCTCCCTTGGGGCAACAGCAGGGTCAACCCTATTCACCTCTAGCACAGTGCCTGATACACAGCAAGGACACAATAGATGCTCCTGAATTGCACTGTGTTGACGGTAGCAGGAAGGGACTCAAGTCTCTCCAATTCTGGTTGCACACACCCCATCCCCCGCCCTGTCGCTGCAAGCAGGACATTCTCCGTCACCGCCAGCACTGTCCAGGGCCTGACCCTGCTCAGGACCCCGAAGCCAAGGGGGAGGGGCACGCGGGCTGATGTCCCGGCCCAGCAATTCCACAAAACCCAAGCACCTCAAGCTTACATATCTCGAGTGACTCCTGACCTTGAGAGGCCGGTCGACAGACTAGGCCGGGCGGACCCGCCGCTCCCCCGCCCCTGGCCCGCCGCCGCTCCCCTCACCCCACCCCCTCCGCCGCCGAGGCCGCGGCAAAAGCTGCAGGGCGCGCGCGCACACAACACACACTACTACCTCCTGCATGACTCATCACTGAAGCAACAATAGGCAGAGAGAAAGGAAAGGAGGGCGAAGCACCCTCTCCAACACAACCAACCCGGCAAAAGGGCTGGGGAGGGGAGGCTGCAGGGGACATGAGTCCCCAGATACTGCACACACACCGACCCAGGGCCGAGGCCCTCGCAGTGGTCCGGGAAACCGAGGTCTTTCACTCCAGCCCCTATTCCTGCAGCACCCTGAAGCCGGGGACCACCGACAGGGCGGGTGGGAAGGGGAGCATCTGAAATCGTTTCCTGTCGAGGGAACGCCGAAGTTTGCCCCTTCTCAGCCTGGCTCATCCCACAATGTGGGTAGGCGTACTGCCGGGAGGTCCCGGTGAGAACGTCCCCCCCCAACGTCAGGGGGAATATGTGAGCTCTAAATGCCCCGCCGCCCTGCTATTCCGAGGGTTTCCCTCGCCCCAGGATCAAACACTGGAGGTCGGAGCGAGAACGGACAGGTGAACGCGGCGGCTCCTCCTCCAGCGCACAGGCTCTCCCAGGAGGAGCCCGGCGGCCGCAGCCAGGGCCCAACCCCGCGCCAGGCCACTCGCCAGCCCCGCCCCGGCCCCGCCCCCGGCCGAGCCGCTCCGTCCCCAGCGGGAGTGTCCCCCGTGCACGTGGTCGGAGGCGGGGCCCGTCCACGTCACCACCCGGTGTAACCAACGGGCTTGGAACGCAGGCACACGCAACATTCCAGCCGAGAGCGGGTTTGGAACGCGCAGACACGCCACATTCCACACCGGCTAAAGTGGGGCGCCGCGAGGGGGGCCCGGGGGCTGCCCCCAGCGACCTGCAGGCCGCTTCGCAGACACCCAATCAGCCAAGCTCTCCCCCAGAGCCCTGAAGCGTGACCCAGCCCAGCTCTGGGAGGCGGGGTCAGGCGGGGCTGGCCAGGATCATAAGACACGCGATGTCATTTCATTCTGCAAAGGCCGCCTCCGCCCCAAGCGGCGCGTAGCCCGGCCGGGAGCGCCCCCCGCACCCTCCCCACGGGGCCAGGGAAGCCGGGGAGCTGCTCGGCGTAGAGTAATTCCCACCCCCACTCCGTTACACACACGCCCACTCGTGTGCACTGTACACTCGCCCGTGGACACGTCCGTTCACGGCTCTCCTCGAGGCTCGCATCACACATCCCCGTGCACACACGCACGCACAGGCGGGTCTGCCACCCCCACGCAGCACCATCCCGCACCCCACCCCCACCGGCTCACACGTCGTTGCTGCGGAGGGCGCCGCTGGCCCCCGCGGACGGAGCCCCCGCGAAGGGCACACTCGGTGGCAGGCAGCTCCCACAGGAGCCGGTCCCTCACGGCATATTAACGAGCCCATTAATTACTGTTCCTGCCCCCAGCACCCCTCCCCGGGCGGCAGCTCCTGCGCGGACAGTGCGCTGCCTGGCGTCGGGGCCGCCGGGCTAGGGGTGCTGCCCGCGGTGTCGCACGGGCTCCGAGGCTAGGGTCGCGCGTCTCCCCGTCCCCGGTGCCCCAGGGGCCCAGCCCGGCCGCTCACCACGTGCTCTCTGTTGTTGCTGCGCTTGCCATTCCAGGAAGCGGGCCGCCTCCAGGAGCGTCTCTATGCTCATCGCGCCGAGAGCCGCCGGGGGCGCGCCGGGGCCGAGACTGCGGCCCGCGAGCCGGGCACAGGTCAGGCTGGCGGGCAGGCAGGAGGGCGGGATCACCTCCGGGGGGCGACAGGGCTGGGCGGCGCAGCGCACTCCGCAGGGAAGAACGGGAGAGCGCGGAGAGAAAAAATTAATGTTTTCCAAAATATTTGCAAAATAGAATTTGCAAATTAAAAAAATTTTGATGCAAAAAAACAAAAGGCGGCACTGCCTCCCTCCTTCCCCTCCTTCTCTTATTCCCCTCTGATGCCTCCCGCCCCGCGGCCCCCGGGAGTCCCGCCGACAAGAAAAGGCTTTGCAACAAGATGGCGAGGAGGCACCGACACACACAACAAGGGAAGGAGCCGCGCTGCCCCCGGCCGCCGCCCCCGCTACTACACCGGGGCCGCAGCCAAAGCCCGGACCGGAGCCCCCGCCCGCAGGGCCGCGGCGTCTCAGGAAGGGAGGGGCGGGGTCCCGAGCGGGACGGCCCCGCCCACCACAGACGGCGCGCGCACACGTGGCCCGGGTGGGGGCGGGAGGACACCCAGCCCTGCCCGCGCCCCGCATTTCCGCTTTCTCGTCTCGCCCCGCCCCGATGGCCAGCCACGAGTTGAGCAAGGGCTGCGTGTTGCGGTCATTCACAACGAGATGTGTCCTGCTAGAGGAAAAGAAGGATGGAAAATTTAAGACTTAAGTTAGCTCAGATAAGGATATTGTAGGTCAGGGAAACCTTGGGATGGTAGAGACTAGCCTGACCCCTGGGTCTCCGCTCCTTACCCACACGTGACCTAATTCCTGCAACCGCCCGGCTGTCGCAATTCCCCCGGGATCCGCCCGTGGGCGGAGCTGACGGCGGGAGGCTGCCAGAGACCAGCGGACGGAGCGGAGTGGTGATCCGGATCCACGTCTTGTCTCCGTTCCTCCCCCCGCAGTGCGTTCGCATCCTATTAGGCGACGTCACCGGGCCGCGGGCCAATGGGCGGGCAGGACAACACGGCATGGAGCAGCTCCACATGGACACCCCGCGCCGCCAGCCTTCTGTTTAAAGGGCCAGTGTCTAACACGGTCACATTCGTGGGTGCGGATGGGTCCACTGAGAAGGGAGGGTGGGAGGCCGAGGGAAATTCTGCAGTCGTGCCCTAGCCTACCCTTTACTTATCGCCACCCTCCTTTCAAACCCAAGCTTCTCCTTTCTTCCCCTAAACTCTTGTCTTTTGTCCACGCATGTCTAATGTGGATGGCCCACAGGCCCCCGCCTTGCTCTGGGGCCGAGGCGGGGGTAGTTACGGCCAGGCATACGCAGCCCAGACCAAGGGGGCGGGGCCCGTATCGGGAACAACAACGTGGAGGGCGGAAGCCTGGCCCTACCAGCGGCGGGGCAACCGAGGCCTCGGGCGGGGCGGGGCGGGGCGGGGCGCGGGCTCCGGCGCCCGGCCTGGCCTCCCCCGCGCTCGCTGATAGGGCGGGACCCCGGGCTGGCGCTCGCTGCCGTCGCTTCTTCCGCTAGTGTTTGGGGGCGCCTCCGAGTGCACCCAGAAAGTTACACCCTGTCAGCTTACCCAAATCCTCTCATTTTGCAGATAAGGAAACTGAGGCCCAGAGACCAGAGAGGACGTGTCTAAAGTCACTCAGTATTCCACTTGCTGCATTCCCCAGAGGGAGGAGTATTTATCTGATCCGCTGGACGACTCTTTTGAAGGCAGTTCTGGAGCAGGGCAACCAATTCGGAAAAAAATCATGGAGGAGCATCAAACTGCCTGCATGAGGCAGAGTTTGCCTACTTACCATGTTGTAGTCGGTTTCTCAAAATCTTCACCTAAAATCCTGCTGTTCTGCTTGTTAGGTGCAGGCCACACAAGCCCCACTGGTGCAGTTGGCGGGGACACAGAGGCCCCCTGAAGGCACTCTGGTAGTACTGGATGCCAGCAGTCCTAGGGCCCCTGGGTCCTAGCCTCAGATTCTGCTACCAGTTCAGAGTGCGACCCGGCCAGTTGGGTTCAGGGTCCTGCAACTTGGGCTTCACCATCATACAAAGCTACAAAGCAAGACTTTTTGAGGACGGCTGAGTGGCAGACCATCCTGCCGGTACATCTCATCACAGCCCATTCCATCCCCACTGTGCCCTTAGAGAGGTATGTTCCTATTTTGGAGTTTAGCTAGAAGCACAGAAAGCCGGTACAAACGCAGCCTGCTGGCTTTGCTCCTTTCCTTTGAGGGCATAATGCATACTAAGGAAAGAGAATCTGCACAGATCTTGGAAATCAGGAACCTAGTGAACAGAAGGAAGGGGGTGGTTTGCCAGCGGCAGTCTACAGAGGGCTCTGATCTTTGCACAGTTAATGCCCCAGAGTCTGTAGCTGAGCAGAGAGGCAGTTGCTCACGTCCAGGTGCCACTAGCTTGGCTTATGATGGAGCTGTAAAGGAAGGTGTGGGAACAACATAGCCCAGGTGCCCTTTCCCTGGGACAGAGAGATCTGTGCTGGTTATTTTAGATATCTGCCGCCTGCTACTAGTGTGGCTGGGCCTGGCCCTCTGCACAACCAAAGAACAGGACAGTTTAAAGGCAATACCAGATGTGTGTGTTGGGGTGGGGTGCTAAACAGGGTATGTAATATACATAATAGCCACCTGAAATCATGTTGTTGACCATATTTTCATTGTTTGGGATCAGCACTGTGTACTCTGTCATGGCCCAAGATTCTCAGAGAACTCCATCCAGCTGTACCTTCTGCCTTCCTCAAGTGCTCATAGCACTCACATAGCCCTGAAGTCTTGTAGAGGCTGAAGTCCAATTTTTGACTCTTCTTGTCAGATGCCAGCTCTATTCCATTAAAAAGGCACTCCTCTGAAAGGGAGCATTCCAAAGACACTTTTTATTTCGGGAGTGGGTAAGCAAGAGATAAAAGTGGGGTGAACAGAGTCAAATGGCAGCCTCTCCCTTGCCCCCAATACCCCATCTGCTCCAGAGCTTAGTGGAGATGCTTGCTATTTAAAACAAACAGCCTTACTGGCTTCACATGATCATCTGTTTATTTGGGTCATGTGGGGACAGCAGCCAGGGGATGTTAGGCAAAAGTAAGGGTTTAGAAAATAAGCTTTTTTTTCTGAGCCTGTTGTTGCCTACAGGAGCCTAAAAATGGCTGAACAGAATTTCTTACCAGTCAGGGTTTCCCCAACTGGGGAATGGGCAGTTGGGAGACTTAACAGTGGGGGTGTAAGCGGAGAGAGCAATGAATAGAGAGCCATTTAACATTTTAGCCCCAGCTTCTTGTTCCAAAGGGATGGAACTAGGGTAGAAGCTGGCAACTGTATTCATTCAAAGGAAAGCGAAAAGAAGTCTTCTGATGTTTCAGCAGAAAGGTGAGCACTTTGTGGGAATGATCCAAAGCCCGGCCATCTCCAAAAAGTTATACCTGAAGTTCTATTTTATGCTTCTAGGTGCTTAGGACCTTTGGAGCGGGAAGACACCTGGGCCACTCATCATTGTGTACTTGCTCATTAAAGGATTTCTATTTCACTCTTCCTCCTCAAGTCTTGTGCATCCAACTGCCCAGTTCAAATCCCTCCATTTTTTAATATGCAAAGCTAGAGATATTCCCTTAATGAGACTGTCTTCTACTCCACCAACAATGCATGACATCTATAAATATGCAACTCCAAGAGCTATGAAAATCAGTTTCCTGACCCCTAAGATGCATACATAACGAAATGGCAAAAAGGGAGTAAAGCCAAAGTCAGAAGATATCCTACCTGTCAAGACCAACTTCTCAAATTCTACAAGTGTTTTTTTTTTTTTAAGATTTATTTATTTATTCATGATAGACAGAAAGAGAGAGAGAGAGAGAGGCAGAGACACAGGCAGAGAAAGAAGCAGGCTCCATGCTGGGAGCCCGATGAGACTCAATCCCGGGACTCCAGGATCGCGCCCTGGGCCAAAGGCAGGCGCCAAACTGCTGAGCCACCCAGGGATCCCCTCTACAAGTGGTTTTAAGGAGCTTTTCATTTATCATAATTAAGACAGGACCAAAGAGAGAAAGTCAGCCAGGATAAAGAAAAGACAGAAGACTAGTAGTACACCCAGGGTCACAGCACAATTCATTTAACAAATATTTATTGTATGCCTAACATGTGCCAGGCACTGAGCTAGGTATCCCTGTAGCCAAAGCCAGGTGACCTTTGGTAAGCCAGGATGGGGTAAAAGGTCACAAAGCAAAACTCAACTCTACAGTAATACCTGGTAAAGGCTAGCTTTCCTCTCTACCACCGCCATGCTGGACACAGCGTAAGACCTCATATGACCACACAAAGACCCTACAAGCATGCTGATGTACTCATTTAGGTTAGGTTCGCAGATAATCATACTTTTCGAAGGATAAGAAGAAATTAAGTAGACTGAACCTGGTTCCTGACAAGCCCAGTATGAATGGTGAGTGGGATTTTGAACTGATTTGATGAAAGTGTATCCCGTATAGTATTCAATCAGTCATCTGTGAAGTGGGCTCCTAAGAGCCAGAAGTTTCCAGAGTCCTCACCTACCTTCCTCCACTCCCACCTACAAAATAGGTACAATCAAGTCATGTGCTTTCCCCTCTTCCTAGCCTCATATGATCTCAGAGCTGGAAGAGTCGAGATTATATAGTCTAACCTCCCAAGAGAAGGTGTCTTACCCAAGGTTACAAAGCTGCTTAGTGTCAGCTGGGATGAAAATAGGCCTGGTTCTCCCTTGACTGCTTTGGATAGCCAAGCCTGGGGAAGTGGGTCCAGAGTCCTTGAAAACCTCACAGAAATGGGTGATGATAGGGAGATAACTTCTCCCCTTCTGGCTAAAGACAGGAATAATCATTAACTTTGTTGTGGTGCCCAATAAACAAGCTTAGCAGATGCGTGAGAAGGCAAGAAAAGAGAATCAGACTTAGGATCCAGAGGCTCAGACCTCAGCAACTTAGGCTGTGGAGGAATTAAGAGCTTATAACTGGGCCTGGGTGGATAGCCACTCCTCACTGGTGCCTATGTCTGGCCTGAAAAGGTAACTGGGAGAAAGGGACAGATTTTTATCCAGGCAACCGCCCTGGGTGTGGACACTGAGTAATAAGGAAAGAAATGCAGTTCAGAAGCAAAAAGGGAGGAGCCATGCACTTTGAGCTTTTCTGAGAAACCAAAGAGGCTAGCCAAACACTGCAGCTAGAGATGGGGGCTATAGGGGGCTTGGTAGGAATAAGTTGATAAAAGTGGAAGGGCATGAGGGAAAGGATAAGAATTTTAGCTATTCCTCTAATTAAAAAAAAAAAAAAAAAAAAAAAGACCTGGCTTTATGAGGGAAAATGAATTCAGGTCAGTGGGAATGAGACTGTGCAAGGTTGTGAGGAGAGCAAGGTGTAGTCTTGTAAGTCAAGAGCCAACTGGGTCAAGTGGTGGTGGTGGTGGGGTGCCCATGACAGAGGAGGAGCCCAGGGCAGAGGGGCTGGACTATAATACCCCATGGAAAGGACTGACATCGACTGTCCCAGCAATCCAAGTTCACACCCAAAGGTAGGCTGCACAGTCAAGTCGTTACAACCCAAGAGATCAGCTACCTGTGCTCGTAACTGACACCCTCTCAGAACAGTATGTAAGGCTCTGAGCGGTGGCCCATCACTGGCTGGACTGCCAAGATCCAGAGCTCAGCTCCACACCCACAATTGGACTTCTTTCTAAAGCCCCAGGGCCCACTGGAGAAGTCTCTACTGACAGTGCTGGGGACACTGGATCCAGGATACTCCAGGAGCCACATACCAGCCTGTATCTCTCCTCCCACTTCCAGGCTGGGGGCTGATATAGTTCATGACCCACCACCAACCCACCCCCAGCCCATGGGAGTACCTCTCCCAATACAGAATACAGACACTCAGATGGCAGTTCTAGAGGTTACCAATCATCTCTCTTAAGAGTTACTCTGTGATGACTGGGAACCATTCGTTAAACACAGGTTCTTCAATATCACATCATATATACCAACATAAATTCAAATGTTACACGAAAAAAATATTGCCAAAAAGAGCCATAATAAAATGCAAGGAAACATTTTTTCCACTCTAACCAAGGGTGGTGAAGGAGATTTCTACCCATGAAGACAAAGAAAGAAAATATAAAGGCAGATAGGGTGCCTACATGGCTCAGTCAGTTTAGTGTCCAACTCAGGTCATGATTTCAGGGTCTTGAGATCGAGCCCCAAATCAGGCTCCATGATGGGCAGGAAGCCTGCTTGGGATTCTCTCTCCTTCTTCTGCCCACCCACCCCTCCCTGGTGCACACGCACACTCTCAAAAAAAAAAAAAAAAAAATGAATACAAAGGCAGAACATGACAGATTTGATTACATAAACCCTCTACAAGCTCTAACTGTAAAAACAAAACAAAATCACCATAAATAAAAGGAAAAGGCAAATGACAAAATGGAGGGAAATATTAGCAAATGGACTCTTGCAGTTCAAAAACAAAAAGAACACTTGTATAGAAAAATGAACACAGAACATAATTCAAATATTATAAAATATATGAAATAACATGCAACATAAATATGTATAAATATATGAAAATGCCTGACCTTGCCAATACCATAATTAAATTAAGACAATGGAAATATTCTTCTCTATCAATTGATAAAGGACTTTTAACAAGATTTTATTTCCAAGTAATCTGTACACCCAACATGGGGCTCCAACCTACAACCCTGAGATCAAGGGTTGCAAGCTCTACCGGCTGGCCAGGCACCCCACCCCAATAATGGATTTTTTTTTTTTTAATTAGACTTGGGGTATCCATGTGGCTCAGTCGGTTGAGCATCCGACTCTTGATTTTTGGCTCAGGTCATGATCTAAGGTCTTGAAATCAGGCTCCACCTCCGTCCTCGCTCTGCACAGTTTGCTAGAGATTCTCTCCCTCTCCTTCTGCCTTCCCTCCCCCCACCCCATTTGCACATGCTCTCACTAAAATAGCTTAAAAACAACAACACTAAAAATTAGCCTTGTAGTGGCTAACAAAGGAGCAGAAAAACTGGCACTTACGGAAATGTAAACTAGCACAACCTTTTTAGTGACCATATTGGCAATATACACAAATAACGTTTTTTGTTGTTGTTGTTGTTGTTGTTGTTTTAAGATTTAAAAAATTTGTTTCAGAGAGAGAAAACAGGGTGAGAGAGAGAGCACAATGGACCAAAGGAGAAGAGACTCCCTGCTGAGCAGGGAGCCAGATGTGGGGCTTGATCCCAGGGCCCTGAGTCAAAGGCAGACATCCAACCAACTGAATCACCCAGGTGCCCCTCACAAAGAACCTTTAAAACAGTCATATCCTCTGCTTCAGTAATTCTTACATGTTTATCCTAAGCAATAAGAAAATACATCAAGATTTTCTTTTTAAGTAAACTCTATCCCTCCCATGAGGCTTGAACTCACAGCCCTGAGATTAAGAGTCACATGCTCTACTGACTGAGCCAGCCAGGCACCCCACACATAAAGATTTTTATACAAAGAGATTCACTAAAGCATTATTTACAATAGTGAAAACCAGAAAACTAAAATTTCCAGCAAGGAACAATTGGTTTAGTGAAATAACACTCACAATATGGCATAAAGAAAACAGTTGTTAGTAAACCAAAATATTAGTGGTGGCTGTCTCCGAACAGTGTGATTACTGGTAATTTTTATTTTTACAAGTTTTCTGACACAGAGATTAGTCTTATACTCAGAAGGTTATCACAATATATTGCTACATGAAAAAGATTACAAAAAATCATATACAATATGATCCTACATTTGCTATTTAAAAAAATATGTATGCATATAAAAAATATTAACAAAACGTAAAATAACTCCATTTGAATAGTGGAATTATAAATTTTTATTATTTTCTAAATTCTTATAATGAGAATCCATTACCTTTGTAACTATGAAACAATTAAAGGGAGAAAAAAGTTTCTCTTGTGCTTTCTCAGGAAGGGCCTCATATCTCTTGATCTCAACCAATGTGACCTGTTGCTATGGATCTACTTTCCATCCCAGTCCTTGTTCTGAAAGTGCTCCTGTTTCACTCCCAACATGGGTCTCTTCATCTCTCTCCCCACCACTAAACCTATCTAAACCTCTTTCTCCTACTCAGCTCTGAAGTTCCCTAAAAATGGTTTAGGCGACCCTTCCGGTCCTGGTGAGAGATGAGGAAGAGCACTAAAGTAGTGGCAGTCTGGAAGGAAAGACTGGGCTGAATTTAGGAGATATTTGTAAGGTGAAAGACTTTAGTCACTGGAGGTGAAGGGGAGAGAGGAACAGATTTCTAATCTGGACAGCTCGAGATGGATGGTGACCAAGAATATGGGAGAAAAACAGGTTTAGAAAGTAAGTTGAAGGGGATCCCTGGGTGGCGCAGCGGTTTGGCGCCTGCCTTTGGCCCAGGATGCGATCCTGGAGACCCGGGATCGAATCCCACGTCGGGCTCCCGGTGCATGGAGCCTGCTTCTCCCTCTGCCTGTGTCTCTGCCTCATTCTCTCTTTCTCTCTGTGACTATCACAAATAAATAAAAATTTTAAAAAAAAAATTAGAAAGTAAGTTGAGTTTCACACTACAATGGTCCTGGGGGAGATGTCCAGTAGGTGGTGGTTAGGTATGTACATGTTGAAAGTTAGGAAAGGTCTAGATTTGGGAATGATGACTCTATGAGTAAACAGCAGTTGAAATCATGGGAGTGGATGCAGTCAGCCAGAAGTGCTAGGAGCAAGGAGCAAACAAGGATCCTGGATGGAATCTTTGGGATTCTCTCTTAAGAGGTGAGAAGGACTCTATAAAAACAGACAGGTAGGCAGCAAGCCACTTGAGTAGCTGAGGTAAATGAGAGTTAGGGGAAGTAGAGGCAGTAAATATTTAGACAGTCCTATCACCTGGTGGTGGAAGAGGTCAGAAACTGATGGTCTAGGTTTTAAAGGAATACTGAATTAGCTGTCAGGATTTACAATTAAGTAAATTTCTCATAAATCTGGATTTCTGGTCTCTTGCAAAAATTCAGAAGATCCAATAAACACTGTTTTTGCATGGCCAATAGGAACAACCAAGAGGGATCAAATAAAAGCTACTTCCTTTTAGTCAGCCAGGAGCTCTATCCCTGCTTGCCTAGCCCTTGCTTTATAGAGTATGAGGAAATACTTCCCTTTGTGAATGAATCAAGTCCTTATTAGTACTTATCTAGAGTTCAGAGAAATAATAGGCTAGAGTTTGGTTCATAAAGCCCCACACGTGCCCCTGAATGCAGGAATCCTGGGACAAACACACCTGAATCCTGTACCAGAGCAGATTGGGAACCCCCCTTTCCTAGCAAGTGACATCAAATCTCTTGAATCACAGAATTTATGGGAGCAGGCCCATGCTTCCTCAGTTGTCCCAGGAAGGGTCTGGCTCCACAGTGTTCTCTGCAGAGCCTTCTCTTTTTGGACAGCAGTATCACAAGTGGCCATTTCCCTAGAGGCTGATTGGCTGCTGAAGCCAGCCAAGTCCCCTAGCTGGGAATTTCCTGGCTCTAGTTTCTAGACTCTGGGCCACACTCTCTGAATGGGTCCACCAGATGGCAGGCAGCCTTTTCTTTCCTCTAGACTTACACAAGGTTCATTCACCTACCTGGGGAAGATGACTTGCTGTTTTTCTGACAATTGCTACTTTCTCAGCAAGATCAAAAAGCACATCAATTCTGTAAGTGAAATATTTGGAGCTGCCTATTAAAATATAAAAAAGTAAAACCCTTCCTCATTATACAATTATGTATTGTCAAAGAGTCATTACCTAATTATCAGTTATTTTACATTGATTCTGATCCAACATGTGCTTGCAATAGCATTTTATTATGTGGTTTCACTAACTACTTAATTATCTGCACTGCTGCCAAATACAAAATTCTATGAAGACTTGGTAGCATAAATTAAGAACTAATTATAAGCAATTTCAATTATCAAATCTTACTCATTGATCAGAGGCTTGAAAATAATACTATCTTAAAGTGCTACATGAAGTGAAGCTGGTTGAGATGCTTTGTCTCTCTTCCCTATGCCATATAATAGAGGTTTTCTTCCCTACAGGTATGTCAAGTGAGTCTAAAAGTCCATTTTCATTTAAAATGTAGCATCTGTAACAAATCTTGAGATTCAGTACAAGATCTCCGTCTCAGATTTCTGGACCTGAGTTCAAACCTGATCTCTGTGACTTAGCTCTATGAATGACCTTAGGGCAAGTCACCTAAGCTCTCCGAATTTCCATTTTTTAAAGCTATCACAGAGGGACACACAACACCACTGTGCTGGGTTACTAAATGAGACAACTGATATAGAAGACAGCTAATCAATTTGGTTCCTTATTTGTCACTCCAGCACAGGAAAGCGTAGGTTTTATTCTTGGTCAAAAAGTGGTACTCTACACCTGCAGTGATACACTTGAGGTCTTGGCCTTTTGACATGAATATTGGTAGAAGATGTTCTGACCAGATATGGCAAACTCAAAGAAAAATACAAAGAGATGAGCAAGTTGAGAAAACCACTCTGCTTACGCACCCCTCCAGGTGTTTTAGTACTTCTCTCACTTAATTGCTGCTACTACTCTGCAAGGCAAGAATCCTCCGTCTGTCAAATGAGGAAGCCAAGGCTTAGTGAAACTGACTTACTCTGCAAGTGCAACTGGAACACACAGCCAGGTCCGATGACTACAAAGTCTCTTTTCTGCTTTTCATTCCCCTAGGGTGGTTGGAGAAGCATCTGGGATTAAATTTCCTTTGCCCTCTTAGGCCCATCACACACAAGCCAATTCTACCAAGTCCAGCTGCAGTTTCTGGTCCACTCCTCCTTATCT
This sequence comes from Canis lupus familiaris, assembly GCF_011100685.1. NCBI lineage: Eukaryota > Metazoa > Chordata > Mammalia > Carnivora > Canidae > Canis > Canis lupus. The sequence continues at coordinate 46,442,958 of NC_049230.1, forward strand.
CAGTTTCCTGGCTTACCATGAGCACCTGAGACCCACCACTTCTCTAGGAAAAGCCTAGAGTCCCTAACGTTTTTGCCTGGACGAGAGGCAGATAGGCCACACCTCAAAGGGCACTCAGATGTGCAAGGCCTTCACTCAGTCACAACACAGTCCCCTGCAGTAAAGCACAGCCTCCGAAAGGCAGCATTAGCTGTTCCAAAAGGCAGCATTAGCTGTTCCAAAAGGGAGCATTAGCTGTTTCAACCAGTAATTAAAAAAATAAACTGCTGTTTTAGTCATTTGGGTAAGTCACAGCAGAGGATCTAAATGTCTTCACAGAACAGAGAGGGAACTCTCTGGTATGTGTGCGAGGCTCTGCTGCTAATGGGTAAGCCCCCCATGGGGCTTTTAAGACCACGCTAGCACTAGCACCAAGACTTTGTACCTGGGAGTATTTAGAAAGGTTCAATACAACCAACACTTTGCTCCAGGAGGCAAAAGCCAATTCGCTCACAGTAGTAAAACTCTTCTGTGTCTTACTGGGGGTTAGTGCGCATTCAGCAAACCAAACCTCCTGGGCGCCAACTTCTCTAAACGAGATGTGGTCACGTCCCTTTTCTGAGGGCACCTCCTGGATGGCTGTAAACCTGCTGCACCTTTGAGACTTCCTTCTCCAAGGGGGCTTCTTAGTTTTCCAGACAGGACCTTTTTCCTCCTAATGTGCAATCTGTTGGGTGGCCACCCATCACCTCTGATTCTGTACCATAACAATAAGGGTAGATGGAACTTTTCCTTGAAAGCTCACAGGCCCCAGATTTATATATATGTTCTACAGAGAAACATCCTTTGTGGGAAACAAGGTCTAGCTAACCTATATAATGTACACAACAGAGAGCCAAGTGTGCCAACTTCTGATGGAAACAACACATATGCTAGTCAGCCAGCCAGATAAAACCAAAACAAGAATTAAAAGACAAAAGAACAGCGAAAGGTTTTTTAAAACTCTCTATATTAACTCTTCCTGGAACCAAGACTTCTGAGAAATTAGTGTTTAAGATAACTAATTACTCCCTCCAATACCCCCATTAGCTAGATACCAATAAAAAGTTAATCCAAAGAACTGACTCAACCTGGACATATTCTAGAGTAGCAGGATACACGAAAATAAAAGAAAATACTGTCAACTGGGACCATAAAGAAACATAAAAAGTTGAAATATTATAATCAGAAAAAAAAGATCATGAGGTGTTTTTTCCCCTCATTCTTTTATTTTTCAGATTTTTATTTACATGAAAATGTACTTGTTTGCATAAAAATTATTATCTAGGTATCAAATGGATATTTCAAGAAAATACCAAGGACACATTTTATGCATTCCTGCAGTAGTTAAGATGCTCGATCAAAGGCCAAAGATGCCCCCATGTGGCCAGAGAGGAAAATGCTGAGGTTTAGGTAAGATGAAGGGCTACTTACTCCCTTCTAAGAGGCCTCGGACTTTCCACAGGCTTTTGCATCTTTCCCACATCTTGCAGTTTTATTACTTGTCAGGGCTTAGAAGTTGGTGTACTTACATCGTTTCCATCAAGAGAAGAGAGGTTTCATATTTCAAAAAAATACATACTAAAATTTTAAGTAATCAACATGAACCCTTTAGATGAGCTGAAACTCCACCACGGCGACACCAACCTTTCTAGGACATGCAGCAGAGCTCTGGCATGTGAAGAGCAGGGCAAGGATGTGGGGTGAAGGAACCACACTGCTGGAAGCAAAGCAGATTCCAAAGAACAAAAGCAGCTCTGATTCCCCCTGGAAAACAAGTTCAGCTTCTGTCTCTACTTTAGTTACCAAGAGATCAGAAGCCAATGCCAGGGATCTGAATAGAATTTAAGATAATACCACAAGGGCTTAGGTCCATAAAATCCATCAACATGAACTTGACCTCGAGAGGCACTTAAGGCAAGCATCACTCAATCATATGATACACTGGTCAATAACCTATTTCTTTAAAGAAAAAAATTCCTCTTGCCATTCATACCAAAAGTGTATGCTATCACACATCACACAATTATAAAATATATGCGTAATTAAAATTAAAAGTTTAATGTCTTTTAAAAAAATGTTTTCAGTGTCCTCTCTTTAGAAAATAAAACTATTCTTCTCCGAGAAGAAAATGAAGACCTCCAAGGGCAAACAAAGAAGGCACCCACAGCTCTAGCAGGAAGCTTCCCTCATCAGGGTGGTAAGAGCATGAGCTCAACCACCTATAAAACCTCCCCCAGGACACTCCTTAAATCCAGAGCACCAAAGCACATAGAGATGCAAGACACATCTTCCATGCCTCCCATCACACAGCACTTTGTGGGCAGCCCTCAGCACCAGACTTAAATGAATGTAATACTGTGTCTGAAATGCATTTTGAACAGGTAAGGAGTGTATGTAAATATCCTATTGTTCTAACAGACAAATACAAGATGATAAATGAAGAGAAGTGTAATATAAAATTAAATACACAGTATGAGTACAACCCAAGTTAAGCTCACATCCTTACACACTCCATCTACAGAAAGAGACTAGAAGGAAACATTAAAATCCCAATAATGGTCATAATTGGGAAAACTGTGATGAGGAGTGATTCTGTTGCTGTTTTCTACCCTCATTTTCCAAATCTTTAATGAGCATATGCTACTCTGTGTGACCCTGTGTATTGGTTTCCTCATCCTGTCAGAGATTCTTCTCTCCAGAGGGGTGAGGGAGGGCGGTGTTCACAGCTTTCAGAAATACTCCAGGAGGTTTCTGGATTCTCTACAGGTCCTCAGACCAGGTGAATAACGCTAGCTAACATGTTCTCTTCTGCAGCTCTGTCTCCGCCAACAGAAGGAAGTACAATATAGTCCTATTTTCAGTTCTCTCATCTCTGCTAAGGGACACATCTTGGTGCTGCTGTAATATGCCAAGTTCAGTTGCCTGCCCTAACCAACAGCCACCTTTCAAAAGTATAGCTTAACTGCTCAGCCCCAGTCTTCTCTGCAGTTAGGAAAGGGCTCTGGTACCGTACTCAAGAGACTTCAGCCTAGATAGAGCCTTAGATGACTAGTGTAAAATCAAGGTGTGAAAGTTACGCACAGCAGAGGGTAACTGAGACTCCAGGAAGAAGAGACTCCTTTTCCAGAGCCATTCCTACCGAGCCCTGCAGCATTCCACTGAGAAACAGGCTTGAAGAGCATGATCACCCTGGCTTCAGAATCCTCTAGTGCAAACAACCTAAGCACCAAAGGGATTCCAAGGAAGCCCACAAAAAGTGGTATTTGATCAGCTACAAATTCTCTGTCAATAGAGGAGACGTTCTTAAGCAACCTACTGCTCATATCTATCTCGTTCCATTTCTTAGTTCTATCATTAGTCACTTACCCCTTCAAAGCTACGAAAATATTCCCCCGAATCCCAGGATTCAAACAGAACTGACAGATTTCAATTGTGAATATGCTTATATTAAAAATAAAACAAAGCTCCACTTCAAACGTCAAAAAAAAAAATCATACATCAGGAAAACTGCTACAAAACAGTACTTTCAAACAGGTTGGAAGAAGGGGTATGGCTTCATTCTGTTGTGTCTCGGTCACGTATGGGAGTTTTGCTTACCTAATTCCATTTCTGAAATAAGCAGCATCAAAACAGACGTGAGTCAGGAATGTGACGTTTCCAGGGCCCTCCCAGTTCAGTCCTTCTTCCTGGCATTACTAAGCTTTCTCCCTGACTCTCTCACCACCTATCATTAGGCCAGTTCCTTCCTCAGGACTGATGCAGAGGTATACCCTGGGCACAGGGCCTATCTGTCTGGTGTACTGCCTCCATTTAGAGAATGAGAAAGCCACCCGTCCTCAAGAAACGACTATAAATGACAGAACAGGATGCTCGGTAGTTCAGACCAAGACCAGACTCCAAAAACAATCTTTTGGCCTTAGCCTAAAGCTAAGGTGATCAGCTTAAGTCAGGTTTAAATCCCTCCTGACAGCTTTCTGTTGATGCTGGTAACAATTTTTCCTCATGAACTACCATATGCCCAATAACTTTAAAAAGGGGGGTGGAGAGATTTTAAAATAGATTTATTTATTTTTTAAAGATAACTGCACATAATATCAATGGGCCTATGGTGGAATGCATCTTGTCACCCCGAAGCAAGCTGCTTTACAAAAACCTTTCCAACTGTGCAAGAAGTTAACTAGCAACAAGCCTGAAAATTTGGTTACGTATATAGGTACAAAGCTGGTTCATTAAATCCCTGTTCTGGCCCTCAACCCAATGCATTTCAACTAAAGCATCATCCACCTCCTTCTTTACGTTTATCAAACACTTGAATAGGTAATGTCCAGCCACTCCTTGGAGATGGCTCCGCTTTTCAGACACTGGACTGCTGAATTGCTCAGGAGCCTCTCGGTCCTGGGCTCCATTGCTAGAGCCTTTACAACTCTCCAAAACCTCTATCCCTCCCTTTTCCTCACTCCTTTCATCCTCCACAGGTTCTGGGTTTTCTTCTTGGGAAAGCAGATCCTGGCTTGAGCAATGGCCCTCAACAGTGGTAGCCTCGCCTTCCTGTACAGCAGGCCTGCATGAGATACTCTCCTGGGTGCCCTGGGCCAAATCTTGGCTACTGCCAGACTCTTTGGGGGTGGACTTTTTCTCCTCCAAGGCTTGAATGACATCCTCAGGAGCTCGAGGAACTTCTCTCAGTTGTCTCACTCGTTCTCTTTTCTTTCTCCTTAAATGAATCCAGGAGTTTTCTATTGCTGTCAGAAAAAGGCTAACTTCTTCCTTTCCACAGGGAACTCGCTTATGCTGTACCTATTTGGAGGAAAAATACGGTTTTAAAGGAAATTACTTTTCTCCTCTCAGAACTCCTTTAAACAAACAAAGAAATAAAAGAGAAAAAAGATATTGTAAGTACTTCTTCAATGGGCTTAACCAAGTACCTTCAGATCGGTGAGGATTTTTTCAATCCATGCTGTTACAACTACTATTCCTTCTACTGTCTCAGAACCCAGAGATGATGCTTTGAGGGACAATTCTTTCATCACAGACTCCAACACTACAAATGTAATAGGTTTTCTTGACTTCTCTAGTTTTCTTCGCTTACTGGGTGGTGACTGAAAAAAAGAGAAGGCATGGGGAAAGAAGGGAAAGTTATCCAAATAATCAAATCTCATGCATTATAATGAACTCAGCTAGGGAACATTTCCATGACTTTTACTACCAAATGCAGACTATTAAAAATACAAAGGCCTTCGCATGTTTATTTTCAATGCTTAAGACAACTCTGCCAAATAGATTTACTATCTCTTCCATTTTATAGAAGGGAAAACTAAGATACAAAGATACATAACCAATAACCAGCTCAGGGTCACACGCTAGTAACTGGCAAAGTTAGTAGTGAACCCCAAACCCAGGTTCTTCGCCATACCATGCCATGTTCAGGCCTCCAGTATATAACACCCTTTGATTACTAAAAGTCCTTAACCTATGTGTTGTGCCCAACACATGCCTGTATAATTATCTATTTCATGGCAGCTAAAGGACCCTGGGGGCACCATGTTCTCTTCCATAAGAACTGCATGATTTAAAACCATCTGTATGTAGTCTAAGTCTATACTTGCTGAGGCCTGAAGGAAAGCAGCTCGTTAGCCACAGCTTGTGAGATTACATGCGAAGAATGACCAGGGTCATTAAGATCACATGGGCAGAGAAGGAGGCCTGCCGGATCTTGGCTAATGTTAGGAGCAAGCCAATGGCTAAGGTGAGCACTGCCTCTCTGCTTGAAAAGGAGATACCAGCAGTGATGAGAAGAGTGGATTGATTGATTGATTGATTGATTTATTATGATAGTCACACACAGAGAGAGAGAGAGAGAGAGGCAGAGACATAGGCAGAGGGAGAAGCAGGCTCCATGCACTGGGAGCCTGATGTGGGATTCGATCCCGGGTCTCCAGGATCGCGCCCTGGGCCAAAGACAGGCGCTAAACCGCTGCGCCACCCAGGGATCCCAGAAGAGTGGATTTAAAAGCTAGTTCTAGGGCAGCCCAGGTGGCTCAGCGGTCTAGCGCCGCCTTCAGCCCAGGGTGTGATCCTAGAGACCAGGGATTGAGTCCCACATCAGGCTCCCTGCATGGAGCCTGCTTCTTCCTCTGCCTGTGTCTCTGCCTCTCTGTGTGTGTCTCTCATGAATAAATAAATAAAATCTTAAAAAAAAAAAAGCTAGTTCTACATACTTCAAGACTGTCATCTTTCTATGTCAAGCTTAGGAAGTGAGTTATACTTTACCCACTAGAGGGACTCAAGTTCCATTTTTAAAACTAAATGATATTGCTGGATTTAAAATTTATTTCTTTAAAATAAAAATTTCCTAATTTTTTAAATGACTCTTAGCTAAGCCCAGGTATATTATGAACACTTTAAGAGACAGACCTGTTTGTGTTGGCAAAATGTATCAAAACGTTAAAAAATTAAGAGAATTCTAAAGGTCAGGGTCAAAATGAGCAGGTAAGGATTTTAAAGAGAAAGGCTCATAAAGAGTTAGCTTTGAAGACCTTTTCCTGCAAAAAGCAGTCCCTGAGTTGTGCTTTTTGCTAACTGCAACTCTACCTGGAAGCAGGGACAGAGCACATGCATATACACACAAAGGTGAGGCCTTGGAAGGACTAACCAGCAACTCCACATCTCATAAATACACATAACAACAAAATAGCTAGTTTTTCCTATGCTAGATCATTTTTCTAAGAAATAATCTATATTTTCCCTTTATACCAGATATTAACTAAAAAAATTAAAAATAAAAAAAGGAAATTAAGACTAGAAAACAAGCTTAGAAGAAAAGGACCAGGGGTGCCTGGGTGGCTCAGTGGGTGAAGTGTTTGCCTTGGACTCAGGTCATCATGTCTGGGTACTGGGATCGGGCTCCCTGTTCAGTGGTTAGTCTGCTTCTTCCCCTCTCTCTTCCTCTCCCCCTGCTTGTACCCTCTCTGTAAAATAAATAAAATCTTAAAAAAAAAAAAAGGAAAGGAAAGAACTAAAAACAAAGGGTACATATATGAGTAAGAACCTGCTCTTGAAAAAGGAATCACAGACTTCAAGCTCTGGGTCTGAACTCGTTCAATTAATGTTTCAGACAAGATGAGACAAACTCATATTGAAATTAACACAGAATTATTGTTATTTCTCAGTCAGCATAAGAAAGATAATTTCTACAGTCTACTGAGAACCTCACATTTTTCTCTAAGGAACTTAAAATATGATTATTATACTTCAGAGGAGGAAACATGGTGGTGTGCGGGAGGGGGAGGGGGACAAGAACCAGATTCCCCATCCTACTTTCCAATACCCAAGGCTGTTACCATGGACAGGTCACTGTAACAGGATCATCCCTGACAGCCCACCCAGCACCCCAAAGATCACCAAGAATGTGGCTAAAAGGACAGTGGCTGGCTATCTCTTCTGATAGAGATGGTAATCCTTTGTGCTTACAAATTCCAATGAGCAAAGTGAAGACGTTTTGTTTCTTTTTTTTTTTTCTTTTAAGCTTTTGATGCTGTTGTTTCTTAATTTGTCATGCTACAGACGGCCTACAATACTCTTTCTCCAAAAGAAAGAACTCATCATTTGTAGAACTTAAAGGAGAGAAATACATCCTTACTGAACCTAATAAGAGCTCTATCATGGATCCACTTTCCAAGTTCTGAAGGAGTTGGAAATAACAAAATAGACAATTTATTACCCTGTTACCCCTAGATGAAAATGAAAACTTCTGTATCTCACATACAGCTCCTTTACCTGGCATTGTGGCCACAGTTTTTCATGTATAGTGGCCAACTGATAAATCCGGTACTTCTGAATATTTGTGAATTGCTTTAAAGATTTTATTTATTTGAGAGAGAGGGAGAATCTCAAGTAGATTCCCCACTAAGCACAGAGTCAGTTAGTTGGGCTCTATCCCGTGATCCTGAGATCACGACTTGTGCCAAAATCAAGAGTTGGACATTCGGGGCACGGTGGCTCAGCAGTTGAACATTGCCTTCGGCTCAGGTCGTGATCCCAAGGTCCTAGGATCAAGTCCCGCAGCCCACTTCTCCCTCTGCCTGTCTCTGCCTCTCTCTGTGTGTGTTTCTCTCATGAATAAATAAATAAAATCTTAAAAAAAAAAAAAAAAGGTGTTGGTCACTCAACTGACTGAGGCACGCAGCGTCCCTTTAGTAAATTGCTTTAATACACACATATGTAATTCCAGGACTGTTTTAGTTTTACTCTATTATAGAAAGTAGGCACTCAAGAGACAGATAATTCATACTCAAGAAATTTTCAGTTTTTTCCTTTTTTTTAAATTTATTTATGATAGTCACACAGAGAGAGAGAGAGAGGCAGAGACATAGGCCGAGGGAGAAGCAGGCTCCATGCACCGGGAGCCCGACGTGGGATTCGAATCCGGGTCTCCATGATCGGAAATTTTCAGTTTTTAAACATGTTTTAAAAGATGTATCCATTTATTTGAGAGAGAGCAAAAGAGAGAGAAAATGTGTGCGCAAGACCAGGGGGCGGGGCAGAGTGAAAGGGAGGAGACAGAGAGAAAAGAAGACTCCTGGGGCTCAATCCGACAACCCTGAGATCATGACCTGAGCTGAAATCAAGGGTCAGATGCTTAACTAACTGAGCCACCCAGGGGCCCCTAGAAATTCTTCAAGGTTTTTTTTTTGTGTGGTTTTTTTTTTTAATTTTATTTATTTACTCATGAGAGACACACACAGAGAGAGGCATTGACACAGGCAGAGGGAGAAGCAGGCTCCATGCAGGGAGCCTGATGTGGGACTTGATCCTGGGTCTCCAAGATCATGCCATGGGCCGAAGGCAGGTGCCCAACCGCTAAGCCATCCAGGCATCCCATTCAAGTTTTTAAATAATTAAAGTTTAACATAATCTTGGCTTACAGAAATCATTCCTTTCCCCCACATGTTTGTACTGAAATTTCTTGGTAGGCAGGGCTAGAGTAAAATACAGGAGCAGGCCTTGAGAAATAGTTAAATTCAACCCTACAGGTCTCTAGTAGTACGTAATTTTATACTGTGTCACTACACAAGTAAATAGAAGCTATTTCCTTCCAAATAAGATGAACTTACTTTGCAAATATGCTTATGATCCTAAACCACAAATATTTTATTTATTTTTAACTTTTTTTTAAAAGATTTTATTTATTTATTCATGAGAGACACAGAGAGAGAGAGAGACACAGACACAGGCAGAGGGAGAGGCAGGCTCCACGCAGGGAGCCCAACATGAGACTCGATCCCAGGTCTCCAGGATCACACCCTGGGCTGAAGGTGGCGCTAAACCGCTGAGCCACCCGGACTGCCCTATTTTACTTATTATTTTACCACAGATATTTTATTTTTTTAAGATTTTATTTATTTATTCATTCATGAAAGACACACAGAGAGAGGCAGAGACACAGGCAGAGGGAGAAGAAGGCTCCACGCCGGGAGCCCGACGTGGGACTCGATCCCAGGTCTCCAGGATCTAGCCCCGGGCCAAAGGCAGGTGCTAAACTGCTGAGCCACCCAGGGATCCCTACCACAAATATTTTAATTTTTTTTTTAATTTATTTATGATAGTCACAGAGAGAGAGAGAGGCAGAGACACAGGCAGAGGGAGAAGCAGGCTCCATGCACCGGGAGCCCGACATGGGATTCGATCCCGGGTCTCCAGGATCGCGCCCTGGGCCAAAGGCAGGCGCCAAACCGCTGCGCCACCCAGGGATCCCCCTACCACAAATATTTTAAATGAAGAGTGCTACACTGTCTAACGTACTTTAAGCAGGCAAGGTATCATACATAATTCAACATTTTATTTTTATTTATTTTTTATTTTATTTATTTATTCATGAGAGACACAGAGACAGAGAGGCAGAGACACATGCATACTGACATGGGACTCGATCCAGGTCTTCAGATCATGCCCTGGGCTGAAGGTGGCGCTAAACCGCTGAGCCACCTAAGCTGCCCATAATTCAACATTTTAAAGTATAAAACAAAATCACTTCTTATAATGGCTAATTCAGTTTAATATGAAGAACCAGAGGTGAACTTACAACTGACTTTGAATTAGAAGATGTACTATTGGGGGATCCCTGGGTGGCTCAGTGGTTTGGCACCTGCCTTGGCCTAGGGCGCCTGCCTTTGGCCCGGGATCGAGTCCTACATCGGGCTCCCTGCATGGAGCCTGCTTCTCCCTCTGCCTGTGTCTCTGCCTCTCTCTCTTTCTATGTCTATCATGAATAAATAAATAGATAAATCTTAAAAAAAAAAAAAAAAAAGATGTACTATTGTATTCTCCAGCTGAAAGCACAATATGAAAGAAGTCTTGTGAGGAACTGCAGACCCCTTTAGGGATATTGGCTTTGTATCTTTTGAATGACAAGGATTTACTGAATAACAATCAATGGGGATGGGTCTCAAGTGTTATTTTGTTGCATCCTTAAAAATGCACTAGATTGAAACCATAAATTAAACAAAAACAGTCTTAAAATTTTAAAATATACTTTACCTAGCAGGACTGTCTATACAACTCTTAAATCCTCACTCTCACTTTCATTTCTAGATCTCAATGGTACAATCAGTCAAGAGCCTTTCAAATGAGGTACATACTTGACATAAATCCACGTAGCATCTGCTATGCTGCCTGTTGTTAATTATAACTAAGGCAAAAATCCCAGAGAAGCCACAAACTACATGAAATCAGTTAAGTTCTCCCTTGTATCTGCAGGAAAAGAAGAGAGCCATTCACTAGGCAACTGCTAAGCATGTAGTCATAGCCTCCTTATTTTGACAGAGCAATCTCCAGAATGGTCTTGAGGGCAAAGGAGTGCTCTTGCTCTTGGCCACTGCAGTGGAGTCCTTGCTGTTCTGCCACACTCTGAACGGCTGCTGCCCCCGGTCCTCCAGGAACAAGCCAAATGCCTAGGAGCTGTGATTCTGCACAGGCTCTCACTATTTGGAGAAAGAGAGCCAAGGGGCCAACAGTGACCCCTGACAAGAATAAAGACAGGAGGTGTGCTAGGAAGGACAGTCAGACTAGCTTTCCCGCTATGCCTTATTTGAACGTGTATCAGCTCTGCTGCCATGAAGTGGATTGAATATTTTGTTGTCTAAAGGTGTAACTTCCTTATTAACAAGCAGTTCAGTGGACATTTCCATTGCTATCTTAATCTGACAGGTTACTGTTTAAAATGTCCGAAATCGGGGTGCCTGGCTGGCTGAGCCAGTAGAACATATGACTCTTTATCATTATTTTAAAAGATTTTATTTATTTGAAAGAGAGAGCTGGAGAGAGAGTGAGCAGGGGGAAGGAGCAGAGGGAGAGGAGAAGCAAGCTCCACACCAAGCAGGGAGTCTGATATGGGGCTCAATCCCAGGACCCCAGTCGGGATTACGACCTAAGCTGAAGGCAGATGCTTAATCAACTGAGCCACCCAGGCATCCTGTGGTTCTCTTTTTAAATGATTTTATTTTTAAGTAATCTCTACACTCAATGCAGGGCTCAAACTCACAACCATGAGATCAAGAGTCACATGCTCTACCAACTGAGCCAGCCAAGCACCCCAAAGAACATGTGGCTCTTGATCTCAGGGGTTGTGAGCTTGAGACCCACACTGGATGTAGAGATTACTTCAATATAATAATAATAAAATAAAATGTCCTGAAATTATCCCGGGGTATATGTAAAAATAGTAAAAAGTAAAAAAGCAAGGGGGAGAAAAGTCTATGTGGAACGCTATCTAAGAAGGGTTGTTTCATATTTTTTAAAGATTTTGGTGGGGGGGGGGGGCACCTGGATGGGTCACTTGGTTAAACATCCAACCTCTTGATTTCAGCTCAGGTCATGACCTCAGGGTTGTGGGATAGAGCCCCATGTCAGGCTCCACACCCAGCAGGGCGGAGACTGCTTTAAGATTCTCTCCAGGATGCCTGGGTGGCTCAGCCTGAGTGACTCAGTGGTTGGAAGTCTGCCTTCGGCTTGGGGCATGATCCTGGGGTTCCAGGGTCGAGTTCCGCATTAGGCTCCCTGCAAGGAGCCTGCCTCTCCCTCTCCCTGTGTGTCTCTGCCTCTCTCTCTCTGTGTCTCTCATGAATGAATGAATGAATAAATAAAAGATTCTCTCTCCCTCTGCCCTTCCCCACTAAATAAATACATAAAAAGATTTTTTTTACGTAATCGCCACACCCATCATAGGGCTCAAACTCATGACCCCAAGATCAAGAGTCACATGCTCTTCCAACTGAGCCATCTAGTCATGGTGGTTTGAACCCTACATGTATATATCCTATGTTAAAATGCCTGTGCATACACACTAAGAATAAATTATAATGAACCATGTAGCAGTGAGGGATTAGGATGTTTCAAAGAGACAAGAGAACCTAGATTACTGACTATACCTCTTTTGAGATTTGACTTTGAAACCATGTATCTTTCACAACTACAAAATTAAATAGCTCACAAAAAGAAATCCCTAAGAAATGAAACAAATGAACCTAACTGTGTATGGATTTAGCAGCCTAAACCCACAAAGAAACATTCCAAATGACTTTAAAATTCATCACAAGACAGCCCTCAAGGACCTAAGAAATGTAAAAATGACAAAATAGTTATTTTCACATATCATTCTGTTGATGGTAACATTAATTTTGAGACTGCTGTGGTGAGTCATGGGTCAACACAAATTAATAATTATGTAAGCATGGTTGAGGACTAGCCTGACTTTGTAGAGCCCCCTGTTTCCTCATCTAGAAAGTAAGGATACTACTATTTCACTTGATTGTTGCCAGGTTTAAGTAAAATGACACAATGTGTGTGATGCATTCAAGTAACAAGAATGACCATCTCCAGTGTTTCAAATCTATTGGGCCTATTAATGTCCTGTTCACAATGTTACACACCTTAGTACAAATCTTACACCATTCTTTTTAACATTTAAAGAAAACTTACTGAGCACCAGTCAGACACTGACCACTCCTCCATCAAGTCAGCTCTGACTTGCTCAGCCAGAACTGCTTTCATACTGGGAACTCCTTTACTCCCAACCATTCATTTCAGCACTTACTCAGATATAATTCTGTAGCAATGCTTTGTGTGTGTTTCCCTCCCATAAAACTTGCCATTGTAAAGACAAAATGGTGTCTTCTTTCTTTGGTATTATCACAATGAAGATCACACTTCATAAGATAACTAGGAAGAGAGTCCTTCTGGAAGGACTGGCCAGAGCCTGGCTCTGGTTGCATCTGTTTTATAGACTGGTATAGTACTGGTTTTCAAACCATTTAACAGCAGAATCCGTTCAAGAAATAAAATCAATATATAATATCAATGCAAGCAGATCATCTCTGGTTAAAATGAGAACAAGGCCTGAAGTACTAACCTGATTATCTGCCCCCAGTTGTCATCCCCCTGTGGCACCCTACACCGAATCTCTATCTAGAACCAGTGTGAAAGCTATGCAGTAGTAACCACATCACTGCCAGGAGACCCCAGCTCTGCTAACAAGGTTACCTGATTAATTTGACCCCTTCCCTCCATCTGCTTTTCAAAAGCCCTCTAAGGGCAGCCCGGGTGGCTCAGAGGTTTAGTGCCACCTTCGGCCCGGGGTATGATCCTGGAGACCCGGGATCGAGTCCCACGTCAGGCTCCCTGCATGGAGCCTGCTTCTCCCTCTGCCTGTGTCTCTGCCTCTCTCTCTCACTCTTTCTGTCTCTCATGAATAAATAAATAAAATCTTAAAAAAAAAAAAAAAAAAAAAAAGGCCCTCTAAGTTTACTCCCTAGACAGAAAGTCTCCAGACTTAAAAGGAATGTCTTGAACACAGGAGATAATTTTTTTAAAACCAGACTTCTAGGGTAATGCTCGTACCAAGAGTGCACAACTTACTGGGACCACACTATTTTTCCTTCTTATTTAAACAAGTGTTAAATTTCTGAAAGCAAAGCAAAGCTAACACCCTGGGCAATTAGAGGAGAAGCTGGGACAAAGAGGCATTCTAAGCGGCTTGTTAAATCTGTAAAGAACAGTCTTCACAATATGCTTCCTTATATTCATCATCAGTCAGGAATGATTGTACAAAAATTCTATCAACACTAGGACTCATCTTTTTGTTGCTAAAATAAATCCAGACAAGAGCAATGGACTTAGTATAGGCACCTGAATCAAAATTTTTTTAGCATTCAGCACTAGCAGAAACAGAGTCAGTGGGCCTGAGATAAGTGAAAACAGAAGTTGCCATAGTAACTTGCACATTTACCCTAAAAAAGCTGGAGTGGGGGTGGGGTGGGGAAGTAGGTCAATATTTCTACCTAGCTAGCTCTAGTCCTTGGCTTCCCCGCATTGCAAGCAGCATGCTTCTACCTCCCCATCCCTAACAGCAGCAGCAAGAGGGGAGAAAGTCAGGTGAGCATTTCAAAACGCAAGGGGTGGGGAAGAGGTCCAGGTGAAGGGAAGGAGAATCAAGAGGATAGCCCACTGAAAACCTCACTAGTGCCCTGGGACTACCCTTGGGAAAGCAGCTGCTGATCAAAGGAACCAGTGCTAAGAAACTGTTGCTGGGCTACTGCAAATCAGAAATTGCCATTTTCCCTGTAGCAGTTTAAGTGCACATAATGGAACACTTGGGAAGGCATTATTAACAGCTTTGGATTGAGGGTATCGGTGAGGAGGGAGGTACTCTCTCTGGCAAGGGAGAAACCTACAGCAATCTCCAAGAGGCATTCTTTGATGGCTGAAACTATGAACAGGGCTCAAGGATGGCCTAATGACAGGGAGGGAGAAGGCTCCTTCTCAAAATAAGCTGATTTTGCTAACACACCGCCCTTTGTTATTTTGATCTGAAACAGCTACTAATCCAAAGGGCAAAGGTTGACTCTGGGCTCTGAGATGGCAAGGAAAGTGCCAGAGCCCATTATAAGCTCTTCCACCTGCCAACAAATGTGGGAAGCAGGTTAAACAGAAAGCATGTGCCAATAGGCACAGTTCCACTTTCCTGCCAATGTTAGCATCTGCAGAGGGATAACCCAGTATCTACACAGGGATAACCCAGGACAGTACTAATGGTTTTAACAATTTGGGGTGAAAGCCCCAATTTTTTAGAAAATGACAGAAAGGGTAATCCTACGGGGAGGTTAAAAAAAAAAAAAAAAAAAAAGAAAGAAAAAAGAAAAAAACAGGGATCCCTGGGTGGCTCAGCGGTTTGGCGCCTGCCTTTGGCCCAGGGCGCTATCCTGGAGACCTGGGATCGAGTCCCGCGTCGGGCTCCTGGCATGGAGCCTGCTTCTCCCTCCTCCTGTGTCTCTGCCTCTCTCTCTCTCTCTCTAGGTCTATCATAAGTAAATAAATAAATAAATATATATATATATAAAAAGCAAAAAAACAAAAAACCAGCACCATCTTTTTAAACAGTGAACATTTCAGACACTAACCTCTAGTTTCCCCATTGCATTGTACAGAGGTGGATATGGGCTTCCACCGGGTAGATCATTCAAACTTGACTGGGAGACTTATTTCCACCTAGCAGCACACCCAGCGGAATACGAGAAGGACAGGCTCAGTTTTAAAGCTGAGCTCATGTATTCTAGAGCCATCTGCAAATTGTCCCTTTGTAGTTCTGCACATGTCTCTAATCCTCTGCCCTATGAGAGAAGGGGAAGAGGCTCATAGACACAGCAACATTTAAGATGACTTGAAAGAGGGATCCCTGGGTGGCGCAGCGGTTTGGCGCCGGCCTTTGGCCCAGGGCGCCATTCTGGAGACCCGGGATCGAATCCCACATCGGGTTCCCGGTGCATGGAGCCTGCTTCTCCCTCTGCCTATGTCTCTGCCTCTCTCTCTCTGTGTGTGTGTGTGTGACTATCATAAATAAATAAAAATTAAAAAAAAAAAAAAAAAAGATGACTTGAAAGACCAAGTGCAACTAAGACTTTGGGAGAGGAGCTCCCAAAACAAGCATATTATATGGCCAGGGGATGAGGAGTACCTGAAGGACCAGATACTAGGCCTCCACAAATACCATGGGAATAGGGAGTACAGTTCCGAGCACTGTGTGCATAACCTAAAGATGGTAAGCCCCAGGTAACAAGGTCAATCACTTTTGTGAAGGAACTGTGAGAACAAACAGATGCTGTTCCATTGCCACCTCTTAGTACAGCCCAGAAAAATTATTCAGTCTAACCAGTTCAGAAGTATTTTTCCTTTACATACAATAGCACAGAATACAAAGAGAAGTTTGTGGAACAAATTATTTTTTAAAACATCCTATTTCAGGGGGGCTCAGTGGTTGAATGTTTGCTTTCCACTCAGGGCATGATCCCAAAGTTCTGGGATTGAGTCCCACATCAGGCTCCCTGTGGGGTAGCCTGCTTCTCCCTCTGCCTGTGTCTCTGCCTCTTTCTCTGTGTGTCTCTCATGAATTAAAAAAAAAAAAAAAAAATCTTAAAAAAAAATCTTTAAAATACATACATACATACATACATCCTATCCCAGAAAATGTTCGAGCTTAAGCATATGCAATGTGGAGAGACTAAGAAAAAGACCTATCACCCAGCTTCAAAACTGACCAATATTCTAGTGGTAATTTTAAAGCTAAGAGAGAACTTTCACTGGAATTATCCTTAAATGTTATATATCAAAAGCCTGCAACCCAAAAATAGCACTTTCTATATTCACCAGTAACTCCAGGAGACAGCTAGTCTATGAAAGTATCAATAGTAAAGGAAAATAAAGGCTTCAATTTCAGTTCTTAAGGAATATCCAACAGAATAATTATACCTGCAAGGTGTTTCTACAGGTTATATTACCTGAATTTTTAATTCATTTATATTTGCTGAATAAAAATCATTGTGTTGCACAACCCCACAAAGAAAGGCTCCAAGGCCACCACAGTCAGCCTTCTAGGACTGTGTCTGGTTTCACAACCACTTCCCATTCTGACCTAAGCATTGAGGCAAACTTCAGGAAAACCAAAGTAGTAAAGATTTTTCATTTCTAACCTAGTAAAACCCACTATGCGCTGGCATTTGAAGAAACTAAATCAAAGTCTCTACTTACTGGTACTGTAACATCATCATAAAAACTCCAAGCTAAAGCCCATCTCATTGTCCGACCTTGACAGAATTCAGTGTAGGTGACTTTAGGAACCTGAAACCAACAAACACGTCATCTCATCAAACTAAAGTCGTTCTATCAATATGCTTTGGGTTGCTGCCTCAAGTTAATTATGTCCTGGTTTTTCTTTTTATCAGTTAACAAACACTACTGTCCTGAAACAGTTATGCATGGCTATCTAATAATCAATGAATAAATTACCTCTCAACAAAGTTGTGGGTTTTCTCCTCTCATAAAACAATAGAGAGAATTTAGAGTTCTGGCTTGAAGGTCCAAATATTCAAAACACCCCAATTAACACAGCTCTTCAAAAAACCACTGGTAAGTGATTAAAATGGTTTTGGTTTTTTTCTTTCCTTTTTTTATGGAAAGAGAGCCAATAATGCCTGGCAATCTCCCTTCTGTCAGATTTTGGGGGGAGGAGGGGGGAGGGGCCTACTTTGTGGCTGTTGGAATTTTAACAAAGAAAAGGTGTGATAGGGAAAACAGGATGAGTACAATATCAGAGAGAAACCAGAAATCAGAAACTTGGTTTCTGCCACTGACCACACATCTGACCCCCTTCTCTGAAAAATCACCTGGCTCATGCTGACTTATGCCCAAATCCCATAAACTGGGAGAGGAGGCAGGGGGCAGTATTAATTTGCCACCTGCTTTTCAAAAGAGAAGCAGGGGCTGAACTCATGTGAACTGCACCATAAAGGGAAACACAGCTGACTGAATATCATTCTAGTTGTAGGCGATCTTTGGTAACTAGATCTGCGACCCAGAATAAGCCCCTTAACTTATATAGCCTTCAGTTTCTGCAATTAAAAAGGAGTCAAATGTGGGGTCAGTGGTAGGTAAAACCAGGTTTTTTTAATTTCTGGTATATCTCTAACATTTATTCATTTGTTTCCCCCCATCTTTTCTCTATTATAATTGTCAAAGAAGGCCTTTTAAAAATAATTTATACAAAGCTTCTTTTACAAAATTAAAAAATAAACAAAAATAAAACAAAAAAAAATACATTTAGAGTTTTAAAGTATAAAGGAAAATTCCATACTCTATCATTAAAAGTAGATATACCAGAATAGTAATGACAAAGCCTTACCCCTTGTATGCGAAGTTCTTCCTTTAGAGGAGCCAGGCTGCATTTTTTCCCCAGCATACAGCTATACCACCTAGGGGGAAAAAAACATCAGAGAAGTAAAACACTGTTTATGTGGTTACATTTTTTTAATTAAGCATTTCTCATGTGAACAAAATGAAAGCAATAGTAAACAATTTTGAGTTAAGTCACAAGTGACAATAACAAAAATTGTACATAACGTATTTAGACAAAGAGCAAACCTAGCAAAGGAAAACAAGGGCCCCTGGGTAGCTCGGTCAGTTAAGAAATTGCCTTCAGCTCAGGTCATGATCCCTGACCTGACCATGAGCGCTGGGCTCCCCTGCCTAGTGGAGAGTCTAGTTCTCCCTCTCCCTCTGACCCTAATCCTCATACTCCTGCATACATGCATCCTTTCTCTCAAATAAAATCTTAAAATATAATGTTCTATGTTCAATTGAACTTCAATTAAAAAAGTATAAACAGCCCCCTATACCATCTTAACAGAGATTGTAAAATCTGGAATGGATCTATACTTTGAGATGGCCTCATATGCAAATGATTTCAGGATATGTATTAGTGTTTCAAAAAAACATGAAATCAATCTCTTCTATAGTAAACATATATCTAGAAGAGGGAATGGGGAGAAGATGGAGTAAACTGCTTTAAAGGTAAATAGAATTTAGCCTATGAAAGATTAACTATCATGCTTTCTATCATAAGCAACTAGAAAACTTGACGAAATATGTGTAATAATTGTTTTTTAGACATTGGACAACTGCAGTGAAGAGCTATAATCTCAGAGAGAGAAACAAACAAAGTTAGCCCTGTAACTGACAGAACTTGCTGCCTAAAGAAAATTTCCAAGCAGCAATACAGGGAAAGGAAACTCAAACAGAGCCCCATGATCCTGAACTGGTGAGAGATTACATTTCAAAGGCCCAGGCAGTAAAGATTTGAAGAGCAAAACACAAGAGAGGAAGGACATGCACAGAGAGAGAATTCTGAGCATCTGCAGAAGAGTTACTTGGAATATTTTGCAGAATAAGGATTTGCACATGTGAGATGGAACTCCATGCAGCTAAAATTCCCAGAGGAGTGCCTGGGTGGCTCAGTCAATTAAGCATCGACTTGGGTCATGATCTCAGGGTCCTGGGACCAACCCATGCATTGGGCTCCTTGCTCAGTGGGGAGTCTGCTTGAGGATTCTCTCTCCCTCTCCCCTCTGCATTCCCTCTCAAATAAATCTTAAAAAAAAAAAAAAAAAAAAAGAATTCCCAGAAAGTAATAAGCTTACTGATTCCTGGAGTCCAGACAGCTAGATTAGTTTGCAGTTCTACTGGCCAGAGCAGAAAGCACCTTGTTAATAAAAGGGGCATCTATCTAGTGGAGTCCTAGAAAGACACTGCTTTGTAATAGGTCTAGAGGCTACTCTATATTTACCCTAATGAAGCTTAAAAGCAAAACTCAAAAGGATCCAAGTGACTTAAGTAAGCATCAGAATCTAACATTCTTTAAAGGAACATGATGAAATGCAGCACTCCAAAAATAAGATTTTCAATGTCTAACATCTAATAAAAAATGACCAGATATTAAAAGCAGCAGCAAAATTACTTGCAAGCAAGATAAAAAAGAAAAAATATATATCATGAAAAACAAATCAGGAGGGGTGCCTGGGTGGCTCAGTTGGTTAAGCATCTGCCTTTAGCTCAGGTCATGATCCCAGCATCCTAGGATGGAGCCCTGTATTGGGCTCCCTACTCAGCATCTCCCTCTCTTCTTTGCTGTTCCCCCTGCTTGTGCTCTCTGGCTCGCTCACTCTCTCCCCCTCTCTCTGTCAAATAAAATAAATACGTCTTTAAAAAACAAAAACAAACAAAAAAAATCAAGAAACAAGAGGTGATGAAATTTGCAGATGATAACATTAGAACAGCTCTTAGAAATACGTTCTATGACTAAACATGGACATGGGGAGGAGGGAAGATATAAAAACCAACCAAATGGAACTTCTAGACATGAAAATTATGATATCTAGGGCAGCCCTGGTGGCACAGCAGTTTAGCACCGCCTGCAGCCCAGGGTTTGATCCTGGGGACCCTGGATGGAGTCCACGTCAGGCTCCCTGCATGGAGCCTGCTTCTCCCTCTGCCTGTGCCTCTGCCCCTCTCTCTCTCTCTGTGTGTGTCTCTATGAATAAATAAATAAAATCTTTAAAAAAAAAAAAAGAAAATTATGATATCTAAAATGAAAGCTTCACTGGATGGGACTAACAACATATTAGACTCTGCAAAAGAAAGACACAGCAATAGAAACTATCCAAAATAAAGCACAGGAGGGAAAAAAGACTTAAAACAAAACAAAACAAAACAAAACATAGAGCACGTGTGACCTGTAGGACAATATCAAGCAGCAGACATTAAGTGGTGTTTCAGAAAAGGGGTATAATCATAATTAACTAGACTACAAAACAGTAACAAGTGAATCATATTTTCTCAAACATTTAAATCTTATATAAAATGTTAAAAGTATGATGACATTCCCAACACTGGGAATGATGTCCACTCTCCACTTCTAATCAAAGTCATACTGGAGATTATAGTCAATCCGATCAAGTGATAAAATGCAGACAGACTAAAAAGAAAGAAAATTGTTTTTCTTAACAGAAGACATGACCATCCATGTAGAAAATTATTTGAAATCTAGGGAAAAGTCACTAGAATAAATGAATTCAGCAAGGTCACAGGATAAAAGCTCAATATAAAATCAACTATATTTCCTTAAAGTAGTAATACATAACTAGAAATTAAAATTTAAAAATTTAATTTACAGTAACATCAAAATACATGAAATATTTAGGAATAAAATGAACAATATGTGCAAGAAAACCATCAAACACTACTAAAAGAATCCTAAGATCTAAAGAAATGAAAAGCTATACCATGTTGGGATGGAAGATTTAACATTGTTAAGCTATCAAATCAATTCTCTCCAATTTGATCTATAAAAATCAATAAAATTCCAGTAGGCTTTTTCATAGAAATTGATAAACTGATCCTAAAATTTATATAGAAATGAAAGATTTCGAATAGCTAACCACTGAGCCACTCAGGTGCCCCGGAATTTGAGACTTACTAATAATAATTGCGGACTTTATTGATATCAATTATTAATGACCTTATGCACATAAAATGATATATTTATTATGAGTAAATAAGTAAAATCTTAAAAAAAATGAAGAGATGGAGCTAGCATCAGAACCACACATGACAAGAATGCTGGAGTTATCAGACTAGGAATTTTTTTTTATTATTGATGAGAGACACAGAGAAAGAGGCAGAGACATGGGCAGAGGGAGAAGTAGGATCCCTGCGGGGAACCTGATGCAGGACTCAATCCCAGGACCCCAGGGATCACGACCTGAGCCAAAGGCAGACGTTCAACCACTGAGCCACCCAGGGGCCCCTTAGACCAGGAATTTAAAACCTCTATGATCAAGGTGCTAAGGGCTCAGGGCACCTAGGTGGCTCAGCTGGATGGAGTTCCAAGCCAGGCTCCCTGCTCCAAGAGAAGATTGCTTCTCCCTCTGCCTCTCTCTCTCATGAATAAATAAAATCTTAAAAAAAAAAAACAAAGAAAGAAAGATGCTAAGGGCTCTAATGGATACAGTAAACAGCATACAAGAACAGATGGGCAACGTAAGCAGAGATAGAAATTCTAAAAAAGAACCAAAAAGAAATGCTAGAGATCAAAAACACTGTAATGCCTTTGATGGGCTCATCAGTAGACTGGACAAAGCTGACGAAAGAATCTTGGAGTCTGAGGACATCTCAACAAAAACTGCCAAAAGTGAAAAGCAAAGAGAAAAAAAGCACTGGAAAACAACAAAAAACCAGAATACAATATCCAACAACTGTGTGACAACTACAAAAGGTGTAAAATATGTGTGACTGGAATTCCAGAAGGAAGACAGAAGACACAGAAAAAATAATGACTAAGAATTTCCCCAAATTAATGTCAGACACCAAACCACAGACTCAGGAAGCTAAGCAATCACTGAACAGGCAAAATGCCAAAAAGATTACACCTAAGGCATATGACTTTCAACATACAGAAAATCAAAGATAAAAAATACTGAAAGAGACCAGAGGGGAAAAGCTATATTCTTTATAGAGGAACAAAGGAAAGAATTACATCAAACTTTTCTTAAGAAACCAGCAAGCAAGAGTAGCAGAGTGAAATGTTTAAAATGTTGAGAGGGGGGAAAAAAATCCACCAACCTCGAATTCTGTACCCGGCAAAACTGTCCTTCAAAAGTGAAGGTGAAACAAGACTTCCCAGACATAGAGATATTGAGGGAATTTGCTGCGAATTTCTCTAGAATTTCTAGAGAACTTCTCTTAACATTTACAAGACCTTACAAAGAAGGAAAATGATATAGGTCAGAAACTCATCTATATTTAAAAAATGAAGAACACGGGATCCCTGGGTGGCTCAATGGTTTGGTGCCTGCCTTCTGCCCAGGGCGTGATCCTGGAGTCCCGGGATTGAGTACCACAACGAGCTCCCTGCATGGAGCTTGCTTCTCCCTCTGCCTGTGTCTCTGCCTGTGTGTGTGTGTGTGTGTGTGGGGGGGGGGGTCCTCTCATGAATAAATAAATAAAATCTTAAATAAATAAAAAATAATAAATAAATAAAATAAAATAAATAAATAAATAATGAAGAACAAGGGAGAAGAAATAAGTGAAGGTTAAAAATGCAAAAAAATCAAAACTTTTGAAATTCTTAATTGATCTAACAGGTTAACAGTTTGTTAAAAATAACAATATACAGCAATGTATTTGATTATGTATGCTTATGAATATGTATGTATAAATGATAGCAAAGACACAAGAAACATGAGAGGAGAATTTTAATATTTATACCAGTTTTATTAAGATATAACATATACAGTAAAATTATCCAATTTTAAGTATATAATTTAATGAGTTTGACAAATGTGTACATTAACCCCACCACAATCAAGGTATAGTACTTTGACATCACGCGAAAAAGTTCCCTAGTCTTTCCTCCCCTACTGGTCTCTAGTGACCACCAATCATGCTCTTAATAGTTCTGCCCTGTTCCAGATGTTCATATAAATGCAATCACAGAATGTTTTTTTATCTGTCTTTGTAAATACACTGGCAATTTCATACGGTTGCAACTTAATACATTAAATAATATAAATAAAAATATCAGTTTATAGAAATATGAGAAATACTATTATATGGCTATAGAAACAGTATGCACTAACCAATACTCTGTCTTCATTGTTTGTGGATTCAATAACAGGTGACTGTCTCTATTTTTGTTTAGTCAGTCATTTTTCCCTTTGAAAAGACAAAAAAATAATTTTAAACTACTTTAAACAAACCTTGGTAATTTTACTTAGAGCGTATAGTCCATTCCATTTGGTGGTTTTAAAATGTTTGGGACAAGAGCAAAATGCTCCCTTAAGAAGACAGTATATAAACAGAGAAATCACTAACTAGGAATTAAAAGCCTTTGGTACGTTAAGAACAAGATGGAAAAAAAAATAAAGAAATTAAGAGCAAATAGTGCTCACACAGTAACAGCATAAAAAGGGTAACAACCTTTCCTTTAAGATCAGCAGTGCTGGGCAGCCCCGGTGGCTTAGCGGTTTAGTGACGCCTTCAGCCCAGGGCGTGAATCTAGAGACCCAGGATCGAGTCCCATGTGGGGCTCCCTGCATGGAGCCTGCTTCTCCCTCTGCCTGCGTCTCTGCCTCTCTCTCTCTAGCTGTGTCTCTATGAATAAATAAATAAAATCTTAAAAAGATCAGCAGATTAGGTCAGAGTCACCAGAAACTAAGAAATAGCCTGAACAGAGACAAAAGAAAGATATTATACATTTCCTCGGGAGATGAAGGAAAGCAAGGAAAGCATATATATATATATATATATATGTATATACACACACACACATATATAAAGCATTCATTCATTCATTCATTTAAGAGAGAAAGAGATAGAGCACTAGCAGGGGAGAGAGAGAGAAGCAGGCTCCCTGCTGAACAGGGACCCCTCCCCCACACCCCAAACGGAAGGGGAAGCAGAGTCCTGGGATTGTAACCTGAGCCAAAGGCAGATGCTTAACCTACTGAGCCATGCGGGCTCTCCATAAGTCTTGAAACAGTTAAATATGTCATTGGTAGTTAATAGAGGCTTGGGAGAGTTTACATTTCTTTTAACCCTTGCTGTAAGCTGAATACTGTATTGTGAATCTTTTCAAATTTAATCTTATCAATAACTTTTCTGCAACATATATATTTCTTAAAGGAAAAGCAGAAAGAAGTAACAGGGTGTATTAAAATTCTGAATTCACTTCAGAAAATGCCTCCCCATTAAATCCTAGATACTCTTAACAGGTATCCTGTGGCAACTAATCAAAATGCAAGCAGAAAAAAATGAACAAAAGGAAGATCTAGTTACCCAGGAGACTTTGAACCCATTATACTATTTTAATGATGAAAGTAGCACTCTACTCATTACCGCATTTAGCAAGTCCTCTGAGACAGTAGCTTTCAAGAAAAATTATTTTTTTTAAAGACTTTTATTTATTTTGGGCAGCCCAGGTGGCTCAGCGGTTTAGCGCCGCCTTCATCTCAGGATATGATCCTGGAGACCCAGGATCAAGTCCCACGTCAGGCTTCCTGCATGGAGCCTGTTTCTCCCTCTGCCTGTGTCTCTGCCTCTCTCTCTGTGTGTCTCTCATGAATAAATAAAATATTTTAAAAATATTTTTTAAAAAAAGACTTTTATTTATTTATGAAGACAGAGAGAAGCAGAGACACAGGCAGAGGAAGAAGCAGGCTCCATGCAAGGAGGCCGATGTGGGACTCAATCCCGGGACTCCAGGATCACACCCTGAGCCAAAGGCAGACACTCAATCGCTGAGCCACCCAGGCGTCCCACAAAAATTATTTTGAAATAATTTCAAGAATACAGAAGATTAGTACAAATGATTCCAATATACTTTTTTTTTTAAAGATTTTATTTATTTATTCATGAGAAACACACACAGAGAGAGAGAGAGAGAGAGGGGCAGAGACACAGGCAGAGAGAGAAGCAGGCTCCATGCCGAGAGCCTGATGTAGGCCTCGATCCCGGGTCTCCAGGATCACGCCCTGGGCTGAAGGTGGCGCTAAACCGCTGAGCCACCGGGCTGCCCTCCAATATACTCTTCATCCAGATTCATCAATGAACATTTTTCCTCCATTTCCTTGCTCTTTTTTAAAACCATTTGAGAGTTAGCTCCAGACACCATCATGCCCCTTTCACCCTAAATATTTTGGCATTTATATATGTGTGTGTATGTGTGTGTGTGTGTGTGTGTGTAATTTTTTTTGAAGATTTTATTTATTTACTCATAAGAAACACAGAGAGAGAGAAGAGAGGCAGAGACACAGGAGAAACAGGCTCCATGCAGGGAGCCTGACGTGGGACTCGATCCTGGGTCTCCAGGATCATGCCCTAGACTGAAGGCGGCGCTAAACCGCTGAGCCACCCAGGCTGCCCTGGCATTTCTATTTTTAAAATGAGGACATTCTCCTTCATAACCACAGAATGGTTATCAAATTGAGAAAATGTAACACACAGTACTATTTATTATCAGGAATACAGTTCATTTCAAATTTCACCAATTATTCCTATAATGTCCTTCACGGCAATTTTCTCCCCTGATGCATGATCTAATCTAAGATCCTACATTTCATTTACGTGTCAAGTCTCTTTAGTCTCCCTCAATCTGGAACAGTTCCTCATTCAGCCTTTTCTTTTTTTCTTCTTTTCATGACCTTTATATTTCTGAAGAAATACTTTACAAAACCTCTCAAGTTGGTGTGTCTGAAGTTTCCTCAGTTAGATTCCAGTTATACATGCTGGACGTAAAGAGTACAGAGAGCTATTGTGTCCTTCTGGGTGCAGCACATCAGAGGTGATCACCTGTTCGAGGTGGGATTCCCCCAGGCTTCTGTACTATAATGTTACCATATTTCTTTGTGATTATAAGTCATCTGTGGGGAGATATTCTGAAACTATTAACACCCCACCCCTCTTCAAATTTTCTATTGCTGACCTTCAGTGAATCAATTATTACAATAATGATGACAAAATGGTGATTTTTCTAAGTTTTTTTTCCTTCTACATGTATTAGTTGGCATTACACTTTAACAAAGAATTTTTCCTCTATCCCCTCTGCTTATTTTTGCTCATTTTATTTAATGGGTTAAAATTCATTATTGGCATTATTTATTATGAAATCATATTATCCCAGATTTGATTTCAGCTGGCTCCTATATCCTTTTATGTCATTTTTGAGCACTTGCTTATTTTTGTTATTATAAGACATTACAGGCTCTATTTAAACTTGAGCTTACCCAGCACTGAAATCACCCATTTCTCCAAGGGGCCTGGTTCATTTTAGCACGGATTGGTTACTTTACAACACCAAACCTGGGGCACCTGGGTGGTTCAGTTGGTTAAGTCTCCGCCTTCCACACAGGGCATGATCCCAGGGTTCTGGGATTGAGCCCAGCATCAGGCTCCCTGCTCCATGGGGAGCTTGCTTCTCTCTCTCCCTCTGCCTGTTGCTCCCCCTGCTTGTGTTCTCTCTATATCAAGTAAGGAAAATCTTTTTAAATAAAATAAACCATAATTGAAGGAATGGGGTAATACCGTAATACAGGAAATGGGTAACAGGAGAACTTTGGCATGTAGGGGCAATGAGCATAGTCTAAAAACTTCTCTAGTTGTAGAACCTAACATTTTGCTGCCTGTAACGAATTACCAGAATAAACGCCCCTAGGCATGCAACAGAGCAGCCCTAATGTCCACCAAATCTCAAAACTTACCATTTAAACTACCATAAATTACAAATCTACATGGCTAAAAATAAACTTTTATTCTATATTTTTCTTAAAAAGTGGTTTAAATTATTCACACATTTTGTACATGTGTAAAAAACATGGTAATGAGATTCTCTAAGGCAGTAGGACCAAGGCTTTTCACCTTTTGGTATTCCTTCTTATTTTAAAGTTTTTTTTTTTTTTAAGATTTTATTTTTTTGAAAGAGAGCACGTACACACAAGCATGGGGATGGGCAAAGAAAGAAGCAGTCTTCCTGCTGAGCGTGGAG
The DNA here is from genome assembly GCF_011100685.1 of Canis lupus familiaris. NCBI lineage: Eukaryota > Metazoa > Chordata > Mammalia > Carnivora > Canidae > Canis > Canis lupus. Next base: position 46,470,397 of record NC_049230.1, read on the forward strand.
ACAGATGCAGGGCTCAATCCTAGGGCGTGGAGACTATGACCTTAGCCAAAGTTAGATGCTTACCAGACTGAGCCACTCAGGCACCCCTTGGTATTCTTTTTTGTAATTGTCTAATGTACTAAAAATACATGCTTTTAACAATTCTCTTCTTTGATCACTTTTTAAAAAATATGTTATTTATTTATTTATAGAGACACACACAGAGAGAGAGGCAGAGACACAGGCAGAGGGAGAAGCAGGCTCCATGCAGGCAGCCTGATGTGGGACTCGATCCCGGGTCTCCAAGATCACACCCCAGGCTGCAGGTGACGCTAAACCACTGAGCCACTGGGGCTGCCCTCTTCTTTGATTACTTAATGTAGAACCAAGAACTACCTACTATAAGGTGGATATGCCATAAAAGTTGATACAACAAGCTCATCATGGCATGAGCCACTGGATTCAACCTTTTCTCCCTAAGACCTTGGAGGAGTCACCAATCAATGAGGCTCTGTCACATCAAACTTGAAAGGGAATTAAACTATGATACCTAAATTAAAGTGATGAAAAGCACATAATCTAATTCACCAGAAAAAATAATAAAGCAGCTTTTCATCCTTCAGGTGGCTTATTCTTCATCTTCCTACTTTAGTAGGAAGAAAAAAATCAAAATACCAGCATCTGGCTCTTGTGGAGCTCACAATTAAGAAATACTCTAAGGTTTATTTATTTATTTAAAGATTTTATTTATTTATTCATGAGAGACATACATAGAGAGAAGCAGAGACACAGGCAGAGGGAGAAGCAAGCTCCATGCAGGAAGCCCGACGTGGGACTTGTTCCCGGGGCTCCAGGATCACACCCTGAGCCAAAGGCAAATGCTCAACTGCTGAGCTACCCAGGCATCCCAAGAAATACTCCTAGGTTTAAACTGAGAAAGTGCTCTCCTACCTGAAAAACAAGCTAGTATACTATCTGTCCCCCAAGACATCTCTACCTACTGTATATGCGTAGTGAGTTAGTACATTGGAGCAGGGGTGCATTTCTTTCTCATGACACCAAAAAAACACTTTCATTGATTTGCAACCCTATGATGGGTCCCATTCAAAGATGAAACCAGCAGTCAAAGATAGTGAGCCATCCACAATAATAGTCTCATTAGACTTATCTGTGGCAGTTCAGTAACAAATAAGAAGTGGTATGTTCTTTATAACAGTAAAAAAAAAGAATAAATATAAAGCCCAATAATAAGGATTACTTAATTATGGATGGTTGTCAAGCTATTTAAAACTACAACTATCCATATACACAGAAATAAAGAAACAAAGGAATGAAAAAAAGTTAAAAACAAAAGCAGGAGACAAAATTGGTATTCATGATTACAACTGTGGGAACGAAAAAAGGGGGGAACTGGTAGGAAATGCACCCAAAATGAGCTAACAGTTGTATCAAAGTGCTGAGATCAATATCAATGTTTTTTCCATTTTCTAATTTTCTGTAAGTGTGATTATTTTAAGAGAGAAAATTATAGGGGCGCCTGGGTGACTAAGTCAGTTGAGTGTCTTAACTTTTTTTTTTTTTTAAGATTTTATTTATTTATTCATGAGAGACCCAGAGAGAGAGAAGCAGAGACAGAGGCAGAGGGAGAAGCAGACTCCATGCAGGGAGCCCGACATGGGACTCAATCCCGGGTCTCCAGGATCACGCCCTGGGCTGCAGGCGGTGCTAAACCGCTCGCTGCACCACGGGGGATGCCCTGCCCAAGTGTCTTAACTCTTGGTTTCGGCTCAGGTTATTTCTTAGGGTTGTGAGACCAAATCCACCTCAGACTCCACGATCAGCATGGAGTCTGCTTGAGAGATTCTCTCTCTCCTTCTGTCCCTCCCCCAACTGGAGGGAAATAAAATAAAAAGAAATAAAATTTTTAAAAAGAGATAAAAATTATAAATAATAATATAAATGTTTAGTTTATGCAACAGTTTATACAATAGTATATATACAATATTTAGATAGCACTTCAGTTTCTATGTACATTCATATGTAATTTCTCTTCATTCTCTGAACAACTGTAGGAGGTATTATCCTAACCTCGTAAACAAACAAACAAAAAAAATGAATTGGCTTATCCTTTTATAAAGGCAAGTCAAAGTTCATAATAAAATAGTCTTTCAGCTGAAGAACTGACAAAAAGCTCAATTATAAAATCTACAATTATTCCCTGCAACTATTACTTAAGTATCCCATAACCATACTGCACCTACTTAAAAAAAAAAAAAAAAAAAAAACAGAAGGGGAAGGGTGCCTGAGTGGCTCAGTTGGTTGGTTAAGTGACAGCCTTTGGCTCAAGTTATGATCCTGGGATCAAGCCCCTTGTCAGACTCCCTGCTCAGCGAGGAGTCTGCTTCTCCCTCTCCCTCAGCATTTGCCCCCCACCCCCTTCCTTGCTCTCACTCTCACATGAATAAAATCTTTAAAAATTTTTAAAAATTAATTAAGAGGGGAGCTCTTTATTAAAATAACATAATACTTATACCTTTCAACACAGTGGACCACAGCATGTAAATCTACCAAATTCCTAGAATAGTTAAGACGATCCTATTTGATAGTCATCATATCGAGTATGTCTTCATTTAATTCTATGACCACCCTATGAGGTGTGATGTTAAATATTATTATCCCATTTTACCAATAAGAAAACAAAATTTAAGTCAAAGAATAACATTCAAAAGGCACAGATTATATTCAATTTATTGCCCATCACCAAATATGTGGATTATATACAAATCCAAGAAGTATCTACCATCTGATAGGGGGTAGGGATTAGAAAAGAAAAAGCAATAAGAGGAAAAATGGTAAAATCTGTATTAAGTTAGAACTTTGCCAGATACAGGGGGATCCCTGGGTGGCTCAGCGGTTTAATGCCTGCCTTTGGTCCAGGGCGTGACCCTGGAGACCTGGGATCAAGTCCCACATCAGGCTCCCTGCATGGAGCCTGCTTCTTCCCTCTGCCTGTGCCTCTCTCTCTGCATGTGTCTCTCATGAATAAACAAATAAAATCTTAAAAAAAAAAAAAAACAAAAACAAAAAACTTTGCCACATACAGAGGTCTTGTTCTTGGAAAATCATAAAATAACTGCCATAAAGGGTATCAGCTACAGACCTAATAACCTGTGACAAGAGTGGAATTCAGACTGAGAGGAATTTGACCAAGTCTGATTTAGAAGCTTTGATGAGTGAGTTTCTGAAAAAGAAAATGCTATGAAGTAAGCTCAAGTCACAGGCACAAAACGTGGAAGGTAAGGATGACAAGCACTTGTAAATATTCATCAACTCTAGAAAGGCTGTCTACTTAAAAGTCTAGGGGCATGCTGGGGCTGCAGACACTACACAGGGCAGTGGAAAGAGTACTAGACCACAATCAGGAGATCTGGATCCCAAGCTTCTAATCTGTAACACTAGAATACTGGATAACTTTACTTCCTAAGAGCCTCCTCCCAGCTGCCAAATTCTTTAAGATACAAAACAACAATGCAGGTGCACTGACATAGGTGAGGTATGAACTATAACAGGGAGATGAGCCACTTGAGTGCCATCACTGAGATCAGTCCAACAAATTTAACTGATTTGACCCCATATTACAGATTTTGCTTAGTTCCTACACTTTCTCAGGAATAAGAAGAAAAAAATTCTAGCGGGATAAGGAGTAGGTGGTAGGGTTAAAATACCTGTTTTTAGTCTCTCATTCAGAGCCTCAAAATAGAGGCACATCTCATTTTATTGTGCCTTCTTTTATCGCACCTCACAGATAATTGGTGTCTTTCTCAAATTGAAGTTTGTCAAAGTTCATAATAAAATAGTCAAGCAACTCTACTGACACCATTTTTCTAATAGCAATTGCTCACTTTGTGTCTCTATGTCACATTTTGGGAATTCTCCCAGTATTTTATTTTATTTTAAAGATTTTGCTTATTTATTCACGAGAATATATATATATATATATATATATATATATATATATATATATAGAGAGAGAGAGAGAGAGAGAGAGAGAGAGAGAGAGAGAGAGAGGGGGGCAGAGACACAGGCAGAGGGAGAAGCAGGCTTCATGCAGGGAGCCCAACATGGGACTTGATCCCAGGTCTCCAGGATCATGCCCTGGACTGAAGGTGGCGCTAAACTGCTGAGCTACCTGGGCTGCCCTCTCCCAGTATTTTAAACTTTTTCATTATTATACTATTTAAGACAATCTGTGATAGTACTATTATAATTACTTTGGAGTGTCACAAATCACACCCATGTAAGACAGTGAACTTGATCAATGAATGCTATGTGTTCTGACTGCTCTACCAACCAGTTGTTCTTCCTTTCCTCCTCATTCCCTGAGACACCACGATATTGAAATTAGGCCAATTAATAACTAACTCTACAACTGCCTCTAAGTGTTCAAGTGAAAAGAGGGTCTACATCATGATCAAGTGAAAAGAGGGTCTACATCACCTGACATTCAAAGCAAGAGATGATTAAGCTTAGTGAGAAAGGCATGTCAAAAGCCATGATAGGCCAAAGGCTAGGGCTCTTGAGACTGTTAGCCAAGTTGCAAATGCAAAGAAAAAGTTCTTGGAGGAAATTAAAAGTGCTACTCTAGTGAACATATGAATGATGAAAGCAAAACAGTTTTACTGCTGATACAGAGAAACTTTTAGTGGTCCAGAGAGAAGATTACACCAGACATAATATTCTCTCTTTTTTTTTTTTAAGATTCTATTTATTTATTCATAGAGACAGAGAAAGAGACAGAGAGAGAGGCAGAGACACAGGCAGAGGGAGAAGCAGGCATCATACAGAGAGCCTGATGTGGGACTCGATCCAGGTTCTCCAGGATCACGCCCTGGGCTTCAGACTGCGCTAAACCACTGCACCACCGGGGCTGCCCCCAGACATAATATTCTCTTAAGCCAAAAGCTACTCCAGAGCTGGGCCCTATTTCTCTTCAATACTATAAAGGTCAAGGAAGGTAAGGAAGCTGCAGAAGAAAAACTAGAAGCTAGTAGAGGTTCATCCATGAGGTTTTACAAAAAGAAGGCATCTTCATAACATAAAAATGCAAGGGGAAGCAGCAAGTGCTGATGCAGAAAGTTGAAGCAAGTTAACCTATCTAGCTAAGATCATTAATGAAGGTAACTTAAAACAACAGATTTTCCACGTAGATGAAATAGTTTTATATTGAAACAATGTGTTATCTAGGGTTTTCATAGCTAGAGAGCTTCAAAGGACAGGTGGATTCTCATTAGGGACCAACACAGCCGATGATTTAAGTTGAAGCTAACGCTCACCGAACATTCAGAAAATCCTAGGGACCTTAAAAATTATGCTAAATTTATTGTTTGAGCTCTATAAATGGAACAAAGCCTGGATGACAGCACAATGTTTGCAAAATAGTTTATTGAATATTTTAAGCCCACTATTGAGGCCTACTGCTCAAAAAAAAAAAAAAAAAAGATTCCTTTCAAAATATTGCTGCTCAATGACAATACACTTCATCACGCAATAGCCCTGATGGATACACACAATGAGATAAATGTTTCCATGCCTGCTAACACAACATCCACTCTACAGTTCGTGGATCAAGGAGTAATTTTGATTTTCAAACCTTATATTTAAGAAATACCTTTCATAAGGCGCTAGCTGCCATAGATAATGATTCCTCTCATGGATTTGGAAAGGATTCACCATTCTAGATGCCACTAAGAACATTTGGGATTCATGGGAAGAGGTCAAAAGAACATTAACTAAAGTTTGGAATCCTGCATGAATGTCTTTTGGGGATTTAAGACTTTAGTGGAGGAAGTAACCATAGATGTGATGGAAATAGCAAGAAAACCAGATTTAGAACTTCAAGACGTGACTCAATTGCTGCAATCTCATGATTAAACTTGAAAGGATGAGGAGATGCTTCTTGTGGATGAGCAAAGAAAATGGTTTCTTTTTTTTTTTTTTAATTTTTATTTATTTATGATATTCACAGAGAGAGAAAGAGAGAGAGGCAGAGACATAGGCAGAGGGAGAAGCAGGCTCCATGCACCAGGAGCCCGATGTGGGATTCGATCCCGGGTCTCCAGGATCGCGCCCTGGGCCAAAGGCAGGCGCCAAACCGCTGCGCCACCCAGGGATCCCAGAAAATGGTTTCTTGACCTACAGTCTGTTCCTGGTGAAGATGCAATGAAGACTGTTGAAATAACAACAAAGGATTTAGGACAAATTGATGCAGCAATCTTCACTGTTGTCTTATTTAAGGAAACTGCCACAGCTCTTCCCGAGTGGCCTGAGGTAACCTCCGGAAATGGTTCACTACTCACTGGGCCCAGAAAACCTACAAAATCATGCAAGTCAAGAGGTTCAAATCTTCGTATTCACTTTAAGAACATGCGTGAAACTGCCCAGGCCATCAAGGGTATGCATATCCGAAAAGCCACCAAGTATCTGAAAGATGTCACTTTGTAGAAGCAGTGTGTGCCATTCCGTCGCTACAATGGTGGAGTTGGTAGGTGTGTGCAGGCCAAACAGGGGCTGTACACAGGGTTGGTGGCCCGGGAAGAGTGCTGAATTTTTACTCCACATGCTTAAAAATGCAGAGAGTGATGCTGAACTTAAGGGTTTAGATGTAGATTCTCTGGTCATTGAGCATATCCAGGTGAACAAAGCCCCCAAGATGCAACATAGAACCTACAAGGCTCATGGCTGGATTAACCCATACATGAGCTCTCCCTGCCACATTGGGAGATGTGATGATTCTTACTGAAAAAGAGCAGATTGTTCCTAAACTAGAAGAGGAGGTTGCACAGAAGAAGAAGATATCCCAGAAGAAACTGAAGAAACAAAAACTTATGGCCCGGGAGTAAATTCTGCATAGAATAAATGCAAATAAAAAAAAAAGAAACTGCCACAGCCACTCCAACCTTCAGTCACCACCAGTGAGCAGCCATCATCACTAAGACAAGATCCCACCACCAGCAGAGAGCTTATAACTCATTGAAAGCTCAGATGACAGCATTTTTGTAGCAACAAAGTATTTTTTTAAAAGATTTTATTTATTTATTCATAGACACAGAGAGAGAGAGAGAGAAGAGAGAGAGAGAGAGGCAGAGACACAGGCAGAGGGAGAAGCAGGCTCCACGCAGGGAGCCCGATGTGGGACTCGATCCCGGGTCTCCAGGATCACACCCCAGGCTGCAGGCGGCGCCAAACCGCTGCGCCACCGCCAAACTGCTGCGCCACCGGGGCTGCCCGCAACAAAGTATTTTTATTTACCTTTCTTAAAGATTTATTTATTTATTCATGAGACACAGAGAGAGAGAGGCAGAGACATAGGCAGAGGGAGAAGCAGACTTGCTCTGGGGAGCCCGATGAGGAACTCGATCTCAGGACCCCGGGAGCACTATCTGAGCCAAAGGCAGACACACTCAACCACTGAGCCACCCAGGCACCTCATAATAAAGTATTTTTAAATTAAGGTATGTACATTTTTTAAAAAGATTACTTATTTATTAATGAGAGACACAGAAAGAGAAAGAGAGGCAGAGACACAGGCAGAGGGAGAAGCAGGCTCCATGCAGGGAGCCTGACATGGGACTCGATCCCGGGTCTCCAGGATCAGGTCCCAGGTTGAAGGCGGTGCTAAACCGCTGAGCCACCCGGGCCGCCTTGTACATTTTTTAAAAAAGATATAATGCTATCTGTTCGTGCATATACCATATGCACTGGGAAACCAAACAATCTGATCTGTTTTTCTTGTTTTTAAAGATTTTATTTATTCATTTGAGACAGAAGGATAGAGACAGAGAGAGACAGACAGATAGACAGAGAGCACATGAGCAGGGGGAGAGGAAGGAGCAGGAGAAGCAGACTCCTCACTGAGCAGGGAGCCTGATATTGAGCTCGATTCCAGGACCCAGAGATCACGACCTGAGCCAAAGGCAGACAACCAATGAGTTGCCCAGGTGCCCCAATTCATTTGATTTGTTTCATACTGCAATATTCACATCATTGCTGTGGTCTAGAACCAAACCATTACCTCCAAAGGCACATTTGTATACAGTTTTCACAGCACCTAAAATTTGAAGAGTTGCATAACGCCTGGGTGGCTCAGCAGTTTCAGCATCTGCCTTTGGCTCAAGGCATGATCCCGCGATCCTGGGATCGAGTCCCACATCAGGCTCCCTGAATGGAGCCTGCTTCTCCCTCTGCCTACGTTTCTGTCTCTCTCTCTCTCTCTGTCTCTCATGAATAAATAAATAAAATCTTAAAAAAAAATAAAATAAAATTTGAGGAGTTGCATAGTGATATTAACAATGTCAACTATAAAAATATGCAGGAGAACATGAACTGGTACTTTGTACAAATGAAAGTCAACATAGAACAATGTGAAGTTGTAAATAATATGAGAAATACTGCTTTATTATCTTTTTAATAAAAATTAATTCATTTCTTTTCCCCTTTTGAGTATCCCTCTCAATCTGCCTGAGTCCTACTACAGCAGACAAGACTGCTGAACCCTATTTTTAAATGTATCATGGACAACGCTTTCCATCTATAATACCGAGGTTAAAATGGTCAACTCTCCAGGGATATGATGGGCTCTAGCAATTTATTCTTCCTAGCAAACACATACCTTTCATTCAATTTGGAGGCTGCCACTGAGCCAGATATAGGCAGACCTGGAACATATCGATCAATTTCTCTCCCCTAGAATGGTGTTCCTTCAAAATATATTTTTGTAGTTCGGGGTGTGCCTGGGTGGCTTAGTCAGTTAAGCATCTGACTCTTGATTTTGGCTCAGGTCATAATCTCAGAATTATGGTATCAAGCTCCGCATCAAGGATTCTCGCTGGTAATGGAGCCTGCTTAAGAATGTCTCTCGCAAAAAAAAAAAAAAAAGAATCTCTCTCTCTGGGGTGCCTGGGGGAGCGCTATTGGTTAAGCATCTGCCTTTGGCTCAGGTCATGATCCCAGAGCCCTAGGATCGAGTCCCAAGTCGAAGCAGGGAGCCTGCTTCTCCTTCTGCCTGCCATTCCCCCTGCTTGTGCTCATTCTCTCCCTCTGTCAATAATAAATATTTTTTAAAAAGATTCTCTCCCCCTCTCCCTCTGTCCTATACCCCTTCCCTAAAAAAATAAAACATACTTTTGTAGTTCAAATGAGATTTCAGAAATAACAGAAATTTACTGATTGAAAAAATTTACTAATTTACCAATTGAAAAAAAAAAAAAAAAACCTGAAAACAACCTTCCCCATTTTCCTGGTTGGCTCCAGTTCCCTCAAAAGCCAACAGTACGGGATCCCTGGGTGGCTCAGCGGTTTAGCGCCTACCTTCGATCAAGTCCCACATCGGGCTCCTTGCACGGAGCCTGCTTCTCCCTCTGCTTCTCTAGGTGTTTCTCATGAATAAATAGATAAAATCTTAAAAAAAAAAAAAAAAAAGGCCAACAGTAGATTCTAAAGTAGCCACATGGCCCTGGTACCTCTTCACAATTTCAGTGCTTTGCTATCTCCTTTAAGCTTACTTTACTTATTCAAACTCTTCTCAATGCTCAGTAAGTCACTTTCCTCTTCATACCCTAATATGTATTTCAAGAAATCAATTTAAAGCAGAAATGACTTAACCTTTGGCTTCAACGATGTGTAAAGCTTCTGAGGCGGACCACGCAATTATCTAGTTGCTTTGCACAAATGTATAAACTTACATTTAACAAATTAGGATATTCACTGCTTTGGAATTGGCCTTTAAGTAAAATAGGCAGCTTAAACACATATAAATCCAAAAGAAAAAGAAAAAGTCTACTTTATCTGGTAATTTCATTGGATTTATACACAAAAGAAATGGAAGTCTTACAAGGTATTTGCACACCCATGGTCACAGCAACATTAATTCACAATAGCCAAAAGGAACCCAAATGTCCATCAACAGATAAACGAATATACAAAATGTGATATATACAATGAAATATTAACATTATTCAGCCTTAAAAAGGAAAGATATTATGACACATGCTATAATATGGATGAACACTGAGGACACTATTCTAGTCCCAAAAGGACAAATACTGTAAGTCCCTAGAATAGTCCAATTCATAGAGACAAAAAAGACTGGTATTTGCCAGACACTAGGCTAAAGGGAGGAATGAGGGATTGCTGTTTAACATGTAGAGAGTTTTAGTTTTACAAGAAAACAATTCTGGAGACTAGCTGTATAACAATATAAATGTACTTAACACTACTGAACTATACACTTTAAAACATATAGTTTCATGTTACAAAAAACTTTTTTTGAAGATTCCATTTATTCACAAGAGACACAGAGAGAGGCGGAGACACAGGCAGAGGGAGAAGTAGGCTCTCTGCAGGGAGCCCAATATGGGACTCGATCCCAGGACCCCCAGATCACAACCTGAGCCGAAGGCAGACACTCAACTGCTGAGCCACCTAGGTGCCCCTAAAACTATAAATTTCATATTATGTATATTTTATGACAATTCAAAAAAAATCTTCTCTATGTCCCAAAGCTAAATCCTAGGGTTAAAAGCCCTTTTACTTTTGAACTCCCACATTATCCATCATTTCAACACCATTTGGCAGGGTGAGAAGTCAAGCGAGACAAATAACATTTTTCCAGTACCTTATGCTGCTTAATGACAGGTGTGTTGTCCAAAATAATTAGCTTTTAAAAAGGAATAGCCTTGACTCTCCTCTGGAACTGGTTAGTGATCTCAGTTTCCCTTCATTAAGTTCTTGACAGCTCAATGTCCTCACATCTGTCATTGTTTGGGAGACTGATTCCAAGAACATAAACTGCTTCAAGGACTAGGCAACAAATTTATTCTGGCTAATGGGACAGATCTGAACCCATCTGCTTTCTAATCAAAAGCCATATTTGAATCAGTTTTGTTCCACCACAGTACCATACCAAAGGGAGCAATGTAATCATACGGTATTTTCCTCCTTTCTATTCATGTTGTACAAGAAACACAAATCAATTAAAAGCATAAGAGCATCCTCAAAACAGGGTCTCTGCAACCTGTGGAATCTGCAACCTTTTCCATTTTTATCTGTTTATTCTTCGGACTACTGCGATGACATTTCCTCTAAGTGACATGGTCTCTTTTAGAATTACACAGGGAGAAAACAGTCACACGTTGTTATAACTAACTTACCTTAATCTTTTTTTAAGTTGTAAACTGTCATGGATGATCCTTTTAACAAACTCTAATTCACCTCCTTCTGCCATGATTTCTGTAATACCTCCTGTATTTACAGAACTAGGTGGAGGTCGCCGAGGATTTCGAGAGTTTACTCCCTGCATGACAACAACAACAATGATATCTGGTGAAAATTTTTTATGCTGTAAGACTAACTCTTTAACCATAATCTAATTTTAAATGAGAATGCTCAGGTGTAATTTAGCTTCCAAATATCATGCTAGATCTAGGATTTAAAAATCATACAGCTGTTGCAATATTACATTTTAAAGCAACTGCATTTATCCTAATATTCTTTCCCAGGATCTTTTTTACTTTCTTTTCTTTTCTTTTCTTTTCTTCTTTTCTTTTCTTTCTTTCCTTTCCTTTCTTTTTCTTTCTTTCTTTTTTTTTAATTTTTATTTATTCATGATAGTCACACAGGGAGAAAGAGAGAGAGAGAGAGGCAGAGACATAGGCAGAGGGAGAAGCAGGCTCCACGCACTGGGAGCCCGACGTGGGATTTGATCCCAGGTCTCCAGGATCGCGCCCTGGGCCAAAGGCAGGCGCCAAACCACTGCACCACCCAGGGATCCCTCTTTCTTTCTTTTTTAAGATTTTATTTATTTAAGAGACAGAGTGAGCAAGAAAAGAGAACACACAAGCAGAGGCAGAGGAAGAGGGAGAGGGAGAAGCAGACTACCTGCTGAGCAGGGAGACCAATGTATGGCTCTATCCCAGACGCTTATGTAACTGAGCCACCCAGGTGCCCCATCTTCCACCTTTGTGATTTAACATAAAAAACTTTACCTTTTTTTATGTAGCCTGTCACTTTTCTTTATGTTTTGTCTTGGTATCATATAGAAAATATTGTATCCAAAGATTATATAAATATTTATTTTCTTCTAGCACTCCTATGGTTTCACTTTTTAAGTTTAAATATTTAATCCCCTTCTACCCCAAATCATATTAAAAATATTAAATACATCAAATATCTAAATATAAAAGCTAAAATTAAAAACCCTTGGAAGAAAACATAGGAGTAAATCTTCAAGATTGGATTGGGCAATAGTTGCTTAGAGAAATTGGACTCCTTGAAATTAAGTTTGTAGGCTGCAAAGAACACAAAGAACGTGAAAAGATGAGGTGCCTGGGTGCTTCAGTGGGTTAAGCAGCTGCTTTCAGCTCAGGTTGTGATCCCAGGGTCCTAGGATAGAGCCCTGTGTCAGGCTCCCTGCTCAGCAGGGAGCCTGCTTCTCTCTTTTCTCCCTCACCCCCTTCCCCTACTTGTGCTCTCACTCTCTCAAATAAATAATATCTTAAGGAAAAAAAGGTGCAAGGACAATCCACAGGAGAAAATGTTTGCAAATATTAAATCTAATAAGGGACTTGTGTCTAGAATATATAAAAAATTCTTACAATAATAATAAAAAGAAAAATAATCCAATTTTTAAATGGGTAAAGGATCTCAATAGTCATTTCTCAAAAGAAGTAGACAAACTGCCAAGAAGCACATGAAAAGCCATTCAACATAATTAGCCATCAGGGAAATAAACATCAAAACCAAGACGAGATACCACTTCACACCCACTAGAATGGCTATAATCAAGAAGACATATAATAACCAGCACTGACAAGCATGTGGAGAAACTGGAAATTGGAATCCTCACACACGGATGCTCACATCAGCATTTTTTCTAACAGCCAAAAAGTAGAGACAACCCAAATGTCCATCAATGAATGAATGGAAAAGTAAGATGTGGTATTTCCATATAATGGAATATTCTTTGGCAATAAAAAGAAATTAAGTACTGATATATACTGTAATATGGATGAACCTTGAAAATATACTATGTTTAGTGAAAGAAGCCAGTCACAAAACAGCACATATTGTATGATTCCACTCACAGGAAATGTCCAAAACACGCAAACCCATCAAGACAGAAATTAGACTTTTGGTGACTTGGGACTATAGGAACTGTGAGAACTGAGAGTAACTGCCAATGGGGATGGGATGGGTAGGGGAGTGATGAATATGTTCTGAAAACGGACTGTGGTGATAGTTACACAAATCTGTGAATATACTAACAATAATTAAATTCTACCCATTACGTGGGTGAATTATATGGCATGTGAATTATATCTCAATAAACCTGGTATAAAAAGAAATTTAGTTCTGATGCTAGTAATATTCTATTTCTTCATCTGGATGCTAGTTCCACAGGAGTGTTCACTTTGGAAAATCCAGTTTACACTTACAGCATGGGGTATATGTCTTCATAGATACATAAAATATACTGCTACTGGATTTCTCATATATGGTAAGCCAATAAAACTTCTTTTATTAAATCAATCTGAATTGAGTCCTCAGGTGCTTGATACCAGAAGCATCCTAATTCAGTTTCCAAAATAAAAGTTGTTCCTTGCCCCTATCTTTGCAAACATCAGCAACTTAGATAAATAGTTAATCTTAAACCAAAAGATGCTTTACCTTGGCTTCCAACTGATTGGCAAAAAAGGGAGGGTTGCACATGCAAAAATCATAGATTATCTCAGATTCTTCTTTAAGGGCATCCATCAAGAGTGTCTTCTGTGGTACTTTTACCACTAGGAGAAAAAAACAGGAACTGTTAACTACTCTTAATGTTCTGATAGTTTTCAAATATGACCACAGATTCTATGACACTAGTTCCTTCAATAGATAAGAGTTTAATTTCCCTCTCCTTGAATATAGGCTGTACTCAGTGACTCATTTTTATTGAACAGAATGAATATGAAGTGAAAGGATGTCACTTCTGAGGCTAGGTCATCAAAGAAAAATGGCTTCTTCCTTGTCCTATTTCTTGAATTAACTGAACTAAGAGAAGCCAGCTAACACACTGTAAAGTGGCTCAAGTGGCCTAGAGGAGAGATCCACGTGAATGAATCAAATTTCCCACCAACAGCCATGTTATGTGAATCATCTTGGAAGCAAACCTCTATCCCCAGTCAATCCTTCAGATAACTGCAGATTCATCAGCCTGAACCAGAACCACCCAATCTAGGCCATGCCCAAATTTCCTGCCCACACAAATTATGAGATAAATATTTATTGTTTAAAGTTACTAGATTTTGACAGGCACTAAGGAGAGCACTTGATGAGATGAACACTGGATGTTATACTATATGTTAGCAAATTAATTTAAAATTTTTTAAAAGTTGCTAGATTTTGGAGTAATTTATAACACAGAAATGGACAACTGAAAAACACATAATGATATGCTTAACACCAGTGAGAAAAGCCTAGTTTCATAAAAAGACCTAAATTCTCTTTAATGAAAAAAAGAAAAAATGAACTACTCTTCAAATATACCATAAGGACAAAATTAATTAAAAGTAACTGGTTACTAATGGGGCTTGACTATCTGTGGCACAATTTCATGTACTGAAATAAAAAAGATGGTATATAGCAGGGTTTTACTTTTAAAATCCTGGTGACTAGGTTATTTTATATACAATTATTTTCCATAATTCATTCATAGTAGTTATGTTCTATAAAGCCACCATGAATGAACACTGAGTTGGAACCAATGGCTCCTAAGAGAAATATAGGGTTAGGTAACTGTGAGCCTCTGATCAAACATTCTCAACAACTGAACAATATTATAATTATATATGTGTTTCTGTTTAAAGACACTTTAATATACATTGTTGATTCGTTAACACTAAAATGGCGGCCCATAGCACAAAACTCATCTGAATGAAGCTTTTCTTTTTTTTTTTTTATTTATGATAGTCACAGAGAGAGAGAGAGAGAGAGAGAGAGAGAGAGAGAGAGAGAGAGGCAGACACAGGCAGAGGGAGAAGCAGGCTCCATGCACCGGGAGCCCGACGTGGGATTCGATCCCGGGTCTCCAGGATCACGCCCTGGGCCAAAGGCAGGTGCCAAACCGCTGCGCCACCCAGGGATCCCTGAATGAAGCTTTTCTAACTCATGTATTTGCTCTGTAACATTCATCATAGTCTTCTTATACTTAAGGAACACCTACTAGATAGCACTTAACCACTATGTTTAGGGGCCATTTTAAATAGCAAAATCACCAAGAAAATGCACAAAAGTGCAAAGAACGTGACATTAAATGGACTATGAAAATGACACTGTCTACAGGACAGAGTTGAAACAAGACAGGGCATCACCTTGTTCAATTTCAGCTGGGAACCTGCATGTTGGATAACTCAATTTTTTTGCCACTCTACGCATGTCTGTGAATGACCATAAAAGTACCTCAAGTACTGATTTTGAGGTTAAACTCCAAAAGGCAAATTCACAAATACAGAATCCAAAAATTATAAGGATTAACAGTATTTACCATATTTCCTTTAGAGTTAACTCTGATAACAAAGCTGCAAACCTCATTACAATGTACCATTTTTTTTTTTTTCTGTTCTACTTATTTCCAAGATTTTATTTAAATTCAAGTTAGTTGGGATCCCTGGGTGGCGCAGCGGTTTGGCGCCTGCCTTTGGCCCAGGGCGCGATCCCGGAGACCCGGGATCGAATCCCACATCGGGTTCCCGGTGCATGGAGCCTGCTTCTCCCTCTGCCTGTGTCTCTGCCTCTCTCTCTGTCTCTCTGTGACTATCATAAATAATAAATTAAATAAATAAATAAATAAATAAATAAATAAATAAATAAATAAATAAATAAATTCAAGTTAGTTAATATATAGCGTATTAGTTTCAGGAGTATAATTTAGTGATTCATCACTTACATATAACACGCAGTGCTCATCACATCCAGTGCCCTCCTTAACCCCCATCACCCATTTAGCCCATCTCCCTGCCCACCTCCCCACCAGCAACCCTGTTTGTTCTCTATAGTTAAGAGTCTCTTATGTTTTGCCTCCTCATTTTTATCTTATTTTATTTTTCCTTCCACAATGTCCCATATTTTTTTAAATTACCAAAGTCTGTATATTAAAGCAAAAAATGAGATGTGTTAAATTATAAAGAAAGGTTAATAAACAGTGCTTGAAAGGACATTTATTCTGTAGAGCTAACCTTTTATAAGATCAGATAAATTATTCTGTTCCACATTTTTCTTCGCATAGTTGAAGCACATGTCATCTACTTCTGTTGCAAGGAAATACCAGCCATTTAAGGTTGTTCCAAGTAAAGGATAGATGCACGATGCACCAGTACCTAGTAAAACAAAAATTCAAAACACATTGCACACAGAGGAGAGAGAAGTGAGAATAACAAGCCAAGACACCATTCTTCCTTTCTTAGAATTCGTCTTATAACCTTAACAGTTTAAATCCTAAGCTGATACCTGATTACATACAATAGCTGCTGGGCTCTCTAGTCATTTCAGAGAAGTCAGTTTTACCTCAAAACTGGATTCAAATTTCTTAGAGGACAGAAATTCTGCTGCTCTCTTCTTTTGTATGTTGTATGTAAAATGAAGTGTGCATATCTGAGTGGGGATCAAGGACTACAAGACTGATAAACTAAAAACTGTCAAAACAAGTTAATTTACTTCATAAAATTTTTCATTTTAAATCTCACAAAACACTCAATTTTATGAAATGAAATCAAAGCTTGGAATAGATCAGTGTACATCCCATATCCCAAAAGCAAAAAAAAAAAAAATAAAAAATACATAGGATATAAAATTTTTATGATTATTTAAATGACCAACTCCCCACATATCTGTAAGTTGTTACTTGAAGGAAATCAGTAGTTTTTAAAAAACTAACAAAACAAAACACACAAAAAACAACCAAAAAGATAATTCATTTCTTAGATGCGATGACAGAGAAAAACATCTGATCCTGATCCAAAACATCAATCATTGGCTTGCCCCACCATAGTTTCAAGGAAGACATTTCAAGGCAAATGTTTCAGGCAAAGATCACTCTTTGACAACTAGGGTTTGGTCTAAACTTCTATGTAGATCCCTCAACCATGGACTAGACTATATACTAACCACAAATACTGCTTTATAACCACTGACTAATCTTGGCCAGAAAGATCCAAAAGCACACATTCAAGAGAAGAGGAGCCAGTGATTCTCCTGAAGGCCTATGGAAGTCAGCACCTACCAGCCTTGCTTTCCCCTGACCACATCTTGGTGCCAATCTAGTCTTCTAAGGATTTGGCAGGAAGAGATGGGGGCTAAAGATATCCCTCACCCAGAGGAAAGCTAGGGTCAGTGTACTGCTTTTTCTTTAAGCATTAATTAAGTAAAAGATAGGACAATAACTAACAGCCCTTTGACAGTCCCCTAGATAGCTATTCTTCCTATCATGTTTACCCAATAGCATCCTGGCCCTGAGGCGACTGGTCAAACACCTCCCTGGGGATGTATGAGATAGTGACAGAAGGGGTAAAGGGAACTCAAGCTTCTCTCAGAGGCCACAATTATTTAGTCCCTGCTAACCATTCTGGTAAACCAGAGTCATTCAGAGTAAGAACATTTAAGAAGCTCTACGAAAAAATGTCTGGACCAAATACCAGGCCCAGATAACCACCTCTTCATACTTCAATTCATTTAAAAGCAAAGACCAAAAAAAAAAAAAAAATACACTTTCTTTCAATTGCCCAAAGATCAGGCACCTCCAAAGTAATAAATATGTAGGTAGGGGAACCCGGGTGGCGGTTTAGCGCTGCCTTTAACCCAGAGTGTGATCCTGGAGACCCGGGATCGAGTCCCACATCAGGCTCCCTGCATGGAGCCTGCTTCTCCCTCTGCCTGTGTCTCTGCCTCTCTTTCTCTTTCTGTGTCTCTCATTAATAAATAAATAATCTTTTTAAAAAATGTACATACCTTAATTTAAAAATACTTTATTATGAGGTGCCTGGGTGGCTCAGTGGTTGAGTGTGTCTGCCTTTGGCTCAGATAGTGCTCCCGGGGTCCTGAGATCGAGTTCCTCATCGGGCTCCCCAGAGCAAGTCTGCTTCTCCCTCTGCCTATGTCTCTGCCTCTCTCTCTCTGTGTCTCATGAATAAATAAATAAAATCTTTAAAAAAAAGAATAGGTAAAGGATTTGTCCTCTGCCAAAAAAATCAAATTTCTTCATTCTTAAGACCAAAAAGACTTGAATTGTAACATCCTAATCCCCTCAGAAAGCTGAGTGACATTTAAAAATGGACAATAATTCTTGTAATGATAAATAAAAGTGGAAAGTGTATAATCATAGAATTAGAGCAAACTGATGGAGTCTAGGGGAAGAATTTATATAAAACCCTAATTAGAATGAATGTGATTTCAGCAAGAGTGCTCCTTATGAAGAGCTAACATCCATTAACCTCCTATATCCCCCAAGTGTTATTTTAGATGGTTTGGGGCATAATTAAAATAAACTAGTACCAAGTAGGCTCTACGCTTCTTAAGCTTTCTATAACCCATCAGCCAATCTTCTGCCATGAACATAAAAGGGCAGAGCTTTTATTAAACCCCTCATTTTTCAATAGTACTTAGCTCCTGTGGGGTGTCCAGAATTTTGAATGTTGAAATAATGATGGTATTTATCCAGGAACATTCAACAAATTATTTACTGGATACCTACTATGTACCAAAAATTTTGGTGGGCCTTGGGATGTTATGGTAAGCAAAAAAGTAACAGGCTCTGCACTCTGTAATCTAGTGGTTGAGAAAGACATTAATCAGACAAGTGAATGCGTGGTTAAAAATAAATCGAATACCATGAAAGAAGAAACATGGTTTTCTAAAGTTCATAATCAAGGAACTTGCCTCCTGCTGGAAGGTCAGAGACGGCTTTCTTGAGAAAATAAGGCTTGAGTTGACAACTATACAATAAATGAGATTAACAAGGTAATAGTGGGGAAGTTACAGACAGAGGGAACAATATAAATAAAAGCTAAAGTCATGGTGCCTTACTTAGAAGAACTAAAGACAGGATGCCTGGCTGGCTCAGCGGCTGAGCGTCTGCTTTCGCCTCATGATTCCGGAGTCCTCGGATAGAGTCCCATATTGGGCTTCTTACATGGAGCTTGCTTCTCCCTCTATGTCTCTGCCTCTCTCTGTCTCTCTATCTCTCTATGTCTCTCATGAATAAGTAAATAAAATCTTAAAAAAAAAAGAAGAAGAAGAACTAAAGACTACAAGTATAGAAAACAAGGAAGAGAAACACATTGGATGAGGCTTAGAAAGGCCCAAAGAAGAGGGAAGGGAACAGACAATGGACATGCTAACAGACTAAGTCAGAGAGTATTGGTTATTTATCAGAGCAATACAAAGGTCATTAAAGTGGTAACATGTGACATGTGAGCAGGTATGGATTTATACATACTTCCTGAAAAATGAAAATGTGGAGGCAACAGAGTGGGTGAGAAGAGTAAAAAAGTAATTCTGGGGGCAGCCCAGGTGGCTCAGTGGTTTAGCGCTGCCTTCAGCCCAGGGTGTGATCCTGGAGACCTGGGATCGAGTCCCACGTCAGACTCCCTGCATGGAGCCTGACTCCCTGCTTCTCCCTCTGCCTGTGTCTCTGCCTCTCTCTGTGTCTCTCATGAATAAACAAATAAAATCTTAAAAAACAACAACAACAAAAAAGAAATGATGATAGACATTCTTGGTGAGAAAGGGGAGATATATCAAGGACTATCAAGGATGGCGGGTGGAATGTGTGGATTTGCTGAAATAAAGAATGAAGAAAGAGGACCAAGATCAGAAAGAAAAGAATAGGAGTCTGGTCTAGGACATGGCAAGTCCACAACATTCTTGAGATATCCATATTTTGGACATATGGGACTATAGCTCAAGATCTGAGTTGGCAGAATATATGAATTTGTGAATTGTTCGCATGGAGGTGGAAAACAGTCACAGAGGTGGATGAAATTGCCTAGAGTTAGAATTCTGAATAAGAAAAGGGCTAAAGACTGAGTGAACTTTAAGGACTCTCAACATCTTATGGCCAGGTATAGGAAAGTAACAGGGGAGAAGAATGACTAGAAAGGAGAGGAAAACAGGAGGAAGCCATGGAGGAGCATGCATAAAGGGGGAGCCAATAAACGACCTGAAAAGGTCATGTATGAGGACGACTAAAAATGTTTGCTAAAAATGCATGCAAATGTCAAAATTAAACATTTACTATTATCTAGAAAGTATCTTTCTCTACCATGATTAGAAATAGAGCCATATAGCTTTCTTTTTCCCCACAAAGGATTAGTACCGGCCAAAGGATTAAAAATGTTCTTAACCCTATCACCTTAAAACAGTGGCTATGCTAAACATACCCTGGCTTCATTTCCTTATGTATTTCCTCTAATTTCCCAAATGAATAAACTAAACAGTGTTTTCTACTGCAACAGTTTACAACCAAAAGAATATCTTAATGACTTTTTTCCTCTCTTTAATTCTGGATTAAATGCCCTTTATTAATAATCATCCAAGAGATTCCTGAAAGTATCAGCTCACATGATCTTAAACGGCCATCATAAATAAACGGCCATCATAAAATATCCCAATATGGGGACTGCTGTACTAACACCAAATAATCCAGAGTAAAAATAACGTCCAAAAGATGCAGACATCAATACGGTAATCTGAAAAGCTAAGAAAACAAAAGTCTCACTTGAATTCTGCACTGTTATACCCCTGCTCCGTTTGGTGCTGAAAATCCCTTCTTGGGAGAAATAAATGGCAGAAAAGCCCAAGTATAGCAAACAAGAACAGTAGTGTCTGTAGCCAGCGTCTTTTACACACAAATATCCAGAAGAGAAGCTTACAAAGAAATTGACCTTGTAAAATTTATGAAATTTATGTTTAGCTAAAGAAGAATTGAAAAAAAAAAAGAAAAAGAAAAATTGAAAATCATATATACCTATGTCAATTCCTCTTCGGAGAGTACTTTTGTCAGAGCCCTGATGACCAATGAGATCTTCTACCCAATGAATGTAGTTGAGTCTCAAGGGAACTGTAGGAATCAGTCTTTCCAATGGAATATCAATAGAAAGTCCAAAATCTTCCTTTAGAAGAGTACAAGTCAGAGCTCTGACTGCTTCCGGGTCTTTAAAATTCAGACTGAGGGGCGGAGAAAAAGAAATAAAATATTAGTAAGATTCAATATGCTACACAAGCTCTATGGGGGCCAGACAACACCGAATCCCCATTTGAATTTTCTTGGAGACCACAGATAAATAGCTATGTAGAGCATTCAGTGCAGTGACAAACACGTGGGTGTTCAACAGAGTCATAGAATATGAAAAGCAGTATAAACTGCCACCAAAAACACTGCATTTTCACACAAGGAACATGGAGGACATGAGTGCCTCTGTTCCAATTCCTGTTTGATGGTCTCCTTAGTTATGACTTTGGACAAGTTATTTAACCTCCATGAGACTGTTTCCCCAGCTGTAAAATGGGGATAATAATACCTATATTATATTGTTGCTGTGAGATAATCTGAGAAAAATTAGCATAATGCCCAGTAAGTATCATACAAATGCTGGCTGTTTTGACTCTTATCATTTTTTTTTAATTTCTTTTTTTTTTATTTATTTATGATAGTCACACACAGAGAGAGAGAGGCAGAGACATAGGCAGAGGGAGAAGCAGGCTCCATGCACCTGGGAGCCCGACGTGGGATTCGATCCCGGGTCTCCAGGATCACACCCTGGGCCGAAGGCAGGCGCTAAACCGCTGCACCACCCAGGGATCCCCAACTCTTATCATTAACATCATTGGACATTAACACTTTAAAAAAAATTGTGTATACACACATACATATACACACACAACACACACATATATATTAAGATTTTATTTGACAGAGAGAGGGAGAGAGAAAGAGAGAGCACAGGTAGGGGAAGGGGCAGAGGGAAAGGGGAAAAACAAACTCCTGACTGAGCAAGGAGCCCAATGTGGGGCTCCATCCCAGAACTCCAGGATCATGACCTGAACTGAAAGTAGATGCTTAACTGACTGAGCCACCCAGGCGCCTAGACATTAGCACTTTTTGAAAATCATATTTAAAGATGGAAAGAAAGCAGTATAAAATGCTTAATAATGAAAACAGGATAAGATACTTAAATATAATAAATATAATAATTTTAAACTATTTTTAGTTTAAAAAACTATTTTTAGCAGCTTTACTGAGGTATAATTTACATAACACTCGTTAAGTATACAATTCAGGAACCCCTGGGTGGCTTAGCAGTTGAGTATCTGCCTTCAGCTCAGGGCATGATCCTGGGATACAGGATCCAGTCCCGCATGGGGCTCCCTGCATGAAGTTTGCTTCTCCCTCTGCCTATGTCTCTGCTTCCCTCTCTGTCTCTAATAAATAAATAAAATAATTTTTAAAAAAGTATACAATTAACAGTTCTTATTATATTAAGAGTTGAGCAACTATCACCATGATCCAATTTTAGAACACTTCCATCACCCCAAAAAAGACATCTCATGCCCGTATGCAAGCCATTCCTTATTTCTACTCTCAGTTCTAGGCAACCACTCATGTACTTTCTGTCTCCACAGATTTACTTCTTGTGGACATTTCATCTAAATGAAATCATAAAATATGTGGTCTTCATGTCTAGATTCTTCCACTTACCACAACATTTAGGAGATTCACCAACAGTGTGGCATGTATCAGTACTCCATTCCTTTATGTGGCCAAGTAATACTCCATTGTAGGAATAACTGCATTAATGGTTTGTCCTGTCCATTTACCACTTAAGAGACATTTGGGTTGTTTCTACTTTTTGGCTCCCATGAACAAAGTGCTTTAAATATTCACATCAAGTCTTTGTTTATGATCCATATATGATATCTATGTTTAACTTTTTAAGAAACTTGTGCCAATATAATTGCTTTAATGTTAAAATGGTGATAAGTGAAAACCTTAAAACAAAACCAAAGATCTTATTTATAAATGGGGCAATGTAAGAGCAAAAAGCGGGATCCCTGGGTGGCGCAGCGGTTTGGCGCCTGCCTTTGGCCCAGGGCGCGATCCTGGAGACCCGGGATCGAATCCCACATCGGGCTCCCGGTGCATGGAGCCTGCTTCTCCCTCTGCCTGTGTCTCTGCCTCTCTCTCTCTCTGTGTGACTATCATAAATAAATAAAAATTAAAAAAAAAAAAAATAAGAGCAAAAAGCCAGTAGTTGGGGCCAAATTAAAAAAAGGAGCTTTGAAACTTTGAAATTCTGGCCTAAAGTTGTATGTTCCCATTTTAGCCATCAACTGACCCATCATTTTGAAAAACTCAATGCTCAGACAGACAGAAGAGAGTAATTTATCCACCTGGATACCATGGAAACTTCAGGTAGATACCATGGACCAAAACTCCACAGTCACCCACAGCAAAAATATTCTAGAGTATGGGAGTTCAGAAATCTTGAATCTGCAAGCAACTAGCCACGAACTGAAGGTCACTTCAATTCTTAGGTCTCAGTTTCTCCATCTATAAAACTAAGGGATTGTACATAAAAATCCAAGGGTTCTTCCAGATAAAAATTTAAGGATTTATGATGCATACTATGAATTAGTACAATGATATTCACTTAAATATTTGTAGAGCAAATTAGAGAGACATGGAACAATTAATACAATTACTGAAGACATAGAATAACTAAACAGTAAAGATTACCATTATCCTCCAGTCTAATACCTAACAAATTCTTTATCCTTCTGCTTTAGGATATTAAGCATATAACACTATTGAACACGTATTAAGGAATATACAATCAATGGGTATAGATGACATGATCTTTTTTTTTTTTTTTTTAAAGAGGATGGGGCAGAGGAGAAAGAGAATATTAAACAAGCTTCACTCCCAGCTTCGAGTCAACAAGGGCTTGACCTGACAACCCTGAGAGACATGATGTACTCTTTTAAAAAAACTGTTTAGAAAAAAAAAAAAGAAGCTGTTTAGAAAAACACAACTTGAATAGTAAAAGAATTTGTGAAGAGTGATGATGAACAGGATTAGATTTCAGAATTTAGATGTTTGTTATCTATACATAAACTACACTATGAATAAGGTTTCTTATGCTATGTAAGAATGCTTCAGGGTTGGGATGCCTAGGTGGCTCAGGGGTTGAGCATCTGTCTTTGGTTCAGGGCATGAACCTGGGATCCTGGGATCGAGTCCTGTAAATGGCTCCCTGCAGGAGGCCTGCTTCTCCCTCTACCTATGCCTCTGTCCCTCTGTTGTCTCTCTCATGAATAAATAAAATCTTAAAAAAAAAAAGTTAAAAAGAAAAAGTGAAACCACACACACACAAACACAGAGGAATACTATTCAGCCATAAATATGAATGGAATCTTATCATTGCACCACCACTGGTGGACCCTGAAGGCATTATGCTAAGTACAATAGATCTGAGAAGGGCAAATGCTGTATGATCTCATTTAAATGCAGAATCTGGGGATCTCTGGGTGGCGCAGCGGTTTGGCACCTGCCTTTGGCCCAGGGTGCGATCCTGGAGACCCGGGATCGAATCCCACGTCGGGCTCCCTGGTGCATGGAGCCTGCTTCTCCCTCTGCCTATGTCTCTGCCTCTCTCTCTCTCTCTCTGTGACTATCATAAATAAATAAAAATTAAAAAAAAAAAAGTAGTCTTAAAAAAAAGGGGGGGGGGGCAGCCCCAGTGGCACAGCGGTTTGGCGCCACCTGCAGCCAGGTTGTGATCCTGGAGACTGGGGATCGAGTCCCACATCAGGCTTCTTGCATGGAGCCTGCTTCTCCCTGTGTCTCTGCCTCTCTCTCTCTCTCTCTCTCTCTGTGTCTCTCATGAATAAATAAATAAAATATTTTAAATAAATGAATGAATGAATGAATGAATGAATGAATGCAGAATCTAAAAAAAACAAAAAACATCTCATGGGGCACCTGGCTGGTTCAACCAGTAGAGAATGCAACTCTTGATCCTGGGGTTCTGAGTCCAAGTCCCACATTGGGGGTAGAGTTTACTTAAAAAACAAAAACAAACAAACCAAAAAACTCATAGACAGCATGGTTGCCAGAGGCAGGAGGTGTGTGAAGTGGTGAAGGGGGTCAAAAGGTATACATTTCCAGTTATACAATAATTAAGTTATGGAGAAGTAACGTACAGCATGGTGGCTATAGCAAGTAATACTACACTGCAAATTTCAAAGTTGCTAAGAGAAACTTAAAAATTCTTATCACAAGAAAAAAATTTTGTAACTATATGATGAGAGATATTAGACTTTGTGATCATTTTTAATATATACAAATATTGACTCATCAGGTTATATATGTAATTGTAATTATATTTCAATTTTTAGAAATGAAAGTTTAGGGCAGCCCAGGTGGCTCAGCAGTTTAGCGCTGCCTTCGGCCCAGGGCGTGATCCTGGAGACCCGGGATCGAGTCCCACATGAGGCTCCCTCCATGGAACCTGCTTCTCCCTCTACCTGTGTCTCTGCCTCTCTCTGTCTCTCATGAATAAATAAAATCTTAAAAAAAAAAAGAAAAGAAAGTTTAATAATATCTATAGCAAAACAGAAAGAAGATGGCTATAGTGGAATCTCAAGAGATATAATCAGAACCTAGAAGCCCTGAAAGAAAGAAAGAAAGAAAGAAAGAAAGAAAGAAAGAAAGAAAGAAAGAAGAAATAAGAGAAAAGAGAAAAGAAAAGAAAAAAACGAAAGAAAAAAGAAAAAGAAGAGGAGAGGGGAGGGGAGGGGGAAGGGGAAGGGGAAGGAGAAGGAAGAGAAGAGAAGAGAAAAGAGAAGGCAGCCAGTCTGGGTGGCTCAGCGGTTTAGTACCACTTCAGTCCAGGGCGTGATTCTGGAGTCCCAGGATTGAGTCCCACGTCAGGCTCCCTGCGTGGAGCCTGAGTCTCCCTCTGCCTGTGTCTCTGCCCCTCTCTCTGTGTGTGTCTCTCATGAATAAATAAAATCTTAAAAAAAAAAAAAAGACCCTAGAAGTCCTAAGCATACCCAGAGTTCCAGATCTTGGGTTTCCAAATACCACTCCCACTAAAAGGAATCAGAGTTCTTTAGCTGAATTGCTATTCCAGGTTTGAAGTAGGAGAAAGTATAAAATGAGCCTGGAACACTACATTGTATCAGAAAACAGGATATGTGGATTCCTGGGTGGCGCAGTGGTTTGGCGCCTGCCTTTGGCCCAGGGTGCGATCCTGGAGACCCGGGATTGAATCCCACGTCGGGCTCCCGGTGCAAGGAGCCTGCTTCTCCCTCTGCCTATGTCTCTGCCTCTCTCTCTCTCTCTCTGTGACTATCATAAATAAATAAAAATTAAAAAAAAAAAAAAAGGGATCCCTGGGTGGCGCAGCGGTTTGGCGCCTGCCTTTGGCCCAGGGCGCGATCCTGGAGACCCAGGATCGAATCCCACATCAGGCTCCCGGTGCATGGAGCCTGCTTCTCCCTCTGCCTGTGTCTCTGCCTCTCTCTCTCTCTCTCTGTGACTATCATAAATAAATAAAAATTAAAAAAAAAATAAAAAAATAAAAAATAAAAAAAAATAAAAAAAGAAAAGAAAACAGGATATGCTCAAAGATGAGGAAAATCAAAGGGACATGAGCCAGTTAACTGGCTCCCACTGACCAAATGTAGCACAATTTGAATGAAGAATGCTAACAAGGGATTATAGCCCATAGAATAAAATTAAAAAAATACATGAGTCCATACTTACATAAACAAATGAGGAAGAAAGGACAACTCTTATTTACAGTAGAATAACTATCAAATGTAGAAGAAATGAAGGAGCTAGAAAATTATTTTTTAAAGATTTTATTATTTGTTTATTCATGAGATCCAGAGAGAGAGAGAGAGAGAGAGAGGCAGAGGGAGAAGCAGGCTCCCCGCAGGGAGCCCAACATAGGGCTGGATCCCAGGACCCCAGGATCACCCCCTGAGCCAAAGGCAGACCCTCAACCACTGAGCCACTCAGATGTCCCAAGGAGCTAGAAAATTACATTTGGCAATACTAATAACCATTTGAATTAAGAATCATCAGTGGATGCTAAAAACAGCAGATGAATGTTCAATGAGAAACAGAATACTTACATGGTCTCAAAGTACTTCCCCACAAATTATCAATTACAAAGAAGAAAATAGTAACTCTATAATGAAGAAATTCGACAAATACCACCTTAAACAAGTAATCAAAGTTAACACCACTAATCATGGGACAAACTGACATCATATGCTTCAGTGATACATCAAGAAGGACAAAACAGGATAAAGAAAACAAGAACACATGCAAAATGAAATGGAATTCAAGAATGAGATAGTGGTGATAATGGCAAAATACTGTCCACATAATAAAAACTAACTACACAATTTAAAAAGGTGAATTTTATAATATATGAACCCTATCAAAATAAATGAAATGAACATGATGTTAAAAATAGAGAAAAAGGGATCCCTGGGTGGCGCAGCGGTTTGGCGCCTGCCTTTGGCCCAGGGCGCGATCCTGGAGACCCGGGATCGAATCCCACATCGGGCTCCCGGTGCATGGAGCCTGCTTCTCCCTCTGCCTATGTCTCTGCCTCTCTCTCTCTCTCTCTCTCTCTGTGTGACTATCATAAATAAATAAAAAATTAAAAAAAAAAATAGAGAAAAAATAGGGATGCCTGGGTGGCTCAGCGGTTGAGCAGCTGCCTTTGGCTCAGGTCGTGATCCTGGGGTCCTGGGATGGAGTCCCGCATCAGGCTTCCCATGGGGAGCCTGCTTCTTCCTCTGCCTATGTCTCTGCCTCTCTCTCTTTCTCATAAATAAATAAAAACCTCAAAAAAAAAAAATAGAGGAAAAAATAATTGGAGCACCTGGATGGCTCAGTCAGTCATGTATCCAAACTCTTGGTTTTAGCTTAGGTCATGATCTCAGGGTCATGCAATCCAGTCCCATTTCTGACTCCATCTCCAAGTCGGGGGATAAGCCCTGCCTCTGGCTCCAGACTCAGTGGGGAGTCCCTCTCCCACCACTTCTCCCCCGCCCCACTGACCATGCTCTCTCTCTCCCTCTCTCCCTTTCAAATAAATAAACCTTTTTTAAAAAGTTAAAGACAGGGATCCCTGGGTGGCGCAGCAGTTTAGCACCTGCCTTTGGCCTAGGGCGCGATCCTGGAGACCCAGGATCGAATCCCACGTTGGGCTCCCTGCATGGAGCCTGCTTCTCCCTCTGCCTGTGTCTCTGCCTCTCTCTCTCTCTGTGACTATCATGAATAAATAAAATCTTAAAAAAAAAGTGTATAAAAAAAAACCTATGTGGGCAATAAACAACTCAGGCTGACAGGCTGTACTGTAAAGTGGAATTATTTTAAGAAGGTGGGGTACTTGGCTCCCCTATACTGTTAAAGATGAAGTATAAAAATGTTTCACTCCTGAGTTGCCTGGCTGGCTTAGCTGGTAGGGTATGTGACTCTTGATCTCAGGGTTCTAAGTGTGAGCCCCACACTAGGTATAGAGATTACTTAAAAAACAAAATCTTTAAAAAAATGTTTCACTCTCTTTGAGCACTACTTTGTTCAACTGAGTTATATGGAGTTGTGACAATGGGCATTTATTCCTTTATTCATTCAACATTTATCACGTATCAACTATGTGCTAGACATTGTGTAAAATGCTAGAGATATTGCATATGCAAATACAG
Source organism: Canis lupus familiaris (assembly GCF_011100685.1). NCBI lineage: Eukaryota > Metazoa > Chordata > Mammalia > Carnivora > Canidae > Canis > Canis lupus. Next base: position 46,499,194 of record NC_049230.1, read on the forward strand.
ACATGCTCTCTCCCTTCCTGACAATGACAGTCTGGTAGAATCACTCAAATACGTGTAAAATTGTCACTGTGATGAATGCTGTAAGATAGGTACAAGGTGCTGTGAAACCTACATAATTAGTGGGAACTACCTTAGAAAAGTCAGAAAAGGTAACCGTGCTAGTAACTGAGAGAAGAATAAAAATTAACAAAGAATTGGAGGAAAGGAACATTGCATTAACATGAGTTAAGAAGCTGGATAAAGGTGGCAGTGGCAAAGATAGCAGAAAGTAAAAAGAATTAAGAGATATTCAGGAAGGAAAATTTACAAGATGTGGTAATGGACTTGTATGTGAAGTGAGAAAGCATGTATTCATAGAAGTTCCCTAGAGATCTGGCTTATTCAACAGGATAGACCACTAATGACATTCACTAAAATTGGGTACTCTGACAAGAGAATCATTTTCTAGGGTAAATATCACAAATCTGAGCTGAATTGGAGACATTCAAGCAGAGATACTAAGGAAGCAGCAATCTCTAGGTATAGAGGCCAGAAAATTCATCTAGGGAAACAAAGGTATGAGTTATTTGCAAACGGACAAATGAGGCCCTGGAGTGATGAGAAAGTTTAGGGGGAAAATACAATATTAGAAGAAAAGAGAGCTCTGCACTAAGCCTTGAAGACTCCTTTAATGGTAGTATATACAATCACTACAAGGAAGCAATGCAAGGAGACACAAAGGGTAGAAGAAAAGTGTAGTGCCAAGGAAGCCAAGGGAAGAGGGTATCCATGAAGAACAGTGTCATTGTAAAGTAACCTGCTTCTCAAAAGTAAAATAAAAACCAAAACTGCATTTAGTGACACAAGACCACTGGAGACCTTTTCAATTAGAAACCACCCTGCAATGAGCTGAAGATTAAGTATGGTGTGGGAAAAATGAAGATGGCAAAAACATTCTTCAAGAAGCTGAGTGGTGCAAGGGAAGAAGTGAGATGGGGCAGTGGAAATGGTAGGGTTGATGGAGAGATTTTATTAGTAATTTTTTAACTGAAGAATTTAAAAGTCAATGGAGGGCAGCCCAGGTGGTACAGCTGTTTAGCGCCACCTTCAGCCCAGGGCCTGATCCTGGAGACCCTGGAGTCCCTCTGTGTCTCTCATGAATAATAAAATCTTAAAAAAACAAAAAAAAAAAACAAAAAACAACAGTCAATGGAAAGTCACAAAGATCACATATTATAATTCCACTTATACGAAATGTCCAAAACATGCAAATATGTAGAGAAAGTAAGCAGATTAGTGGTTGCCAAAGGCTACAAAGAGAAGGGAAGGAGTTGGAAGTGACTGCTGAATAGTTTTCTTTTGGAGGTGACAAAAAATGTTGTGGAATTAGTGGTGATGTTTGCACAATCCTGTGACATATTAAGAACTGAAATGTACATTTTAAAATAATGATTTTAGGAGCACCTGGGTGGCACAGTTGGTCGAGCATCCGACTCTTGGTTTCAGCTTGTGTCGTGGTTGTGAAACCAAGCCCCATGTCAGGCTCTGTGCCAAGTACAGAGAGGTTTCTCTCTTCCTCTACCCCTCCCCACTATGTGTGCGCACTTTCTCTCTCTCAAATAAATAGGTAAATCTTTAAAATAAAATGATTTTATAATATGTGAATTATATCTCAAATTTCTAAAAGTCAAAGAGAAAAAGCCAGTTGATAGAGATTAAATAATTAGAAGGGAAACTTAACTAAGGTTCCTAAGATGAGGGGAGAGTATGGGATCCACATGCCAGATCTGATTAGAACATAGTAATAATAGTAATAGTGCAAATTATGAATAATAATTGAACAAAACCCAAAGCAGACCCATGGTCTTTCGTTGTGTTTTCCACCAACTCATACTTCTCCACAACTGATTTTTGTTTAGAGAGGGACAGAAAGAGGAGAGAGGTGGCCAGAGGGGGGAGAGAGAGAGAATCTTTTCTTTTTTTTTTTTTTTAAGATTTTATTTATTTATTCATAGAGACACACACAGAGAGAGAGGCAGAGACACAGGCAGAGGGAGAAGCAGGCTCCATGCAGGGAACCCGATATGGGACTCGATCCCGGGTCTCCAGGATCACACCCCGGGCTGCAGGCGGTGCTAAACCGCTGTGCCACTGGGGCTGCCCACAGAGAGAGAATCTTAAGCAGGTTTCATGTCTAGTGCAGACCCTGACACAGGGCTCAATCTTACAACCTGAGCAAAAATCAAGAGTCAGACACTTAAATGACTGAACCACCCTGGCATTCCCCCTTAATTTTTTTTTTAACTTAAATATCCCAAGGGTCAAATAAGCAATTAGATCACAGTATCATACAGAAACAAAGATCCTGGGGGCACCTGGGTGGCTCAATCAGTTAAGTGTCTCTTGGGCTCAAGTCATGATCTCAGGGTCCTAGGATTGAGTCCTGCATCGGGACTGTTTCTCCCTCTCCATTGCCCCCCCTGTTGTTCTCCCCACTTGTGCTCTCTGGTTCTCTCTCTCTCTTTCTCTCTCTGTCAAATAAATAAGTAAAATCTTTTTTTTTTTTTTAAGACTTTTATTTATCTATTCATGAGACAAGAGAGAGGAAGATACACAGGCAAAGAGAAGCAGGCTCCCCACAGGGAGCCCGATGCAGAACTCGATCCAGAACTCTGAGATCACAACCTAATCCGAAGGCAGATGCTCAACCGTTGAGCCACCCAGGTGCCCCAAATATGTAAAATCTTAAAAAGTAAAAAAGTCTTTGAATAAAAGCATATGTGTACATTTTGATCACATTCTTACACACACACACACACACACAAACCACCAAAAATCCAAAACCAGACAAAAACAATCCCATGTGTGTAAATGCATTAAAAAAGTATTGAAGGGTAAGAGCCACTTCTGGATATGCAAATGGGCGAGTGGGTGAGCAGGGCAGACACCTCCATTCTCCTCATATTTTTATCTGAATACCTGCTATATAATATCAACCTTCATAACAGAGGTTTATAACTATATGGAAAATGCTTAAAATGTCAAGGGGATTAAAAAAGTCCTATTATTTATCCATATCAAAATTACAATCACAAAATATACTATATATGCATAAGGAAAAAGACTTAGGAATACAAAGCAATTTGATCTTCTGAAGGTGGAAGAACGGTGCCTTTTTTTCTTTTACGTATGCAACATTACTATCATAAATGTAGTTAGGAAGGATATATTTCTATAATTTTCCCATTAAGGGTTTAATGATGTCTGTATAATTTCAAAAAACAGGAACCCCCTTTCCAAAAAAGGATAACAGGCCCATGGTTTCAGGATACTTTTCCATGAAAGAAGGATGATTCTCCTACAGTGACGACAATCACCAAAAGACAGTACTGCAGCTTAAGCATTAATTACATAGCTTTGTGAAACATCTGGAGCAAGAGAAACAGCACTTTAATTAATGTTTTCTTAGGACCTTCAAACAGAGTTGTTTATATAAACAATTCTTGTTATTAAAAAATACGTATACATTAACATTGACGGACTACAGCATACAATTTATTAATAAGAAACTATATCCTTTTTTTTAAACTAAGTAGGTTCCATGTCCAGTGTGGAGCCCAATAAGGGGCTTGAATTCATGACCCTGAAATCATGCCCTGAGCTGAGATCAAGAGTCAGATGCTTACCCTACTGAACCACCCAGGCACCCCAATAAGGAACTACATTCTAATCACCAAAATGTAGGAGACATCAAGCAGAGGCTAATCTAATTAAAAAAACTGAAAATAATCTATGAAGAGCTGATTCTTAGACTTTGTTAACAAAGCAGGTATTCATTATCTTACTTCGAAGAAAACACAGACACTAATCTGAGGGTTGGAAATCCTTTTGTAGGACAAAGTCTAGTCATCCAGCTCTACTAGTTAAATATCTAGGTCACAGTAGCACTCTGGGACATTAAAAAATCCTGAACACAGGCAAGATCTTTTTTCATTCTCATTTCTGAGATCACGGGAACTAAAATTAGCTCTCACGTGGAAATTAGCAATTTATTCCATCAAATCTTTGTTGTTTAACACAACAAGCTTCACAAAATAGCCTATTGTCAACAGGATCATGTCCAATTTCCCCAGAATGACTCCTGCTCTGCTCCTGATGAATACTTATCATCATATTATAGATGGAGTTTGGAAGGATACATTCTGTAACCTAGGGTTAAAATAACAACCATTCTAACACAGAGACTGAACCTCATGTAACAAAAATAAAGGCTAAAGTGGCCCAACCTAATTTTCTGACACTGGTTTTTATTAATTAGATCTTCACTGATGAGTTAAAAATGTACAATCTTAATGTATGACAAAACTCTTCAATGCTGGGTCTTTGGTTTAAAAATAAATCCATTAAGTGTCATACTCTATCCAAACTCAACTGACAGGGCTCAAATAAATTGCAAGTATCTCCATGGGGCTGGTTACTGTGAAAAAAGTACAAATTAAAACCTAGTTGCCATGGTATGATTACAACAAAGCAGTGATGGCTGCAGAGAAAAAAAACAGGGAGGGAGATCACACAGGCAATCCTAGTCACTTTATCTAATACACCAGACACAATAGTCAGAGTACCTATTTATTTGCTAAGTGTCTATGTCACTTTACATGCATTATCCCTAACCTTTATGACAAATATCCAAAGTATGTCCTTTTATCCCTCTTTTTCAGATGAGAAAATTCAGTCTCAGTAAAGTTAAGAAAATAATCTAAAACCTCTAGAGCCTACTATGTGGCACCCTCAAGACTGACTGGTCCTAGGATGACTGACTCAGAAATGAGTCTCCTCTGTCCACACCATTCCTTGCTTAAGAATTGAGCAAATAAATGACACTTTGATCCATCTCAGGTCTACCATTTTATCTGATATTCCGTTTCCATCATTAGCTGGTTTATATTTTGGCATTCTTTTTCATACATCTCATGGAATTAAATAAAAAGCCATTATAGGGCAGCCCAGTTGGCTCAGTGGTTTAGCACTGCCTTCAGCCCATATCAGGCTCCCTGCATGGAGCCTGCTTCTCCCTCTGTCTGTGCCTCTCTCTCTCTGTGTCTCTCATAAATAAATAAAGTCTTTTTAAAAAAAGCCATTATAAAAATAAACATTCTATCAATGCAATCATCAACAACTCTTAACTAAATAAACTGGAAGGGACATAATACCTAGGAGCAGCTAGATTCCTTCTAAATATGCTTCCCTGCTAACTATTAATAATCTTATATTGCAAAAAAATAATAATAATAATCTTATATTGCTTCCATCCTTTTTCTTTTTTTTAAAGATTTTATTTGTTTATTCATAGACACATACAGAGGCAGAGACACAGGGAGAGGGAGAAGCAGGCTCCATGCAGGGAGCCGATGTGGGACTTGATCCCGGGTCTCCAGGATCACACCTCAGGCTGCAGGTGGCGCCAAACTGGTGCGCCACCATGGCTGCTGCCCTATTGCTTCCATCCTTAAAGAAATAAGAGGAGGCTCTATGGCCTGGGGGGCTCAGTCAGTTAAGTGTCTGCCTTCAGCTAAGGTCATGATCCCAGGGACCTGGATCAAGCCCCACATCGGGCTCCCTGCTTAGCAGAGAATCTGCCTCTCCCTCTTTCCCCACTTGTGCTCGCTCTCACTCACTCTCTCTCAAATAAATAAAATATTTAAAAAAATTATTTTAAAAAAAAGAAAAAAGAAGAGAAGGCTCTCCTCAAGCTTGCCTCATCCTCTTCCTATCTCTTCATAAACAAGTTTGTTTTATCCTGCAAAAATTTATTTTTTTTAAATTTATTTTATTTTATTTTATTTATTTATGATAGGCACACAGTGAGAGAGAGAGAGAGAGAGGCAGAGACACAGGCAGAGGGAGAAGCAGGCTCCATGCACCGGTAGCCCGACGTGGGATTTGATCCCGGGTCTCCAGGATTGCGCCCTGGGCCAAAGGCAGGCTCTAAACCGCTGCGCCACCCAGGGATCCCTCCTGCAAAAAATTTAAAATTACTTTTGCCTAGGAGCGCCTGGGTGGCTCAGTTGGTTAAGCATCTGACTTCCGCTCAGGTCATGATCCCAGGGTCTTGGACGGACCCCAGCATCAGGCTCCATGCTCAATGGGGAGTCTGCTTGTCCCTCTGCACCTCCTCCTGCTCTTGCTCTCCCGCGTTCTCTCTCATAAATAAAATCTTTGAGGCACCTGGGTGGCTCGGTTGGTTAGATGTCTGTCTTTGGCTCAGGTCAGGATCCCACCCTGGGATGGAGCCCCATGCCAGGCTCCCTGCTCAGCATGTCCCTCCCCTTCAGTCATGCACATGTGCTTGTGCTCTCAAACAATATTTCTTTCTTTCTTTCATTTTTTAAAAGATTTTACTTATTTATGAGAGACACAGAGAGGGAGACAGAAACCCAGAGGGAGAAGCAGGCTCCTCACAGGGAGCCTGATGCAGAACTCGATCCCCAGACCTGAGATCATGCCCTGAGCTGAAGGCAGACACTTAATGGCTGAGCCACCCAGGTGTCCCTTTTTTTCTGTTTTAAAGAGATTTTATTTATTTATTTGAGAGAGAGAAAGAGATCATGAGCGGGGGAAAGGCAGAGCAAACAGACTCCCCACTGAGCAGGGAGCCCGATGTAGGACTGGAACCCAGGATCCTGGGATCATGACCTGAGCCGAAGGCAGATGCTTAGCCAAATAAGCCACCCAGGCACCCAATAAATAAAATCATAAAAAAAAAAAATCTTACTTTTACTTATTACAAAAGCAACATCAATGTGTTTGACCGTCACAACTCATAACCTTCTGGTTCCTTTCTATGCAGAGCAATCAGCAGACACTTCGGTTTTAGCTTGAAACAAAATTATGTTTTATAATCTACAAGTACACTCATTCTAGAGGTCCGAAGATATTCCATGGAACTGCACTGTAAGTACCTACATACTAGATATTTAGATTATTTCCAATTTTTCTTGTTATAAACAGCTGGAGGATAAATATCCTCAAACACACATTATTTAAGTATGCTATTTAGAACTTTGCAGGCTGCAGTTTTACCACCATTTTCTGTATGTCATTCAACTCCCATTTTTGCCATGGATGGGTATTTTATTTATTTATAAGATTTCATTTATTTGAGACAGAGAGCGAGCGAGCAAGTAGGAGGAGGAATGGGGCAGTCCAGGTGGCTCAGCGTCTTAGCGCTGCCTTCAGCCCAGGGAGTGATCCTAGAGACCCGGGATCGAGTCCCACATCGGGCTCCCTGCATGGAGCCTGTTTCTCCCTCTGCCTATGTCTCTCCCTCTCTGTATCTCTCATGAATAAATAAATAAAATCTTTAAAAAAAAACTGTACACATGTAACTATAGAACAAAGATTTAAGAACAATGGTAGGGATGACCTAAACAAAGAGAAATACTAACTCAATCCTTCTAAGGTTTTCTACAAAGTAAGGTGCTGAAAATAATTCCTTAGAGTATGCAAAGAAAATATTAGATCTCTTATTTAAATATATGTTTAATTTCTACTTTCAATTATGTTTTCTAATGTCTTTAATACAGTAACACAGTCAGTTGTACAAGCATTCACATATGGAACTTTCCTCAACTTTTAACTGACTAGACAAAAAAGCTTGGAAACCATAGTTCTAGGGCATTACATCTTAACCTTTGTGTACTGGGAGAGGAAGGGAGACAGACTCAGAATCTGATGAAAACTAAGGATTATCTCCCAGAAAAATGAGTATAAATATACTTATTTTAAAACTTTTATATGATTTCTAGGCCATCTTGCCCCTGAAGTTAAATCCTGCCTTAGGACCTCTATTTCTAAAGCTATAAGGAGACTGCTAGTAGGAAGAGGTCATCAAAATGCTTCAAGCCCTTGGGATGCCTAGGTGGCTCAGCAGTTTAGCGCCTGCCTTTGGCCCAGGGCATGATCCTGAAGACCCAGGATCGAGTCCCCACATCGGGCTCCCTGCATGGAGCCTGCTTCTCCCTCTGCCTGTGTCTCTGCCTCTCTCTCTCTCTCTCTCTCTCTCTCTTTGTGTCTCTCATGAATAAGTAAATAAAATATTTAAAAAAATAAAATGCTTCAAGCCCTATGATACTATTATTCCTTACCTGCCCTTTTCTCCACAATCCTGCTCCTCCTCCTCCTCATAGTTGAATCACCACATCTTTCCTCAGGAAGGCTTGGAATGTCCAGCCTATAACTCCCCACAGAGTTTAAGAATGTAGTTAAAGATGTCCTTCTTAAAGGTGTAACACATAAATCAGTTATTCTCATATCACTGTCATATTTGCCATTTCCCAAAGCACTCACATTATTTTAATTTTTAAAAATCAACTTTTTAACTAAATTTAACTTTTTTTTAAAAAAAAGTTTATGAGAGAGTGAGAGCAAGCGCATGAGCAGGGAGAAGAGCACATGAAGAGGGACAAGCTGACTCCTTGCTGAGCATGGAGCCCTATACGGGGCTCAATATTACAACACCAAGATCGTGACTTGAGCCAAAATCAAGAATCACTTATCCAACTGAGCCACACAGTCGCCCCTTAATTAAACTTAAGTTTAAATTTATTGACATCCTAAGTAATAGTATCTTTGAACTCAGTTTTGATGTCTGGTTATTATTTTCCTACCTACATCAAAGTAAAAACATGCTTAAAATAAGGACTCTAATTTAAACTTAAAGATAGATAGATAGATGATAGATAAAAAGGACTCTAGATCCTCATCAGCACCATGTTTTAGAGCCCAATCCCAATGTTTCTGCACTTACTCTGGGATTTTTATTGGTTAAGCAAAAATTTGGACATCAAGTTTTCTTAAAGCCAGAAAGAAACTTAAAAGCATTTGGTTCAATCCTCTTAATTTATAGCTTAAAAAGATGAAACAGGAGTGCCTGGGTGGCTCTGTCAGTTAAGCATCCGAGTCTTGATTTTGGCTCAGGTCATAATCTCAGAGTTGTGAGATGAAGCCCTGTGTAGGGCTCCGCACTAGGCAAGGAACCTGCTTAAGATTCTCTCTCCCCTTCCCCCATCTGAAAAAAAAAAAAAAAAAAGAAAAAAGATGAAACCCAGATGGTTTAAGTGATTTGTCCAAGATCTGATGAGAAATTTCAGGAAACGTCTACGATTAGCATTCAGGTATACTATCAGTCCAGTATGCTTTCCACTACCCTGTGTCCATTCAGATTCTCCTATGAGAATAATACAGTATTAAGAATTCTTTATCTATTACCTACCTCACTCTTCCACTCAGATTTATCTGAACATGCTGCTTAAAATCTGGATATTTGGATGCCAGATATGCAAAGTCAGGAGGTTTGTCCTTGTATCTATTTCTTGCATGCATTGATTTACTCAGAGCCATCTTTAAAAAGAAAAAAAGGAAAAAAGCATATTTAGTCAAAAAATACATTAATGGGAAAAAGCTGTGGTTGCCAAGTCAATAGTTAGAGCCAACATTTTTTGCCACTCAACTGAGAAAGCAGAAGTTATATTTTTTAAATGTACACAACAAATAAGCACAAGATGTTTAACATCACCCTAAGTCATTAGGGAAATGGAAATCAAAACCACGGTATCACTTCATATCCAGTAGGATGGCTATAATCAAAAGATAAGTATTGGTGAGGATATTAGGAAATCGGAGCCATCATGCATTGCAGGTAGGAATGTATACAATGGCTACGGAAAGTTTGGCAGTTCTTTAAAAGTTAAACATAGGGGAACCCTGGGTGGCGCAGCGGTTTAGCGCCTGCCTTTGGCCCAGGGCGCAATCCTGGAGACCGGGGATCGAATCCTACATCGGGCTCCCGGTGCATGGAGCCTGCTTCTCCCTCTGCCTATGTCTCTGCCTCTCTGCCTCTCTCTCTCTCTCTCTGCCTCTCTCTCTCTCTCTCTGCCTCTCTCTCTCTCTGTGTGACTATCATAAATAAATAAAAATTAAAAAAAAAAAGTTAAACATAGAATTACCATATGATCTAGCAATTCCATTCCTAGGTATATGCCCAAGAGAACTGAAAGCAGGGATTCAAACAGGTATTTGCACATCAATGTTTACAGCATTATTCACAACAACCAAAAACTAGAAAACAACTGCAAGTGCCCATAAATGGATAAGCAAAATGTGGTACACACAATGGAATGTCCTTCAGAAAAAAAAAAAAAAAAAAAAGCAATGTCCTTCAACCATAAGAAAGAATAAAATTCTGATATACCCTGCAATTATGGATAAATCTTAAAAATATTATGCTAAGGGAAATAAACCACATTCAAAAGGACAAATATCGTATTACCCCACTCCTATGAGGTACCAAGAATAGGTGAATTCATACAGAGAGCAGAATAGAGATTACCAGGGTTTTCAGAGGAGATAGGAATGTTGAGTTATTTATTTATTTTTTTTTATGATAGGCACACAGTGAGAGAGAGAGAGGCAGAGACACAGGCAGAGGGAGAAGCAGGCTCCATGCACCGGGAGCCCGATGTGGGATTCGATCCCGGGTCTGCAGGATCGCGCTCTGGGCCAAAGGCAGGCGCCAAACCGCTGCGCCACCCAGGGATCCCTGTTGAGTTATTATTTAATGGGTTTCTGTTTAGGATAGTGAAAAACTTCTGGAAATGGACAGTAGGGATGTTACACAACAGCGTGAATGTACTTAATGCCACTGAACAGCACACTTAAAAATGCTTAAAATGGTAAATTTTATGTTATGTATATTTTATCACAGTTTGAAAAACATACATGACTTTTTTTAAAAAACCATGAAAATGGGATACTGTTCTTTTTTTATTATTATTATTTATTCATGAGACACACAGAGAGAGGCAGTGGGAGAAGCAGGATCCCTGCAGGGAGCCTGATGTGGCACTCGATCCCAGGACCCTGGGATCACAACCTGAGCCAAAGGCAGCACGCAACCACTGAGTCACCCACGTGCCCCAGAAACTATTCTTTTTGAAAGCATCAAAGGGTCAAAAGGCAGTAAAATCTACAGCCAAGAACTAATAGAGGTTAGTTTCTACAGGGGTCTTATACAGACTGAGTATTTGGTAGCACACCATAAAGTCACTAATGTTTCAAAATATACCTTCTAGGGATGTCTGGGTGACTCAGTGGTTGAGCGCCTGCCTTCAGCCCAGGGTGTGATCCCAGGGTCCCGGGATCGAGTCCCACATCACGCTTCCTGCATGGAGCCTGCTTCTCCCTCTGCCTGTGTCTCTGCCTCTCTCTCTGTCTCTCTCATGAATAAATAAACAAAATCTATCTATCTATATCTTTTATTTTATAAATTTCAGTCTTGTCATCCCTAGGTAGCTAAAACCAAATGAAAACAATCTGGTCTTCCAGATTACAAAAAGGAAAAAAAGTAAACACGTTTATGGCAAGACATAAAACTGGAAGAAAAGCCATTGATTGTAGTGGTTTAGTAAGTTATGCAGTTTGTAATTTAAAAAAAACATCTTAATGCATATCGCTGAGTGGTGGTTTGTATTTTCTTTCTTATATCATTCTCTATTTTCTGCTGTTTTTTTTTAAATAAGGCACATTCATCTAAACAGTGTTATGTAAGCCAGAATCCTAGGCACCACCTGATAGTTCTATACCTTTCATATCCCAACAAATCAACAATCATGTGGATTTTACCTGCTAAATACCTCTCAAATCCACTTATTTTTCCCTATCTCCACCAATATCTGGATTGCTAGAATAGCCTGGATTGCTACAATAGCCTTTTTATTGGTCACCCTGAATTCACTCTTACTCTCTCAATTTCCTTTTCCCACCTTGCAATGATTATCTCCTAAATACAAATCTCATTATGTCTATGCCCACTTGCTCAAAACCATAGTTAAGATTAAAAACAAAAATCAGGGATGCCTGGGTGGCTCGTGGGTAAGCATCTGCCTTTTGCTCAGGGCATGATCCTGGGATCCGGGATCGAGTCTCACATCGGGCTTCCTGCAAGGGGCCTGCTTCTCCCTCTATGTCTCTGCTTCTCTCTCTGTCTCTCATGAATAAATAAATAAAATCTTAAAAAAAAAAATCATCACTTGATCATACAAAGGCCCAGGCATGATGTGTCCTTACCTATTTTTTCACCATCACTTTGAGTCACACCTCCTGTTGCTCTTCTGTCTCTCCACACTGACAAACCAGTCTTTAGTTTATTCCCTTTGTCTATGATTTCTTTCCTCCTCTTCATCTCATGAATTCCTACTCATCCTTACAGTTCAAGCATCTCTTCTTTAGGAAAGTTTTTCCTTCCCTAATCCCCTTAATTAAGTCACATCCCCTATTATAAAGTCTCCTAGCAATGAGCACCCTTCCTTTGTAGGCTTTATTGACATAGTAATAGATCTGCTAACACTCTATGTCAGAAAGTTTTTCTGACAGCTTTCTACAATGAAAAAGGTTTTGGGCAGCCCCAGTGGCGCAGCGGTTTAGCGCCGTCTGCAACCCAGGGTGTGATCCTGGAGACCCGGGATCGAGTCTTCCTGCATGGAGCCTGCTTCTCCCTCTGCCTGTGTCTCTGCCTCTCTCTCTCTCTCTCTGAATAAATAAATAAATAAATCTTTTTAAAAAAGAAAAAGGTTTTAAATTTTTTAATTCAAGTATAATTAATATACAGTGTTATATTAATTTCAGGTGTATGATATAACAGTTCAACAATTCTATATATTCCTCAGTGCTCATCAAGGTAAGTGTATTCTTAATCCCCTTTATTTCACCCATCCCCACCCACCCACTGCCCCTCTAGCAACCGCCAGTTTGTTGTCCACATTTAAGAGTCTGGGTTTTTTTTTTTTTTTGCTTGTCTCCCTTTCTGTTTGTTTTGTTTTTTAAATTCCACATGAGTAAAATCATATGGTATACGTCTTTCTTTGCTTACTTATTTCACTTTGCATTATACCCTCTAGGTCCACCATGTTGTTGCAAATGGCAAGATTTCATACTTTTTGATAGCTGAGTAATATTCCATTACACACACACACACACACACACACACAGACACCCCTTTTTAAAAATATTCAATATAGGGGATCCCTGGGTGGCTCAGCGGTTTGGTGCCTGCCTTTGGCCCAGGGCGTGATCCTGGAGTCCGGGATCGAATCCCACATCAGGGTCCCTACATGGAGCCTGCTTCTCCCTCTGCCTGTGTCTCTGCCTCTCTCTCTCTCTCTCTCCATGTCTCTCATGAATAAATAAATAAAATCTTTAAAACAAGATATTTATAAAAAAATTCAATAGTTAACATACAATGTACTATTAGTTTCAGGGGTAGAATTTAGTGATTCATCAGTTGCATATAACACCCAGTGCTCATTATATCCAGTGCCATCCTTAATGCCTATCACCCAATTACCCCATCCCCCCAACCCATTTCCCCATTAGCAACCTTGTTTGTTCCCTATAGTTGAGTCTCTTACTTGCCTACCTCTCTGTTTTTATCTTATTTTATTTTTCCTTTCCTTCTCCTATCTTTATCTGTCTTGTTTCTTAAATTCCATGAGTGAGGGATCCCTGGGTGGCTCGGCGGTTTAGCTCCTGCCTTTGGCCCAGGGCACAATCTTGGGGTCCCAGGATCAAGTCCCACATCGGGCTCCCGGCTTGGAGCCTGCTTCTCCCTCCTCCTGTGTCTCTGCCTCTCTCTCTCTCTCATAAATAAATAAATCTTAAAAAAAAAAAAAAATCCATGAGTGAAATCATATGGTATTTGTCTTTCTCTATATCTTGTTCATCAATTCTTCTATTGATAGACATTTGGGTGGCTTCCTTATCTTAGCTATTGTATACAATGCTGCCTTAAACATAGGAATGCATATATCTTTCTGAATTAGTGTTTTCATTTTCTTTAGGTAAATACCTAGTGATGGAATTACTGTAGCAGATGGTAATTCTTTTTTCAGTGTGGGGCTTGAACTCACAACCCTAAGATCAAGACCTGAGCTGAGATCAAGAATTGGGGACTTGACCAACTAAGCTACCCAGGCACCCAAAATGGTAATTCTATTTTAAATTTTTTGAGGAAGCTCTGTAGTGTTTTCCACAGTGGCTGCACCAAAATGCATTCCCAACAGTGCAGGAGCATTTCTTTTCTTCCACATCCCTGCCAACACACTTGTTATCTCCTTGTGGCTTTCATTTTAATTTCTCTGATGGTCAGTGACGTTGAGCACCTTTTCATGTGTTTGTTGGCCATCTGTATGTCTTCTCAGGTCCCCTACCCATTTTCTAATTGGATTATTTGGGGGTTTTGGTGCTGAGTATTTATATTCTTTATATATTTCGGATATTGACCCCTTACTGGATATGTCACTTGCAAATTATCATCTTCTACATTGAAAATTTAACAACCATTTTCAAAGAAGAATTGTCTTCATCCTGGACCTTTCCAAATCATATATCCAACTGTTTACTGAACTTGCCACTTGAATGGCTCAAAACTACTTCATGCACAATGTCCAAAACTAAGTCATCTCTACCCACTCCAAACTGGTCCTTTTTTATCATCCTTATTTCACCAAATAACACCATACCTTTCTTGTGGTGCTCAGGCCAGAAATCATTAGCACCTTCTCCACCCCATCTTCTCCATTCCAAACACACCATGTCCTGAATATTCTCTACCTTCTGATTATTTCTTGACCCTACCCATTTCTGTCACAACTCCACAACTCTACCCCAGATCATTATTTCTCTTGGATTACCATAATAGCCTGTAACTGATCTCTCTATAACCATTCTTGCCTCGGCCATCCACTTTTCACCTAACAGACAAGCCTTCCCTCTCTCCCCCCATGCAAAAACTGGGGTCCTTGATAAACTCCTTCAGTGGCTTCCTAAAACTATTAGGCTGATAAAGTCCAAAATTATCAACAAGGCATACGTAATCTAGGCCTTGCATATCCCTCCAACCTCATTTGTTGCCACTATTCTCCAGACATACTTTTGTTTTCATTTTCTCTGCTGCATAATAATCTGTCCCACCATCTGTTACTCTTATTGCCTAAAAGGTTCCCTTCACCCTCCCACCATCCATTCTCCTTGTGAAGGCCTGTTAGTCCTTCAAATCACACTCTAAGCATCATTTTCTCAGGTAGGCTTTCTCTGACATCACATATCCAATCAGATGCCCACTCTGTATGCTTTCAAAGGATTCTATGCTTTCCCTCCAAGCTCTTTTGTTTACATTTGTCTGTCCTGTCCACCACCCCACCTCCCAGGCAGCAACCATATCCATCTTATTCTTCACTGTATACTCTAGCAACTGGCATACAATAAATATTTGTTGAGTGAATGAATAATTCAGAATTTAGGGGAATTAATAGTCACCTGGAAGTTTTTCAGCATACTAACTTACCACCTTTTGCCCCTAACTCAGAAACTCACTATATACAAGTTGTAATTTCCTAACATTAACGTATCCTTACAGACAACCAAGAAAGAGGGCAGCATAAAAGAACAAGAATCAGCCCCCATGAAAAATTTGAAAAAGGGGTGCCTGGCTGGCCCAGTCAGTGGAGCATGCAACTCTTGATCCTGGGGTTAAGTTCAAGTCCCACAATGGGTGTAGAGATTACTTTTAAAAATCTTTTAAAAAGAGACAGAAGTTGAAATGGAAAATGTTTTCCTTTCTTGTGATTCTGGAAAACAATAACAAAATAAAGTATTCTAACAGTAATTTCTACAGACACTTGGTATGTTAGGGGCTCTGCAGCACATTAATATTCTAAAGACTGCATAGATGACATCAGTGTACACACATGATACTTTGAACATATGTGGAACAAATTATAGATATGGCAGATTCAATTTATATCCTACATTAATCAACCTTTCCGGTCAGAACAGATAAAGACAGTCAGTAAAGCCACTTTTTTTTGCTAACCAACCTCTGAATGCAGGTAATGGGATCTTAGCTAAATCTATCCTATTCCTTAGAATTTAACTGAGTGTCAACTCTTACCTGGCATTAACACTCACTCCATCTCTCTGGCCTAATCTACTTTTCTCTTCCTGGCTCATTCTTATCTAGCCACATTGGTTTCCCCCAATTTGATTTTTTAAATCAAATCTGGCACACTCTTGCCTCGAGGATTTTATACTTTGTATGGACTGCTTTTCCCTCATATAGATACATACAAAGTACCCTCACCTTGTTCAGACCTTTGATAAAACCTCACCTTCTCACTGCCTTTAAAAAAAAAGTTTTTTTGGGATCCCTGGGTGGCGCAGCGGTTTGGCGCCTGCCTTTGGCCCAGGGCGCGATCCTGCAGACCCGGGATCGAATCCCACGTCAGGCTCCCGGTGCATGGAGCCTGCTTCTCCCTCTGCCTGTGTCTCTGCCTCTCTCTCTCTCCCTCTGTGACTATCATAAATAAATAAAAATTAAAAAAATAAAATAAAATAAAAGTTTTTTTAAAGTAAGCTCTATGACCAATGGGGGGCTTGAACTCATGACCTCAAGATCTAGAGCAGCATGCGCTACCAGGCATGGCTAATTCCTTTTCTTAATGCAGTGAGTGAACAATTAAAAGTGAACACACTCCTCTCCCTAAGAGTTTATGTCCTCTACACAGAACTTACTCATCTGACATTCCATATACAGCATTTACTTACTTTTAAAAATCTGCCCTGCCAGTAAGCTTCATGAGGGAAAATATTCTATCTTGTTCACTGTGATATCCCAGCGCCTAAATTAGGGCCTGGGAGAGCAAGTATTTGTTAAGTACTTGACTGAAAACATGATGAAACTCTTCACCATCCCAAGCCACTGAAACACAGCACATCATTCTTTGTAATTTGTCCTCAGCTTGACACTCAAAAAGGATCAGCCCTAGTTAGGGCTGGAGCTTTTTCTTCTGGGTTCCCAGAGTCAGTCCAGAAAGCAAAAGCAGTACACTCTTGACTTCGACTTTCTTCGATCTTTGCCATCCATGCTATTGTTTCCTTGTTTTCTCCTGACCCTTATCAACTACCACTTATCTTAACACAAGAGTCTAAATTCCGCTTCGAATTCTAATTTCCGCTTCTAACTTACTTCTTTTGCATAGATCTCTCCCAGTTCAACCCCAATCTCCGTTTTCTCTCCTCGCATTCCTTCATAAGGCCGACTTTTCCCTCTAGTTCCACCACTGCCATTTCTCCACCTCCTCCCACACGCTCATCTTACCCACTCAGTCTTCTGCCTCAGTTTCGTATCTCTAAAACTCCTCAGCCGGGATCCCTGGGTGGCGCAGCGGTTTGGCGCCTGCCTTTGGCCCAGGGCGCGATCCTGGAGACTCCGGATCGAATCCCACATCAGGCTCCCGGTGCATGGAGCCTGCTTCTCCCTCTGCCTATGTCTCTGCCTCTCTCTCTCTCTCTGTGTGACTATCATAAATAAATAAAAAAAAAAAATTAAAAAAATTAAAACTCCTCAGCCCCTGGGGTCTTTCCTACTTCAACCCTAGTCTCCATCCTAGGTGCCATCTCCTCCCATCCACCGCACCGCTCTTACCCTTCTCCACTGCGTGCGCGCACACACACAGACCCACTCATCTAACCCATTCACTCACCCATGTGGTCTGTTTCCCTAGGCCTCAAGTCAGCACCTCACCAGCCCAGAACTCGAGAATAAGGAACGTGGCCCATACATCGGTTAAATGACCTCTCAGCCCGCCCGAGAGACATTAAATAACTCACATCTAAAGTCAAAGTTTCTTCCAGGTGCTGGTCTGGAGTAGGCCCCTATAGTTCCAGAGTTAAACCACCAGCAGAACGAAGGGCCTAGAAACGCAGATGTTACGCTCCTAGCGCGCCGCCATGTTGGGCAACCACCCAGGCTCGTGATTGGACGAACCACTCTCGCGCGACCCGTAGCAGAGTCTGGAGAAAGAAAAACCATCGCGAAACCTGGAGTTAGCTCCTGACACAAGGAAGGGGCGTGGCAACAAGCCAAATCCTAACGTGAGAGCACGTGTGTTATAATCTGGGGACTTGTTTTTTTTTTTTTTTTTTTTTTTTTTTTTTTTTTTAATTTTTTTTTTTTTAATTTTTATTTATTTATGATAGTCACACAGAGAGAGAGAGAGAGAGGCAGAGACACAGGCAGAGGGAGAAGCAGGCTCCATGCACCGAGAGCCCGATGTGGGATTCGATCCCGGGTCTCCAGGATCGCGCCCTGGGCCAAAGGCAGGCGCCAAACCGCTGCGCCACCCAGGGATCCCGGGACTTGTTTTTTTAATGTAAGAGTTTTAAAAATGAAAATGTAGCTTTCTGGGCCCCACTTCAGACTTACTAAATCACACTCTGGGGTTCGGCGGGAATATGAGGATGGTGGAAGGCGGAGGCGGGGAGCTTTAGGAATTGATGGCGGGCAGTTAGCCCCTTATTGTGCAACAGGTCCCTTGTTTCTTGTATTGTCTCTTTTAATCATCGCAAATAAACTGTGATGTGAGAAGGAGTAGTCTCATTTACAGAGGGAAGGACTGAGGACGGCCCGGGTGGCTCAGAGGTTTAGCGCCGCCTTTGGCTCAGGGTGTGATCCTGGAGACCTAGGATTGAGTCCCACGTTGTGCTCCCTGCATGGGGCCTGCTTCTTTCTGCCTCTCATGAATAAATAAATAAAATCTTAAAAAAAAAACGAAAAACAAAAAAACTTACACCCGGGATCTTGTTCTTTGTGTTTCCTCACCAGTCTCTTGAGCTGGAAGATCTGTTGTTGTTGTTTTTTTTTTTTTTAAATTTTTTTTTCAATTTTTATTTATTTATGATAGTCACAGAGAGAGAGAGAGAGAGAGAGAGAGAGGCAGAGACATAGGCCGAGGGAGAAGCAGGCTCCATGCACCGGGAGCCCGATGTGGGATTCGATCCCGGGTCTCCAGGATCGCGCCCTGGGCCAAAGGCAGGCGCCAAACCGCTGCGCCACCCAGGGATCCCTGGAAGATCTGTTAAATGCGTTTTGGTTTTCTTTTCAAATAAGTTATACTAATTTTTACTCTCTGGTAAATGTAGTGGGCATTAGTCTCATTTCACAATTGATACTGAAAGGTAAATCACTTTGAAAAGGCATACGGCTAAGACTAGGAATAAAGTCAGCCTCTGGACCCTCACCTAGTAATTCTTTCCATTAAAGCTTGCCTGGGTCCTAGTAATGTAAAAGCTTCTGGCAAAATATTGCTATAAAACTGAGAAATAGAGGGTAATAAATGGAGACTTAAGCTGTATGCAGAACAAAGTGTACCAGTAGTCACCCAAGGAAAGGCGAAGAGGTGTTCTCATTATCTATTGTGTAATAAGCCACCCTAAAATGTATAGCTTAAAACAACAGCTGTTTTATTTGCTCACTGTTCTGCAATTTGGTTTGAAATTAGCCTAACCATTCTTGTTCTGTTCTTGCTGTTGGTAGCATCAGCTGGTGGCTGGTTCAGCTTGAGTGGCTGGACCCCTTCTCTCCCTGTAGTCTCAAATTCTCTCCAGCTCCCTGTAACCTTTCCATATCATTTCTCCAGCAGAGAAGCCAGACTTCTTATATGTTCACTCATGGCTCCCCAAAGGGCAAAATGTAAGCTACTAGGCCTTCTTAAGGTTTAGGTCCAGAACTGGTCCTTTCATTATTCACTTAATTCTATTTGTTAAAGGAAGCCAAAGGGTCAGCCCAGATTCAAGATGAGGGGACTATGCCAGGACACACCACAGTACTGCAAGCCATGGTTCACTGGATCTACCAATGAACAGAAAGTTTTTTGTCTTTAATTGGTAGTGACTTTTTACAGTATTTAGTGCTTGCCAGAAAGGTAAAAGAGAAAATGACATTGGAGGTATGACTATAAGGTTGTAAGTAGATTATATTTTAGATGCTGGTGAATTTCTCTTATCAGCTCTAAACAGAGATCTAATTCCCCTATGTCAAACCAGACAGATCTTAGCTCTACAGCCAGGGAATTTTAGGCTTTTTTTTTTTTTTTTAATTTTAGGCTTTAATCATGCCCCCAAATACATACTAAACCTGTGATGTTGGACAATTTACTTAAACTATTCAAGCCTGGGAAACAGGATAGTAATCTCAAAAGGTTGTTGTGAGAACTCAGATGATACATATATAACAACATAGTTTCTGGCACATAGTAAGCTATCATTATTATTACTATCATTATTCCTTATCATTTCTTTGGTCGGTTTCCATTTTTAAAAATGATTTTATAATGATGAAACATGTTCATTATAGAAAATTTGTAAAAATTTTAAACAAGAAACTACAAGAAAGAAAGCAAAAATTGTCTACAATCTCACTACCTAGAGCCAATTACCAAAATTTGATAACCTTACTTCCAGAGCTCTATATGAAAAAAAATAATGTGTGTGTGTAAGGATATATAACCAAACTTTTTTTTTTTTTTTTTAAGATTTTACTAATTTGGGCAGCCCTGGTGGCGCAGCAGTTTAGCACCGCCTGCAGCCGGGTGTGATCCTGGAGACAAGGGATCGAGTCCCACGTCAGGCTTCTTGTATGGAGCCTGCTTCTCCCTCCGCCTGTGTCTCTGCCCCTCTCTCCCTCTGTCTCTATGAATAAATAAAATCTTAAAAAAAAAAAAAAGATTTTACTAATTTGACAGAGCACAAGCAGGGGGAGTAGCAGGCAAAGGGAGAGGGAGAAGCAGACTCCCCACTGAGCAGAGAGTCCCACATGGGTTTTGATCCCAGGATCCCAGGATCACAACCTGAGCCGAAGGTGGATGCTTAACCAACTGAGCCACCCAGGCACCCCTAAACGTTTTTTTATAGAAATAGCTTTATAGGGATTCCTGGGTGGCTCAGCGGTTTGGTGCCTGCCTTTGGCCCAGGGCGCGATCCTGGAGTCCCAGGATCGAGTCCCATGTCGAGCTCCCGCCATGGAGCCTGCTT
The DNA here is from genome assembly GCF_011100685.1 of Canis lupus familiaris. Classification (NCBI taxonomy): domain Eukaryota; kingdom Metazoa; phylum Chordata; class Mammalia; order Carnivora; family Canidae; genus Canis; species Canis lupus. Next base: position 46,520,098 of record NC_049230.1, read on the forward strand.
CTCCCTCCTCCTGTGTCTCTGCCTCTCTCTCTCTCTCTCTCTCTCTATGTCTGTCATGAATAAATAAACCTTTAAAAAAAAAGAAATAGCATTATATGGTTTTTTTTCTTGGAAATCTTGGAGATTGGGACGCCTGGGTGGCTCAGCGGTTGAGTGTCTGCCTTTGAATCAGGACGTGATCCTGGAGTCCTGGGATGGAGTCCCGCATCCGGCTCCCTGCATGGAGCCTGCTTCTCCCTCTGCCTGTGTCTCTGCCTCTCTCTCACTCTCTGTCTCTCATAAATAAATAAATAAAATCTTTAAAAAAAAAAAAAAGAAATCTTGGAGGTTGTCCTACATCAATTAATATATTTCTGTATCATCCTCTGTGATAAGTGCATAGCATTCCATTGTAGGGAATTTTTAAAACTAATTTCCCTATAGGTGGACATAGATTTGCCTGCTCCTAAAATTATGGTACAATTATAAATGCATCTCATTTTTTAAAATTTGTGTTACAGTAAATGAATATTGTCTAGTCTCCACAAAATAGATTAATAACATTCAACATCTGCCTCTGAAGGCTTACCCTCCAATCCCCAAGAATTTAATCTTATAAGAGAAGTCTGTCCAACTTCAGTAGCCCATCAAAGACAGTATAGGAGTTCAATTAGCCTACTACATCCCTTGCTTTTTGCTGCCTTTTTGATGTAGGAAACGGATTCTGCACATTGATAATGCTGCTGATTCTGAAATGTTACATAGTTGCATCTCCTGGGCTGAAATGAACCCTTGAAGGGCATTATCCTGAACTCTCACTTTACTGAAGTTAATTGTTTCAAAGAACTTGTTACTACCCTGCCACTTTCCTTTGGCCAGCACCAACCAGACAATGTCCACAGGTCTCTCTAACTTCATGTTTTAGAGAGCCATGGTTATCAATTCCTTCTATCCCAGAAGGCCATAATCTCCTTATGTAAATGTAAGGAACTCCTTCTTAGGGACCAAGTTAATATATCAAAGATCTAATGGCCGCCTTAATTAAGTCTTACAGTCCTGAGATTGAGACCCACATGGGGTTCTGTGCTTAGTGCTCAGCATGGAAGTCTCCTAAAGTTTCTCTCTCCTTTCTCTGTCCCTCCCCACCATGTGTACTCTCTCTCTTTAAATAAATAAATCTTTAAAAAATAATAATAGGGGTGCCTGGGTGGCTTAGTTGGTTAAGCGTCTGCCTTTGGCCCAGGTCATGATGCCAGAGTCCTGGGATCAAGTCCCACATCAGGCTCCCTGCTCAGTAGGGTGTCTGCTTCTCCCTCTCCATCTGCCTCTTCTGCCTCCCCCTGCTTGTGCTCTCTCTGTTCGTGCTCTCTGTCTCAAATAAAAAAATAAAATCTTTAATAATAATAATGCTGAATTCTTTCAAGACTTGAAAAGTAAATTTCAAAAATTCATAGCTAGTGGAAGAAATGGATCTAAATGTACATCTGACTACTCTCCTTCCTGTTCCAAGTCCCATAAAACAGAATATATTAATTTAAAAAACAATAAATTCCAAATAGGACTGAAAACCCCAAAATAGTGCCATTGACAAACCAGAAAATTTGAGGATACTCTGGAAAAAAACAGGACACAAATAAGAAGAGCAACTGAAATGCCAAGATATTTTTATAGGGAACTGCAGATGATTTTGAAATATATCTGGAAAACAAAATGTGCAAGAATAGCTAATTTTTCCAGTTGGAAAAAAATTATGCCACACATTAAATAAAACCCATATGGATAATAAACAAAACAATTATAAAAACAAAATCAACTATAAAAGTGTTAGAAGAATGTAGAAGATTTTTTTAATTAAAAAAATGGAGATTGTCTCCTAAAGACACAAAACTCAAAAACCATAAAGGAAATGATCACTAGATTTGATTATATAAAAATTTTAAAATTCAGTGTGATAAAAGATATCACAAATAATTGACAACAAACAGGGAGAAAATATTTACAATACATATAACAAAAAGTTAATATCCAAGATATTAACCCAATGTTAAAATGAACAATAGATATGAAAAAGAAATTCACAAAAGAGCGTATATAGTGGGATCCCTGGGTGGCGCAGTGGTTTGGCGCCTGCCTTTGGCCCAGGGCGCGATCCTGGAGACCTGGGATCGAATCCCACGTCGGGCTCCCGGTGCATGGGGCCTGCTTCTCCCTCTGCCTATGTCTCTGCCTCTCTTTCTCTCTCTGTGACTATCATTAATAAATAAAAATTTAAAAAAAAGAGCATATATAGTAAACCAATGAATATATATGAAAAAATGCTAAACACACAAGTAATCATAGAAAGGCATAGTTAAATAACTATACCATTTTTAATACATCATTAATAAAAATTAAATATATTGATAATTTTCAATTATGGTAAAGGTTAGTGTGTTAGTTAGCTTTTGCTGTGTAACAAGCCATCCTAAAACTTAGTGGCTTAAAACAGCATCATTAATTATTATTCACAGTTATGTATATCAGCTGGGTAGTTATTCTGGTCCACTGATCTCTGCAGTTTGCCAGGGGTTAAGCTGGGGCTTGGATGCTCTAGAATGACCTTATTCACATGCCTGGTGTCTGGCAAGCTGGTTGGTCTAGGGTCAGGGTCAGCAAACTACTGCCCCTGGGCCAATCTGGCCACACCTCTTTATTTACATATTATTTATGGCTATTTTCACAATACAGCAGCAGAATTGAGTACTTGCAAGAGAGGCCACATGGTTCATAAAGCTGAAAATATTTACCATGCAGCCCTTTACATAAAGTCTGCCAAAACCTGGTCTAGGAAACTCAAGCGGGGAGTGTTGCCTCCTCTTCACAGTTTCTCACCCTCCAGTAGTATAGACAGATGGCAGCAACATTCCAAGAGAGTAAGAAAGTAAGCAACAATAACAATAACCTAGGCCAACCTAAATGTAAGGCGTGGGAAATAGAATTCACCTCTGGATAGAAGGAACAGCAAAGAACCTATGATCAATTGCAATTTATCATAGCTGGTATAAATTGCCTTTTCAAAGTTCATTTGGCAATGTACATATTATTTTTTAAAGTATTTACTTATTTATTCATGGGAGACACAGACTGAGAGAGAGAGGCAGAGACATAGGCAGAGGGAGAAGCAGGCTCCCTGTCAGGGAGCCTGATGTGGGACTCAATCCCAGATCCCGGGATCACAAGCTGAGCCTAAGGGAGGTGCCCAACCGCTGAGCCACCCAGGTGTCCCAGGCAATGTACATATTAAAATCCAAAATGTGCAATCCAAGAATATCTGTGAAAGGAAGAAACTGATGCCAGTAATTTTTTCTGGAGTAAAGAACTAATGACTGGGAGATAGGAATAGGAGGAGACTTGCTTTTCAATAGGATTGATTTTGTACCTTTTGAATTTTGTACTAAGAGTATACTGAAAAAGTAAATAAATGTGTATATATTCTTCTAACCCACAATTCCATTTTTTAAAGTTATGTCCCAAAGAAATACATATTTACAGTGAGGTTGAAGTAGGGATGTTCATTGGTTACATTATTATGGAATGCTGTGTAACTATTATAAATAAATAAATCGATATCCACTGACATGAAAAATCTCCAACACATAAAATAAGGACAAAGGAAATTGTGAAACAGTAAGTTTATTCTGATACCATTTATAGAAAGCAAAAACAAAACATATTTCAGTATGAAAATATGAAAGTAACCATAGGAGAAGATCTAAAAGGAAAAAACTAAACTCATAGTAGTAGTTAAGTTGCAGAAACTAAACGAAAATATTACAGGTGGAGCATGAGAGTTTTAATTTTTTTCTGCGTCACTTAAGTATTTTACAATAATAAGATATATTTGTAAAACTTAAAAGTAGATCTAAAATAATAAAAATTAAAAGGAGACAAAATCAGGTTTGTCAAAAACAAAACAAAACAAAACACAGCTTTGGGGTGCCTGGGTGGCTCAGTCAGTTAAGCATTTGCCTTACCTCAGGTCATGATCCCAGAGTCCTGGGACAGAGGCCCATATCAGGCTCCCTGCTCAGTGGGAGCCTGCTTCTCCCTCTCCCTGTGCCCCTCCCCACTCATATTCTCTCTCTCTCTCTCAGATAAATAAAATAAAATCTTTAAAAAAACTCCACAGCTTGAAACTCATGTAAGAAACAACAGCTTGGAGGGGAAGCAATGTTGGATGAGATAAAAGAGACTTAGAAGATATATCCAGAAGCTCCGACTCTGTTCAGTAGGAGTTCCAGAAGGTAAGAACACAGAAAATAAAAGAATAATGGAAGAAAAAACAGAATAATGGAAGAAAATTTCCTAAAGCTGAGAATGATGTAAGTCTTCAAATTGAAAGAGTTCACTGTATATCAAACTGAATGAATTCTAAAAGGCCCATGCAAAGTCAAGCTGTTAGTGTGAATTCTAGTCCAATATGACTGGTGTCCTTATAAGGAGAAGAGATTAGGTCACAGACAATGCAGACAGAAGAACCATATGAGGAAACAGCAAAAAGGCAGCCATCTGTGAGCCAAGAAGAGAGGCCCCAGAGAAAACAAAATCTCCCAGCACCTTGGTCTTGGATTTTTAGCCTCCAGAATTGTAAGAAAATAAATCACTGTTGGAGCCACCTAAGAATGCAGCTACTTGGTTGCATTTATTATTAAGTATTTTATTCTTTTTGTTGCTATTGTAAATGCAATTGTTTTCTTTTCTTTTGTTCATTGTTAATATATAAAATGCAACTGATTTTTGTGTGTTGATTTTGCATTCCTGAATATTTGCCAATTTTTAAAATTCATTCTAAGAATCTTTCGGTGGATCTTTAGGGTTTCTACATATAAGATCATGTTAATGGTCAATATAGTCCATTTTACTTCTTTCTTTCCAATTTGGACATCTTTTATTTCTTAATCTTGCTTAATTGTTCTGGCTAGAACTTCCAGACTATGTTGAACAGAAGTGGCAAAAGCAGACATTTTTGTCTTGTTCATCATAAAGGTAAGCATTTGGTCTTTTACCATGGAGTATGACATTAGCTGTGGGCTTTTCATATACAGCCTTTCTTATGTTGAGATAGTTGCCTTCTATTTCTAGTTTGTTGAGTGTTTTTGTCAAAAAAGAGTGCCAAGGGGCACCTGGGTGGCTTGGTTGGTTAAGTGTCTGCCTTTGGGTTAGGTCATGATCTCAGGGCCCTGGGATAGAACTCCACATCAGGCTCCCTGCTCAGTGGGGAATCTGCTTCTCCCTCTCCCTCTGCTTCTTCCCTTGGCTTGCATTCTCTCTCTCTCACACACTCTTTCTCAAATAAATAAAATCTTAAAAAAAAGAAAGGTGCCAAACTTTACTAAGTGCTTTTCTTGTATCAGTTGAAATGATGTTTTTTTTCTCTTTATTCTTTTGATGTGGTGTATTAATTGGTTGATGTTCATATGGTAAACCATTCTTACATTCCAAGAATAGAACCACTTAGTAATGGTGTATAATCCTTTTTATATGCTATTGAATTCAGTTTGCTAGTATTTTGTTAAGGATCAGTTGGTTTTGCATCAGTATTCATGAGACATTGATCTGTAGTTTCCTTTTTTCGTAGTATCTTTGTCTGGTTTTGCTGTCAAGTTATTGCTGGCCTCATAGAATGAGTTTGGAAGTGCTTCCTCTTCTTTGATGCTTTTTTTTTTAAAGACTTTATTTATTTATTCATGAGAGACACAGAGAGAGAGAAAAAGAGAGAGAGAGAGAGAGAGAGAGAGGCAGAGACACAGGCAGAGGGAGAAGCAGGCCCCACGCAAGGAGCCCGATGTGGGACTCAATCACGGATCCTGGGATCACCCCAAGCCGAAGGCAGACACTCAACTGCTAAGCGTCCATTCTTTGATGCTTTGGAAGAGTTTGAGAAGGATTGGTGTTGATTCTTCTTTGTTATTTTTAATTTTTTTTTATTTTTAAAAAAGATTTTATTTTCAAGTAATCTCTGTACCCAATATGGGGCTTAAATAGTCAACCCCGAGATCAAGAGTCACATGTTCCTCCAACTGAGCCAGCCAGGCACCCTAGCATTAATTATTCTTTCTTTATTTATTTTTTATGGTGAAAAAAATTTATATTTAGATTTATAGCTGGCTGGGCTCAGTTTAGATGATCCTAATCTGATCAAGGTGTTGACCTTGGCCACATCAATGTCATAGAGCTTCTTCACAGCCTGTTTGATCTGGTGCTTATTGGCCTTGACATCCACAATGAACACAAGTGTGTTGTTGTCTTCTATTTTCTTCATGGCTGACTCAGTAGTCGGGGGAACTTGATGATGGCATAGTGATCAAGCTTGTTTCTACTGGGGGCGCTCTTTCGAGGATATTTGGGCTGCCTTCCAAGGCGCAGGGTCGTGGGTGGTAGGAATGTAGGTGACATGCGGATCTTCTTTTTTTGTGTGTGTGTGACTGTGCACGCCTTTCAGCACTGCTTTCTTATCTTTCAAAGCCTTTGCTTTGGCTTCGGCTTTGAGAGGGGCAGAGGCTTCCTTCTTCATCTTCGGCACCATCTTTGTGAAAGGGTTTTTCTTTTATTTTTTTTTAAGATTTTATTTATTTGTTTGTTTATTTATTTATTTGAGAGAGAGAGAGAGAGAGCACAAGCAAGGGCAGCTGTAGAGGGAGAGGGAGAAGCAGGATCCCTATTGAGCAGGGAGCCTGATGTGAGGCTCCATCCCAGGACCCTGGGATCATGACCTGAGCCAAAGGCCGACTCACAACCACTGAGCCACCAGGCATCCCAAAAGCATGTCTCTTTATTAAGGTACCCATCCCAATTTTCCCTCTGTAGTTATTTGTATTCTTCTCTTATTGGTCCCCAATCAACAATCTTGCATTACAGCAATAGGTTTCAACAAAGTGTACATCAGAATTCAGGGAAAAACCCACATGCTTTGATCCCATTTTGAGAAATTCTGCCTCTGTAGGCCTGAGGTGGGGCTCTGACAGCAATATTTGGCATGTGGATACTGAAAATTCTCCACAGGTATTCCTTGAACCTCTGGTGGAGAACCACTGTTTTTAGCTAAACTTCATGAATGTCATGTATATGTGGCTATTATCCTACTGAGTCTTGGCTCCTTGAGTACAAGGCCTATTTCTCATTTGTCATTGCTCTCGTTTGTCCCCAAGTACATGGCCCAGTAAAGGTTTGGTAGGTACACCTGCATTGAATCAAACCTGGCACTAAATGGCAACATTTTCCCTATTTCCATACCCTTACTACCACACCACCCACTACTGGCCATAGTCACCAGCCTGCCACCCTCCCTACAGCCTGAGTACTTCAGTGGGCACAGGAAAACAGGAGAAATGCCGCCCCCATGGGTATCCATTGCTACAAGCCTGGTGCAGGAACTCCAGGAAGCCTGATCCCAGAAAGCAGGCAAGACTGGAATTTGCATAACGTATAGCTGGGCTACTCCTCTGGATCTTGGTTTCCTCATCTGTAAAATGAGAATAACTCCATTAGCCATTCCTACTTTTCAAGGAGAGTGTGAGGCTCAGAAAAGAAAAGAGCAATGAGTGTGCTTTCACATTGTCCACCAATTTACACAGGTGGGGGTTAGCACGGGTGGGGGGGTTACACAAGTAGCTGTTAGCACTTCTGTTCCAGGGATCCCACCGCAGCCCTCCACTTCTGTTTCTAGAGCCCCAGGGGAGAGATATGTGTCTCAAGAACGGCAGTTCTATCACACAACCATCTTACGGATCCAACTATCATCCGCTGAAGGCCTATCACGTGCCAGCCTGCGGGGACACAGTGTGGAAAACCAGTTCTGCCTTCAAGGACCCCAGAGGTCTACTGGAGCCTAAGGGAGGGGCACGGTTTGGATCCTCTGTCCGCTGTTTCCTTTTTTTTTTTTAATTTTTTTTTATTTATTTATGATAGTCACAGAGAGAGAGAGAGAGAGAGAGAGAGAGGCAGAGACACAGGCAGAGGGAGAGACACAGGCAGAGGGAGAAGCAGGCTCCATGCACTGGGAGCCCGACGTGGGATTCGATCCCGGGTCTCCAGGATCGCGCCCTGGGCCAAAGGCAGGCGCCAAACCGCTGCGCCACCCAGGGATCCCTGTCCGCTGTTTCAAATGAAGAAAAAGCAACTTCGCAAACAATCTCAGACTAACGGAGGAGACCAGGGAGCCGACCGAGCCCTGTCAACAGAGGGTTAGCGCCAAGCCCACGGCGCGCCCTCGAAGCGAAGGGGCAGGGCGCGGGCAGGGCGCGGGCAGGGCGCGGGCGGGGCCCACTTCGCGGCGGCGCTGTCCCGGGGTTTCCGACGCCCGCAGCACTCGTGGTTCGTCCAGGCCCCGGCCTCCACCGGCCCCGCGCCCTGCCGCCCACCGGGTCTCAGCTCTCTGGGGCCCCCGCGCGCCACGGCCCTCGAGTCCGCCGCCTCCCGCCTTCCCCCGGGCGGCGCAGGCCTTCCCCGCGGGCCGCGCTGCGCTGCGCTGGGCGAGAGCGGCCGGTGGGCCCCGCGCCGGGAGCGTCGGCCCCGCGCAGGCGGCGGGAGCAGGAGGGGGCGGGTCGCTGCGGGGCGGTCGCGGCAGCTCGAGGCGAGCGAGTGCGCCGGCAGCCACGGAGGAGGCGCTCGGTGCCTACCAGCTAGTATGGCCTTTGCCTGAAATCCGCTCCTGCTGCGCTGCTCCGTTCTGCTTCAGGCAGCTGCTCGTTCTGGGAGCAGAACTCTGCCCGCAGACAGCGGAGTGGAGTGTTTGCTCCGGACCCGGCACTGCGCCTGCGGCTTTAAAACATGATTATCTCTTCTAATTTTTAGCACCGGATGAGATAGGGACTGTTGTTTGCCCCATTTCAGCGATGAGGAAACGAAAACTTAGATTAAAAATCCTGCTCAAGGGGGGATCCCTGGGTGACACAGCCGTTGGGCGTCTGCCTTCAGCTCAGGTTCGTGACCGCGGGGTCCCGGGATCTAGTCCCGCATCGGGCTTCCTGCAGGGAAGCCTGTGTCTCTGCCTCTCTCTCTGTATCTCTCACGAATCAATCAATCAATCAATCAATCTTAGAAAAGAAAAGATTTCTGCTCCAGATCTGGCAGCAAGTAAGTGAAGGAACCGGAACTCTGACCTCGGGTGTCTGGCTCTCCGGTGCTCATTTAGATCATGATGTCCTGTCCTACCCCAGGACCCCCGCGGGTCCTGCGTGCCAGGGGTTCTGGGCCAAGTGGATTTTATCCCTGGGACAACTGGAGGGAAAACATGCACATTGGGTAGTGGTTCTTATAAAATAAATACTTTCGACTCAAACACACCTGTTTTATTGTTTAAGGCAGCTTGAAATTGGGTGTTCTGCTACAACTGAATGTATTCTTATTGAGACAAAATTTACATAGGATAAAATTCACCATTTGATCATTTTAAAGAGTACAATTTGGTGGTTTTTCATATGTTCACAATGTTGTGCAACGACCAGCAAAACATTTCATCCCAAAAGAAACTCCATTCCCTTTAAGCAATCCCTCCTCATCTCTCCCTGCTTCCAGCCCCAGGCAACCACTAATCTAATTTCTGTTTCTATAGATTTACCTATTCTGAACATTTCAGGTAAATGGAATTATATAATATGTGACCTTTTGTGACTGACTTCTTTCACTTAGGGTAATGTTTTCAAGGTTCATCCATGTGGTAGTATATGCATCAGTACTTTATTCTTTTTTTATCGTTAAATCATATTCCATATGGATATGCCACATTTTACATATCCATTCATTAGTTCATGGACGTTTATCTTTTTTTCTTTTGGTTATTGCAAATAATGTTGAACTAATCTTGTACAAGTTTGTTTGTTTGTTAAGATTTTATTTATTCATGAGAGACACACAGAGAGAGGCAGAGACACAGGCAGAAGGAGAAGCAGGCTCCGTGCAGGAAGCTCCACGCAGGACTCAATCCCAGGACTTCCGGATCATGCCTTGAGCCAAAGGCAGACGCTCAACCGCTGAGCCACCCAGGCATCCCTATCCTGTACAAGTTTTTGTTTGAACACCTGTTTTCAATTCTCGTGAGCATATTCCTAGAAATGGAAATGCTGGGTCATGTGGTAACTCTCTGTTTAATTTTTTAAAGTTAATGGCTGCATCATTTTACATTCAATCATCAGTGTATGAATGTTCCAGCTTTTATTATGAGAATAATGAGTATACCTAGTTTTAAAAAAAATAGTGCTACAAGGCTTATGGCAAAATACAACAGTATTTACCCAATCCCCTGTCTCATTCCCAAAAGGCAAACACTTAAAATTCTCTTGTTTTTTCCCCTTGTTTTTCTCCATGCTTTAAAATAATATGCATATGCTATAGTTTCATAGTTTATCAATCATAAAGCATTGTGCTGACTCACAGTACTCTATTTTCTTTCTTCTATAATTTTTTGGTTTCCCTGAAATTACCAGTATCCATATTTTCATTTGCTTAGTTTTTTATATGAATTTTTTTAAATTAAGATTTTATTTATTTATTCATGAGAGACACAGAGAGAGAGAGAGAGGCAGAGACACAGGCAGAGGGAGAAGCAGGCTCCATGCAGGGAGCCCAACGTGGGACCCGATCCTGGGTCTCCAGGATCACACCCTGGGCTGAAAGCGGCGCTAAACCGTTGAGCCACCCGGGCTGCCCTACAGTTTCTCTTTACTGTAAATGATGCTGTGATGCATGTCTTGCACACACACACACACACACACACACACACACACACACACACAGATGTTTCAGTTAAAGTGATCTCCTTATCCCTGCTGCCCTGAGGGACAGTGAAGGCAGGGGAAGGGTCCTGGAAGAATAAGATCCAACTTGGCCCTCATGGAGGAGTTGTTGGAGAGTATTTGAACCTGCCTGTTGATGCCCTTGGCCCAACCTCCCTAACAGCAGTGCTTAGAGCAGCAGCTCTCAAACTCGATGTGCACATGGATCATCTGAGGAATGTGTGGAATAAGCAGGTTCCTAAACTGCATCTCAGAGAGTCTGATCCTGTCTGAAGAAGGTTCTGAGAATCTGCGTTTTTAATAAGCACCCCAGCTGATTCCCATGGAGATGGCTGCTGGGCCAGGTGGGAGCTACCCCAGGTCATCAGCAGAGATAACTAAGGTTAGAGATGCTGCTAGAAAATGGGAGAACACCACCAAGTCTTGGCAAGGATGTAGTGCAGCAAGAACTCTCATAAGTGGATCGTAAATTGGTCCAGCCACTCTGAAAAATGATTTGACTCAATAATTCCACTCCAGGATATGTACCCCAGAGAAACTTACACTTGGGTTTCAGGAAACACAAATGTCCAGGATGTTCTTAGCAGCATTGTTGAAAACAGCAAAAAACTGGAAAGAATCCAAATGCCCTTGGATAAAAAAGTGGATAAATTAGTTGTAGTGTATTCACACAATGGAATACTATATATAGTACAAATGAATGAACTATTTACACATCAACATAGAAGAACTTTAGAAACAATAAGAGTGAAAAATGTGATTCATAGAATACATACATTCTTGTTAATTTAAGTGTAAAACTGGTGGCACCTGGGTGGCTCAGTGGTTGAGTGTCTGCCTTTGGCTCAAGGCATGATCCTATGGTCCTGGAATCAAGTCCTGCATTGGGCTCCCCGCATGGAGCCTGCTTCTCCCTCTGCCTGTGTCTCTGCCTCTCTCTCTCTGTGTGTCTCTCATGAATAAATAAGTGAAATCTTTTAAAAAATAATAAATAAATAATAAATATAAATAAATAAATACACATAAAACTGAACATTATACTGCTTGGAGATTTATGTGTGAAAAAGTCAAAAGAAAAGCAAAATATTGTGGGACAAATTCAGAATAGTGGTCCCCTTGGGTCAGGAAGGGGATGAGACATTTGAGCATGGGCAGTGTTCTAGTTCTTAAATGGGTGGTGGGCTCACAGGCATTGTTTTATTATTACGCATATACATAAAAAATTTTTTTAAAGATTTTATTGGGACGCCTGGTGGCTCAGCAGTTGAGTATCTGCGCTGGCTTAGGGTGTGATCCTGGGGGTCCCCAGATGGAGTCCTGCATTGGGCTCCCCATAGGGAGCCCACTTCTCTCTCTGCCTGTGTCTCTGCCTCTCTCTTCGTGTCTCTCATGAATAAATAGAGGCAGAGACACAGGCAGAGAGAAAAGTGGGCTCCATGTAGGGAGCCCAATGAGGGACTCGATCCTGGGACCCCCAGGATCATGCCCTGAGCCAAAGGCAGGCGCTCAACTGCTGAGCCACCCAGGTGTCCCTACATAACAAATTCTTTTGGCTATATCAAATATTTCAAAATAGAAAAAATAGAACAATTGAAATCCCCTGGCCACTACTGTGGTCTCTCAAAGTCATTTATCTTTTGCACCCATTCCATCTCTTCTCCAACAGGCATCATGGACCAGGAAGTAAGATGTCAAGCCTGAAGAGGCCAACAGAAGCTTATAAAAATCCAGCCCCACTCACCCTTCAGAGACTAGAGCAAGCACCTATTCTGCCCCTTCCTGGTCTGTGTATCGATGACTGTACCTGTCACTAAGTAATGGCCTCGTTCCCAGCCAAACTGATTGCATGGTTAGCTAACATGGCAGTTTTCTATGACAAGGATCCTGTGCTAGGGGCATTGTTTTCTGAACAAACAAGCCATCTTAGCACTTGCTTTTTTTATCTTAATGTGTCCCTAGCACCCACTCTTTCCATTCACCAGGCTAATATCTGGCTGGGTCATCAGGCTTTCTTTTGCATCTCTGGTGATAACGCTTCTGTAGCTTCCTTCCTCACTCCCTCTGAGCTCAGCAGCAGGCCTGAGGCTCTCCTGTCTTGAAGGCTCTCCCCCTGCCATATTTCCTAATTTAAAGATGACTCAACCTTTGGAAGTGGGACAGTGCTCCTGAGGTGAGGTTTTGCCTTGACTGATGCAGTTGAATAGATTAGGATTCTGAATAGGTGAGTTCCAATCCCCCATAACCCCCTGTCTGACTGTGTGACATGGGGTGGGCCCTCATTCCCAAAGAGCCTATGGTTTCCCTAAGAAATGGAGAATATTGTCTTTTGGGCTGTTGATAATGTGCAAGGATGATTAAGAGGTAGAAAGGAACTTAAATTTCATCCAGTTTAACCCCTCCTTTTTAAAAAAATTTATTTAAGTGATCCCTGGGTAGCTCAGCGGTTTAGTGCCTGCCTTTGGCCCAGGGCATGATCCTGGGATCAAGTCCCACATCGGGCTCCCTGGATGGAGCCTGCTTCTCCCTCTGCCTATGTCTCTGCCTCTCTCTCTTTCTCTCTCTGCATCTCATTAATAAATAAATAAAATCTTAAAAAAAAATAAAAAAAAATTTATTTAAGTAATCTCTACACTCCACGTGGGGCTTGAACTCACAACCCTGAGAACAAGAGTCACATGCTCCTCTTACTGAGCCAGCCAGGTGCCCTTAACCCATTTATCTTGAAGATGGACAAACTAAGGCTAGGATGGGGAGGATACCTGAATGAGCCAAGAATGATTTAATGGCAGATATTAGAGTAGAACCCAGGCCTCCTGTCTTTCCATTATCTTGCCTTGCTGTTGCTTGCTGAGGCATGGAGGTGAAAGGAGGACATACAGCCACTTAGACCTGCCTCCAGCTCCATCCAAGGCTAAGACACTCAATTCTTAGAAGATGTGGCTTTTGAAATTGCTGATGGGTCTGATGCTATCTGGGGGTGGAAGGAACCTGCCTCACCTATCAGCTGGTCCATTGCATAATCTGGCAAGCCAAGGCCTGAGACTCTTCTTCCTACATTAGTCCCAGCTGTAGAGAGGAAAGGTCAGGGTGCAGAGAATAATAGAAAGGTTGGAGAAAAAAAAAAAAAAGAAAAGAAAGGTTGGGCACTACTCCTACCTCTCCCTCGGGCCCTACCCCCTCTCTCTGAAAGGGCAAGAGAGGCCTGAGGAGGGGAAACGGGTGGGGAAACAAGCTCTCTGTAAGAGTTGGAGAGAGGCAGAGCTAGTTCTCCTGCTCACTATCCAAGGGGTCTTCTCTTTGCAGGAGGGAATTTGTGGACAAGGTAGAAACAAGGAGGAAAAATCTTTTGGCTTGGTCCGTTTTTTTTTTTTTTTTAAGATTTTATTTATTTATTCATGAGAGACATGGAGAGAGACAGGCAGAGACATAGGCAGAGGAAGAAGCAAGCTCCCGGTAAGGAGCCTGATAGGGGCTTGATCTCAGGACCCTGGGATCACGACCTGAGCCGAAGGCAGATGCTCAACCACTGAGCCACCCAGGTGCCCCTGTCTTGGTCCTTCTTTCAGTTCATGAGTTGAGAGCTTATGTATGACATGGAGAAATGGGAGAAGGTGAGGCAGAGAGCCGAGCTGCATCTGTGAGGCTGCCATTGGAGAGTCTGATGGAGGCAGTGGAGACTGACTCTGTGCAAAGATGTCTGGGCTCCCAGTTTGGTGCCCTGAACTGGGAGGCTGCAAATGGAGAGGCCAGGACTACACATGACCTCTCACAACTGTGACCCACATGCAGACTGTCAGACTTTAGCCCCAATCTGAAACATAGCCACTATTCAAGAATTCCATCAAAGGCCCCTGAGCAATCCAATTAGACTTTTAAAAAAAATTTATCTAATGGTCATATATGAGACCACATGACTGTAATACAAAAGGGGAGTTTTTTTTTTCATACAACATTGCAATATATATATATATATATATATATATATATATATATATATATATATCAAATCAGGGTCAGATCTCACGATCAGGTATTTAACATTTTCCATGCTGTTTATGTCTACAATGGACAGAATTCCCATAATTGAAGCTATGCCTTTCTGTCGCTACACTCTAGCCCTCAAACTCAGGTATAAGAAAGAAAGCTGGCGTGGGGGGAGACGTTCCTCATTCCCATGAGTTATATACTGTTTGGGGAGAGCTTTTCACTGGGGGCCTCATCAAGCAGTGGTCCCCACAGGTCAACTGTTTCCATTCCCAATTTGGTGACACCTGACTCTGTCTCTGGATGCAGTGAGCTGCCACATCCTCCCAGAGGAATCACAGACTCACAGCCCTTTGCTCTTTCTTTCTTTCTTTCTTTCTTTCTTTCTTTCTTTCTTTCTTTCTTTCTTTCTCTTTCTTTCTTTTCTTTCGTTCTTTCTTTCCTTCTATCAGCCTCGGGGAAATATTTTTTAAGATTTTATTTATTTATTTATTTATTTGAGACAGAGAGCGTGAAAGAGAGAGCAGGAGCCCTGAGAGCAGCAGGCAGAGGGAAAGGGACTCCTCACCAAGCAGGGAGCCCTATGTGGGGCTTGATCCCAGAACCCTTGGATCATGACCCAAGTCAAAGGCAGATGCTTGACCGACTGAGCCACCCAAATGCCCCCAGCCTTGGAGAAATATTAATGTAGAATTATTAAAATAGTTTATTATTTTTTACAGTGTTATTTATGTTGAGAGAGAGAGCAAGCACAGCGGCACAGAGCCCGACATGGAGCTCCATCGCATGACCCTATGATCATGACCTGAGTCAAAATCAAGGTTTGGATACTTAACCAACTGAGCCACCCAGGTGCCCTCAAAATATTTTAAACACAGACCTCTGGTATAATAACATATGGATTTTTTAAAAAGCATATTAAATACCAACATCTAGTGAAGAGTACAATAATTTCATACTTTTAAAGTAGTGATAAACGTAAACAATATTTCAATATATTGCAGCAACCATAATACGATATGAAAATCATTATGTCTGCTGATGCCAAATGCAAGAGTACAACAGCGGCCTTCATGTTGTTAGTACAACAGTGGTCTGTTGCCTACATATGTAATTGAAGGAAATACTATGTTTCAGATACATATTGGTTAAAATAAAGATATAATTTTTTCCCATCCAAGTTCAACGGCCCCAGGCCATAAGAAACCATTGTCAGGGGATCCCTGGGTGGCGCAGCGGTTTGGCGCCTGCCTTTGGCCCAGGGCGCAATCCTGGAGACCCGGGATCGAATCCCACGTCAGGCTCCCGGTGCATGGAGCCTGCTTCTCCCTCTGCCTGTGTCTCTGCCTCTCTCTCTCTCTCTGTGACTATCCTAAATAAATAAATAAAATATTAAAAAAAAAAAAAAAAGAAACCATTGTCAGAAGAAATTCATCTCTTCTCAATCCCTATTTCTTCAATAGAAGCCACAAACTATCCCTGAGACTAGTAGAACAAAACCTAGTATCTGGGAGCTTGAGTGGTTCAATCAGTTGAGCATTCAGCTCTTTATTTCAGCTGGGGTCATGATCTCAGGTTTGTGGGGTTGAGCCCTGTGTTGGGTTCTGCTCTGAGCGCAGAGTCTGTTTCTCTCTCTCCCTCTACTACTTCCTGGTTCAGGCTCGCTCTCTCTTAAATAGATACATACATACATACATACATTTTTTTTCTAAAAGTCCTACTATGTCCTTGAGTGAAGAGGAAGAGTCTGTCTATAGGTTAATATCTCAGTAAAACTTTTCCATTTTACCTTCATTAGGGTTTATTTGCTCCTAGTTTGCACACAATCCTAATATATCTGATAATCTCTTTTCTTAACTCACAGAAAAATAGAAGCAGTACATTAGAAAAAGGGATTTGGAGCTGCTAAGAGAACATATTTGTAATACCTAAAGAGACTGCACACAGCCTGAAATGTAGGGAGATATTTTTTAAGGAGACAAGAATTCAAAAATCATAGAAAATTGGAAAGATTTAGTTAGTATAGAAATAAGTAACTATATGTACTTTAATTTCCTTGATTGCTTCTCTGAGATTGCAATAACATCTCTATTCAATATTCATCTCTATTGAATACTCATCTCTATGACCCTCTATTCTGAAGAGAAAACTCAATTACGCATGCTTGTTAACCTATACTTAGGAAGAAGGATGTAAGGAAAAAGGATGTAAAATATTTAGTACGATTTCTAGCAAGATAATTAAAATAGGCTCCCCTGGGAGTAAAGGGCATGGGGGGATTATGGGACCATCGGAGGAGAACCCATATCAATTCAATGGCAACATTAATAGCAAATTACAGAGTGTGGAGAACAGAGCCCAGGTGACTCCCATTCATCCCAGGTGATTAGTGGGTTCTAAACTTCAGAATTCTGAAATCTTTCCCCTTCAAAGCTAAATGTCCTCAACTTCCCTTGGACCGGGGCCTGCCAAGAAGGGGCAACAGGAGAGTTATTAAGGGCTGACACTGGAAGAGACTTCTGAAGTTGGCTGCTTCAACATCTGCCTTTTACAAACAAGGAAACTAAGGCCCAGAGATGATATTAGTGTAAAATTAGCATAATTTCTTCCTTAAATATTTTAGTAGAATTCAAATAATAGAACCATCTGGGCCTGGAGTGACTTGGAATATTTTTAAGTATTGATTTGATTTCTGATTTCAATCATAAGTGTAGAATGATGCAGATATTCCATTATCTCTTATGTCCATTTTGTATGTTTTATTTTTTCTCATATTTGCCCATTTCAAAAAAATGCAGAAACTACTGGAATAAAGTTGTCCATAATATCATTTAAAAATATTTGTAGATTCTATAATTATATGTGAGCTTTTTATTCCCAATAATGGTTATTTTATTTTTTTTTGAAAGACTTATTTATTTGAGAGAGGGAGTATGAACAGGTGAACAATCTGAGGGAGAGAAAGAATCCCAAGCAGACTCCATACTGAATGCAAAGCCCAATGTGGGGCTGGATGCCAGGACCCTGAGATCATGACCTGAGCCAAAATCAAGAGTCAGTCGCTTAACTGACTGAGCTACCCAGGTGCCCCCCAATAATGGCTATTTAAACATTTTCTCTTCTCGTTCTTGATCAGTTGTGCCAGGGGTTTAGCCATTAGTCCTTTCAAAATACAAACATTTGTCTTTATTAATATTCTCTGTTGTATGTTTGCCTTCTACTTCATTAAGTTTTTTTTTTTAAAGCTTTTATTTATTTATTCACGAGAGACACAGAGAGAGAGGCAGAGACATAGGCAGAGGGAGAAGCAGGCTCCATGCAGGGAGCCCGATGTGGGACTCAATCTGGGACCCCAGAATTACGTTCTTAGCCAAAGGTATGGGTATGTTGTATTTATATCAGCATTTAGTTGAAACTATTTCTCATTTCCACTGAGAGTTCCTCTCCTATAGATTATTTAGAAGTGTATTTTTTTTAAAGATTTTATTTATTCATGAGAGAAACAGAGAGGCAGAGACACAGGCAGAGGGAGAAGCAGGCTCCATGCAGGGAGCAGGACATGGGACTCGATTCCAAGTCTCCAGGATCAGGCCTTGGGCTGAAGGTGGCTCTAAACTGCTGAGCCACCCAGGCTGCTTTATTTAGAAGTGTATTAAAAAACTTTTATGCATACAGAGATTTCCTTGTTAATCATTCTGTTATTAATTTTTTAAAAGATTTTATTTATTTATTCATAGACACAGAGAGAGAGGCAGAGACACAGGCAGAGGGAGAAGCAAGCTCCATGCAGGGAGCCCGACGTGGGACATGATTCCGGGTCTCCAGGATCACACCCCAGGCTGCAGGCGGCGCCAAACCCCTGCGCCACCGGGGCTGCCCTGTTATTAATTTTTTAAACAGGCTCTGCGCCCAGTGGGGGGCCCAATGCAGGGCTTGAACTCAAGCCCTGAATGGAATCTTTAAAAAAAAAAAAAATTGTCTTTTTAAAATTTTTTAATTATGGTCAAATACGTGTAACACAAAATTTACCATCTTAACCATTGTTTACCTTTATTTTTTATTTGCATATAGATTTTTAAAGATTTTATTTATTTATTCATGAGAGACAGAGAGAGAGGCTGAGACACACAGGTAGAGGGAGAAGCAGGCTCCATGCAGACGCTCAGCCACTAAGCCACCCAGGCGTCCCTATTTACATATATTTTTAATTCGAATATAATTAACATAGAGTGTTATGTTCGTTTCGGGCGTACAATATGATGGTTCAACAACCCTATACATTTCTCAGTGTTCAAAAGGTAAGCACACTCTTAATCGCTTTTATCTATTTCCCCCATCCCCCCACCTAGCTCCCCTTTGGCAGTTAGTCCTTTGTATTTAAGAGTCGATTTTTTTTTGGTCTCTTTTTTCTTTGTTTATTTATTTGTTTGGTTTCTTAAATTCCACATATGAGGGACGCCTGGGTGGCTCAGTGGTTGGGCACCTGCCTTCCGCCCAAGTTGTGATCCTGGGATCTGGGATCCAGTCCCACATCGGGCTCCCTGCATGGAGCCTGCTTCTCCCTCTGCCTGTGTCTCTGCTCTCTCTCTCTCTCTCTCTGTGTCTCTCATGAATAAATAAATCCTTTTTAAAAATTCCACATATGAGTATACTCATATGGTATTTCTTTCTCTGATTTATTTCACTTAGCATTATATCACCTAGGTCCATATATGTTGCAAATGACTTGATTTCACTCTTCTTTACGCCTTAGTAATATTCTGTTGTGTGTATTTACACACATCCTCTTTATCTGTTCATCTACCAATGGATACTTGGTTTGCTTCCATATCTTGCCTATTGTACATAATAGTGCAATAAACATAGAGATGTGTATATCTTTTTGAATTAGTATTTTCATTTTCTTTGGGTAAATACCTGATAGTGGAATTACTAGATCAGATAGTAATTCTATTTTTTTAAAGATATTTAAAGATTTTAGAGATTATTTATTTATTCATGAGAGACACAGAGGGAGGGAGAGAAGGAGAGAGAGAGAGAGAGAGAGAGTGGCAGAGACACAGGCAGAGGCAGAAGCAGGCTCCACGTGGGGAGCCCAATGCGGGACTCGATCTTGGACCCTGGGATCACGCCCTGAGCAGAAGGCAAACGCTCAACCACTGAGCCACCAGGTGTCCCAGTAATTCTATTTTTATTTTATTTTATTTTTATTTATTTATGATAGTCAGAGAGAGAGAGAGAGAGAGAGAGAGAGGCAGAGACACAGGCAGAGGGAGAAGCAGGCTCCATGCACCGGGAGCCCAACGTGGGATTCGATCCCGGGTCTCCAGGATCGCGCCCTGGGCCAAAGGCAGGCGCCAAAACGCTGCGCCACCCAGGGATCCTATTTTTAATTTTTTGAGGAAACTCTCTAATGTTTTCCAGTGGCTATACCAATTTGCATTGCTACCAATAGTGCAAAAGGGTTCATTTTTCTCTACATCCTAGCCAGCACTTATTATTTCTTGTGTTTTGTGTTTTGGTCATTCTGACAGGTATGAGGTGATATACCTTATTATAGTTTTTTTTTAAGTTTTTTTAAAAAGATTTTATTCATCCATTCATGAAAGACACAGAGAGAGAGAGAGAGGCAGAGACACAGGCAGAGGGAGAAAACAGGCTCCATTCAGGGAGCCCGACGTGGGACTCGATTCTGGATCTCCAGGATCACGCCACAGGCGGAAGGCAGGCCCTAAACCGCTGAGCCACTCGGGCTGCCCTTAAGTTTTTTGTTTTTGTTTTTGTTTTGTTTTGTTTTTTTGATTTGTTTAAATAGTCTCTACACTTGAACTCATGAGACCGAGATCAGAGTCGTGTGCTCTTCGGCCTGAGCCAGCCAGGGGCCCTTCATTGTGATTTTGATTTGCAGTTTCCTGATGATCAGTGATGCTGAGCATCTTTTCATGTGTCTGTTGGCTACCTATATGTCTTCTTTGGATAAATGTCTGTTCATGTCTCTGCTTATTTTTTAAAGATTTTATTTATTTATTCATGAAAGACACAGAGGAGAGAGAGAGAGGCAGAGACACAGGCAGAGGGAGAAGCAGGTTCCATACAAGGAGCCTGATGTGGGACTTGATCCCCGGACTCCAGGATCACACCCTGGGCCAAAGGCAAGCACTAAACCACCAAGCCACCCAAGGATTCCCATGTCTTCTGCTTATTTAAAAAATTGGATTGTGGCGATCCCTGGGTGCCTCAGCAGTTTAGTGCCTGCCTTCAGCCCAGGGCGTGATCCTGAAGTCCCAGGATCCAGTCCCACATAGTGCTCCCTGTATGGAGCCTGCTTCTCTCTCTGCCTGTGTCTGTCTTTCTCTGTCTCTCTGTGTGTCTCTCATGAATAAAAAAAATTAAAAATATTAAAAAAGATAAAAAATAAAATAAAAATTGGATTGTTAAAATAAACAAATAAATAAATAAATAAATAAAAATTGGATTGTTTTTTGGCTTTGATTTGTATAAATTCTTGATGTGTTTTGGATATTAACTCTTTATTGGACATATCATTTGCAAATATCTTCTCCCAATCAGTAAGTTGCCTTTTTGTTTTGTTGATTTCCTTTCCTGTACAAAAGCTTTTTATCTTGGTGTAGTTGCAATAGTTTAATTTTGCTTTTGTTTCCCTTACCTTAGGAGACTATCTGAAAAAATGTTTCTATGTCTGATATCAAAAAAATTACTGCCTATGTTTTCTTCTCAGAATTTTATGGTTTCAGGTCTCACATTTAAGCCTTTAATCCATTTTTAGTTTATTTTAGTGTATGATGCAAGACGGTAGTCCAGTTTAATTCTTTTGCATGTAGCTGTCCAGTTTTCCCAACACCATTTGTTGAAGAGACTGCCTTTGTCCCATTATATATTCTTGCCTCCTTTGTTGTGAATTGGCCACAAATGTGTGGGGTTATTTCTGGACTCTTCTGTTCCATTGATTTTTGTGTCTATTTTGTGCCAGTACCATACTGTTTTGATTACTACAGCTTTGTAGTATAACTTGAAATCTGGAATTGTGAAACCTCCAGCTTTGTTCTTTTTCAAGATTACTTTGGCTTTTGGGGATCTTCTGTGGTTCCATACAAATTTTAGGATTATTATTTGTTCTAGTTTTGTGAAAAATGTTGGTATTTTAATAGGGATTGCATTAAGTCCGTAGATTGTTTTGGGTAGTACAGATGTTTTAATCATATTGGTTCTTCCAATTCACGAGGATGAACATCTTCCCATTTGTTTATGTCATCTTCAATTTCTTTCATCAATATTTTATCTTAATCTTTTAACAGAACAAGACTTTTGATTTTTTTCTTACTCAAAAGAGCTTCTTTTTTTTTTTTTTTTTTTAAGTAGGCTCCATGCCCACTGTGTGGCCCAATGCTGTGCTATAACTCCCAATCCTGACATCAAGACTTGAGATGAGATCAAGAGTTGGTCACTCAATCGACTGAGCCATCCAGGCACCCCTAAAAGCTTCATTTTTAAATTTAACTTTCTGACTCCGTACTTATGCCTTCAATACTTTCAAAATGACTTTCTGCTCCTCAATAAAGAAAGCACACTTGATCCTGTCACAAGCACACTTAGCACACATAGAATCATCACAGGCTCTACTGATGTGTTTTTCATTTTAGACAACCTCTTAAGAACTGTAGGTATCACAGATCCTTTAAGTCGGCCTGGGCACACACCACAGTGGCTTTTGGTGCTTTCCCAACTGTCGGTATAAAGGTAAATGATTCTATTACCAGGTGTTCAGGGCAGCCTAGTATTGTTAGAGGCTATATTGTAGGACAGACTACAGCAGTATGTCAAACACTAGACCATTCAAATACCTATACACACCATCCCTGGAAGAATCACCTTAACCATTTTTAGGTTTACAACTCAATGACGTTAAGTATATTCATATTATTGTGCAACCAATCTCCAGAACTCTTTTTATCTTGTAAACTAAAACTCTTTACCCATTAATGCCCCTTCTTCCATCCCTCAGCCCCTGACAACCACTATTCTATCTCTATAAATTTGACTCTTCTAGGTACCTCATATAAGACGAATTATACAATATTTGTATTTTTTTGACTGATTTATGTCACTTAACATAATGTCCTCCAGGTTCATTCATATTGTAGAATATATCAGAATTTTCTCCCTTTTAAAGCTCAGTAATATTCCATTATGTGTGTGCGTGTACAGACATTTTGCTTATCCATTCATCTGTTGTGAATAATGCTGCTATGAACATGGGTGTACAAATATCCCTTTGAGACCCTGCTTTTAATTCTTTTAAATCCAGTAGAATTGCTGGATCACATGGTAATTCTATTCTTGAATTTTTGAGAAACTACCATACTTCTTTCCACTATTTTATATTCCTACCAACAGTGCACAAGAGTTCCAATTTCTCCATATCCTTGCCAACACTTATTTTCTGTGTTTTAGGTTTTTTAATAATAGCAATTCTAATGGAAGTAAGGTGCTGTTTCGTGTGGTTTTGATTTGCATTTCCTTAATGATTACAATGTTTGCATATATTTTGTTTGCTTTTTTTGCCATTTGTATAGTTTATTTGGACAACTGTTGTTCAATCCTTTTCTTGTTTTTCATTTGGATTGTTTTGTTATTGTTGAGTTTAAATTTATTACATTCTTTTACTTCCATCCCTCTTGTATCCTTATATTTAAGGTGTGCTTATTTTAAGAAGCATATGGTTTTAAAAAATCTAGTTTGAGGGGCAGCTCAGTCACTTAGGTGTCCAACTCTTGGTTTCGGCTCAGGTTGTAATCTCATGGGTCATGGGGTCGAGCCCTGTGTTGAGCTCCACTCAACAGGGAGTCTGCTTGAAAGATTCTTTCCCTCACTCTTTCTCTCACATTCTCTCTGTCTCAAGCAAATGAATAAATTTATTTATTTATTTATTTATTTTTGAATAAATTTTTATTTTTATTTTATTTATTTTTTTTTTAATTTTTTATTTATTTATGATAGTTACAGAGAGAGAGAGAGAGGCAGAGACACAGGCAGAGGGAGAAGCAGGCTCCATGCACCGGGAGCCCGATGTGGGATTCGATCCTGGGTCCCCAGGATCACGCCCTGGGCCAAAGGCAGGCGCCAAACCGCTGCGCCACCAGGGATCCCTGAATAAATTTTTAAAATAAAAATAAGTAATCTAGGTTGAAGGATACCTGGCTGGCTCAGTCAGAAGAGTGACTCTTGATCTCATGGTGGTGAGTTCAAAGCTCCACACTGGGTGTAGAGATCATTTAAAAATAAATAAATAAAACTTGTAAAAAATATCTAGTATGAGAATCTTTCTTTTAATTGGAGTATTTAGCCAATTATAATTACTAATTATTATCTATTACTGCATTACAAATTACCCCAAAACTTAATGGCTTAGACCACAACAAACATTTGGCAGAAGCTCAGCAGGGTGGAGGCGCCTGGATGGTTCAGTTGGTTAAGCATCTCTGCTTTCATCGCAGGTCATGATCCCACAGTCCTGGGATCAAGCCCCATGTCAGGCTCTCTGCTCAGGAAAGGAGTCTGATTCTCCCCTCCCTTCCCCCATTTCTCTCTCTCTCTCTGTCTCTCTTGCTCACTCTCTCTCTCAAATAAATAAAGAAAAATCTTAAAAAAAAAACAAAAAACAAAAAACACCTTAGCAGGGTGGTCTGGCTCATGACTTCTCATGAGGTTTCAGTCAAGGTATCAGTGAAGGCTACAATCATCTAAAGACTTGACTGGGGGGGGGGGCGGGTACCTGGGTGGCTCAGTGGTTGAGCATCTGCTTTTGGCTCAGGTCATGATCCTGGGGTCCTGGGATCGAGTCCCAAATCAGGCTCTCTGCGGGGAGCCTGCTTCTCCCTCTGCCTATGTCTCTGCCCCTCTCACTGTGTCTCTCATGAATAAGTAAATAAAATCTTAAAATAAAAAGAATTGACTGGGACTGAAGGATCCACTTCTATGATATTTCACTCACAGGGCTGTTGGCAAGAGGTCAGTTCCTTGCCACATACACCTATCCACAGGACTGTTTGAGTGTCCTCACAACATGGCAGCTGGCTTGTCCCAGAGTGAATAATCCAAGAGAGAAAGCAAGGAAATGTCTGTGTAGTCTTTCATGCTCTACTCTCAAAAGTCACATACCATCACTTCCTTTATATATATTAATTAGAAGCAAGTCACTAAGTCACTCAAGGCATGGGAAATTAGGCTCCACCATTTCATAGCAGAAGTAGTCCAAGAGTGGATATATCTGAGAATCACTGCCATCTCCTGGCAGAGAGAAAATAATAATTTTTGTATTATTTACATTTCTCATACATGCAAAATACATTTACTCTTCTATGATTCCCCCAAAGTCTCCACCTGTTTCAGCATCAATTCCAAGTTCATAATATCATCATTTAAATTAGATCTGGGTGCAGATAAGGCTCCTTGGGTCTGGTTTCTCAAGTACAGTACCCTTGATTGAAGTAAAGCGATAGGTCTTCCATACATTCAACATACAGTGCCATAGGATAAGTGCTCTAGACCCTCCCATTCAAAAAGGGGGAAAATAGGAGGCACACAGGAGTCAATGTTCCACAGCAATTCTGAAATTCAGCTGGGCACAAGCTGGTAGCTCCTTGATTAGCACTCAAGGTCTCAGAATAATCCTGCATGACTCCTGGTTCTACTGAAGTCTCAATGCTGCCATCTAAGTCATTCTTCATCTGTGAAAGGTAGGTTGTGTTTTCAACTGGTTAGTTTTGTTCACCTTTCTTACTGCTAGTAGATCCAGGGTGGTAGGAGGTGTGTATAGGCCTCTTTTCATGCAGTCTCAGTCCCAACTGGCAGTGGTCCTATCAATGCAATATAATTATTTAAAATTTTTTGTGAGTCTATTATTGACCTTATTATTATTGGAATTTCAATCCCTTAAAAAAAAGCTATGCCCACAAGTCTTCTAGATAATCCCTATCCTGACTTGGGATTTTACTGAGACTGAAGGAGGAACGGTTATTTTATGAAATTGCTGCTGAGACTTCACACACACACACAGCTGATCCTCTCTCTGCACACTTCTAACATGCATAATCTCAGTTACCATGGTTTAATTGAATGATACCAGTGCCCCAACAACATAGTTCCAATTTTAGTAACCACAGTATATTACCTGTAATTAATGATATAAAGTGCAAACCTTCATTGTTAGCAATTTAGTCCACAAATCACCATGTGAATAAAGTGCACATCATAATCAGTGATGAATCATGTCACTTCTTTCAAAATCTGTTGGTGATTGGTCCTTGTATATCTGTTATTCAATTCCCTCACAGACAGCAGAGTGTGTATTGGTATTTCCTCCTTGTCTCCAAGTGATAAACCCACATGAGATTTTACAAAAATGGAAAAGCAAGAGAGAATTGGCCAACAAAAATAAAAGTGAAGCAAAGAAAAGAAAAATGAAAAATGTTAGAAGTGAAACTGGATGTGATTAGAAGATTTGAAGACAGTGACAACAAAGATAGGAAAAGACCCAGACCCATATGAAGCTGTCTTATGAATCATACTGAAAAAGGTTTGATGAAAAAGAAAGAAAGAAAGAAAGAAAGAAAGAAAGAAAGAAAGAAAGAAAGAAAGAAAGAAAGAAAGAAGTGAAGGTCACTCTAACAGGTTTTCATATAAATCACACAAGAAACAGAAAGCCACTTGTGGATAAAATGGAGCATTTACTTGCACTTCCAACTGAAGAACATGATAATTTTTGTTTTTTTAAGCAGTTTGACTAGAGTTTGGGGCAGAGGGATGCCTGGGTGGCTCAGTGGTTGAGCGTCTGCCTTCAGCTCAGGCCGTGATCACAGGGTCTGGGATCGAGCCCACATCAGTCTCCCAACAGGGAGCCTACTTCTCCCTCTACCTATGTCTCTGCCTCTCTCTCTGTGTCTCTCATGAATAAATAAGATTTTAAAAATCTTTAAGAATAATTTGGGCCAGGGCAGCCCAGGTGGCTCAGAGGTTTAGTGCCGTCTTCAGCCCAGGCCATGATCCTGGAGACCCGGGATCGAGTTCCACGTCGGGCTCTCTGTGTGGAGCCTGCTTCTCCCTCTGCCTGTGTCTCTGCCTTTCTCTCTGTCTCTGTGTCTCTCATGAATAAATAAATAAAATATTTTTTTAAAAATAAAAAATAATAATTTGGGCCAGAGCATTGAAGTTAATAGCCACATTGGAAGAAAATGATCATTTCAAGGAGACTGAAAAAAAAAATCTTTCACTGCTATATAGCTGGTTCTGCCATTTCAGAAATCAGCATGAATTGATTAATATTAAACCAAACTGGTGCGACTACTAGTACAGATAAGGGCACTGCTGTGACATTTGCATCCTGATTCTAAGGCAGGTAGTTATGCAAAAACATGAAAGTGCCCTAGAGGAAATTATGGTGGTAAAAGTGCTTAATGTTAAAGGAACTCTAAGAGGTATTTCGTGACATTGAAAGCTCAAAGGATAAAATACTAAAAAAGTAGACTCAAACTTAGAAAGGAATATGGCGTTCACCAAGCTGTAGAAAAGATGCTTGCTCTGTAAGTTATATGATGAGGAAAAGAAGAAGGCAAGCATTGTTGATAAGTTTTTTTTACAAAGAAATAAAACAAGGATGCCTGGGTGGCTCAGTGGTTGAGTATCTGCCTTTGCCTCAGGTAATGATCCCGGGGCCCTGCCTCTCTCTCTCTCTCTCTCTGTATATCATGAATAAATAAATAAAGTATTTTTTTAAGATTTATTTATTTATTAATTCATAGAAACAAAGAGAGAGAGAGAGAGAGGCAGAGCCATTGGCAGAGGGAGAGGGAGAAGCAGGCTCCAGGCAGGGAGCCCGACGTGGGACTCGATCCCGGGTCTCCAGGATCACGCCGTGGGCTGAAGGCTGAAGGCGGCGCTAAACCGTTGAGCCACCCAGGCTGCCCTGGGGGGCGCGTCATTTAATCTTTTTTTTTTTTTTTTTTTAAGATTTATTTATTTATTCATGAGAGAGGCAGAGACCCAGGCAGAGACCCAGGCAGAAGCTCCTTGTGCGGATCCTGTCGTGGGACTCAATCCTGGAACTCTGGGATCAATCGCTGAGCCACCCAGGCATCCCCATTTAATCTTTTTGATCTTCAGGCTTTTTTAATCTGTCAAGTGTGGATAACTTTCTTGGGCCATTTCAAAGGCCCCTCCTGAGGGGATCCCTGGGTGGTTCAGCGCGCCTGTCCCTGGCCCAGGGTGCGATCCTGGAGTCCCGGGACCGAGTCCCGCATCAGGCTCCTGCCATGGAGCCTGCTTCTCTGCCTCTCTCTATGTCCATCATAAATAGATCTTTAAAAAAAAAAAAAAAAATGTGAACTGAGGCAGAATGCCAGTTAAAAAGAAAAAAAAAAAAAAAGGCTTCTATTGAGAATTCAATGAAATGACCCATCTTAAAGTCTTACTCAAACATGAATAGTGGATAATAGCTCTTTATTTGATATGTCATTTGCAAATATCTTCTCCTATTCTGTAGGTTGTCTTTTAGTTTTGTTGACTGTTTCTTTTGCTGTGCAGAAGTTTTTTATCTTGATGAAGTCCCAATAGTTCATTTTTGCTTTTGTTTCCCTTGCCTTTGTAGATGTATCTTGCAAGAAGTTGCTGTGGCCAAGTTCAAAAAGTGTTGCCTGTGTTCTCCTCTAGGATTTTGATGGATCCTTGTCTCACATTTAGATCTTTTAACCATTTTGAGTTTATTTTTGTGTATGATGTAAGAGAATAGTCTAGTTTCATTCTTCTGCACTTGGCTGTCCAATTTTCCCAACACCATTTATTGAAGAGACTGTCCTTTTTCCAGTGGATATTCTTTCCTGCTTTGTCAAATATTAGTTGACCATAGAGCTGAGGGCCCATTTCTGGGCTCTCTCTTCTGTTCCATTGATCTATATATCATGCTGAGTGAAGTAAATCAGTCAGAAGGACAATCATTATATGGTTTCATTCATACGAGGGAATATAAAAAATAGTGAAAGGGATTATAGGCGAAAGGAGAGAAAATAAGCGGGAAAAATCAGAGAGGGAGACAAAACATGAGAGACTCCTAACTCTAGGAAATGAACAAGGAGTAGTGGAAGGGGAGGTGGGTAGGGGGATGGGGTGACTGGGTGACAGGCACTGAGGGGGGCACTTGATGGGATGAGCACTGGGTGTTATACTATATGTTGGCAAATTGAACTCCAATAAAAAAATATACATATAAAAAATGTGAATAGTGGTGATGGTGATGATAAGCACCTCCAGCCTCAGGACTGATACTTACCCCAGTGACTAATCTAAAGTGAGCTCTTAAGTGATTATTCATTAGAAAAGTGTTTCTCCAAATAGATCATATTAATATAAGATGTCGATAATAAGGGAAACCGGTAGAGGGGTGTATATGGAACTCTGTACTATCTTTGCAATTTGTTTGTAAAGCTAAAACTACTCAAAAAATATTTTAAAAGCCCAATCATAAAATAAAATAAAGCTTAACAAAAGACAGTGGTTCTCAAACTTTAGCAGGCATCAGCATCCCCTGGAGGGCTTGTTAAAATGTACCTTGGTAGGCCTACTCCCAGAGTAGTGATTCACTAGGTCTGGGGTGTGGCCAGAGAGGTTGCATTTCTAATAAACAGTGCTGACTCTGCTGATCTGATGATCATACTTTGAGAATCACTGACTTCAACTATATGGGCTTTCCTGTATTTCCCATGAACAGAGGTTCCCATTCATCATAACGTGTCATTTCTTGGCTCATTCAGTCCATGACATCGCCTAACATTGACTTACCAGGCAAGAAGAAGGAGACAGCTCATGACCAAGCTCTAGGCCATGGATCAAGCCATACTTCAACTAATACATATGCATACATACTTAAATATATATAAGTTTCATTATAAAGAAAAATGTACTGAGAAATCTGGGTGGCTCAGTCAGTTGAGTGTCTGACTTTGGCTCAGGTCGTGACCTCTGGGTCCTGGAGATGAACTGGGCATTGGGCTGCCCACTCAGTGGGTAATCTGCTTCCCCTCTCCCCTCTGCTCGTCCTCTCCCCCTGCCTCAGATAAATAAATAAAATCTTAAAAAAAAAGAAAAGAAAAGAAAAGAAAGGGCAGGTCAGTGGCTCAATCAGCTAAGCGTCTGCTTTCAGCTCAGGTCATGATCCCAGGGTCATGGAATGGAGCCCCAACATCAGGCTCCCTGCTTGGAGGAGAGTCTGATTCTCCCTTTGCCTGTCCCCTGCTCATTCTCTCTCTCTCTCTCTCTCTTAAATAAATAAATAAATAAATAAAATCTTGGGGGGTCTGGGAATCAAGTCCTGCATCGGGCTCCCCACAGGGAGCCTGCTTCTCCCTCTGCCTATGTCTCTGCCTCTCTCTCTTTCTGTCTCTCCTGAATAAACAAATAAAATCTTTATTTTTTAAAAAATATTTTATTTATTTATTTGGTAGAGAAATAGTGAGAGAGAGCATGAGCCAGATGCAAGAAGAGGGAGAAGCAGAGCCCTTGCTGAGTGAGGAGCCTGAAGTGGGGACTCGATCCCAGGACTCAGAGATCATGACCTGAGCTGAAGGCAGATGCTTAACTGACTGAGCCACCCAGGAGCTCCTGTTCCCCTCTTCTTAATGTTCTAGTTTTTCTAATTCTTCATTATTGTAAAGGGAGGTTCAAACTACAGCTACAGGAAAAGTATAATTTTAGTTTCTTATAACTGAACTAAATTTCCTTCTTAAACCTCAAGTCTCTGGAAACACAAAAGCCTAATTAGGTCACTTCCAGGTAAACTCAGTTGTACTCAGAATCTTTCTGCTCTTCCCAGCTCTTTACCTCTCTGTTGCTGAGAGACTTTTGGAAATGTCACCAAGAAGTAAATAGGGGCAGGAGGGAGGGGGAACAATCTCTTCTTGATCTTCATCTGCTTTGTCCTGTGGTGGC
This sequence comes from Canis lupus familiaris, assembly GCF_011100685.1. Lineage (NCBI taxonomy): Eukaryota > Metazoa > Chordata > Mammalia > Carnivora > Canidae > Canis > Canis lupus. The sequence continues at coordinate 46,550,829 of NC_049230.1, forward strand.
CTCCTATTTCAAAGAGGCAGGCAAGCCACCCCTGTCCTGGGGGCAGAAAGGCCACAGTGGTGGTAATGTGGGCGGGGGGAGTGGGAAGGATCCCTCCTTGGTGCTGACAATCTACTGACATCCTCACTTGTCCACGTGGCATCCTCCTAACCCATCCAGCAAACCCTGCCCCACTCCTGCCCATGGGGAGCAGAATCTGGGAGCATCTATTCCTGGTTTCAAGCCTAGTCAGGCCAAGCTATCATTTTTATTCCATAGAATCTGTGACGTAATGCTGGGAGATTTGCCCAGAAGGCTTGTTGCCTGCCAAATCCTTGCCCAGGAATGAAGGTCTTTTCAATCCCCAATGAAAATGGATTTCCTGAACTTCAGATGGGGTGGGGTGCCCAGCTCCTGCTGTTCTGCTTCCACTTCGAACCTTCCACCTGTCTTCCTCTTTAATAAGGTCTTGTCTTCTCTGGGGTGGAGGTGGGGTTTGGACATGTTTTGACAGGTCTCTTCCTACATCTCTCGGTCTCACACTTAAGCACATGGCTGGTGAGTTTAAAGGATGAAATTTTATTGAATTTCTTCTGGGGCTCTATACTAGCAAATTCTTTAAGTGGCTTCAAGCCTTGCAACCTAAAAGGAAGAATGATGGTCTTGGGTTAAAAAGAATTGGAGGTAACAGAAAGAAAACACCAGTTATTGTCTCAGATTATTATCCTGCCTCATAAATAGTGCTGCAAAAATACTTAGGTATATGTCACCAGTGACCTTTGACAGACAGGGTGGGGCAGACAATTGTGTATGAACCGAGGCCTCATGTCTTTGAGGAAGATACGGGAGGTTCTGGAGGCTGAGGGTAGAGAGAGTGATATAAGCAAGGGGTCCACCTTTTGAACAACAGCAGCACTGTCCAAGGAACCATGAGTAATCGCCTGCCCCTCCTTCCTTTGAGCAAAGACAGGGAGAAGGCTCTGACACACGGATGCCCTTTTCAATGCACAGGAACAGCAATGATAGTCCAAAGCAATTGGTTTACTCAGATAGCCCCCAAACTCCAAAACTATTGTCTATCTATCTATCAGCATACATTTTTTATATGTGTGTGATTTAGTTACTTTCTTTAAATATTTTCCCAGAAGTGGAAGTACTGAGTCAAAGGATAAAGCTTGTATAATTTTAATGTTAAAGAAGAGATGTACAATCATGCTGTGTGACTTTATTTTTATTTTTTAAAAGCTGTTTATATATTTGAGAGGGAGAGATTGCATGCAGAGGGAGAGGCAGAAGTAGGCTCCCCACCAAGCAGAGCTCAACATAGGGCTCGATTCCAGGACCCTGAGACCATTCATTAGCCAAACCAAAGGCAGACACTTAACCAATGGAGCCACCCAGATGCCCCTTAGTACATGGTCTTAATACAAAAAGTGCCAAAGCTGTTAACTCAGGGGTGATCAAGCATCAGATACTGATAGTAAAGAGTAAATTTGTACAGTCCTTCTGCAGGGCAATTTGTCAATATGTCGATATATACACCACACTTTGACCTAGCCCCTCCACTTTTGGGAATTTATCTGGAGGAAGGATGTATGTGCTAAGATGTTCAAATAAGCATTTTCATAATAGTTAAAAATAGACATTATTTAAATATCTAGTAATAAAGGATTGTTGCACAAAAATAGCATATCCATATGATCAAACAACACGTCATCATTAAAAATTAATTTAAAGAGGATCCCTGGGTGGTTCAGCAGTTCAGCGCCTGCCTTTGGCCCGGGGCGTGATCCTAGAGCCCCGGGATCGAGTCCCACGTCAGGTTCCCGGCATGGAGACTGCTTCTCCTTCTGCCTTTGTCTCTGCCCCTCTCTCTCTTTCTTTCTATGTCTATCATAAATGAATAAATAAAATCTTTAAAAAAATTTAAGGCTGAATATTGACTGAGAGGAAAAATATTCATGGTATAATGCTCAGTGAAAAGAACAGATTAGAAAAAGAACATATATAGTATTATCTTTTTAAAAATTATAGTTACATATGCATGAAAGTAAGGACCAGAAGGAAACATGCCCACATATTAGTAGTGGTCATCAGTAGGTGGTGGGGTCTTTTCTTATTTACTCTTTGCCATATTTTTTACCTTACATTACTTTTTACATTAGGGGGGGAAATGCTGAAGGGAAGCATATGTGATTAGATTACTTGGAATATATTATTTTACACATTCTAATCTGCTACTTACATAAAGTTCTACCTGCACTGAAATAGATTTCTTAGACTCCATGCTTCTTTTCACTTTACACAGCTCAAGCCCGGTTTTTCTTTTTTTTTTTTTTTAAGATTTATTTAATTGCTTTAGGGAGTGGTGAGGGAGGAGGGGCAGAGGAGAGAGAGAGAGAATCTCCAGCAGATGCTCCCCCTGAGTGGGGAGCCCCAATGCAGGGGCCCTGTCCCACGACCCTGAGATCATGACCTGAGCTGAAACCAATAGTCAGACACGTAATCAATTGCACTGCCCAGGCACCCCAGCCCTGCTCTTTTTTTTTTTTTTTTTAAGATTTTATTTATTTATGAGAGAGGCAGAGACACAGGCGGAGGGAAAAGCAGACTTCCCACAGGGAGCCCCGACTGCGGGACTCGATTCCTGGTCGGGGATCAGGCCCTGAGCCGGAGGCAGACGCCCAACCGCTGAGCCACCCAGGCGTCCCCCTGCTCTTCTTTTGAAGTAACTCCTGTCCCCTACCTTTTGTTGCCTCTGCCTCCTCCCACACAAGAGCCCCTTTTCTGTTCCCACCAGCCATCCTTAGTATGAATTCTTTCCAAAAGTGGGCCTTGCTCCCTTGTGACACCTCTCTGAAGTGGCTCAGCCTGGATAATCTCCAAGGATGTTTGCCCTTTCCTGACCTTCACTGCAACCAGACTTGAAGGTCACAAGCACCCTCCAGCATGGGGCCTGGCATGGACAAGTGTACCGGCCAAAGTGGCACTTTTTGGGGAGGAGGGGAAATAAACAAAGTCCACTGCCAAGTAGTCACCTGGGCTGGGCCAGTAAGGGGCTCTGATAAGCCACTAGGAAAGTTTAGTCTTCAACCCTTGGACTCCAGCCATGGGAGGACTCAGCAAAACTCAAGATCCATCTCATGCAACTGGCTTTGGGCCTCAGTTGTGCCAGCTCCTGCCCTAAAACCTAGACACTGGGAGTGAGGGTGGAACAAGTAGGAGGGAAGCCTCCTGCAAATACAGGAGGGGATCAAACTTCCCAGACGCAGCCCAAAGGCATTCACTTTCCCTTCTGCTTTACTTCTTCAGCAAAATATTAGGGCTGACACCGTCTTGGTGACTTTGGATCATGAGCTCATATAGGACCTCAGAGCTCGAAAGACCATCAGACATCATCTCCAAGCTTCTCCCTTTAAAGCACAGAGAAGCCAGGTGACCTGCCCAAGGATACTTAGTTTATGTTTCAGCAAGTACAGAGTCCAGGCTCCCTGACTCCTAGCTCAGAGCTTTTGCTTTAATATAACTCCATTTGACTTCTTCACAAATAAAGTATTTCTAAAGCAAACTGTTTAATGCCTTGTGTCATTTTACTCTGAAATCCACACCGACCCAGTATATGACTGTGAGCCGTCAAAACTAGAAAATAAATGGATCTAACCTATTTTACAAAGGAGAAACTGAGGCCCAGAGAGATTACCCAGGGTCACTTGGCTGTCCCGGTTTAGAGCCAGATCTCTGGTCTCATTCACAGCTATTTCCATTACTAACTGCCCAGATTCTCAGCCAAAGAGGACTGAGCACGATGGAAAGCAGTTCTATGTCTCTGGATACACAGAATCACCAGGAACTCCTTCAGCAGATAATTATTCTCTGCCCCTCTTTCATCTTTCTTTTAACTGGGTGTTCTTGTACTCAATTCCTGGAAAGATGAGTGACCTAGTATCTGTGGATATTGGTGTTAAGGAATAGATATCTCACCTAGGAACAAGTGAATAAGAGAAAATGAGAGGTAGAGCTAGGACATGTGTGTGTGTGTGTGTGTGTGTGTGTGTGTGTGTGTGTGTTAGGGAGAAAGTTTAGGCCAAGTTTGAAGGTGTTATAGTGACCGCATTTTCCAAATAAACTATTGAGACTGTGGTCTAATCCTTAATTTAGTTAAAGGGAAGAATATTTGAAACATGGATTGTTTTTGTTGTAAATAGTTTGAAATTCTGAAGATATTTTGAATGATTTGTTTGTCTGCATCATCCAGGCCAGACAATTGCCAAATCTTAGAGCAGAAAGTAACAACAAATCAATACTCTGTCCCCAGCTTCTAGGTTGGTAAATTTCTCAACAGTCTGATATAAATGGCTGTCCTTTCTCTTCTTGATATCTCCAGAAAGATGATATCACATTTCTTTACATGTCCTCTGAGTGATTACATAGTAAGCAAAAACAGGAGATGGAGTATGCTAGTTGTCCTGGTCTACAACCTGTGCCCTTCCCTGGGACTGGGGTCTGGGATAAGCTTCAACCAACCACATAGATTGCAAGTGGGAGTGGTGGGTCTCCAAAGGAAAATTAAGAGACCATTATTAGAAGAAGGGAATATGGATAAGAGGTGGAACAAAAATACCTCTGCCCATAACAGAGACAACAATGAGTTCCTAGAGATGATGTACTAGAATTTCTGTGCAGGATTTGGATTCTCGGCATCTACTCCAGTGGTCCTTTCTGTGCTACAGAGGCTGAAAATACAAAGCTACACTTCCCAGATTGCATGCAGCTAGGATTTTGGGTGTGTATTAGGTCCTGACACTTAGACCCATTTCTGTGAGATTTGAAAAGTTGAAGTGAGGTGGGACTGTGTCATATTCTTGAAGCTTTTCTCTGTTTGCTTCTTCTCAGGAAAGCTATGAGATGCCAAAGTCCCATCTCCAGGTGCACGGTTGTTGAGAGGAAATTGTGGAGGTAGCAGCAGCGAATTTCACATTCCAGTGTTCAAGTTGGGGTGATAGCAAAAGCCCCCAGCCCCCGTCCTCTGATACCTGATTTATAGCTTGAGTAGTAAGTCCTAGAACTCAGTCTGTGATGGTGACAGAAGGGATGACTCTCCTGGAAGTGTTCTGGGAGTCATTCATGCAAGCAAGCCTTGAACATACTTCTCTGCCTTTTCAGGGGTTTGGTTATTACCTCATCTCTGTGCTGAATCCATTCCGTGTTGAAACATTACAAGTAATTTATTTCCTCACCTGATTTCTGGCTGGTACACCTGTGTGGTTTGATTTTAATATGACCTCTTCCCTCTTTGAGAATCTGATGTAAAAGAATAATGACACGGAAAGATGTTCATGAGATACCACGAGATAGAAAGCAGCTATGAAGTTGCAAATAGTATGATTCTCTTCTCCCCTTTCTCAATGTGATATGAGTCTATAATTCAGACGTCTGCCTCAGGAGATTGCCAATAATCTCAGGCTTAGAGGCATGCTTTCCTCATTATTCAGATAGAATGACTCCATATATTCCACACACGGTGGTGCCCACCTTCAAAAAAGCTCTTAAGACTATTCAAGAAGCTTGTTCTCCTGGACACTGCAAAATTCTCAATTTTCACCACCATTTTTGTTCCTTGCTGGATACCTTCATTTTACCAAAACCACTGCACACCAAAAACTCTGTGTGCAGCAGATTTCCTAAAGATTTGAGGTACAACACTGGTCCTGGCCCAGAACTGAGCCTTGGATATCAGTGCCCTACAGAGCCATCTGCCATTTTCTCTCCTGAAGGCATTTATTTCTTGATGTCCATGTGTTGGCTACTTTCCCCAGGCCTTCTCACTAGCCTACATCATGCCTTTGTGCCAATTAGAAAAAGATGCCTGCTCTGAGTGGAGCTGATTTAACAGTTGTCCAAAAAGAACACATGTGGGCAAGAACACGTGGGCAACTGGAGAGTTTATGCTCCATCTTACCTGGGCAGCTGCAACTCCTTTCTGGCCAATTGTAGAACTGTAATAATGGAAGCCAAGGTTGCCAGGCCTTGTAGATTTTTTAAAAAGCCAAAAACCTAAGTTTTTATTTCAAATTCCTCAACTTCATTTGTTAGTAATTAGTAGGCAAATCAGAGTATTTATTAAGTACTTACTATATGTCAGGTACTCTCCTAAGCACTTTATAGGTGTTAATTATTGGGTCTTTATAACAATGTGTGAGGTAGTTACTATCGTTATCTGCACTTTAGAGATTTAAAAAAAATATACACACACATGAGGCAGAGATATTAAGTTGACCAAAGTCATATGGATATTAAGGGGCAGAGCAGGACTCAATTTGGGCATCTAGTTCTAGAGACTATTACTTCTTAATCATCATTGAAACTATGACCTAAATTTGGCCCATGCTTTGCAAGTTTTTGATCTGTGTTAGAGCCAGTGCATCCAACAGAATCTTCTGCAATGGCGTAATGTTCTGGTCTGTGTTGTTCACTGTGGTAGCCCACATATATCTATCAAGTACTTGAAATGTGGCTGGTGCAACTGAGGAACTGAATTTTAAAATTGTATTAAACGGGGATCCCTGGGTGGCGCAGCGGTTTAGCGCCTGCCTTTGGCCCAGGGCACGATCCTGGAGACCCGGGATCGAATCCCACGTTGGGCTCCCGGTGCATGGAGCCTGCTTCTCCCTCTGCCTGTGTCTCTGCCTCTCTCTCTCTCTCTCTGTGTGTGTGACTATCATAAATAAATAAAAATTTTAAAAAATAAATAAATAAATAAAAAATAAATAAAATTGTATTAAACTTAAATAGCTTCATATGGCTGGTGCCTATCATATTGGACAGTGTGACACTAGATCCTTCTCTCTCGGTCCCTAATTTTTAAATTTAATTTTTTGAGGTGCCTGAGTGGCTCAGTCAGTTGAACGTCTAACTCTCGGTTTTGGTTCAGGTCATGATCTCAGGGTCCTGGGATTGAGAACCACACCAGAGTCTGTGTTCAGCATGGAGTCTGTTTTAAGATTCTCTCCTGCTGCCCCTCCCCCACATGCTCTCTGTCTCTAAGATAAATAAATAAATCTTTAAAATTTTTAAATTTTTCAATGGTTTAATTCTTATCCCTTTGTCTTGGCAGAGCATTTTATTGCTGTTTGTTTTTTCTTTTCTTTTCTTTTTAAGATTTATTTATTTGAGACAGAGCAAGCTTGAGCAGTGGGGGAGGGACAGAGGGAGAGAAAGAATCTCCAGTAGGCTATGTCCTGAGCATGGAGCCTGACTCGGGGCTCCACCCCATAACCCTGAGGATCACGACCTGAGCCCAAATCAGGAGTCTGACACTTAACCAACTGAGGCACCCAACCACCTCAACTCTATTTTGTTTTGCTTTTTTTTTTTAAGATTTTTTATTTATTATTCATGAGAGACACACACACACACACACACACAGAGAGGCAGAGACATAGGCAGAGGGAGAAGCAGGCTCCACGCAGGGAGCCCGACATGAGACTCGATTTCAGGACCCCAGGGTCACACCCTGGGCTAAAGGCGGTGGCAAACTGCTGAGCCACCCGGGCTGCCCCTGTTTTGTTTTGTTTTTTAATATTCTGTTTATCTGTTTATGAGAGACAGAGGGGTGGAGACATAGGCAGAAGGAGAAGCAGGCTTCCCGCAGGGAGCTTGATGTGAGACTCAATCCCAGAATCCCAGAATCATGACCTGAGCCAAAGGCAGATGCTCAACCACTGAGCCACCCAGGCACCCTCTGCCCTGTTTTTTTCAAGAATGTTTTCTTTCCTTGACTTTTTTTTTCTCTCCTTGACTTTTTTTTCCTCTAAAGATTTTGTTTGTTTGTTTGTTTATTTATTTATTATTTATTTATTCATGAGACACAGAAAGAGAGAGAGGCAGAAACACAGGCAGAGCAAGAAGCAGGCTTCCTGCAAGAAGGCCGATGTGGGACTCTATCCGGGATCCCAGGATCATGCCCTGAGCCAAAGCCAGATGCTCAACCGCTGAGCCACCCAGGTGTCCCTGTCTCCTTGACTTTTTAAACAAGGGGCTGCAGGGGTTGGGTGGAGGGCTGGGGAGTGATTTGACATGTAATATTCATCCACTCAAAAAAAAATTCATCCACTCATGGGGCCCAACAAGCTGTTTTCTTCCACAAAAGAGTCACCACTCAGATGGGACTCATGCTACTTTTCCAGGAGCAGAAATGTGGCTGTCCTGGCCTTTGTTTTCTGGATTGTATTTTCCTCTCTTTGATGTATATTGATATGCATAAAAAGATTGGAAAGATAGATACCAAAATGTTATCTGTTATGTTTGGGTAGAAGAATTACATATTACCTTTATTTTCTTTCTTGTGCCTTTTACATTTTTCTACAATAACCAAGTAGGCCTTTTGAAATAATATAAAATAGTGATAAACACAATTCTCTTCAGAATTTGAGGTCAGCAAAGGAAAGTATCAGGAAGGGAGCTTCGCAAGGTTGGGTAGAGGGCCCTTTGGGAAGTGAGGTGGGATGGGTGGAATCAAGGGGTCATCTGACAAGTTTGTGAGGACAATTGGCTTGAGAGAGGGATTACAGAGTCCTTGGGGAGTCTAGGAATGACTCAGATTCAAGTAAAGCTGAGCACGTGACAGAAAGAGAGCATTAACTCCAGGGAAATGCACTTGAGTCTGTCCTCATCGGTACTTACGGTCATGAGGACACGAAGTATGGCTTTCACCAAAATTGTGTGAAAAGACATTGAGAAGAGAGAGAAAGAGGTGAACCCTTAACAGGAAGCTCATTCTGCAAATGAAATTTTCAGAAATGCCATATAAGCTTGTTACTAGAGGTAGGTGCGTAAGTCCAGAAGAAACAGCTGATAAGGAGTTAAGAGTGGTTGGATGTGTGGAGCCAGACTTGAGGTGGGAGTGGGAGAACAAAGGGCTGCTGTTTTTCCTTAAGCCTTTTTCTTCTATTTGACTTTTTAGATTTTTAGTTCTCTGTATCTAATTTTATTTTTATTTATTTATTTTAAAATATTTCATTTATTTATTATGAGAGACACAGAGAGAGAAGCAGAGACACAGGCAGAGGGAGAAGCAGGCTCCATGCAGGGAGCCCAATGTGGGACTCGATCCCAGGACTCCAGGATCACGTCCTGGGCTGAAGGCAGGCACTAAACTGCTGAGCCACCTGTATCTAATTTTATGAAAAGGGATCCCCTTTTATCTAATTTTGAAAGATAAAGTTGTTGACAGAATTTTTCAAATTCCCTTATTACCAGAAAACAGATGGCACTACCTTGGCTTTTTCTTCTCCTCATGATGCCAAATGGATCCCTGCTTCCTGCTCTAGTTCTGGTTGGGCCACATTTTGTCAGGGATGGTGACCAGGATGGGATAGGATACCCCGCCCACGCAAGCTGAATGACTACAAGGGTGGGAAGGGACTTCCACCCCCACATTCCTTGCGTTTTCACTCTCATCTTGCTCAGGCAGCCACGTTGCAGAGAACTCTTCTACAAGAAAATTGAGTTGCTGGGGCTTATGTAGCAGCAGGATAGTCACCCTTGGGAGGAATCCTAAGGCCAGAGGTCAGTGTGAGGAGTGTTGAGGAGGGAAAGAGCCTAGGGTATAGTTCTGTCAGTTACTTATCCTGGCCCTGCAGGTGCCACTGGGAGCCAGTAGGGTGCCAGCTGCAGCCTGAGGTGGGAGAGGCACATGGAGACAGACAGTGTCTATCTACTGTTTGCTCTCACCCTGCCTAAAGAATCCAGAGACCAGGGGTACCTGGGTGACTCAGGGTAAGCTTCTCCCTTTTGCTCAGGTCATGATCTCAGGGTCCTGGGATTAAGCCCCATGTCTAGCCGGCTCTCTGCTCAGCAGAGAGTCTGCTTCTCCCTCTACCTTTGCCTGTTACTTCCCCTGCTTGTTCTCTTTCTCTCTCTCTCTCTGTCAAATACATTTTTTAAAAAATCTTAAAAAGAAAAAGAAAAAAAAGAATCGAGAGACTAAGACAAATTCACAACATCCTCCCTAGATGATCCAGGTCCTTCTCTCCACCCAACTTTATTGGAGGCAGACAGCCTAAGGAAGACATGATGAGATGCCTGAGCCAATCTCCTTTTCCTGCTTCTCTACTTTCTTGACCCCTAGAAGCCCAGCCTAGGAGTCCCACTGAAAAACACTAATTATTTTTTGTATGTGTGTGTCACAAAATATAAATAACATAAAATTTACGATTTTAGTTATTTTTAAGGGTACAGTTCTGTGTCATTAAGTACATCCACATTGTTATGCAACCATTGCCACCTTCCATCTCCAGAACTTTTTCAATCTTCTCAAACTGAAACTCTGAATCCACTAAAGAGTAACTCTCCTTTCCTCCCTTCCCTTAACCCCTGATCGACAGCATTCTACTTTCTGTTTCTATGAATTTAATTACCCTCGGAACCTCACATAAGTAAAATTCTACTGCATTTGTCCTCTTGTATCTGGCATATTTCACTTGGCATAATTTTTCCAGGGTTCATCCATGTTGCATCATGTGTCAGAATTTCCTTCGCTTTCAAGACCGCATAATATCCCATTTTATGTATATACCATATTTTGTTTCATCTTTCAATGGATACTTGGGTGACTTTCACTTTGTGGCTATTGTGAATAATGCTGCTATAAGCATGGATGGTATCTGTTTCAGTCCTACTTTCACTTCGAGTATTTACTCAGAAGTGGAATTGCTGGATCATATGGTAATTCTATGCTTAATTTTTGAGGAATTGCCATATTGTTTTTCATTGCATCCCTTTACATTCTCACCAGCAATGCACAAAGGTCTCAATTTTTCCACACCCTTGCCAACACTTGTTTCTGTTTGGAGGGGGTTGCTCTGTTTTGTTTTAAAAATAGCCATCCTAAAAAAAAAAAAAATAGTCATCCTAATGAGTGTGAGCACTGACTTTATTTCCTCCTCTTTTCTCTTCATTTTTCTAGAAGTGGTTTAATTATAATTATAAGGACTATGGGTTGAATTAGACTGAGGTGGTCTGAGGGGCCAACACTACACTGGGGGATGCTGGGCTAGCCTGGGACTGGTAGTCAGGAGGAGTGGGGGAGGTAGAATTTACCGCTTTGCAGCCTAGTCCTGAAACAGGCTTGAGTGATAGATAACAGCACCAATTTCAGTGCCAGAGCCTGGTTCAAGTCCTCACTCTGCATCTTCCCAGCAATGTGACCTTGAACAAGACTTTTAGCCTCTTTAACCTGCAGCTTCCTCTCTCTAAACAAATGGATAACACTGAAACCTCCCTTCTAGAGCAGTTCTAAGGATTAGGTGACAATGTCTAGAACATAGTAGGTACTCAATAAATGTCATTTGTTGTTGTTAACTCTTGTCAGGAAATACTATAGCTTTTAGGTCCACCCAAATGGCACCAAGGCCCCTGCTATGGTCTGAATGTTTGTGTCCCTCCAAAAGCCATAGGTTGAATTCTAACCCCTAAAATGATGCAGTATTAAGGGGTGGGGCTGTGGGAAGTGATTAGGTCATGAGAGTCATTAGCCCTCATGAATGAGATTAGCGCCCTTACAAAAGATTCCAGAAAGATCCCTCAACCCTTCCACAATGTGAGGTTATAGTGTAAAGATGGTGCCTGTGAACCAGGAAGTAAGCTCTTACCAGATGTTAAATCTGCTGGCACCTTGATCTTGGACTTCCCAGCCTCCAGAACTGTGAGAATTAAATGTCTGTTAATGTTCTCAACCTATGGTATTTTGTTATAGCAGCATGAGCTGACTAAGATAGCCTCCTTTCCACATTTGGTCCACAAATTTTTATGCAATGCCTAATTTGCATCAAGCACCATGCTTGGCACAGGAGACAATGATAAACAAAACCAGACAAGGGCCATCTCTCATGGAGTTTATAATCTAGTGAGGGAGAAGACTTTAGTTGAATAATCACTTTAAATGAGTACATGATTATAAACAAGATAAGGGCTCCCGTGGCAGAGATCCTAGTAGTCCCTCAATATTCACTCTCCTCTTCATGTTTTTTTTTTTTTTTCTATCTTCTCTCCTCTTCTTTATGAGTAATAGAATGCTTTATTTCCAGGTGGACATATAGTTACATTTACCAGCTTCCTTGCAACTAGATGTGGTCATGTGGTAAATTCCAATCAATGGAATGTAAGCAGAAGAGGTGCATATGACTCCCTGGAAATGTCTTTGAAGGTTGGAGGCTTGCCTTTTCTCCTCTTTCTTTTTCCTGCTTGTGAGAATGTGGACATAATGGCTGGAACCCCAGCTACGCTCTTGGACCAACAGATGGCCTGGGAGTGAAAGCCATGTGTAGTGGAACAACAGAATAGAAGGGCCCAAGATTCGCTTGGGAATGCAAGAGAGAAATGAGCTTTGGTTTTGTTTAAGCCATTGTTATTTGGAGTTTTTCTGTGATACACAACAATATTGGGACAATATGCAGTTTTGAGCATATGTAACACGGAATCTGACCCTTACTGGAGGGCTTCTCTGAGGAAGCAATGCTTGAGTTGAGTTAGCCAAGAAGAGAGTGAGATACAAAAGTTTTTCAAGCAAAGAGAAAATCCCATGCAAAGGCCCTGAGGTGGAAAGGAGCTTGGCATATTGGAACGAAGAGAAGGAAAGTCAGAGTGGCTGGGACAGAAAAGCTAGGAGGGAAGTGGCACAAGATGAATTTAGAAAGATGACTGCATAAGACCTAATTAACCTGTTAAGGTTTTTATCTTTTTCCCAGGAGTAATGGGAAAACATAGAAGGGGTTTCAGTGAGGGGCTATGGGATTAGACTTGCTATCCTTGTGGCTAATAGTTTCATACATCAGGAACAAAGTTACCATCTCCAACTCCAGAATATCCTTGAGGTCAGGACCCAATATTGTTTATCTGTGAATAAATTTGTTTTGTTTTGTTTTTGTTTTTTGTTTTGTTTTGTTTTGTTTTTACTGTTTTACTGTTATGTTAAAATATAGAAGATAACATTTGTCATTTTACAGGATGCCTGGGTGGCTCAGTGGTTGAGCGTCTGCCTTCAGCTCAGGGCATGATCCCGGAGTTTCAGGATCGAGTCCCACATCGGGCTCCCTGCAGGGAGCCTGCTTCTCCCTCTGCCTATGTCTCTGCCTCTCTCCTTCTGTGTCTCTCATGAATAAATAAATAAAATCGTTTCAAAAAATTGCCATTTTAACTATTTCTAAGTGCAGTGGCTTACTTATGTCCACAATGTTGTGCAACCATCACCACTATTTCCAATTTCTTTTGTGGAAGAACTTTTGGACTTAGTAATCTTTGAACAACTATGTATTGGCTTGAGCTATGTCACTGAACGGTCACTGTGTATGAATTCCTAGAAAGTGGGCTGTGAACTGTATGGAGGAGATGACCATGTCAGAGACAGCTGGGGCCAGCCTCAGGAATGTCACATCCTTGGCCAACAGGCCTGCCGATCTGTCCGCTGTCACCAGATAGGTCATTTGGGATGCTTTACTTAATAGGAAAAATTTATCTTCTGAATTGGAACCAGGGTAGAAACTGAAGTTAACTGATATTTGGTCTCTCCTAGGATCTTAAGAAGACATTGAAGCCTAGTTAATCTACCAGAGAATGCTAGAATGTGAAGAACTGATTTTGTTTGAGAAACAGTTGTCATGCATAGTGGCGTGACCAGAATACCTAAAGCCCCAGCATACACATGAGCATCTTTCTGGAGCATTCATTTGGCTCAACAGAAAATAATTTTCATGATTTCATTTTCAAGCAAATGTACATGCACTAGAAGACAGAGAATATCTTACAAAGTTTGGGGATAGAATATAAACTTTTATGAAATTGTACTTGCTGCTTTGGGTCTTACTCTTAGGTTTCCAGGAATATGTGTCCCTTTCCACTGCTGATGGTAGTATTTGGATATAACATAGTGATTATAAATAAACCTCTCAAAAAAAAATAAATAAATAAATAAATAAATAAATAAATAAACCTCTCAAGCCAAACAGCCCAGAGTCAAACTCTTGCTCTGTGTCATGTTGGGCAAGTTATATAACCTGGCTGAGTCTCAGTTTCCTAATCTATAAAACAAGAAAAATGATTGTGTGTAACTCACAGAGTTAGCTATATGCTAAATACTTATAAAATGCTTAGCACATACTAAGTATTCACTGAGAGTTTTCATTATTGGTAATAGTATTAGTATCAGATGGAAATGTTTCAGATCTTTGGGATTTTTTTTTTCTTCAGTTTTTCAGTACTATCTGCTGATTGTAAAACATTCAAACAATATAGAAGTAAATATAGGAAATGAAAGTTCCTTCTCCCATTAAATTCCAGTGACTAAACCAGAGATAAACAATTAGGTATGTGTCCTTTCTTCTAAATATTTTTTGCAATTTTGAATTGTTCACTGAGCACCAACCATGCTTTGTATCATGCTTACATTTTCAACACCATTCTTCTATTGGCTTGTGATGCTGATCATAGTCTTCTTCCAGAAACATGTGACAGATGACATTGCTGAGAATGAGTGAAATAGACTGTGCTACAGACCCTAAACAAGTAGGCAGGGTGTCCACCATCTCCATCTAGGAAAGTCACTTCGACAAAGGATCTTTGATGAAGAGTATAATCTGATGAGATTTTGAGAGATTGAGGAAGGAGCCTCTGGAAAAATGGTCTTGGCATATTTCTTTTGTTCTGCTTGACTTTAGGCATCCATCTCAATTTTGTGATTTCATATTTAATGTGTGAAAGGAAGCTGATTGGAGATTGAAGGCTGATTAAAGTTGCTAGATCTTTGACTTCATTCTCAGCATTTCCTTCTTCCTCCCTCTCTCTTTCTACCCATTGAGAAGGCAAAATATAGAGAGGATCTCAAGACTCTTCAGCAGCCACTTCCACCAGGCAGCTTTTCCTATGTTCCTCACCCAGTGTGAATCATATGCCTTCCCACCTGCTTACATAGTATCCTCTAAATGTTGCTGTGGCTCTAATTGCACTGCATTCTGCTGTTAGCTTAGTTATCTGTGTGTTCTTCATTAAATTAGATCTTCTTGAAGACAGAAAATGTTCTGTTTTCTCACTAAACCTAAGGTCTAGCACATGCCACATGACATTTCCTAAATAAAAATGTTTTGAATAGGTTGTAGGAGTGGTCATGTGTTTACAAAGATGGCTGCGATTCTTCCCATCCTACACCCAAGTCCCTTTGCAATGTGACTGCACTTCCCATCTTGGGACGGGGATTATTCCTTCACTTCTTGAATCAGTGGGCCAGTGGGACCTTAACAAATGTGATGCAAGCAGAGGCTTGAAAGGTGCTTGCACAAAAGGGCTGGCCCCCTTTTTGGCTCAGTAACTCTGAGACTGAGATGTGAACAAACCTGGACTAGCTCAATAGAGGCCATATGCAGGAGAACTAAGGATGCCCAGCCAGCAGCCTGCCTGTATATATACAACTGGGCAAGTGCCAGATATGTGAATGAGGCCACCTTAGACCATCCAGCCCCATTTAAGATCCCAGATGATTAAAGACAGATGAATGATTCCAGACAAGACCAGCAGAAGAACCACCCAGACATCACCAGTCCAAACTACTGACCCACAGAATTGTGAAGAAGTCAATAAGCGGTGGCTTACAATGCAGCAAGAGATAATTGACATGGAAGCGATTTTGTAAGTGATATAGTTCCTTCATAGAGTCTCTCTTTCTACCATACCTTTAATGGCTACCTCTTGGTTTTGCTGTCCAGACTATCACTTTCTTCTTGTAGCAGCAAATAGAGGAATTTTCAGAGGAAAAATTCTTAGAAATGAAAATTCTGAATCAAAGAATAGTAGATATTTTGATTTTCTTTCCAGCTTACAATTTTTTATTTATTTTTTTATTTTTTTATTTTTTTAAAGATGTTATTTATTCCTGATAGTCACACACACAGAGAGAGAGGGAGAGACATAGGCAGAGGGAGAAGCAGGCTCCATGCAGGGAGCCCGACGTGGGACTCGATCCAGGTTCTCCAGGATCGTGCCCCGGGCCAAAGGCAGGCGCCAAACCGCTGCGCCACCCAGGGATCCCGTCCAGCTTACAATTTTGATAGGCTTGATGGTGGTAATATTTTCACACACACATCAAAACTGTATACCTTTTTTAAGATTTTATTTATTTATGAGAGACACACAGAGAGAGAGAGAGAGAGAGAGAGAGAGGCAGAGACACAGGCAGAGGGAGAAGCAGGCCCCACGCAGGGAGCCCAACATGGGACTCGAACCCAAGTCCCCAGGATCACACCCCTGGCCGAGGGCCTCGCTAAACCGCTGGGCCACCGGGGCTGCCCTGTGTATACATTTTTAAAGTAAGCTTTATGCCCAGTGTGGGGCTCACATTCGTGACCCTGAGATCAAGAGTCATATGTTCCACCGACTGAGCCAGCCAGGCACCCATGTTAGGTTCCTAACCCAGATGATGACAATAAAGCAAAAACAAACAACAAAAAGTCTCTAAAATCTGTGTCACTTATGAACATATAGATGGAATTCTTTTTTAAAATTTAAATTAAATTAATTAGGGCAGCCCCGGTGGCGCAGTGGTTTAGTGCCGCCTGCAGCCCGGGGTGTGATCCTGGCGACCCGGGATCGAGTCCCACGTCGGGCTTCCCGAAGGGAGCATGCTTCTCCCTCTGCCTGTGTCTCTGCCTTTCTCTCTGGATAAATAAATAAATTTTTAAAAATAAAAATAAAATTTAAATTAAATTAATTAACATATAGTGTATTACTAGTTTCAGAGGTAATGTTCAGTGATTCATCAGTTGTGTATAATACTCAGTGCTCATTAATGCGCATCAGTCTGAGGTGAAACTCTTAAAGTATTAACTAACCAAATCCAATTATATATAAAAGTAATAAAACATCATGATCAAATAGGAATGTAAGTAAAGGTGATTTGGCATCAGAAAACCTGGCAAGGTAATTCATTAACAAACTAAAGAAAATAAAACATGGTTCTATTTAAATAAATGCAGAAAATAATTTGACAAACGTCAATACCTATTTATCAATAGGTACCTATTTATCTTATTCTATTTAAGAATTCTTGGAGAACTTAGAATGGAACTTCCATAAATTTGATTATCCATCGAATATCTATTATGTACAAACAATACTTAAAAGAGAAACTTTATTTTATTTATTTATTTATTTATTTATTTATTTATTTATTTATTATTTTAAAGAGAACCTTTAGATAACATTCCCTTTAAGATTAGGAGTAAAACAAGGATACCTACCAATCAATGCTATTGTTGTTCAACATTTATGTCATCCCCAACAAAACAGGGCAAATTCAAAAATTAGAAGTATAGGGGACATCTAAGTGGCTCAGTTGGTTGGGCATCCAGCTCTTGATTTTGGCTCTGGTTATGATTTCAGGGTTATGAGATTGAGCCTCCCATCAGGCTCCAGGTTGGGCATGGAGCCTCTTTAAGATTCTTTCCTTCTCCCTCTGCCTCTCCCCCACTCTCTTTCTCTCTTTAAAAAAAAATTAAAAGTTTAAGGATTTGAAGATGTGATTGACAGAATAATGGCCCCCAAAGATGTCCATGCCCTAATCCTCAGAATTTTTGAATGTTACCTTTCATGTAGATGTGATTACTTTAAGGATTTTGAGATGAAATTATTTTAGACTATCTGGGTGGGTCAATGTAATTATAAGAGTACTTATAACTCAAAGAAAAGTAGGGTCAAAGTGATGCTACATGAGAAAGACTTGTTGATTTTGGAGATGAAAGGGCCACCAGCCAAGGAATTTTGCTAGCCTTTAGAAAGTGGAAAAGGCAAGAAAATTGATTCTCCCTTAAAGACTCTAAAAAAGAATGTAGTCCAGCCAGCACTTTGATTTTAGCCCAGTGAGATAAATTTTGGATTTCTGACCAGTTATAATAAGGTAATAAATTTGCATTTTTAAACCATTAAATTTGTGATAATTTGTTATAGCAGCAATAGGAAACTAATACAGAAGGGAAGAGACAAAATTATCATTTATAGGGGGGATAACTATCCACAGGTAAACCCCAAACAGATTTAGCTAGTTCTTAGAGATAAGTAGAATTTAGCAATAAGGCCAGATAAAAGATCAACATATAGAACTCAGTAGTAACAGATGAATGGATAAACAAAATGTGTTGTATGCATAGAATGAGATATTATTTAGCCTTGAAAAAGAGTAAAATTTTGACACATGCTACAACATGGATGAACCTTGAAAACGGAGGTCGAGGTAGAAGGAGGGTTGGGGAATTGTTTAATGAGTACAAAGTTTCTGTTTGGAATGATGAAAAAGTTCTGGAAATGAATAGTGGTGATGGTGGTACAACATTGTAAATGTACTTTACTGCCACTGAATTATACAGTTAAAAATAGTTAAAATGGTAAATGTTATGTATATTTTACCACAATTTTTAAAATAGGAAAAAAACCTTAGCAATGACTGTTTGGTTAATCATGTCTACTGAATCTAAATGTGTGTTTGGGTCCTTCGTGTTATTCCATTAAAGTCACAGTAAGAGACTACAAATGTGATAAGCCCACAGGTCCAAGGGGACAATAGCAGGAAAAACATATAAATGATGTCAACCACATGATGGAAGATGGAAAGAGGATGGATTAATAATAACTAACTTCGGTTTCAGCTGTCTCTTTTCTAATAAGTCCTCCAGAGAAATAAGCTACAGGAAGGAAGACAGAACACATTCACTTAGAAGAATGGCTATAGAAAGCTTCAGTAGTTGGAAGTATTAAAAACCTTTCCAGGTAGGAGTACAGGTTAGTGAGATTACTAGAGTGAGATGCAGAAAAGGTAATTGGAAAGTCTGCATGGGTGAGGCTTGTCATCTGGTAATCTTACTATTGGCAGAAGCCACCACTTCTTAGCTCTTGCTTTTGCTTCCTTAGTTCTTTCTTTTACTATGTCTCTGGAGAGCAGAACTCAGGGTCATGGAGGAATAGAGTGAAGGGCAGATGAACTTTATTATAAACCTTATACTTTTATTTTACTTTAAATTTTATGGACTTTTACTACTTTGAAAAGTCACTTCCAAATTTTATCTATAAACTAAATGCAATTCTAACCACACCAAAATGCCATCAAATTTTTTTAAGCAAATGAACAAACTTACTCTTGCTAGAATACTTAAATTAATTTTGGAAACAAAGAGCAACAAGAGGGGACTGGCTCAATCAGATTTGATTTGATTTGATTGATTGATTTTTATTTTTATTTTTTTTAGATTTTATGGTATAATATGAAGCCATAGTCATAAAACCAGAATGGTGATGCTACAGGAATAGAAAGGTCAATCAAAGGAACAGAGTCGAGAGCTCAGAAATGGGCCCATACAGGGGATCCCTGGGTGGCTCAGCGGTTTGGCGCCTGCCTTTGGCCCAGGGCGTGATCCTGAAGTCCCGGGATCGAGTCCCGCGTCGGGCTCCCGGCATGGAGCCTGCTTCTCCCTCTCCTCTGCCTGTGTCTCTGCCTCTCTCTCTCTCTCTCTATCATAAATAAATAAAAAATAAATTTAGAAAAAAGAAATAGGCCCATACATCTGTAGGAATTTGATATAAGATAAAGATGAGTCAATATGGAAAGGATGAATTATTCAGTAGACGTTGTCAGGAAAACCATCTCACTATTTGGAGAAAAATAAAGTATGATTCCTATCACCTACTACTCCAGGGAATTGAATATCTATATGTGACAGATGAAAGAACACAGAATAAAGAACAGAAAACCCACTAGAAAAATGGGCAAAGGCTGTAAATAGGTAACTCATAGATGGGCAAATGTAAATGATTCATAAGAATAAGAAAAGACATTCAAACTCCCTGGTAATCAATAAAATGCAATTAAAATGAGATGTCATTTTATACCTTTCAGGGGCTAAAACTAGAGAGTTAGAAAACAGTAAGAGATGGGGAGAATCAGAGAATGAAAATCCTCTTGTGTCATTATCAGAGTGCAAACTGGTACAGATGTTCTGGAAGGCAATCTGGCAGAAATGAGGACGTCAAGGATGTAGACCCACCAACCAGCAGCTCCAGTCCAGGATATGTACTCCAGAGAGTTATCAGGTCCATAAGAAACCATGCACAGGTATTCACTGCAACTCTATTGTGAAAATGAGGAGTTGGGGACATCCAAGGTATCTGTCACTTGTGAAATACTTGGGTGCATCCTGTGCTCCTCAGCAGTGGAACTATGAGCTAGCTGTACATGCAGCAGCACTAACAGGTCATAAAATCAGTATTGAGCAAAGAAATAAAAAGATCCTTAGACTATTACTATTATGTAAGTTTAAAACATCTGCACAAAACAGCAGTATGTATTTTACAAGAACACATACACATCCAAGGGTGCATTTCAGACACATAACTGTGAGTGTTTTGTGTTGGAGGGGAAACGGAATGTAAACTGAGAATAAGGGAGGGTTAAAATAAGCAAAAGGCCTTACATAGTTCATGCTCACTATGAACTGAGGAAACTGATGAACTCTACTCTCAGTATGCAAGGCATCCCTAGCCACCAATATTTTCAGCAAATATCTCAGTGGTATTTCATGGGGACTCAGCCATATAATTCTAAAGTTTTTCTGAAAGAATGAACAGTGAAGAAAAGTTAAAAAAAAAAAAAAAACTGAAAAAGAAGAGCATCAGGCAGCCCGGGTGGCTCAGCGGTTTAGCGCCGCCTTCAGCTCAGGGTGTGATCCTGGAGACCCTGAATCGAGCCCTACGTCAGGCTCCCTGCATGGAGCCTGCTTCTCCCTCTGCCTGTGACTCTGCCTCTCTCTGAGTCTCTCATGAATACATAAATAAAATCTTAAAAAAAGAAAAAAAAAGAAAAAGAAGAGCATCTAGTGATGACCTGGCCTATCAGATGGTAGAATGTATAAATAATACAGCAGTCGCTAGAACAGTATATTACTGGAGCAGGGATAGACGGAAGAATCAATAGAACAAAAAATATAGGAAAAAATGGACCCAAGAACTTAGCAAAAACTATTTGATGGTAAGAGTGGCATTCCTATCAGTGAGGGAACTGCTGAATTTTACAACAAAATGTATTTGAAAAATTGACTAATGATTTGGGGGTAAGTTAGAAAATACATACAGAAATAATTGAGACCTCTGTGAATAGATAGATTTAGGTATGAATGCCAGTTTTGCCACTGGATAGCTGTGTAATTGCAGACAAGATACTTAACCTCCCTAAGCTTCTTTTCTCCTATATTTAAAAAAAAGATAATTAAAGTAACTATATGAATGTGAGGATATAAAAAGGTAGTGGGTGTTAAAAGATACTCTCTTTCTAAAAAAATAAAAATAAAGTAGGGCCACCTGGGTGGTTCAGTCTGTTAAGTGTCTGCCTTCAGCTCAGGTGGTGATCTCAGGGTCCTGGAATCGAACCCTGCATCAAGCTCTCTGATCAGTGGGGAGCCTGCTTCCCCCTCTCCCCCTCTCCTTGCTAATGCTCTCTCTCTCTCTCAAATAAATAAATAAAATATTTTTTTAAAAAATAAATAAAACATGGGTCGCATGGGTGGCTCAGCAGTTGAGCATCTGGCTTTGGCTCAGGTTGTGATCCTGGGGTCCTGGGATCGAGTCCCGCATTGGGCTCCCAGCAGGGAGCCTACTTCTCCCTTTGCCTATGTCTGGCTCTCTCTGTGTCTCTCATGAATAAATAATAAAAATAAAATAAAATAAAATAAAATAAAATAAAATAAAATAAAATAAAATAAAATAAAATAAAATAAAATAAAATGAGGAGCACCTGGGTGGCTCAGTCAGTCGAGCATCTGACTTAATTTCAGGTGAGGTCTTGATCTCAGGGTCCTGGGGTTGAGTCCCATGTTGGGCTCTGCACTCAGCAGGGAGTCTGCTTGAGATTCTCTCTCTCTCACCCTTTCCTTCTATCCCCCCACCCTCCTTGCACATATTCTCTCTCCAAAAAAAAAAAAAATAATAATAATAATAATAAAGAAAACATGGTATCTATCACACAAAATGTGCCTCATAAATCTTAGCTATTATTATTTCTGCCCCATGCAAAGTAATGTACAAAATGAAATCATAAATGTTCCAGAAAGAAAATAAATGAGTATTATTATAGTCTTGGGGAGCAGGAAGACTTTCAATTTTTTTAAGATTTATTTATTTATTTTAGAGAAAGAGGGAGAGAGATAGTGGGGTGGGGGGAGGAGCAGAGGGAGAGGGAGAAAGAATTTTAAGCAGAATCCAAGCCAAGTGTAGACCCCGTCTTGGGGCTTGATCTTCTGACCCTGAGATCATGATCTGAGCTGAAACCAAGAGTCAGATGTTCAAATGAGTGCACCATCTAGGCACTCCAGAAAGACTTTCTAAATAAGACCCTAAGGATAGAGAACATGAAAGAAAAGATAACAGTTCTTTACAAAAAAACAGAAACCAAAACCCCAAACATAAAGCCTTCTTTATGCCAACTCCCAACACATTCATACAAGATTAATATACAAATGACAAATATATGCAATAGACAAATGGTTAATAGCCTTTTACTAATCAACAAGGAAAAGGTAGAGGGGTACCTGGGTGCTTAGTCAGTTAAGCATCCAACTCTTGATTTCAGCTCAGGTAGTGATCTCAGGGTCAGCAAATAGAACCCTGCCCCAGCAATCTCTGCACTCAGCAGGGAGTCTGCTTGAGACTGTTTCTCTCCTTCTCTCTCTGTCCTTTCCCCTGCCCACCCCACACACACTCTCTTTCTCTCTCTCTAAGATAAATAAATCTTTAAAAAAAAATTCAGGGGCATCTGGGTAACTCAGCCAGTTAAGCATCTGCCTTCAGCTCAGGTCACTATCCCAGGGTCCTGGGATTAAGTCCCACATGGATGTCTCTGCTCAGCTGGGAGCCTGCTTCTCCCTCTCCCTCTGCTGCTCCCTGTGCTTGTGTATGCGTGTGCGAATTCTCTCTATATCAAGTATATAAATAAAACCTTTTAAATAAAAATTTAAAACATTTTTAAAAATTTAAAACAAGGTAGAAACAGCAGTAGAAAAATTCACCAAGAACATCAACAAATAAACAACACCAAAAAAATGATTACAAATATGCAGAAGGGGGAATGTTCAATTTCCCTAATACAAAATGTAAATTAAAATGGAATACCATTGTTTTGCGTATCAAATTAGCATGATAGATTTTTATGATAATACTTAAAAAAAAGATTTTATCCATTCATTTGACAGAGAGAGAGAGAGAGAGAGAACAAGTAGGAGGAGTGGTAGATAGAGGCAGAGGGAGAAGCAGGACTTCCCACTTAGCAGGGAGAGTGTGGGGCTCGATCCCAGGACCCTAGGACTATGACCCGAGCCAAAGGTAGATAGATGCCCTATCAACTGAGCCACCCAGGCATCCCAGATAATATTCATTAAAAAAAAAAAGATTTATTTATTTATCTGAGAGAGAAAGAGAGAGCCAGCGAGTATGAGCGGGGTTGGAGAATGGTCAACAGAGGGAAAGAATCTTAAGTAAACTCCCCACTGAGTGCAGAGCCCAACACCAGGTTCCATCTCATGACTCCCAGTCGAAATGAAGTTTCAGATGCCCAACTGACTGAGCTTCTTGGGCACCCTAATAATATTCACTTTTTACTAAGCTTAGTTTTGGATGCCTGTTCCATTCACCTCCTATTTACAGATAATCCCCTCTCATTGGCAGCCTTTGATCAGCAAGGCACCTGACAGAACCAGAGAATGGGAAGGACGAAAGTTGATTTGTCAAGAGACAATTGCCTTCTCTAAAGGGAGCCAATCCAACATCAGGTTAGCTATTTGTGGTTTCTGTGGTTAAGTTGGAAAAGATGAGTTTGACCTAACCTAGTCCTCTCTCAGGAAATAAAACAGAGGGAAGTCGTCAGTCCAAAGTAACCAAATGAATGGAAACACCATGAAGAATCAAGGATAGGGTCGCAAGTTTGGGAGCATGTACAAACGGGAGTCAGGGAGAAATAAGATCCAGAGGAAGATAGCTGGGAGGGAGCTAGAAAAAAGCAAAGGGATAAACCATGACAGAGGGATTAAGGGGGTCGTTCCAGGATGATGAGCTCCAGCCCTCCATGAGGCTCCTAGTTCATTTTAGCTTTTCTCCAATTTCTTTATCTTTACACTAACCTTCATGTTACTTGAGCTATCTATTTCTAGCAGGTTTCTTTTTCTTAAAACCCATAGAGCTCTGACTAAAGCACAACCCTGGTGAGACAGAAGCAAATGGTTGAAGGCCAACGGCAGACACCTAAAGTAGATCCAGTAATTCCACACCTTGTTCTTGATCTTCAGGACAAAATTATGGAGCTGGATAGAACATAACATTTTTAAAATTGAGATATAATTGAGATATAACACTGTGTCGGTTTAAGGTACACGACATACTGATTCCATACATTTATATTGCAATGATTGCCATTATCAGCTAAGACCTCTATTATGTGTAATTATCATTTCTTCTGGTGGTGGGGACATTAAGATCGAGGCTTGAAGCAAATTTAGCATTGATATACAGTTTTGTGTATTTAATTGTATATTAGATCTCTGGGATTTACTTATCTACTAGTTGCAAGTATGTACCCTTAAACAACATCTCTCCTTTCCACTATTCCCCAGTGTTTGGTAACCACCATTCCATTCCTGGGTTGTTTTGTTTTGAGGGTTTTTGTCGGTTACCTTTCACAGGTAAAGCAGTATTTGTCTTTGTCTGTCTTATCTCACTGGGCATAATGTCTCTAAGCTCTCTACATGTTGTAACTAGCAGGATTTCCTTTTTTCTCATGGCTCAATAGTATGTCATTGTATATATAGGGTATGTATATATCTTCTTTATCCATTCATCTATAGATGGACACTCAAGTTGTTTGCAAATCTTGGCTATTAAGAATAATTCTGCAATGAACATAGGTGTGCAGATATATTTTTGATAACCTGTTTTCATTTCCTTTAGCTATATACCCAGAAGGAGGATTACTGGATTCTATAGTAGTACATTTTTTTCTTTTTTTTTAAAGTAGGCTCCATTCCCAGCGTGGACCCCAATGTGGAGCCTGAATTCACCCCCCTGATATCAAGAATTGAGCTGAGATCAAGAGTTTGCCCATTCTAGAGATCTCACTTAACAGACTGAGCCACCCAGGTGCCCAGGTAGTTCTATTTTTATGTTTAGTAAACATAACATCTTAATGAATGGCCACTACCTGTACTAAGTGCTTAACATACATCGTATCATTTTATTCTCATGACAACTTGAACTTGAAAGTTTCCTGTGGTTATACAAGTATTGAATCATTATGTCATTGTACATCTGAAACTAATGTAATGTTATATGCCACTTATACCTCAGTTTTTAAAATTCTAGTTCTTATTTTAGAAGTGGAGAGACTGAAGCACCAAGAGGTGTGGCAGAGACGGTACTGCTCATAAAAGTTTCTATCTGCTCTCTCACATGTCCCAGCCCATTGTGCTTGGGTGGGGCCAGAAGTGCTGGCAGACTAAGCTGTGCATGACTCTCCAGCTCTTTTCCTTCCTTGCATGGTGCCCCAAAGGGTGGTATCCAGATGGGGTTAATATACAGGGTGGTAGAGCTCCATCAACCTGGTACTTTGAGAGTATTTTAGAGTAGATCCTCCCATGTTCCCCTCACCTCGCCATATTGCATATCAATGCAATGATGACACTGTGGATGAGAAATTAATCTTTGCTATGCTACCAAGATTTTGGTGTTTTGCTGCTTTAACTGTAGCACAACCTGGCTACTACCATATCCAAGTGGATCTACATAACTTATCCAAGGAATCATAGCTGGTACATGGCAAAGTCAGAATTCAAACCCAGCTCCACCTGCATTCTTTTTTAGTAGTTGGGGTAAAAGAGGGGTGGCCTTCTTTTGGGTGGTTCAGTAGGTTAAGCATCCAACTCTTGATTTCAGCTCAGGTCATGATCTCAGGGTCATGGGATGGAGCTGTGTGTTGGGCTCCACACTGGGCATGGAGCCTGCTTAAGATTCTCTCTCTCTTGGGGATCCCTGGGTGGCGCAGCGGTTTGGCGCCTGCCTTTGGCCCAGGGTGCAATCCTGGAGACCCGGGATCGAATCCCACGTCGGGCTCCCGGTGCATGGAGCCTGCTTCTCCCTCTGCCTGTGTCTCTGCCTCTCTCTCTGTGTGTGTGTGACTATCATAAATTAAAAAAAAAAAATTCTCTCTCTCCCTCTGCCCTTCATCACTTGTGTGCACACATGCACTCTCTCTCTCTCAAAAAAAAAAAAAGTTGTGGTAAAAAATAACATAAAATTTACCATTTAAATGATTCTGAGGTGGACAATTCAATGGCATTAAGTACATTCACAGTGTTGTGTAACCATTACCACTGTCCATTTCCAGGACTTTTTCATTACTCCAAACAGAAACCATGTACCCATTAAACAATAACTCCCCATTCCTCTCTCCCTTGGCCACTGGTGACCACTATTCTACTTCCTGTCTCTATCAATTTGCCTATTCTAGAGATCTCGTATAAGTGGAATCCTACAATATTTTTCCTTTTGTGTGTAGCTTCCTTCACTTGGCCTGTTTTCAAGATTCACCCATGTTGTAGCCTGTGTCAGAATTTCCTTCCTTTTTATGGTTGAATGATATGCTATTGTATGTACCACATTTTGTTAATTCCCGCATCTTTTGATGGACATTTGGGTTGTTCTACCTTTTGGCTATATGAGTAATGCTGCTGTATCTGTCTGAATCCCTGCTTTCACTTCTTTTGGGCAAATACCTACAGGTGGAACTAGTAGATCTTATGCTAATTTTATGCTTAACAAAAAAAAAGATTTATTCCTTTTTATCTGAGAGACAGACAGAGAGAGAGAGCACATGAACAGGGAGAGGGGCAGAGGGAGAGAAACAGACTCCCCACTGAGCTCAGAGCCCCATGCAGGGCTCGATCCCATGAGCCCAAGATTATGACTAGAGCTGAAACCAAGAGTCAGACAATTAACTGATTGAGCCACCCAGGTGCCCTATGTTTAACTTTCTGAGAAACTGCCATACTGTTTTCTTTTTCTAAAAATCAGGTTTAGGGGCAGCTTGAGTGGCTCAGTGGTTCGGTGGCTTAGCAGTTTAAATAATAAATAAAACTCAGGTTTAGGGAGCCAGGGTCTTGGGATCCAGCCCCAAATCAGGCTCTCTGCTGAGTGGGCAGTCTGTTTCTCCCTCTCCCTCTGCCCCCACCCCAGCTCTCTATTACTCTATCTCAAATAAATTAATAAAATCTTTTTTTAAGTCAGGTTTATTAAGGAATAATTTACACTCAATAAAATTCATTTTTAAAAAAAGATTTTATTTATTCATGAGAGACACACACACAGAGAGAGAGAGAAGCAGACACAGGAAGAGGGAGAAGCAGGCTCCATACAGGGAGCCCGATGTCGGACTTGATCCCAGGACCCCAGGATCATGCCCTGAGCTGAAGGCCAATGCTCAACCGCTGAGCCACCCAGGCGTCCCAGTAAAATTCAATTTTTAAGTGTACAGTTTTATGATGTTTTTTTCCCAACACATGGATTGTATAACTACCACCACAATCAACATAGAGAATAGTTCCATTATCCTAAAAAGACTCCTTTGTAGTTCATCCCAAATTCATTACATCTGGCAACTGCTGATCTGATTCCTATCCCTATACTTTTGACTTTTCCAGAATGTCATACAATTGGAATCATTGGAGCCTGGCTTCTTTCATTCAGCACAGTTTATTGGAGATTCATCTATGTCAGTGTATCAATAATTTGCTCCTTTTAATAGGTGAGTAGTATTCCATTATGTGGATATATGACATGTATTTATTTATTCACCAGTACATGGACATTTGATTTGTTTTCTGGTTTTGGCAATTATGAATAGTGCTGCTATAGACATTTGCATACAGCTCTCTGTGAGCAAATGTGCTTTGATATCTCCGAATAAATACCTCAGAGTAGAATTTGCGGGTTATATGGTAATGAACGCTTAACTACTTTAAATGACCCATTTTGCAAGAAACTACCAGTTTTGCATTCCCACCAGCATGTATGAGAGTTTCAGTTATTCAGTATCCTCTATAACATTTGGATATTGTCAATTTATTTATTTTTATTTTAGCCATTCTAATAGGTATGTGAGTGCATTACATTATAGTTTTCATTTTTCATATCTCTAAAGGATAATGATGTTGAAATTTTTTCTATATGGTAGCCTCCATATGGTGAAATGTCTATTCAAATCTTTTGTCCATTTTTTAAAAAGATTTTATTTATTTATTAATGAGAGACACAGAGAGAGAGAGAGAGGCAGAGACACAGGCAGAGGGAGAAACAGGCTCCATGCAGGGAGCCCGATGTGGGACTCGATCCTGGGCCCCCAGGACCACGCCCTAGGCTGAAGGCCACTCTAAACTGCTGAGCCACCCAGGCTGCCCTGTCCATTTTTGAGTTGGGTTGTTTTCATATTATTGAATACTGGAGTTCTTTATATATTCTGGATACACATCTTTTATCAATATGTGTTTTGCAAGTATTTTCTCCCATTCTGTATCTTTTCGTTTTCATAACTGTCTCTTCAAGAGCAGAAGTTTTCATTTAAGTCTAATTTATCATTTTTTAAATTTTATGGTTCATGTGTTTGTGTTAAGTACAGAGCCTGATGTGGGGCCATCCCAGGACCCTGAGATCATGACCTGAGCCAAAACCAAGAGTTAGTTGCTTCACCCACTTTTTGTTTCTCATTTACAAAATTTTGCCTAACCTTAAGTCACAAATATTTGTCCTCTCTTTTATTCCAGAAGGCCTATAGTTTTAGGTTTACATTTAGGTCTATTATTTCTTTCTTTTTTTTTAACATATAGTTTGGATTTTTAAAAAATATTTTGTTTATTTGAAGGAGAGAGAGAGAGAGAAAGAGAGAGAGAGAAAGCATGAACAAGGGGAGGGGCAGAGAGAGAAGCAGACTCTCTGTTGAGAGGGAGCCAGATGTGGAACTGGATCCCAGAACCCTGAGAACATGACCTGAGCTGAAAGCAGATGTTTAAACAACTGAGCCTCCCAGCAGGCGCCCTTGTCTATGATTTATTTCAAGTTCATTTTCGTATATGGCACAAGATATGTATCAAGATCCTTTTTTTTTGCATATTGATATCCAATTGTTCCAGCACCATTTAATAAAATCAACCTATTCTTTTTTTTTAAGATTTTCTTTATTCATTCATGAGAGACACACAGAGAGAGGAAGAGACATAGGCAGAGGGAGAAGGAGGCTCCTTGCAGGGAGCCTGATGTGGGACTCGACCCTGGGACTCTGGAACCACGCCCAGAACCGAAGGTGCTCAACCGCTGAGCCAGCCAGGCATCCCAAAATCAACCTATTCTTAACTTCCATATTATATTATATACAAAAGTTCTTTTACTCATTTGTACCAAAATCTGGTGAGGCTTGTGGATATACGGTGATACACTTGTACTATTGTTTGTAGTTCATGAAGTACTTCTGGTTATATAATCTCATTTTGATCCATAGTCAACCCTATGAGGTAGCAATAACAATATTGTTCCTCCTATTTACAGTAAAGAGACCCAGAGGAGATGAGTGTTTGGTCAAGATGACAAAGCTTTTGGTGCTATGTTCAATACATTACTGGCAATCAATAAACACTGAACTGCCTTTTCCAAGATCTAAGGTATTCCCATAGATCTGCCCAGCACTCAGGAGCACTAGCAGCAAAAGTCAATAGTCACTGCTTAATTTTGAGTTTATTGGTCCTTGAAAACTGGAAAGACTAAGAGATTTGGTTTAAGGATGGTTGTTTGGATTACCCATAAGAAGAGGTCACATATCTCACATATCCCTACTATATTGACTGGCCATAGGGATGCAAACTTTATTCAATAAAAATACAATTAGAAATCTTTTCTTTAGGAACACCTGGGTGGCTCAGTGGTTGAGCACCTGCCTTTGGCTCAGGGCATGATCCCACAGTCCTGGGATCGAGTCCCACATCAGGCTGCCTGCATAGAGCCTGAATCTCCCTCTGCCTACATCTCTGCTTCTCTGGGTCTCTCATGAATAAATAAATAAAAGTCTAAAAAAAAAAATCTTTTCTTTAGAATATTACTGAGCTTCAGCAAGAAAAAAAATCAGTTACCAAATAGTCCAAATATCAACGCAATAAACTGATTTGGCTTATGGTTTTGGTCATTTCTTCAGCCCATTAAGACATCCCTCTTTCTTTGGGAAGCATATTCATCCATCACATCATTGGCATGGGCTCTTAGGAGCCATTTTGCTACCACCTGATTCTGCCTCCTTGGCCATGCATGGCTGTTTGTACCAGAGGTGGACACATCACCCAGGGTGGTGATTAGATTGTTTCTTTGGGGAATTTAGGATTAAACTGAAAAACAGATCATCAGTCTGCAGTTGGCTGGCATTTAACCTTTGAACTGGGAGATACACAGCAGCTATATTCTGCTTATCAAGTGAATCAGAAGAGAAATAAAAGCAGATATGCAGAGAGAAAAATAAACACAGAAAAAAAGAATGAAGTAGGGAGGAAGACATAGGAACTCAATTGCTTTACTGTTTCTGGTTTCGAACATTTCAGTGGTCTCACTGCACACCTGTCCTTTAGTGTGTGAAATCGCCTCTCCATCCTTTAAACTTTGCCCCTTTTTTCTTAAGCTACTTATAATCAAAGACTCCTAACTAATACAATAGAAGTAAATTGAGTTATCATGGAGTAGAAAGACATGACCTTGAACTGTTTTATAGGGATTTAAAAGTAAAGTCGCCCGGGTGGCTCAGCGGTTTAGTGCCGCCTTCGGCCCCGCCCATGATCCTGGAGACTCGGGATCGAGTCCCTACATGGAGCCTGCTTCTCCTTCTGCCTGTGTCTCTGCCTCTCTATCTCTCGGTCTCTGTGTGTCTCTCATAAATAAATAAATAAAATCTTAAAAAAAAAAAAGTAAAGCTGACTTTTGGGCAATAGGTGCTGTAAGTAGAAGACAAAATTTCCTTCGCCTTTTATTCTAAAATAAATTGCTCGAAAGGTTTGGGCCGAGTGAACATCAGCTTGTACAATGAGACAAGAGAGTATTATCCAGGTTGAACTATCATTTGTTTCCAACCGGGAAGGAGCAGGGAGGAGGAGCAAGAGAAAAAGTAAGGCGGGAGGGAGGTCAATAGTAGAGGAAGAAAATAAAAGTCAGACATGGTATTGTGCCCAGAAAATGTGTATACATTTACATTTGGAGACCCCTTTACTTCGGGATAAAAAATGATGATCAATTACCAAGTATTATTTTGTAAATTAGATGCCCTCTGTGAAATTAGCTTTCTGACATATTTCCAGCCATTTTTCCAAAGCAGCCTCTGTGAAATCCTCTTTCTTTACAGCAGAGTTAAATACTGTGGCCTCATGTTCTCCTTGCCCAGAATCTCAGGGTTGGGTTTTTGTTTTTGTTTTTGTTTTTGTTTTTGTTTTTTGCCATGTTCCTGACTTTGTCATTAACTTTGATGAACAAAATGAATGATGCAAAGAAGCAAGTGGGACAATGGGGCTGATTCATGGTTTGGGAAAACAGTGAATTGTCACAGAGCAAACACTGGCCCTCCTTTTTGCTGGGGACACTGCAATGTTTGGCTGAAAGCATCTTGTTTGGATTCCTTCCAACCAGTGGATAAGCATCTAAATGACAGGTGCAATATGCAGTTCCCAGGGTTCCCAGAGTCCCCAGGGACACTTAAAACAATCCTGAGATACCCTGGCAAAGCTTGTGATCTTTGTAAAACGACAGAGAGAAGTTATTCAAATAGCTCTTAATTTCATTAAGGAGTCTCATTGTAAGGTCCCAGAACAGGCATTTATTTTTATGTCAGGATTATCTTGAGTTTTATATTTGCATCCACTCCTGGTAACTTAGCTGGGATGTCAGGTGCTAAGCTTACATTTGAATTGATGTTTTGACTTGGACTTCAAAAATAATTTACCTTTAGAAGACTAAATTTGACCAAAATTAATTTGATGGATAATTTAGAGGTACCTATATATATTTATATTGGTATCATATTGATATGCTGTTTTGTGATATTTTTCATTGAGCAGCATGATATAAAAATATGAAATTGTCAACAAATTTTAATCTACAATATACTAATGGATGTATTGTGTGCAACTGTATGAATGAATCATCATTTATTTAAATAGTCCCTTCTTGGACATTTAGGTTGTTTTCATTTTTTCATAGCTATAATCCATGCTTCAGTAAAAATTATGGTAGCTAAATCTTTGCATATTTCCTTATTTCCCTTGGAAAGAAATCTTCAATTTTGATTGCTCAATCAGAAGTATTGCATATTTTTTTACTGTTTTTGATTCAAAATGAAAAATTGCTTTCCAGAATACAATATATACATAGTCCGGTATAGAGTATTTTCCTTCACACACACCCAGCTCTCCAGTCTAAACTTTACTTACTTAAGGGGTACCTGATTGGCTCAGTTGGAAGAGCATGCAACTCTTGATCTCAGGGGTTGTGAGTTCCAGCCCCACGTTAGGTGTAGTGATTACTTAAATAAATAAAACTTAAAAAAAAAAAAAACCACCCAAGCTTGACATAGTTTAATTTTGTTGTTTTATTCCTCAGGTAAGTGATCATACAATCTATAGATCATGACTTTTTTTTTTTTTTTTTTTAACAAAGGCACACTGCTACATGCAGCACATCATTTGGATATGTCTGGAGTCTTGGAAGCTTGACTATTCTACATTCTCCTACAAATGGACCTTACAAGCTTATTTGGAGATTCTAGCAGAGGAGTGTAGCTACTCCCATACCCTAGACTGATGAATGGTTCTCCTTTATTGGGGAAGGTCGTCTTCTTCAACCAAGTCCACAACTTTGGGAGAGATACACATGGAACCATGGGGGAGGAGGGAACTTCCACCTAGCCAGCCATTATCAACTGAATTGACCCTGGCAATCCATGGGGTGACAGATGTCTCAGCCAGATCGCCTTCATATCTATGACTTTTTTTCTTTTATCAACCAGATGGTCAAAAGTTGCAAGATATCATAATATATCTTTGTTGTTAAGAATATGCATAGATGGATTCTTTCAAACTTTTTAAGTTGGTATTTTTGAAGGATAATTTGAGAGTATCTGTGAAAAATCTTAAATTGCATATCTTTTGACCTAGTAATTTCTATTCTTTTTTTAAGATTTTATTTATTCATGAGAGACACACAGAGAGAGAGAAAGAGAAAGAGAGAGGCAGAGACACAGGCAGAGGGAGAAGCAGGCTCCATGCAGGGAGCCCAACGTGGGACTCGATCTTGGGGCTCTAGGGTCAGGCCCTGGGCTGAAGGTGGCACTAAACCTCTGAGCTACCCGGGCTGCCCAGTAATTTCAATTCTTAAAGACCATCTTTCACAAGTGAACAAAGATGTATGTATAAAGGTATTCATTGAAGCATTTTTTAAAATAGTAAAACAAGGGATCCCTGGATGGCTTACTGGTTTAGCGCCTGCCTTTGGTCCAGGGTGCAATCCTGGAGTCTCGGGATCGAGGCCCACGTTGGGCTCCCGACATGGAGCCTGTTCCTCCCTCTGCCTCTCTCTCTCTCTCTTTCTCTCTCTCTGTCTCTCTCTATGTCTATCATGAATAAATAAATAAGATCTTTAAAAATTTATTAAAAATAGTAAAACAATTAAAATTAATCAGTAGGATACAGTTAGTTAAATTATACTACATTTATACTATGAAATACTGAGCAGCCATTGACAATAAGGTAGATTGCTAGTAGCAACCTGGAACTCTGTCCATGCTATTTTGCTTGGAATTCTGTCCATGCTATTTTGCTAAGTTTAGAAAATATGTTGCAGAATAATATAGTATGATCTCAATTTTATTTTTTAAAATCCATATATAAGGGCTCATGGGTGTCTCAGTAACATATCTGGCTCTTGGTTTCAGCTCAGGTCAAGATCTCAGGGTTGTGAAATCAAGCCCACTTCAGCTGCACACTCAGTGCAGATTCTGCTTGAGATTCTTTCTCTCTCTCCCTCTGTTCCTGCTTACACTTGTGCTCTCTCTCTCAAATAAATAAACAAAATCTTTAAAATTCATGTATCTACACTCAGAAATATACATAGAAAAGGGTCTATTGAAGATGGTTAGTTACCTCTGAGAAATAGAATTAATAGAATAATGGAACATATTTACTTTATGTTTTTTTGTTGCCTTAATATTTTAGTGGGCATTTATTCTTCTAAGCATTGTCGCCTTTTCCTGGGTTTTTATACATTTTATTTCTTTTTCCTATTGCATTAGTTTAGAATTTTAAGAACAATTTAACTACACGTAAAAGGTGATACTCTTACCTTGTTCCTGATTTCTGTGGTAATGTCTTTAATATTTTGAAATTAATATTGGCTGTTGGTTTCTGACATTCTTTATCATGCTAAGAAAGTACGCTGTTATTCTTTTTTAAATATTTTTTTGAGGGGTGCTTGGGTGGCTCTGTCAGTTAAGCACCATTTGCTTTCAGCTCAGGTCATGATCCCAGGGTCTTAGGATCAAGTCCCACTTATGGCTCCCTCTCCCTCTGCTCCTTCCCCTGCTCATGTACATGTACTCTCTCTTTCTCTCAAATAAATAAATAAAATCTTTAAAACAAAAAATTTAAATGTATTTATTTGAGAGAGAGTGAGCATGAGAGAGAGAGAGAATGAGCAGGGGGGAGGGATAGAGGGAAAAGCAGACTCCTCACTGAGCAGGGAGCCCAATGTGGGACTCATGGGATCATGACCTGAGCCAAAGGCAGACACTTAACTAACTAAGCCACCTGGGCACCCAGTACCCTGCTATTTTTAATTATTAATACTATTCTTAATTCTTAATACTATTCTTAATTCTTAATGCTATTCTTAATTCAAGTAGGAGATTTTACCTGGCTAGTTTGTTGAATTTTTTAAAGCCTTTTTTGGTCATACATCAGGGTGATCATATAGTTTTTCCCTTAATTAAAACAGTATTATGAATTATATTAATACTTTTTCAAATATCAAACAATTCTATAGTTCCTAGAATAAATATTTCTTGGTCATAGTGTTATTATTTTAATGTACTTAAAATTTTTGATATGCTAATATTTTTATTGTGGTAAAAAACACATAACATAACCATTTTCAAGTACACAGTTCAGAAGTGTTGAGTATATTCATGTTGCTGCAATATAGATTTCCAGATCTTCAGAACTTTTTCATCTTGCAAAACTGATACACCCATTAAAGAATTATTCTTCTTTTTTCCTTCTCCTCAGTCCCTGGTAACTACATTTCTACTTTCTGTTTTTACAAATGTGACTACTTTAGATAGCACATGTAAGTGGAATTGTACAGTATTTGTATTCTTGTGATTGGTTTACTTTACTTAGCACAAAGTTCTTAAGGTTCATCCATGTTGTAGTATGTGACAGGATTTCCTTCCTTTTTTAAGCCTGAATAATATGCCCTTGTATGTATATATTACATTTTCTTTATTCATCCATACATCCATGGACATTTGGGTTGCTTCTACCTGTTGGCTATTGTGAGTAGGCTGCTATGAACATAGCACATATCTCTCTTCAAGGCCCTGCTTTCAGTTATTTTGGATACCCAAAAGTAGAATGCCTGGATCATATAGAAGGCCTATTTTTAATTTTTTAAGGAACTACCACACTATTTTCCACAGTGTTTGCACATTTTATGACCCCTCACCAACAGGACGTAGGGTTCCAGTTTCCAGTTTCTCCACATTCTTGCAACACTTATTATTTACTCTCTTTTTGATAGTAGCCATGCTAATAAATGAGATGTTATTTCATTGTGGTTTTGATTTACTTTTCTCTCATGATTAGTTATGTTGACTGTCTTTTATATGCTTCTTTATAGAAATAGAAAAATTCATCCTAAAATTCATGTGGCATCTTAAGGAACCCCAAGTAGCCAAAAAAGAAGAGCAAAGTTAGAGGACTCGCATTTCATAATGTCAAAATTTACTACAAAGCCATAGTAATCAAAACCCTGTGAAACTAAAAAACAAACAAACAAACAAACAAAAACCCTGTGTAACTAGCATAAGGACAGACACATGGATCAATGAAACAGAAGAAAGAACCCATAAATAAACCTTTGCATGTATGATCAGTTGCTCTTCAGTGTGGGTGCTAAGATCCTGCAATGTGGAAAGGACAGTCTTTTCAACAAAAGGTGCTGGGAAAACTGGATTTCCATGTGTAAAAGAATTAAATTGCACCTTTAGCTTACACTGTAAAAATCAACTCAAAATAGATCAAAGACCATTTTGGATTGGAACTTAGTAAATTATAAGTGCAATATCCCTGATAGGGTTATTTGAATTGTTTATTTCACATTGTGTGAATTGGAATAGTTTCTGCTTAAAAAAAAAAAAAAAGGAATTGTTTCTGCTTTTAGAGGAACTGGTCCATTTCATCTAAGATGTCAAATTTCTGTGTGTAGAGTCTTTCATAATATTCCCTTATCATCTCTTTGATGTCTGCAGAGTCTATAATTATATGCCCTTTTTCATTCCTGATATTTGTAAATTGCGTCTTCTCACTTTGTTGTAATTTTAAAAAAATAGCAAATAGATTTCAGGAACATATAAAAAAATTATACATCACGACCAGGTGGGATTTTTACCAGGGATGCAAGGCTATCTCAATATATGAAATTAATGTAATCTACTATATTAACAGGTTAAAGAAGAAAAAAATCACATGATCATAACAAATGCTGTAGAAAAATCATCTGGAAAAAATCTAATAGTCTTTCATGACAAAAAATCACGAAAATAGGAATAGAGGAGAACTTCCTCAGTTTGACAAAGAACATCTGCAGAAAGCCTGAATGCTTTCCTCCAAAGGCTGGGAACAAGTCAAGGATGTCTAGTCTTTTTTTTTTTTTTTTTTTTTTTTAATTTTTATTTATTTATGATAGTCACAGAGAGAGAGAGAGAGGCAGAGACACAGGCAGAGGGAGAAGCAGGCTCCATGCACCGGGAGCCCGATGTGGGATTCGATCCTGGGTCTCCAGGATCGCGCCCTGGGCCAAAGGCAGGCGCCAAACCGCTGCGCCACCCAGGGATCCCAGGATGTCTAGTCTTATTACTCTTAATCAACATAGTTCTGTAAGTGCAATAGGCACGAAAATGAAGTAGAAGGCATAAAATCGTAAAGGAAGAAATAAAAATGTCCCTCTTTCATATAACATAACTGTCTGCATAGAAAATCCTAAGGCATCTCCAAAGAAGTATCCAAACTAATCAGTGACTTTAGCAAAGTTTAAAGATAAAAGATAAGCATACAGAAATCAGTTGGATTTACGTACGCTAGCAATGAACAGTAGTCACCAAAATTAAAAATATAGTGCATTTATAATCACTCAAAAGATGTGAATTACCTAGGTGTAAATTTGACAAAATGTGTATAGGACTTATATACTGAAAACTGAAAACTGCTGATGGAAAAAGAGCATAAAGAAAAGGATAGACATACAGTGTTCACGAACTGGAAGACTCAACATAGTAAAGATGTCAATTTCTCCAAATTCATATACAGGTTTAATGCAACTACTATTAAAATCCCATCAATCTTTTTGTAGATACAGATAAGATTTTTCTACAATTTATATGGAAAGACAAAGGAACTAGAGGAGCTAAAGCAATCTTGAAAAAGTAGAATAAAGTAGGAGGAATCATTTGTTTCAATGTTAATTTTTATCACATAGTTGTATTAATCAAGACTATGTAGTACTGATGGACTGGTGAAGAGGTAGACATGTAGCTCAATGCGACAGAATAAAGAATCAAGAAATAGACCCACAAAAAGAAAGAAAGAAAGAAAGAAAGAAAGCCCACACAAATAGGCCTTTTTTTTTTTTTGTTGTTAAGATTTATTTATGATAGACATACAGAGAGAGGCAGAGACACAGGAGGAGGGAGAAGCAGGCTCCATGCCGGGAGCCCGACATGCGACTCGAGTCCAGGACTCCAGGATCGCGCCCTGGGCCAAAGGCAGGCGCTAAAGGGAACAAGAGCAGACCATGTCCGAGGACGACAGGGGGCAGCTCCGCGGGACGACATGGCAGGGGATAGCGCCCTGGGCCAAAGGCAGGCGCTAAACCATCCCATTTCAATAAATGGGCCTGGAGCAACTGGACATCCATAGTCAAAAAAGAAGAATAGTGCATCACCCTAATGCTCACACCTTGTATAAAAATAAACTTGAAATGGATTACAGACTAAAATATAAAACTCTAGTAATTTCAGAAAAAGAAACAACAAAGGAGAAAATCTTTGCAATCAAGGTCTAGGCGAAGTCTTAAGCTTAACACCAAATAACACAGTTTATAAAAGGGAAAGTTGATAAACTGTACCTCATCAAAATTAAAATCTTTTTCTCTGTGAAAGACTCTGTTAAGAGCATGAAAAGACAAGCAACAAATTTTGAGAAAGTGTTTGCATACCACATATCCAACAAAGGACTAGTATGTAGAATATATAAAGAAGTTTTAAATTTAATGGTAAAAAACAAACCAATAGAAAGTGGGCCAAAGGCATGAAGAACCAATTTACTGAGAGGGTATACAGATGGCAAATAAGCACCAGAAAAGGTGGTCAGCATCATTAGACATCAGGTAATTGCAAATTAAAATCACATTGAGATATCACTATAAATTCATTAAAAAATGGCCAAAATAAAAACTAGTGACAACATCAAATGCTGGCAAGGATTTAGAGAAACTGGATTACTCATATATTACTAGTAAGAACGTAAAATAGTAGAACCACTCTGGAAAATAGTCTGGTATGGGTTTTTGTGTGTGTGTGTGTGTGTGTGTTTTTTAATTAAACATGCAACTATCATGTGACCCAGCAATTGTAGTCCTGGACATTTATCCCAGAGAAATAAAAACTTAATGAAAATTAAGAAATGAAAATGTTCACACAGAATCATTTACACAATTTCAGCTGCTTAACTCATAAAAGCACCAAACTGGAAACACCAGATGCTCATTCACAGGTGAGTTGTTAAACTGTGTTACATCCATACCTTGGAGTAACACTTAGCAATAAAAAGGAATGAACTAGGAATATGCACAGCAGTCTAGATCAAGCTCCAGAGAATTATGCTGAGTGAAACAAAAGCCAATCTCAAAAAAATGGGCTTACATACTATTTAATTCCATTTATAAAACATTCTTGATAAAATTCTAGAAATAAAGAACAGATGAGTGATTGTCAGGGATTATGAGGGGGATAGAGTGGGAGGGAACTAGGTGTGGCTATAAAAGGGCAATAGGAGGGATTCTTCTGCAGATGGAAATGTCCTGTATCTTTATTGTATCAATGTCAATATCCTGCTTGTGGTATTGTACTATAGTTTTGCAAGATGTTACCACTGAGGTAGGATATAAGGGATCTGTATTATTTTTTACAACTGTGTGTCCAACTATAATTATTTCAAAATAAAAAGTTTAATTAAAAACATGAAAATAATAAAGAACTGTCCCATCCAAAATGGCAATAGTGCCCTGTGAGAAACACTAATACAAAAAAAAAAAAAAAAAAAAAAAGGTGAAACAAACTCCAATTTTATGAGGTAGAAGTTTGGAACAAAATTTTTTTTTACTTTTATTTTTTTAAGTATTTTTTTTAATTTATTTATTCAGAGAGAGAGAGAGAGACTGAGAGGCAGAGACACAGGCAGAGGGAGAAGTGGGCTCCATGCAGGGAGCCTGATGCGGGACTCGATCCTGGGTCTCCAGGATCAGACCCCGGGCTGCAGGCGGCGCTAAACCACTGCACCACCGGGGGTGCCCACATGCTTTTATTTTGTATTCATTTTAAGATTTTATTTTTAAGTAATTTCTGTACCCAATACGGGGCTCAAATTTACAACCCCAAGATCAAGAATGGCATGCTGCACTGACTGAGCCAGCCAGATGCCCCAAAATTTTACATGCTTATAAATATAGATGTGTCAAAAGTGATTGTAAGAAAAAGAATATTGCTTTGTTTATCTAAGTACTGTGTACTGGAGTCCAGGAAGAGATAAATTCTGGATATGCAGGCATATCTATTTATCTTTAAAAGAAGGATTGAGTTAGTATATTATTTTTTTCCACACCTGTATATTAATTTTTTTAATGAAGAAATGAATGTAGTATGAGTTGTGAATGCTGTTAAAAATGCACAGTAAGGATCCCTGGGTGGCGCAGCGGTTTGGCGCCTGCCTTTGGCCCAGGGCGCGATCCTGGAGTCCTGG
Organism: Canis lupus familiaris; assembly: GCF_011100685.1. Lineage (NCBI taxonomy): Eukaryota > Metazoa > Chordata > Mammalia > Carnivora > Canidae > Canis > Canis lupus. Next base: position 46,591,232 of record NC_049230.1, read on the forward strand.
AATCGAGTCCCACGTCAGGCTCCTGGTGCATGGAGCCTGCTTCTCCCTATGTCTCTGCCTCTCTCTCTCTCTGTGTGTGTGTAACTATCATAAATTAAAAAAAATTAAAAAAAAATGCACAGCAAGATGAGGGACACCTGGGTAGCTCAGCAGGTTGGGTGTCTGCCTTTGGTTCAGGGCATGGTCCCAGAGTCTCCCGAAGTCCCACATCCGGCTCCCTGCAGGGAGCCTGCTTCTCCTGCCTTGTCTCTGCCTCCCTCCCTGTGTCTCTCATGAATAAATAAATAAAATCTTTTTTAAAAAATGTACAGCAAGATGATATAAACTTCCTTCTGTTGGTGTAGTATGATGGAGGGGGTGTCAGTTTGTGTCCCCAGAACCCTACTTCAGATAGGGAAGCTCTATTTTTTGTTTATTTTTTTATATACGGACATTCTGTATAACATTTTGTTTGAAAAAATAAGCTTTGGAGAAAAATAAAGTACAAAAACCATGATTTAGGGTATGTCTTGATATAACTTAGCATTAGTGGTTTTTCTGGACCATCATTTGGAGACCCAAAATTCAGTCCTTCCTTTCTCTATATAGTCAATAGGGGAAGGAGAGACAGTAGAAATAGTAACTGAGAGTGAAAAAGTGTACTCTTTAAGAGAGTCAGGAAAGTTCTTTTTAGAAGATGAAAGCTGTTGGTTTATGGCCTTACACAAAGACAGTATAAGCAGCCCCATAGCCAACAGGACCATCTAGCTATCAACATATTCAAAACCTTCCAGTCCAAATTATCTTTCCACTCTTACAGCCCGTATATTTTTCCCTTCTTCCCTCTCCAACTCTCTATCTACTTTCCAGCCCTCTCTCACATACATAGGAACCGTTTCTTTTTCCCAGAACTTGCCTTCCACACCTATAACTCCATATCTTTGTTCAAGCCATTCTTTCCACCTAGATTCCTTTCCTCCAGATCAGTACTGTCCAGTATGGTAGCCACCAGCCACGTGGTATATTATGTGAAAGTTCACATTTTACTAGAACTTGAACTGTGGCTAGTGTGGATTGAGATATGTTATAGATGTAAAATAAACACCAGATTTCAAAGAGTATGTAAAAAGATACAACTAATTTCACGTCTTTTCACTTTTGAAAATGTGACTACCACAAAGTTTAAGATTACACGTATAGTTTGTATTATATGTCTGTTGGACAGCGCTGCCTAGATCCAAGAAGTTTTGAGCATTGTATATTGACTTTAAGGACACGATACCTAAGAATTTGCAAATTCAAGTTCTTTAATAAGAATTATATCAACTTCAGTGAATTTTTAGGGAAAATGTATTTATCAGAACAATCTCTATTTAACTAGTTTAATTATTTGATCAATTCTCTAATTAGCAGTTAAACCATTTTCTAGTTTTTCTATTTTCATTTTTATTTTAATGAAATTATTTTCATTGGCATCAGTTCTTTCCTCTAATATTTTTACAAATGAAATTTGACTTATCAGGGTTCTTGTAACTCCTTTTAAAATGCTTTTTTCTTTTTAAAATTTTCTATTACTGTGAGTATCCTTTTGTGGTCATGATTTTGATCATAGCAATTTTCCTAGGAAAAATTTTATAGGTAAAAAAATACTATTTATTTGCGAAAAAGAGAGAGAGGATTCGTGCACTAGCATGAGCAGGGGAGGGGCAAAGAGAGAATCTCCAGCAGACTCCCCACAGAGTACAGAGCCTGACTCAGAGCTCAATATCAGGACCCTAAGATCATGACCCTGAGATCATGACCTGAGCCAAAATGAAGAGACTACCATTCAACCGAGTCACCCAGATGCCCCTACTGTGTGCCCCTTTAGCCATTGCCACTTACATGCTGTGCAAATCATTTCTACTAGTAATATTAATTTTAATCGCATAAAAGACCAATTGTTTATATTAATTTTTAAATTTATGCCTGAAAAGTTGTGGGCAGACCTCAAATAATCTAGGTTAGTTCTTTTGCCCAAGACTGCTTAACTGTATTGCTGTCCAATTTCTCTATAACTTTTGATCATCTTTGCCTTTGGTGAGGCAAAGATCAAAGAACAGGGTCAAAAAAAAAAAAAAAAGAACAGGGTCAGAACATCCTTGGGGAATTATTGTTATTCTTTTAAGTGTAATAATGGTATCATGGTTGTATTTTAAAAACCTTTTTTTTTCTGTTAGAAGTACTGAACTATTAATGAGTGAAATAATGTGATATCTAGAATGTGCTTCAAAATGGTATAGTGGGGCACCTGGATGGCTCAGATGGTAGAGTGTGCAACTTGGTAGAGTGTGCAACACTTGATCTCAGGATCATGAGCTCAGGCCCCACACTGGGCATAGAGCTTACTTAATAAAAGTAATAATAATATGGAGAGGGAAATGAATGGGAGTATATATGCAATAAGGTTAGTTACGAGTTTATAATTGTCAAACACGGTGGACATATGAGGGTTCATTATATCATTTTGTCTACTTTTGTATACATTTGAAACTTTACATATTAGAAAGGTAAAATAAGAACATAATTTAAAAAAAGATTTTATTTATTTATTCATGAGAGACACACAGAGAGAGAGGTAGAGACAGGCAGAGGGAGAAGCAGGTCCCCTGCAGGGAGCCTGATGCAGGACTCAATCCCAGGACCCCAGGATCATGACCAGAGCAAAAGGCAGACGTTCAACCACTGAGCCACCTAGGAGTCCTAATGACAAAGTTGTTTTTTTTTTTTTGACAAAGTTTTTAAAAAAGATTTATTTATCTGAAAGGGGGTGGCGGTGCAGAGGGAGACGGTAAGAGAGAGTCTTTTCTTTTTTAAGCAGACTCTTTGCTGAGCTCAGAGCCCCATGCAGGGCTCAATCTCTCAAGACCCTGAGATCATGACCTGAGCAGAAACTAAGAATCTGATGTTAAACCAACTGTGCCTCCCAGGTACCCCAAGAACGTAATTATTTTTTTAAGTCCCTAAAGTCAAAAGGCAGGGTCAAAATGTGTTTGTTTTTGTCTTTAACTTTATCCACAGCTACAAAAATGAAATCCAGACTCTTGTTTTTGGCTCAGGTTATAATCTCAGGGTCGTGATCAAGTCCCTTGGGCTCTGTGCTGTGTGGAACCTGCTTAAGATTTTCTCTCTTGGGCAGCCTGGGTGCCTCAGTGGTTTAGTGACGCCTTTGGCCCAGAGCGTGATCCTGGAGACCCGGGATCGAGTCCCACGTCAGGTACCCTGCATGGAGCCTGCTTCTCCTTCTGCCTGTGTCTCTGTCTCTCTCTGTGTCTCTCGAATAAATGAATAAAATCTTAAAAAATTTTTTTTCTCTCTCCCTCCCCACTCATGTTCTTGCGTGCTCTCTAAAAAGAAAGAAAAATAAATAAATAATAATTAAAAAATGAAATCTAAATTCTCTCCTATGTTCTCAAGGCCCTGCACTATCTGATTCTTGCTTGTCTTTCTGATCTTGTCTCCTACTTCTTTCCTTTGCTGGGCTATTAAGAGAATAAAATGCAAATAGTGTCCCCTGGACCAGTGTAGTCAAAAAGCCTTCTTCCTCAACCTCATTTCATTCTGCCAGGATTTTTTTTTTTCCATTTCCTGGACACAGCAAGGATTTTCCTGTCTCGGGGCCTTTGTACTTGTTCCTTAATCTGGAATCCTTTGGCTACTCCACTCTTAGCTTAAATGTCATTCATTCCTCAGAAATGTTTTCTCTTACCATCTTCACTCATGTAATCCTTCATATTTTTTCATCTCAAAACTGTTTATTACCATCATAGCTTGTCACTTTTTTTCTACGTCTTCTAACAGAATACAAACTCCATGACCTCAGGGATACTGTTTTGTTCATTGTGTCTGGTACACAGAAGGTACTCAATAAATGTTTGTTGAATGAATTGAAATTCTAGTCATTTTTTAAGGTCTGCTTTAAATCAATTCCTTTATAAAGCCTTCTTTGAGTCCTCTCAGTGAGAAGCTTTTACTCTACTAGGTGCACAAACAGAGCTAAAAGGAAAGAAAGCTTGTTTTACTTTTCTCATAGTCTATCATGGTGACCTCTAGAATGAATTTAATATGCCCCTTTTTTTTAAGATTTTATTTATTTATTCATGAGAGACACACACAGAGAGAGAGAGAGAGAGAGAGAGAGAGGCAGAGACACAGGCAGAGGGAGAAGCAGGCTCCATGGAAGGAGCCTGATGTGGGACTCAGTCCCAGGACTCCAGGATCACGCCCTGGGCCAAAGGCAGGCGCCAAACCTCTGAGCCACCCAGGGATCCCCTGATATGCCCTTTTGTATTTTCTTTATGTTAGCATTTTACAAATTGTTTTCCTATATATATTTTAAAAGGTTTCAGATTACAAAGTGCTGCTTCTAACATTTTTTTCTATGTCCTGGTTGAGAGCTTCACCTCTTTTAATAGTCTTTGTTTCTATGGCCTCCCAATATTCATGACACATGAGGATGTCATGATGCTGAGATGAAGAATGACTGGTTTAGTTGGACTTGCCCTCAATGACATGTCCATGCTTTGGAGAAATGAAGATACACAAATTAATTAGCTAAAATCTCCTACAGTGAGTCTCTTGCCAGTGGGTCATGGTTCTTTGATGGGACTGATTTACAGAAATTGTATACCTGAAAGATATCTTCTCATCATTTGCTATTTGCTTCCTATCAAATATGAACATATAACAATGTGTCTTTGCCTATAAACAGAGCATAGTTTCTCAAAATAAAGTTTTAATATTTGTGCTCACTGTTACACCTGAAACTAATATAATCCTGTATGTTGACTATATTGGAATTAAAATAAAATTAAAAAGTAATAATTAAGAAAAAAAATATTTGTGCTCATTGCAAATAGATTTTAGAAGACATTTTGTCCTCTCCCCAATAGAATTTTTGGAGTGTTTCTTCCAGTCAGCTTATTTGCAGAATTGTTTAAAACTAATTTCAATGCAGCAATTGAAACAAATGTTTCCATTTTGAAAATGTCTGCTGGAAAAATAAAGATCTGCAATTCAAATGAATGGGGAGATTGTTAAATTGTGGTAAGTAAAATGGATGTTTATACTTAATCTTTTCTCAAGAAACATCATCCAAAATATTTATTATTAAATGTTTCCTGGATAGATGTAGTAGATTCTATGTAAGTCCTTATGAATTATGATGGATGGCATCGATGTCCTGATTCTCCATTCTCAAAAGACAAGTGTTTATTAAGATGGATCTATCGTTTTAGCAACTGAAAAGAAAGTGCACAGAACCATAACACATCACTCTACATCAAGTTAAACACATAACACAGTTTTATTTCTGTTTGGAAAAATTATAATCCAAGGAAAGTTTTTATACATTCCTCTCAAGGGAGTTTGTATTTTAAAGGAGTGCTACAGAAATAAAATCTGATCTAACTTAGTGTGTAATTACATAAAAATAGATTTTTAAAAATGATTTTATTTATTTACTTGAGAGAGAGAGAGAACATTAGTGGAGGGGAGGGGCAGAAGGAGAGGGACAAGCAGACTCCCTGGTGAGCAGGGAGCCCAACCTGGGGCTTGATCCCAGGACTCTGAGATCATGCCCTGAGCGGAAGGCAAACACTTAACTGACTGAACTACCCAGGTGCCCCTAAAAACAGATTTTAAAGATTCTAAATACATGAGTCTATATAAACCTTGAGTTTTACAGCAGTCAGTACTACCAATTTATATTAAATCAGTGTTTATCAGTGTGATTCTGATTTCTTTCTGAGCAATTTTGTTGGTTTTTGGAATGTTCATTTTAAAAATAACTGATTTGGCATGCCTGGGTGGCTCAGTGGTTAAGCGTCTGCCTTTGGCTCAGGTTGTAATCTCAGGGTCCAGGGATTGAGTCTCGCATCCTGGCTCCCTGTGAGGAGCCTACTTCTCCCTCTACCTATATCTTTGCCTCTTTCTGTGTCTCTCATTAATAAAATCTTTAAAAAATAAATAAAAATAAAGATAACTGATTTACTCAACTAATTAAGTACAAAGTAGTGTAATATCACACAATAATAAATATTTTAAAAGGTAAAAATGAGTGAAAGGTGGATTCTTAGAACGAGAGGTTATTTCATGTTTACTGTTACCAGACATAGCACAGACCAAACCTCTCTGTGCGTCCTCTTGTCCTTGTCTATCTTGAGAATTCCAAAGCTGAAAAAGACCCAGAGACCCTTTGATTTCCTTCCCTCCCTTCATGAAGAAAACCCCAAACCCTCCAGACAACCAACCCTCACTCATGCTCTTCCTGAACACTTCCAGGGTAGAGACAACCCTTCTTTAGAAAAGGAAACTTGCTTTGTTATCAAGCAACATAAATGGTTACGTGAGTTACCTACAATTCCTCACTAAGGCACTATATTTCACACATGCAGCATCACACCATTTCTCCCAGAAGCCTAATTACAAGTTAGCTATTTATCAGGTCTGTTTTATGTAGACACCCAGGCCAGAGAGTTTTTTATTTACTTATTTAAAAGATTTTATTTATTTATTAATAAGAGACACACACACACAGATAGAGAGAGAGAGAGAGGCAGAGATACAGGCAGAGGGAGAAGCAGGCTCCCTGCAAGAAGCCCAATGTGGGACTCGATCCTGGTATTCCAGGATCACATCCTGGGCGGAAGGCAGAGGCTCAACTGCTGAGCCACCCTGTCCCATGAGCCACTCAGGAGTCCCCCAGAGAGTAATTTAGCCAAGGTCACACTTCTGGTAAATGACTGATCAAGGACTCATATCCAAGTTACCTCTTTCACTAACCCAGCAGCTTCTCAAAGACAGTGTATGCATTTACTTCCATAAGGGGAACTAATAAAATCAGTGAACGTAAGCCTAAACCTGTGTTAGGAAAAGAGTTTCTTTGGACTAAATATATATACATTTACATATATGTTATATACACACACACACACACACATATATATGTTATATATATATGATTTTTATTTATTTATTCATGAGAGACAGACAGAGAGAGAGAGAGAGGCAGAGACACAAGCAGAGGGAGAAGCAGGCTCCATGCAGGGAGCCCGCCGTGGGACTGGGTCCCCGGGTCTCCAGGATCACGCCCTGGGCGGAAGGCAGGGGCTCAACCGCTGAGCCACTCAGGGGTCCCTCCTTGGACAATATAAATTAATAATTATATAATCACACTAGATACCTCTTATTAAGAGAATATTCCATTTTGAAAGATTCAGAACTCCAACTCTGGCCTATTTTAAATTTTAGTTACCGTACAGAGCAATATAAATCTGGCCTATTTTAAATCAAACATCTCCTTGTGAAGTCAAATACATAGACTGCAAATCTTATCATCAGTATCTAAACTCATAATTTAGCAAGCACGCGCGCGCGCGCACACACACACACACACACACACACGCAGGAGTGAGCACCCTGTGAGGATAAAGTTCCAGGTCTTTCTTTGGGTGTCAGTTTCCAAACTTGGAAAGTATCTCAAACGTGTGTGACTAAGGAAAAGAATAGCTGAATCACATCTAAAAGTGAATCCTCCCAATTAAAAATCTATAATAAAAAATGAGATAATTAGGCATTCCATCAGCCTTTTAAACCTCAATAGCCCATCTCTCCAACCCAACCTGGCTGGGAAGTAAACCCGAAGGCCAGAGGTAGGAGAGGCCACAGCTTAGCCTGGGCTCCACTTACTTCTGAAGCCCATCGGGGCCCGGACTAAACGGGTACCAACGGGTCCCCGCTGTTGGCCGGGTGAAGCCCGGAGAGCGAGGTTTCTAGGCAAGCGCAGGGAGGGGAGGTGAACAGCCGGGGTTCACGAGGTGCCTGAACAATCAGACGAGGGTCTAGGAAAAGGGAACCCAAGGTTACAGAGGCAAGCAGAACGCGAGAAGGAGCACCTCCTGCGCAAACTCGCTCGCCCGCCACTCGGTACCGCCAAGCCGCATCGCCCGCCAGCCCGCTAGGCGGAAGGGAGCGCGGCTCAGGGCCGGGCCCAGGCCGGCGCATGCGCCTCAGCCCTCTCCACTCCCGGCCCCCCTCCCCTCTCTCATCCCGGCGGGTCTGGGGCGGCGGCGGCGGCGGCGCGGTGACGTCAGGGCGTTGGGGCAGCTCCTGTGACAGACGGAGCTGGAGCGGCGGGGCGGCGGCGGAGTCCGGCGGCTGAGATAGCGAGTGAGCGAGCGAACGAGCAGCGATCCCGGGGCCCAAGGAGCGAGAAAGAGGAGGAGGAGCGCTCGGGCGCGAGCGAGAGAAACCGCGAGCGCCAGGCTTGGGCTCGAGCCCCGGAACGGCTGAGGAGCCCGCCCGCTCCCCTCCCCTCCCCCTCCCCGGGACCGGGCCCAGCGCGCCATCCTCCCCCTCCCTCCTTCCCTCCCTCCCTCCTTCCTCCCTTCCCTCTCCCTCTCCCCCTCCCCCGCCGGTGGATGGGAGTGAAGGACGGAAGAGGCCCTGCGGAGGCGGCGGTGCAGCGCTCCGGTAAGCAGCGAGGGTCTGCGCCCTCCCCGCTGTCTCCTCCACTGCGCTCTGGCGGCTGCGGGCCGGGCCGGGCGGCCTGACGAGGTTGCTGCGCGGGTCCCCTCCCTCTCATTCTCCCCTCCCCCTGCCGCCGCCTCCTCCTTCTTCTTCTCTTCTCGCTCTCAAAATGGCGGCCGCGACGGCCGTTGAGTGAGAGACACGGGAGGAGGGGGGACAGGCCAGGGAGGGCGCTGCCCTCGCTCCCCTCCTCCCCGGCCCGCGTTCGGGGGGTGCCGGAGCCGCCGCGACTCCACCCGCGGTCCTCCCCGGGAAGAGATCGCCCTCCTCCTCCAGTGACTTAGCAAGAAAAGTATTCTTGGGTAGGAAGGGCGTGGAGAGAGCAGGTCGCTCTCTGATCTTGGGGAAAGGGTTTGGCCCTCCTCTCCCTGGCCGCGGCAGGCGAGCTCCGCAGTCCCCACCCCACCCGGTGGTTGGCGGCTGGGGACCGGGCTCGGCCCCGCGCGGCCTCGGCGCCCAAAGGCCTTCGGGCGTTCCGTCCCCCACCTGTCCTTAGGATGGGGTTGACCTGAGGCGGACGGCCCAGCCCTTCCCTGCTCCCTCGGCGCGGTGGTCCAGCCTCTGCACCCGCCAGAGAGGAGCGGCCCGACCCCCTGAGCCATCCGCAGCATCCACCCACCGAATCAGGCAGGTTTTTCTTTTCTACCACTGGCTCCTGAGACGGGAGTTGCCTTTTGACGTTGTAACACAGCTTCGAGGCCCTCAGCCATTCCCCTTCATCTAATCTCCCCACTCCTTTAGGAAACGCAGTGCCTTCTTTAGTTTCCCAGGTGAGAAAATAGAAAATGTCTTTGAGGTGGTGGGGAAATTTTAACTCTCTCTCTCTCAACGTAAGAGTAGAGAAGTAGGTTTTCAGTATTTTAGATAAGAGAGAGCAAGGTCCCTTGGCTTTATTTGTTTTTCTGCCTTTCTTCAGTGACTTAGCAAGAAACTCCCTGGGAGGAAGGCAGGAAATTTTCTTCTGGGGTTGGGGTTTGGGTTCAAATTACATCAATCCTTTGGCTAAGAATTTGTGCTTTTGAATAGAAGAACCAGATTTGTGGTTTCATTCTCAATGGGCGATGTCATGCCAAGGTCCCCCCCTCCCCCTTTCCTTAAGAGGCAATCGGGAGAGAATAAAGATATTACTGTTATCCCGACCTCTAACATATAATCCTCGAGATTCGTAACGTTTTAAAGGCTAAATAAAAAATTTATGCCATTTTTGATAATTCTATTTATGTTGGGAGGTGATTGTTTTGTGTGAATTTCATTTGGAGTCTAGGGCGGAGGAGACAGCTTGGGCCTTTCATACCAGTAATGTCATACCTCCTCTTTTGCCACAGTAGTATTTGCTTAAAAAATTTTTTTTTGTTTCTGTTTTTTTTTTTCTTTTTTTCTTTTTTTTTTTCCCCTCTGCAGCAGGGCTTGATTGCTGCAGGGTTCAGTCTCTTAATCAGGAAAATTTCCTGCCTGGGTATGTCGGCAATGATATAATGTTGAATATATAAAAAGCTTTTACTTAAAAGAATTCTGATTTGGGTCTAAGGGCAGTTTTTAATATCTCATGGGTATCTTTCAAGACACAGCTTTACAAAATAACTGGCAATTGCAAATTGCAGTTTTTATTAAAGCAGAAGTGTAATCTGTATTTAGGGTGATTTATGCTTTCATGTTCTATTATAAATGATCATTGTTTGGATTGTTCAGAAGGGGAGGATCTCTTAAAACAAATTTGAAGCTGATATTTTTTAATAAATAGAGAAAGGAGCCCAATTTTTCTCGAAATACTTCTATATATATATAGATTTTGATAGAGATAACCCTATTTTGGTACCTACCTCCTCCCCTTTTAAAAATGGGCTAATATTTGTGGATGCTGTGAACAGCCATTGAGCTGAGGAGACTGGGTGGAGTAAGAGAGCAGGAGCTGTGAAATGCTAGATTGCCCTTTTGTAGCATTTTTCTTTTGCTTATGTTTTGTACGTTATTTGATACTAATTGGTGCTACAACAAAGGCATTTCTCTGTAGTAAATCTTAAAAGCTGATGTTTTTAGTTTCCACCATTTTTGCAAGGTGGGTATTGAATGATTGGGGGTAAAAAGCAGTGTCCCTGCTCTAGAGCAGACACTTATTGTCTTTCTGTATTTATATATGTACATATACACACACACATATATACAACCAGTGTTAATTTTTTTATTGTTTTAGTCAAGTAAGTGTAAGTTAATGAATGCCAGAAATATTTGGAAGAAATAGAAAATATGGCAAAAACCTAAATAAGAATATTATAGATGTTTTCTTTTTCTTTAGTTTGCATTGAGACATTGAATCTGATTTTTTTAAAATAACATCAAAGATGAGTATAAAAAGATAATTTGTGTTAAAGGCTGTTTATAAAGGCTTTCTTCTTGTGTTGTCCCTTGAAAGGGACCTTTTGTAAGGTACTATAGTAAGAGAGGGTAGGTCACTTTAGTGTCTTGCATCAAGTATTCATGTGAATAGACATCTTCAAAAGAATGTCAGATTCATGCGGTAAATGTGATTTTGATGAGACCTAAGACTATTTATCAACATATGCTGTTTTCACACTTTTGCTGTATTTAATGTTAGAAGGTAGAAGGGTTCATATGGTAAAGAATGAATAAGGTAGGAATGGTAATTCAGTATATTATGTGATGTATTCCCATCCTAGTATTTTAAGGTATAAAAGTGCACTAAGAGTGGTGATTTTTTGGTGGATTATTCATTCATCAGGAGCTTAAAATACTTTGACTTAAGAGAGCTTTAGTTCCAAATATATATCTGTGGATGTTTCTGATACACGTGACAGTATCTTTTGCTTCATTTAGAGATCAGTTTATAAAAAATTCTTCATAATCCTGTATTTTTAAAACTTTTAATGAGATTAGGATAGATTTCATTTTGTAGTAGAATTATTTGGTATCTATTTTTCCAGTTAAAATAACTCTACTATATTAGAAATTTGGAGATGTTTCTGGAAGGGAAAAAATCAGTATCATAACTTTTCTAGCTAGAACATCCATGTTTCATTGTCTCTATTTTATTTTCCAATGTAAATATTTCCCTTCTATGTATTAAATAAAATTTATACCAACATAAATTGCGCGTACCCCTGGCGGCTCATATTGTAGGTGCTCAAGAAAAAATAGGACCTTTTTGTTTACATGTGGCTCATCTTATTCATAACTTGTCATCTTAATAAACAAGCCATAGAAACTATGTTAAGTTGACAACGTTAGTGTGGAGGTATCTTTAAAAAACAAACTCAAAGCAAAATCTTAGGGCAATCAGAATGAATTTTCATTTTTTTCCATTGAGTTCTACAGTAGTGAGTCATGTACTCTTTTGCCAAAGGGACTTAAGGTTCAGTTGGTTTTAAATTGAGCTGGCCATGTCTGCTGTGGTCCTAAAAGAGATTTTTTTTTTTTTTTAATTTGCTTCTAAGTGTCTGTTTTGAAAATACTTTACTGACAGGTACTTGTTTTCATGGATGTTGGAGAGAAATAGTTAAATGTAAAGTGGAAATTCTTTGCCAGTTTTCTTAAGTCTTCTACAATAGGACTGTAATTTTTTTTACTTAAAATGTTGCTCTACTTAAAATAAAACTGATGGTATGCAGTGAGTTCTGAAAAGATAAAGGAAAAAAAAAAGATAAAGGAAAACCTGTTCTCCTGAAGATGTTTAGCTGCCGAGTGAATTAGTTGCTGAAGGCCAAGTGATTTGAGAAATCCGTACTTCATGAAAAAAGATGCTATAGTATGAGACTAATAATGAATTGCAGCTAAAGCTTTTTGTTTTAGCTTTGTTGCTAGTTTGGCATGACACTTTCAGGTACTTAAATAGAACCTTGGTTTATGTATGTAAGCTATGTGTGTATTTTTTAACCTTGCAATGGCAGTTAGATTTCATTGATATTTGTGGAATGCTTTATACTCAGTGGATACAGGAATCATAAGTGCTTATTATTTTGATTTATTGTTTTTTCTTAAAAGATGATGGCTTTTGGTTGAAACATCCCTAGGTAGGATTGTTCTGTGCATTTATTAAGGATACTTCTGGAATAATATCCTCTAAAGTCATTGTCATTTAACATTGTCATATACATGTCCCTGGAACTTATAAGTGTATTGAACATGGTACTCATTTTCATTTGTTCTGCTACTTTTGAGGCAGATTGGTATTTTTGCGGGTGAGAGAACTAAAATTTAGAGAATGTCTTTCCCTAAGGTCACATGTTGGGTTAGCAGCTAGAATGAACCACTTGGGTATTGCCTTGTATGATTCCTTAGTCTTTCAACAAAATGGACCCTTTTGATGACTATCCTTGAGTTTGTGAATTTTTCTTTTCTAAAATGGTGAAAATCCATGACATTTATTGCCTGCATCATTTAAATTGGCATTTAACATACAGTCTTGTATTGTTAACTATTTTGCTTGTATAACAGCTTAGGCATTTGAGTAGGGACTCCGAGAAAGTGCCTAATTCTGCTTTACAGTAGTAGTAATGAGTAAATAAATACTTGTTGTATACATGCAGGTAGTATTAATAAGTGTTAATAAATTAATATTAAATATTTAAGTCATATTTAAGTAAATATACACAAATAGTATTAATAAGTAAGTAAATACTTGTTGTAATAGATTGAGTGCAGGGTTATGTGAAAGAAAATGTGCTATGCTATATAGTTCTTTGTAATAGCTGACTTCCAGTGATCTTTCAGGAATTGAGGTGAAGGAGGGAGAAGTGTTTATACTTCCTTTATAGGGATTTTGTGTTCTAGGGAACAGGGTCACACTCCTGAATACTTGTATCAGGGCCACAAAATTGCCATCTGTAAGAAGTGGATTAACCCACCTGGATGCATTTTATGTGTGCATTTTATAATTATTTGTTTTTTTTGCATTTTGATAATCTGTTCTTTGAGCTCCTATGTGTTGACCAGAACTATTGACAGTTAACTAAGGCTGTTAACATTTTCTGAGAGACTCTTGATAACAGTGAAATTAAGAATCTGGGAAATTGGGATCCCTGGGTGGCGCAGCGGTTTAGCGCCTGCCTTTGGCCCAGGGCGCGATCCTGGAGACCCAGGATCGAATCCCACATCGGGCTCCCAGTGCTTGGAGCCTGCTTCTCCCTCTGCCTGTGTCTCTGCCTCTCTCTCTCTGTGACTATCATAAAAAAAAAAAAAAAAAAAAAAAAGAATCTGGGAAATTTTCAAGGACTTTAAATTTTTTTTAAAGATTTTTTATTTTGGGATCCCTGGGTGGCGCAGCGGTTTGGCGCCTGCCTTTGGCCCAGGGCGTGATCCTGGAGACCCGGGATCGAAACCCACGTCGGGCTCCCGGTACATGGAGCCTGCTTCTCCCTCTGCCTGTGTCTCTGCCTCTCTCTCTCTCACTGTGTGCCTATCATAAGTAAAAATAAAAAAATTTAAAAAAAAAAAAAAAAAAAAAAAAGATTTTTTATTTTATTTACTCATAGAGACACAGAGAGAGAGAGGCAGAGACACAGGCAGAGGGAGAAGCTCCCTGCATGGAGCCTGACGTGAGACTCGATCCCTGGTCTCCAGGATCATGTCCTGGGCTGCAGGCGGCGCTAAAACCGCTGCGCCACCGGGGCTGCCCAGGACTTTAATTTTTTAATTTTGTGTTTATTAAGATTTTGCATATTGATTAGTCCAGCTTTTAGTCTATGGCAAAGATAGAAAGCTATATTTTGTAATATAAGTTCTCTGTATGGATAAGGCACATTTTACTCATCTTTCCGTGTTTGTTTTTATTTTATCAAAAATATACTGACTACAGGATGCCTGGCTGGCTCAGTCAGAAGAGCGTGTGACTCTTGATCTCAGGGTCATGAGTTTGAGCCTCACATTGGGTGTAGAGATTATTTAAATGCAAAAATAACTTTAAGAATAAAATATGCTGATTGCAAAAGAAGGGAAGGTGAAGATGAGTCAGTTTTATTGATTATTTGGCGGTTTTTTGGTAAATTTTAATTTTTAAGGTTGGGGAAATTTATGCATTCAGCATTATCACAGAAAATAAATTAAGCTGTTGACTAAAACCATATATGAATATTCTAGTAGTTAACTCCACAATTTGTCAGCTATTTGTTTTGAGCAGAAGCTTCAGTTTAAAAAAAAATAAAAACCTTCAGTTTCCTCATCTATATAAATGGATAATGTTGACAGTGTCTAACTCACAGAATAGTGGCTACTGTTGAATGGCTTCTAAATCCTTCAATAAATGATTTTTTTATTGTTACTTTTTTTAAAGAAAGAATTTAAATAGTTTTTCGAATAAGTAGTCATTAATGTTAACATAGTAGTTCCTTTTTTAAAAAAAGATTTTATTTATTTGAGAGAGAGAGAGGGCGCACATGAATAGGGGGAGGGGCAGAAGGAAAAGCAGACTTCCCACCAAGTAAATGTGGAGCCCGAAGCCCAGGGTTGATCCCAGGACTCTGAGATCATGACCTGAGCCGAAGTCAGAGGCTTAACCATCTGAGCCATCCAGGTACCCTTTAATTATGGCAGTTTTTATAATTTTAAGTATATTTCTTTTCTAAAAAATTTGTTTGGGGGGGCACTTGTGATTGAGGAGAGGGGTGGAGGGCTAGGGAGAAGAAGAGAGAATCCTAAGCTGACTAAGGATTCCAGAGTGTGATTCCAGAGTGTGATTCCAGTGATGCCCTATCTCACGAATCCGGAGATCCTGACCTGAACAGAAACCAAGAGTCAGGCACTTAACCAATTGAGCCCAACAGGCACCTCTTAAAAGTGTATTTCTTAAGAGTTAGGATTAGGGATTTTTTTTTCTCTTTGGTATCCATTATGTGTATCTGAAGCCAGTAATGGCTTCAAAGTCTTTTTTTTTTTTAAATTTTATTTATGTATTTATTTATTTAGAGAGCATGTGTGCGCGTGCGCAGAGGAAGAGGGAGAGAGAGAATCTGAAACTGACTCCACACTGTGTTTGGAACCCAATGTGGGTTTGATTTCACTACCTTGAGATCATGACCAAAATCAAGGGTCTGACCTTTAACTGACTGAGCCACCCAGGCGCCCCTCAGAGTTCTGTAATAGGCAGAGTGATCTGTATAAATCCATGCCAAATGGAATAATTTATTTTTTTAACGTAAAAGTAAGTTGCAAAGCATTTTACTTAAACTGAGAAGTATAGTTTACATCTTTAACAGAACATTTTTGTTTGTACTTTTAAATATTATTATTATTTTAAGATTTTTTATTTATTTATTCATAGAGACACAGAGAGAGAATGAGAGGCAGAGACACAGGCAGAGGGAGAAGCAGGCTCCATGCAGAGCCCGACTCAGGACCTGATCCAGGGTCTCCAGGATCACGCCCTGAGCTGCAGGCGGCGCTAAACCGCTGCGCCACCGGGGCTGTCCTCTTTTAAATATTATTAATAAAGTTTTTATTTTGGAATAATTTTAGATTTACAGACAAGCTGTAAAGATAGAGAGTTCATATACCCTGAACCCAGTTTTCTCCATTGTTATCATCTTACATCTTGGGGTACATTTGTCAGTCTTAGTATTTACTATTAGCAAAACTCCAGACTTAACCTGGTTTTTCCATTAATGTCCTCCTTCTGTTCTGGATTCAACCTAGGGCACCACATTGCATTTGGTTATGTCTCTTTAGTCTCTTCTGGTCTGTGACAGTATCTCAGCGGTTCCTGGTTTTTCATTAGTTTGAGACTTACTTGACAAGTAAGTATAGTACTCGTCAGGTTTCCATTCCAGTAAAACCTCTCCCAAACTGAGTTTGTGTGGTATTTTTCATCAGACTGGGGTTTTTGGAGGAAAGAGGTGAAGTGCACTTCTCATCGTATTATGTCTAGGGCTACATGATATGCACAAAACATCGCGGGTGGTGTTAATTCTTCACATTTAGTTAATGTATTATGTGCCAGTTTTCTCTACCCTAAATTATTGTTTTTTTTTCTTTCTCCTACTTTATTCTTTGGAAGGTAGTCAAGTTCCATGTTGGGGGGGGGGGGCAGTGTTTACATATGTTCATTGAAATTCTTTTGTAAAACAGATTCATCTCCTCTCCCCATTGAGTAAAACAGTTTATATTTTTGACTATCAGAAAATTTTTGCTTAGAATTTTATTTTTTTTAGATTATCTATTCATGAGACAGAGAGAGAGAGAGGCAGAGATGTAGGCAGAGGGAGAAGCAGGCTCCATGCAGGAAGCCTGATGTGGGACTTGATCCTGAGACTCTGGGATCATGCCCTGAGCCAAAGGCAGATGCTTAACTGCTGAGCCACCCAGGCATCCCTAGAATTTTAAATATTAAATATTATTTCAAGTAACCCTAAATTTTGCCTGGGTTCCTGAAAAGTAACTATAGCTTGGAAGCTAAAGATCAAAGAAAGCTTTGGAAAAAACATTTTTAAGTGAATTATATATCCCTCCAGAAATTATTCTGAGAGTAAAGTTGAGATTTCAGAGAAGAGTTCCCCATTTCCCCATTTTAGGGCTTGTTTAGAGGGAGACTGGTGTGATCTGAGAAGCAAAACAAATAGAGTATCTTAGTCATTGATTTTTTTGCTAGTATTTGAATATACCAGATAATAAGTTTTAAATAGTACAGCAGAAAGCAAAACATTCTGACTAATTAGACTCTTCTTTTCTTTTTTTTTTTTTTAATAAATTTTTATTTATTTATGATAGTCACACAGAGAGAGAGAGAGAGGGGCAGAGACACAGCAGAGGGAGAAGGAGGCTCCATGCCGGGAGCCCGATGTGGGATTCGATCCCGGGTCTCCAGGATCACGCCCTGGGCCAAAGGCAGGCGCCAAACCGCTGCGCCACCCAGGGATCCCTAGACTCTTATTTTCAAAACAGAACTGGTAGATCCATGTTCTGAAAGATATTTATTTTACACTAAGGAGAATTATAATTTGAGAATAGGATTATTTTTGAGAGTTACAATTGCTACAGTTTGTTTTGTTTTGTTTTGTTTTTGCCCTTCCATTGTAACACTATAGAGATTTGCATTGGGTTTCTCTTTAAAAAAAAAAAAAAAAAAAATCCTGGGTCACCTGGGTAGCTCAGTTAGTTGACCGTCCAACTCTTGATCTCAGGGTTGTGAGTTCAAGCCCTGCATTGGGCTCTGCACTGGTTGTGAAACCTGCTTAAAAAAAATAAAAATTAAAAATAAAAAAAATAAAAAAATATTCACACCATTATATATCTTTCTCTTCTAAATTTTCATCAGATTTTTTTAGGGATGTCTTGGTGGCTCAGTCGGTTAAGCATCTAACTCTTGATTTTAGCTTGGGTCAAGGGATGCAGTCCTATCTGTGACTCCAAGCTCCATGGGGGTCTGCTTGGGATTCTCCCTCTCCCTCTCATGCACACGCGTGCAACCTTACTCTTGCTCTCTAAAAATAAATAATTCTTTAAAAAAATTAATTTTCATCAATTTTTTTTGTCCAGCAAACATTTATTTAGCTATATTGAATCCCAAGTACTGAGGATACAAACGTGATTGTCCCTGCCCTTGAAGATCATAAAGTACCTAAACACATACTTAATATGCAAAGGTAGCATAATAGTGCTATAATCAAATGTACTTGCTGTGATGAGGGCCTGGAGTTTTCAAGGAAGTCTTCACAAAGCTGTTGAACATATTTGAAGAAATCTTGTTATGTTGTTTGGGTTTCCAGGCAGAGAAAGTGATTTGTTCCCAGTCTTATGACTATATCTTGTTTGGTGAGAAAAGTTCCAAGTTTGAGTGTTGCTGGGCGGTGAATTAGTATAGAGACGTTGATCTGGCCTGTAAAGCTGGGTGTTAATGGACCATCTTCATCACATGTAGATTTTTATTTGTTAAAAATGTAAATTTCCAGGCTCCATCATAGACTTAAGAGTTGAAGGAGGACCAAGGTTGGGGAAGTTTTTTGGTTATTGTTGTTCGTGTGTATTTTAACTGGATAACCATTAGGTGTACTGAAGACTTGAGTCCTAAAACATTTGGTGTTTTTGTGTTTCATATGTCTACCGGTATAATTAATAATAGAAAAAAATTTGTTTTTTTATTGCTCGTTAATCTTATAAGGCATTAACTGATTTCTGTCATTGGGATGTAGTCAGTACACTCTGTTGTAGGAATCATGCTGAGGTATGAGAAGGTGCTCCAGACTGGGGGCAGCAGAAGTAAAATCCTAAAGATCACAAAATGGGGGAGGGGGAAGACTTACATTATATGATGCTCAGTGTTACTGGCATGTGAGCAAAGTGGGACTTGACTAGAAATGAGACTTGAAATATGGGCAGGGAAGTAGCATAGTTCATTGATTAAGAGCACCATCTGTGGAGCCCAGATGCTGAGTTCAACTTTCCACTCTGCTGCTGATATACTTATGTTATCTGTATTTTACACGTGTGTGTGTGCGTATACACTCGTGCAACTATATAAAGGCTGGTTATTTACATTCTCATAAGTAGTTGTGAGGAGTAAATGAACACTTGTAAAACACATAAAGCAATGATTAACATAAAGTAAGTGTTATATATTGTTAGGCAGAAAATTCTTTTTAGGTCAATTCCAAAAAGACAAAGCTTGAATAATAACTTTATTATGTGTTTTTTATGTTGTAACTTTATGATGAGATTTATGATTTAAAGATAATAGCACCATGGTGTAATATTTAAAAATTTTGAAGTGACTATTCAATCATTAATAACATTAAAATTTGTTAATTCTGTTATATCCATTTTTTTCATTGTTTATGAAAATACAGTAGTAAACCTTGATAGCCAGAATATTTAATAACTTATTAATTTCTTGGGTAAATCTTAGCTCCATGCTTCCTTCCCTATTTCTAGATTTGTTAGATTGGGGGGCTATTTTGTTATTTTTATTAATTTCAGGATAGTTAACCTACAGTGTTATATTAGTTTCAAGTGTAAGGATTTGTCAGATTTTAAGAATGGCTTTTTTTTTTTTTTTTTAACCATTCAGGTGGCTTTATAAAAGGGGTAAAACTTGATTGAAATGAGAACTTTTGAATTTTCTCTTGATTCTTGTGAAATAATCAAATGGGTAGGAAATTCAGTATCCTTATGTAGTCCCCGCGCCCCCCATGTAGTATTTAAAATCTGGATCCTGGGTTATAGTGGTGTACATTGTATATGATATCTGTCACTTAGGCTGTTGCAGGGCTTATCAAATCTCCCCCACTAAAGATAGTTGAGAAAGATGATATGTTGAATGAATAACTGGAGTGAACATGGAAGGTTATTTTAGGTAGAGGGAACAGCAACATACACAGGTGCAAAAGTGTGAAAAATTATTACGTGTATACTGGAAAGTAGTTTGGAAGAGGGGATTTGTTGGGTATGTATGAATATGAGGCTGATTGATAGACTTTGTAAATTATATTCTATATATATGATAGGTGATTTGGAAGTCAACAAACATTTCCAAGCAAAGATGAGCATTATGATCAAATGTGTATTTTAGATAGTAAATGTGGGTGGTAGTGAGGGATATAGATTGGAGTTTGAAGGTCACTTAGGAGGCATTTTCAAGAAAGAATGATTAGTGCTTGAAATAAGATCGTGACGATGAAGGTTACTGATGAGGGAAGGTAGAATTGTGAATAAGTAGTGTGATGGAGAGAGAGAAGTATTAGAAGACATCTCAGATTTGTAGCTTGGGTGTCCCAGTAAAATTGAGAAACTGGGTGTTGTTAGCCACATGAGAGAATAAGAGGAGGAATTATGTGGGATGTTACATGAAGCAGCTAATTTTCCTGAACACAGTTCTGAAGTCACTTTGCAAAGAATTAGCTTTTTACTGTCTTTAGTGAGCCATACATGAAAATGCAAAGGGCATGTTGCTGAAAACATGCTATTTAATAGATACCAGCTGAATCCTAATTAGGCATTCAAGGACTTTTCGTGTCCTGGCACATCTTTTCATCCTTTTTCTTACTGCCTACCATATATCCTGTAATTCAGTTTTATGAAAATACTGTTCCTTAAGGTGTTTTCACTCTACCATTCCCTTCCTCTTTGCATACCCTGACCTGTCAGTCTTCTGAATTTGCATCCCAGATCTTCCCTTTCCAGGCATCTTTCCCATTTTTTTTTTCACCTGAAAGAAATTTTCTTTTCCTCTCAGTTTATAATCCTATGGTATCTATTACTTTTGCTCTTGTTTTAGCTTACATCACGTTATGTGATGTATCGAAGGAATTAATGCATTTAAAGAGCCTAAAACAGTATCTAGCACTCACTATACATTCAGTAAATGTTGATCATTGTTATTATGGTGATGATGAAGATGATGAGTTGATAATGGTAATAGGACAGTACACGTTTCACTGATTTTTCTTGTCCTTCGACACTAGGAGAACAATGTCTCTTTTACTTTGCTTATGTATGTAAAAGTGCAATACTGTGCCATATTGCCATTTCAAAGTGAAATTACTGTCTCTGTCTTCATTATTCCTGAGCTCTGTTGAGGGAATTAAGATGGTAGACAAGCCCTTAACACTGATTATCTCATTCTTTCACCACAGCTGTTTGAGGTGGGTAGTAAAGCTCCTTTTATAAATGGGCAAGTAGGCTTAGGAAATTTGAAAATTTGCTCTAGGTCACATAATTTGTAAGTGACCAGGTTGATATTTGAACCTTCACTATTTGACTCCAAGATTGTACACAGTAGGACCTCAAAAGTGTAGGATTTAGTCCTTCAGTGCTTTTATATCATTTACATAATCAACTTGTCAGAGGCCCTATGATGGGACTTATACCCAGAAGTGTTTTTTGTTTTTATTTTACATATTTATAATTTAATTAATTTATTTTAATTATGGAATATATCAAACATGCAAGGGAAAGTACTTGCACTAATATAAAAAAAATCCACATAAACTCTCAAAATTGACATGTTAACATTTTGTTGTACTTGATTTAGTTGAAGAAATAAAGCATTACTATAGTTGATGTCCTTTTATACCTCTTTCTAATCCCTTTCCCCTCCCTCACTCTTCCCAGTGGCAAAGTTCCTCTTAAAGTTTGTATATATCCTTTTGTTCTGTTTTTATATAACCGTAAACTGTACATATATGTATCCATAAACTATGTCTAATAATGCTTAAAAGGGCGATGCCTGAGTAGCTCTGTCTGTTAAGCATCTGCCTGCATCTGCCTTTGGCCCAGGTCCTGATTCTGGGATCCAGCTCCTCATCGGGCTCCCCATCCCTTTCTCTTTGTCTCTACCCTTCCCCCACCCCCATGCTCTCTCTCAAATAAGTAAATAAAATCTTTTTAAAAACAAGACCAAAAAATAATGTTTTGAGGATGCCCGAGTGGCTCATCTGACTTCAGCTGGGGTCATGATCTTGGGGTCCTGGGACTGAGCCCCCCGAGTCAGGCTCCAAGTTTAGTGGGGAGTCTGCTTGTCCCTCACCCTCTGCCCCTCCATCTCATTTGTGTTCTTGCTCTTTCTCTCTCAAATAGATTAATGGAATCTTTAAAACAAACAAACAAACAACTTAAAACTTCTATGAATATTACAGTGTAAAAAGTTGTGTTTTTTTAACCTAACAAAATGTGTATTACTAATATATGTTGATCTAGTGTATTTTGTTGTATAGTTTATTACATATGATTATACTATGATTTTTTTTATACCACAAAAATAGGCATTTAGGTTGTTTCTAAGTTTTCATAACAGACACAGTACTTCAGTAAACATGAAGTTGTGTGTAGACGACATAAAATTGTCTTTTGTTTTTGCATTCCAGAATTTATCCTAAGGTTAATTAAATATTTGTTATTAGTAATTTTTATACTTTGAATAATAGAACGGATTGTTTTGTTGGCATTGATTTTGAGGTTGTTTTGGTTTTGACTTTGTTTTGTTTTTAGACTATAAATTCTTTTTTTTTTTTTTTTAAGATTTATTTATTTATTTATGATAGACAGAGAGAGAGAGAGGCAGAGACAAAGGAGGAGGGAGAAGCAGGCTCCATGCCGGGAGCCCGATGTGGGACTCGATCCCGGGACTCCAGGATCGCGCCCTGGGCCAAAGGCAGGCGCCAAACCGCTGAGCCACCCAGGGATCCCCCTAGACTATAAATTCTTAATTCCTGTTTTTCTTTAGTCTTTTCAACTGTTCAGAAACCCATATTAATTCAGTACTGAGCTAGTTTACAGTTAGGCAGCCTTTAGGTGAAACTAAATCTATAAATGCATTTCTCTTTGTATCATTAAAACAATTCTTTTGAATCACCATTTAAAAATGAGCTATTTTGCATAAAGTCTCTATTTTTTGGATTATCCTGAAAAATTAGGAACTCTTGGAACCGTAGGTCCACATTTTCCCATGGCAGCAGTTAGCCCAAGCTGAGTTGCAGCTGCCCTTCTGTAGATGGGCATAAGCTCACCAATGAAACAAGTTCCTACCACTTCATTACTGTTTATTATTGCCCTTGCACTATTTGTTATAGTGAAGAAACACTTCTTTGTTGATGCTTCTATAGAAAGTGGACAAAAGTATAGTTGGACCACTGCAGTAGTCAACAAAAGTAGAACAGTATATTTCTCTGAAAGTGAAGAATATTGTAATACGATTAATATGCAAACAAAATGAGTCTTATATGGAAAGATTACAACCTTGCCGACTTTGCTAATTTATATTACTTGCATTGTTCTCTGTAGACATGTGTTTGTGATCTCTAAATTTTTGTGTAAGTAGCTGAGGACTGCTGCATAGTACAGTTGAAGATCAAAAAGATATTAAGATAGTTTGTAGTTAATGAAGTTCTGTGTGATGCAAGATAGTCACTTTTTTTTTCTTTTAGCTGTTTTACATACCCTTGTTCTAGAAAGGTTTTAAGCAGAGGCATTGAAAACTGGCTTAATCTCAACTGTCCTACCTTTCCGCACTGTTTTCTTATTTTAAATATTTTATCTATTTATCTGAGAGAGAGACAGAGATAGCGAGAGATAGCACAAACTGGGAGGAGAGGGAGAGGCAGTGACTCCTGCCTGATGGGGGACTCCATCCCAGGGCCCCTGGATCACAACCTGAACCAAAGGCAGACACTCAGCCACTGAGCCACCCAGGTGCCCCTTGACCTCCCTATTTATTAGTCTTTGTATTTGATTTGTATCCCTTTACTTAAGGCAGTTTATAAAGATGCACACACTACAAAATACCATAGATTAAAAGTGAAAAGAGAGAAGAAACAAGAACAAAGGGTAAGGATAACATGTAATCAGAATCTAGGCCAAAAAGGTCTATCACAATGTTCTTGTTACAGGCAGAGCATAATTTTAACTCTTAGCTTTCTATGAACTAACACAATGAAAAAACCTGTTATTTTCACAGTGTTCCCACAATAAAAGTAAAGTAGTTAATTCAGAAAGATAATTAACCAGTATCAGAATTTTTCATAAGGGTCTTCGTAATGGGGATTATGTGCTATTTTCTTTAATCTCATCAATATCTCTAAGGTAGATGGATGCCTGGTATTTAATTAACACTTAATGTGGAAAGGTCGACCACATCATGGGAGAGGCAGTGTGAAAAAGTATGTAGATTGTCCTTTGTTGTCTTATCAGTGGATATAGTTTCCCAGCTTTTGATATATATTGAGATTGAATTCTTCGGCAGGTACCTAAAGTGCAGATGTTCTGTACATGAAATACAGACCTTTTATATGTAGGATTTAAATATTTTTGTGAAAACCTAGTTTTACCTAGATAGAATTTATGCCAGTGCTTGTAGCTTAAGATTCCTCTTAGAAAAAAAATTAAATTTGCTACACAACTGTCTTGTTGGAACGTACACAGAGCAGTATTTTTCCAGAGTGGAAAAATTTCCAAATGGTAAAATCATAAAGAAATAGACTTTAAAGGGATGCCTGGGTTGCTCAGTGGTTGAGCATCTGCCTTTGGCTCAGGGCGTGAACTCGGGGCCCTGGGATCCAGTCACACATCAGGTTCTCCTCGAGGACCTGCTTCTCCCTCTGCCTATGTTTCTGCCTCTCTCTCTGTATCGCTCATGAATAAATAAATAAAATCTTTTTTTTTTTTTTTTTTTTAAAGAAATAGACTTAAAAAGGGGGCCAGTATGCGGCTAGAACTTGCCTCAGCAGAACACCATTCCTATGGATCAGGACTCCTAACAGTTTTTAGCATAGATTAAATGTAAATAAGTATTGGTTTTTTATTTATGTCTGTAATAGATATGGTCTCTGCCTTCAAAAAACATACTAATATATGGCTCTGCTTCTTAAAAAATAAGATTTTTTTCTTCAGCTGTACTAGAACTACAGTTCTAGGTCTTATTACCTTCACTACTGAATCTTTTTTTTTTTTTTTTTTTTAAGATTTTATTTGCTTATTCATAAGAGACACTGTGAGAGGCAGAAACAGGCAGAAGAAGAAGCAGGCTTCCTGCAGGGAGCCTGATGGGGAATTCGATCCCAGGACCCTGGGATCGTAACCTGAGCTAAAAACAGACATTCAATCACTGAGCCACCCTAGTCTCTCCACTACTGAATCTTTTGAATTCAGAGTCAAAACCTATTTTCTAATGACTGCCTTTTGTATTTCTCAGTTTGCTGTCTATAGCCTTGACTTTTTAGCAATACTATATTCTCCAACTGCTTAAAATAATTTTGCATTTGGATATTTTGTCCTGTTTTATTCAACATATTATTTTTCCTTCTTCCAAAACCTGCCTCAAAATTTTTCTAATCACTTCCGGTTTTTTTAGTCTTTTTAGTTTATAAAGTTGACTTAGTCTTCAGCTCATGTTATGTTCTCGTTATCACCTTCTTTCCTGTCCCCTCTTTCCCACCTTACTTTTAACTAGATTGTACATTTATTTTGAGATGGATTGCATTTTATTCATCTTTAATCTTAAAACCTGCTAGCATAGAGCGTAATGAATGAACGAATGAAAGGACATGTATACCTCACATCTTGCAATTACATTTAACGCATAGAAGTTTCTTATGGATAGGGACAATTTCTTCACATTGCTTTTTATTTTTATTTATTTATTTTTAAATTTTTTAAAAAATATTTTATTTATTCATGAGATAGAGAGAGAGAGAGGGGCAGAGACACAGGCAGAGGGAGAAGCAGTCTCCATGCAGGGAGTCCGACGTGGGTCTCCAGGATCATGCTCTAGGCTAAAGGTGGCAGGCTCCCTGGGCTGCCCCACATTGCTTTTTATGTCACAGGTAGCTTTCCTACGTGCTGAGCTACATAGGACACACATCTGTATTGTTGGGATTTAATACTGGGTACCTGGTAGTTCTTTGGTAAACAAATTGAATTGACATCGAAAATACAGTTCTCAGTTGTTTGTTTCAGTGGAGGCAAACACTCCTATGGAGTAAGCTAGAAATCAGTTCATTTGAGAGACACTGTAGGTTTCCCAGTTGTTTTATAATAATACCTGGGCATTTGTTTTTAGATGTAAACGGGGGATCTGCCTTTATGACTAGAGAAGGTCATCGTCAAGAGCAAGTAGTGGATTTGTCCCCCCCAAAAGTTCCACTTTTGCTTATATGAAGTCTGACAATAAAAGCTCTTTTTTTAAATCCTTCACATTGCTCTATCCCAGTCGAGACCTCTGTCATCTTCTACTTTTATCTCTCCCTTGCTTTGATATTTCCTATGTATTATCTCCGAAATAATCACCATGAAATACCCATTTTAGAACATTGCTCCCTTAAGAATTGTTGTGATTTCTGCATTGTAGCAATTCATTTGGGGTGTCTACATTAGTATTCATCAAACCTTATGCTGAAAAAGGTTCATTGGACAGAGTATCTTCTGTTATTTGTATGATTGGAAAGTATTAGGAAACTTTTTTCTTGTGTTACAGCAGTGGATTTTTTTTTTAATTTTTATTTATTTATGATAGTCACAGAGAGAGAGAGAGAGAGAGAGAGAGAGAGGGGCAGAGACATAGGCAGAGGGAGAAGCAGGCTCCATGCACTGGGAACCCGACGTGGGATTCGATCCCGGGTCTCCAGGATCGCGCCCTGGGCCAAAGGCAGGTGCCAAACCACTGCGCCACCCAGGGATCCCCAAGTTTTTATATAAATTCCAGTTTGTTAACGTACAGTGTAATATTAGTTTCAGGTGTACAAGATAGTAATTCAGCACTTATATACATCATCCTGGGCTCATCACAAGTGCGTGCTCTTTTATCTCCATCACCTATTTAACCCCCACCCCCACCCCCCAGCCACTTTCCTTCTGGTCACCATCAGTTCTCTATAGTTAAGAATCCCCTTCCTTCTCTGTTTGCCTGTCTCTCTCTTTTTTTTCCCCTTTGCTCGTTTGTTTTGCTTCTTAAATTCCGCATGTGAGTGAAATCATGGTTTTTGTCTTTGACTTAATTTTGCTTAGCTAGAGAGTTATTATGCTAAGCGAAATAAGTCAGAAAAATGGCATCTCTAGCTCTATTTATGTCACTGCAAATGGTTTTACATATTGGTTGTTTTCTGCTACAGATATGGTGAGGTTGACGGAACTTAAAATACTTATTTTCTGGCTCTTTACTGAAAGTTTGGTTACCCTTGGTTTAGATAAATAGGGGGAAAGACAAAATCAAAATAAAAGGTAACAAAGTTAACGTATATGCAAACAAATATGTCTATTAGATCATACCAGGAAGACTAGTTATATAATGAACAAGCCAGCTGTTTTTTCTTCCTGAAATGCGTATATTTTTTAAGATTTTATTTGTTTGAGAGTGCATGAAAGAGTGTATGAACATGGGCAGCCCTGGTGGCCCAGCGGCTTGGCGCTGCCTTCGGCCTGGGGCATGATCCTGGAGACCAAGGATCGAGTCCCACGTCGGGCTCCCTCCTTGGAGCCTGCTTTCTCCCTCTGCCTGTGTCTCTGCCTCTCTCTCTCTGTCCTGAATAAATAGAATCTTTAAAAAAAAAAAAAAAAAAAGAAAGTACATGAGCAGGGCAAGGGCACAGGGAGAAGCAGACTCCCCACTGAATACTCCTTCGTGAAGTATTTTTTGAGAATCTTTAATAGGGGCCTGAGTGGCTCAGCCAGTTAAGTCTCCAACTCCTGGTTTTGACTCTTGGTTTCAGCTCACATCATGATCTCAGGGTTGTGAGATCGACCCCATGTCCTTCCGGCCCCGTGCTTAGCACTGAATCAGCTTGGGATTCTCTCTCCCTCTCATCTACCCCTCCCCCTTCTTGCATGTATGTGCATGTGCACACACATTCTCTCTCAAATGAATAAAATCTTTTTTTTTTAAATGTTCATTCTTTTTACTATTTTTTTAATTTTTTAAAAAAATTTATGATATTTTTATATCATATCGTATTTTATTTTTATTTTATGATAGTCACACACACAGAGAGAGAGAGAGAGAGAGAGAGGCAGAGACACAGGCAGAGGGAGAAGCAGGCTCCATGCACCAGGAGCCCTGATGTGGGATTCGATCCCGGGTCTCCAGGATCGCGCCTTGGGCCAAAGGCAGGCGCTAAACCGCTGCGCCACCCAGGGATCCCCTCAAATGAATAAAATCTTTAAAAAAAACTTCAATAGAAGCTCAACTGTAATGAAAAATACTTTATTTCAAAATGTTAGATTGGCCTTTTTTTCCTGTTAATATATTTCTTCAAAGTATATCTGAGGAGTCTTGTAAATATTTTTTTGATTCTGAGTGGCAGTTGGAATTATCATTGAAATCTGAGTACCTTGGCCTTGTAATTTGATTTTTGCCCGTGAAGCCCAGATACCATTTTCTGACACTGATGATTTCATGAGGAAATCTTTATAATTTTGCTTGTAACCTTTTAGGACTGGTTATAGTTTATGCTGTTGAGGATATGGTTCTCTATTGAGGATGTGCGTCACAATCACTTAGAGACTTTTTATTTTTTATTTTTATGATAGTCCCACACAGAGAGAGAGAGAGGCAGAGACACAGGCAGAGGGAGAAGCAGGCTCCATGCACCGGGAGCCCGACGTGGGATTCAATCCCGGGTCTCCAGGATCGCGCCCTGGGCCAAAGGCAGGCGCTAAACCTCTGTGCCACCCAGGGATCCCCTCACTTAGAGACTTTTAAAAAATTTGATGACTCTTCAGAATCTCTGAGGATAAGGCCCTTTATTATGATGATCTTCAGGAAGTTCTTCAAGTGGTTCTAATATACACTCCTGGTTACTTCCTTTTTAAACTATTTTAATAAATCCAGTTAAACAAAATACACATGTGGCATTTATTCTGTTTTCTATAGATGTTTTTCAACCTAAAGACTCATTGTCTAAATTGATTTAGACTTGTAGAGGTCAGTGGCATCAATTTGTTGAATTCATTTTCTTTTGATGTAAATAGTATAATAGAATACAAGTTGAAAGTTAGCAAGTAGTATAATTTAGTATTCTTCATTTTTATAAGATATTTATTTGGCATCATGGTATCCCAGAGAGTCTGGAAATAATGGATTTGATAAAGTAAAACACAACTTACAGGAAACAACATTTTTAGGAGGAATAGTTTATATTTGAGAACCATTTGGTCAGGCTGTATGCCTGTAAAATAATAATAAAAGTAGATTTTTTTCTTTTGTTTTCATTTAAGTATGTTTTGGCACCGAAGTAAAGAAAAAAATGACCCACAATCTCTAAAATCATATTAAAACAAGAAATGTTTGTCTTTTTTCACATTCCTTTTCACTGTTGATAGGCATACACAGTCATATCACAGAGAATACTCTAATTTATCTCATATGAGATAAAAAGCACTAGAAAGTGATATACAGTAAAATCTAAAGGCAGAAATTCAGTTTCTTTGGAACCTTCAGGTGTTCAAAATAGCTTCATGCCTTAAGTCAAAGAAGAGGAGGAAACTTTTTTTTTTTAAAGATTTTATTTATTCATGAGATACGTACAGAGAGAGGCAGAGACATGGGCAGAGGGAGAAGCAGGTTCCCTGCAGGGAGTATTAGGATTGGACTGGATCCCAGGATCCTAGGATCAAGCCCTGAGCCAAAGGCAGATGCTCAACCACTGAACCACTCAGGTGCCCCTCATTTTTTAATCAATGAAGAAATAGTATTTGAGCACCCATCAACAAGTAAACCCTGCTGGGATGAAGGTTATATCTAACATGTTTGATGGGTGTGCCATGGGATTGTGAGGATGCATGCATAAATCAGTATGCATGCATCCTCATCCTGATTAATTAAAGGGAGAGCCAAGAGATGGTGAGGTAGACAGGCCAAGAATGAAAAAACAACGAGAAAAAAAATGGAAAGAGAGGAAATACCAGCAGTAATGAGATGATGCTTATAAATTGTAATGGTAGTGAGTATCAAAAACTTAGTGGAGAGAGTGATGAAAAACAGAGTGGGTAGGATGAGTTCTTAATTATGTTTTGCATGTCAGTAGCCCTTGTTCTGGGTGTCTTTCTTGTTTTTTTTTTTTTTTTCTTTCTTGTTTTTGTAGGTGGGAAACAACCTTTTTACATTTGAAAACCCTTGACGGTATTGATTTACCTGGAGGGTATCCAGAGAGTAGAGTTTAAGTACTATGAGGGGTGAAGAGTATTTATTCCAGTAGAGTTTATTGACAGCTAAGCCTATAATAAAAAAGGTTGCTATATTATTATGACTAAACTGAAGATATGGGGTATATTAGGGTTTTCCAGAGAAACAGAATATAATGTACATATGTATTTAAAATAAAAAAGTAATAGTCTCTCTTTCTCTCTCTCACTTGAGTGGGTGGGTTAGATTTCAAGGAATTGATTCACATGATTGTGAAGGTTGGCAAGTCCAAAATTTACAGGGTAGCCTGCCTGTAGAGATCCAGGGAAGAGTTGAGTTGCAGCTAGAGTCCAAAGACAGTCTGCTGTCAAAATTCTTCCTTGGGAGTTGTGTATGTCTTTTCACTTAAAACCTTCAGTTGCTTGGATGAACCCATCTACATTGGGGGTAGGGGGTAATCTGCTTTATTCATTGTCAACTAATTTAAATTTTAACCTCATCTAAATTATGCCTTCATAGCAAGATCTAAACAAGCATTTGACAAAATATCTGGCTACTGTGGCCTGGCCAAGTTGACACACAAAATTAACCATCACAGGAGGTATAGTACAAACCATCTCATACATGATTCCAGTCTTCTAGTGACAGGCAAAACACAAAGGCAAAAAAGGTGGATTCTAAAAGAAAATATGGACATCTGGATATGATTTATACTGTGTTACTTAAATCTATGTCTTTTTGATTTCAAAGCCCAAAAACTTTATATTTCTTCAGATTTATAACCTAGCTATGGAGTGTCTATTTACAACACTTGGCCTTTTTGCCTTTGATATTAGAGTTACTAGACTTGATTGGTGGGAATAGTTCTCTGTGAAAAAGTGATATCTTCTTAATCTTTGGCCCAAAGCTAATTGAAAAGTGCAAACTATTTTTATATGTACCCAGATATTTATTTGATCAGTGACTTAAATCTTGTAAAATGAGATGTGGTTGTTGGCTATAACTAATAGAAGTGAGGAAATGGTGTGGCTGTTGGAAGAATTCTACTTTTTCAGCAAACTGTGCCTGAGCTTAGTCTGTCTCTCAATGATGGATCAATCTGGCCTTTTTTGTTTTTGTTACTGCCTGCCAACAGCAGGTCCCAATGAATCATGGGCCTCTGAGATGGAGCAGAGTAAGAACAAGCATACTTTAAAGCCTAGGTATTTGATTAAAAACTTGCAATGATCTAACATTTTTAAATTGTGAGCATGGGAGAAAACTTTTCTTATACTTTATTGTTCACACAGAGCACAAGATACTGCAAAGGACAATTAATAGTTTGGCTAATTTTGCAATCTTTATTTTTATTAGAAAATTATTTCAGAACTCTAGAAACTTATGGACAAGTGAGGAAATCAAAGATTGAATTAAGGAAATGAAATTACTCTTAGGAGGTACTTTGTTTTATCTAATCTCATAGATTTAAACTATATATACTGGGGTATTTTTTCAGAGTATTCAGTGCATTGACTTAGTATAGGTAAGTTTATTATTTATTTATTATTTGACTGCATTACACATAGCAGTTTTAAATATTTTTATACAGGGATCCCTGGGTGGCTCAGCGGTTTAGTGCCTGCCTTCAGCCCAGGGTGTGATCCTGGAATCCCAGGATCCAGTCCCACATCAGGCTCCCTGCATGGAGCCTGCTTCTCCCTCTGCCTGTGTCTCTGCCTCTCTCTCTCTCTCTCTCTCTCTGTGTGTCTCTCATGAATAAATAAAATCTTAAAGAAATAAATATTTTTATAGCATAATATTCAGAGTCAAATATTGAGAGCTTAGAGAAACCTATAACCTGGGGATTAGATCTGATGTCATGTTTAGGAGCATCATCTTGATAAAGTGATAAAGAATTTGCAGGAACACCCAGAATACCCACCACTAATTATTTAAATGAGAGATGTTCCAAATCAAAACACATATGTATGTCCTTTTTTAAATTTTTTTTTAAGATTTTATTTATTTGAGCGAGGAGAGGCATGAGCATGAGGGAAGGGGGAGAGGGAGAAGGAGAAGCAGATTCCATGCTGAGCAGGGGCCTAATGCAGGGGCTCCATCCCTGGACACTGAGATCATGACCTGAGCTGAAGGCAGACCTTTAATCTGAGCCACCCAGGCACCCCACATATGTATGTTCTAATACACAGTTATACATAGATCAGAATGATTTGAATGGTGCAAACAATTCAGAGAGAGCAAGGGGAAAAGAAGATGGCATAAGTGAAAAAAATATTTCCTTTCTGGGGAGAAGACCATGTTTTGGGAGATGATTGCTTCAGTTTTCATTTCTTAAGATTTCCAGAATATCACTCATGTGACACTAACCAGATCATACATGTTCTTCATTATTTTTTTTTAAGATTTTATTTATTTATTCATGAGAGCCAGAGAGCGAGGGAGAGAGAGGCAGAGATACAGGCAGAGGGAGAAGCAGGCTCCATGCAGGGAGCCTGATGTGGGACTCGATCCTGGCACTCCAGGATCACACCCTGGGCCGAAGGCATGCGCCAAACCGCCCAGCCACCTAGGGATTCCCACTCTTCATTATTTTTTATGAAAAAAAGTGTCAAAAATTAAGTTAACAAGAAACTTGATAAGAAGGCATGTTTCCAGTTTATTAAAGTAGGTTTTGAAAATATATGTAAAGTTCAAAAAATAAATAAAGTTCAAAACAGGGCAGAGATAACATGTATGGTATTACTTATGGAATTTATTTATATTATCCTGATTGCTCCTCACTATAATTCACATTTAAGTCCATTTCATAGTTGAGAAGAGCTTATAACTTGACTATATATTGAGTATCTAAAAACAGATTAATAAGTAGTACCATTATGACATGTAACATGAATAGGCAGTTTTATGTCTCTTTTTTTGTTTGATGCTGGTTATCTGTGTTTTGTTTTGTTTTGTTTTAAGAGAGAGTGAGCAGGGAAGGCCAGGAAGGGCAGAATCATAAGCAGGCTCCATACTCCACATCCAGTACTAAGGGCTCCATCTAAAAATCCTGAGATCATAAGCTGAGTCAAAATCAAAGTCAGAGGCTTAACCAACTGAGCCACACAGGCACCCCTTGGTCTGATGCTTTTGAAACATCATGTAAGGGTAGCATAATTAAGAAAGTAGCTTTTAGTTGTCTAGGTCAAACTGAAATCTTAATTCATTAAATTATAAACAAGTATTTTTTATCTTTTTACCACCTTGTGATAAGAAAAAGATTACCATCTGTGTGGTTCAGTCGGTTGGATGTCTGCTTTTGGCTCAGGTCATGATCCCAGGGTCCTTGGAACAAGCTCCATGTCATTAGGCTCCCTGGTCAGTGAGGAATCTGCTTCTCCCTCTCCAGCTCCCCCTGCTTATGCTCTTGCTCTCTTTCAAATAAATAAATACATAAATAAATTTTTTAAAAAAAGGCTAGCTTTATTTTTCTTTATTGAATTATTGTGTATAAAATCTATGTAAGGATAATAGGATAAAAATGGTAAAAATAGTTGGAAACACTGGGAGGGGTATATCTGTGATGTGAATAGTCCTGCATGTTAATAAAATATATCTCATTAGTGGTTTTGAGAAAAATTCTGTTTTTTATAACTGTGCTAAAAAACCTAATGATTTGCAAAATACCATGAAGCATGCAGTTAATTGGGAAACAATAGATTTTATTTAACTTGTAAAAATTAACTAGCGTGCAGAGGTACTCAGTAAATCTTTATTGGCAGTAGTTTCTGCCTTGCCTCATTGCTGTATCTAGAATATATTGTTTGGATTAGGATTATGAGTTGTAATATGTGCTGGTCAAGCAAGGTAGGTAATCTGCTGACCCTCTTTATTTATTTATTTTTAAGATTTTGTTTATTTATTCATGAGAGACAGAGAGTGAGAGAGAAAGGGGGGCCCAGAGGGAGAAGCAGGCTCCATGCAGGGAGCCCGACATGGGACTCAGTCTCCAGTCTCCAGGGTCACTCCCTGGACTGAAGGCAGTGCTAAACCGCTGAGCCATCCAGGCTGCCCTGATAATTTCCATTTTTATGTTAATTTTGCTGTTAACGTATAATCAGCTTATGTTTTTCCCTTACACACATCCTTTATTTTCTGTATATTTCCTATTTCATAAACTGATGGTTGGCAGGGACTGATGTACAAGATAAATTATTATTTTTTTAAAATTTTTATTTATTTATGATAGTCACAGAGAGAGAGAGAGAGAGAGAGAGAGAGAGAGGCAGAGACGCAGGCTGAGGGAGAAGCAGGCTCCAGGCACCAGGAGCCCGACGTGGGATTCGATCCCGGGTCTCCAGGATTGTGCCCTGGGCCAAAGGCAGGCGCTAAACCGCTGCGCCACCCAGGGATCCCCACAAGATAAATTATTTTATTTTTTTACAAGATAAATTATTAATTAAATATGTTATAAAGGTTGTTTTGGTAAGTGTGAAACCTATATTAACACATGGAAACTGAAAATGCAAAGAATTTAAGTTCATAATTCACTCATCCAGTTTTGTAAGATTTTTAAAAGCTATTTTCTTTTTCACTTTTCCCCTTTCTCTTTCTGTGGTGAGGTACTTTCTCCAGCAATAAACTTTGTTTAAGAGAGCTGCATTTATATAGCAGATAAAGCAAATATAATATTAGAATATAGAAATGTGGGGACATCTGGGTGGCTCATCGGTTAAGCAGTTGTTTTCAGCTCAGGGCATGATCCTAGAGTCCCGGGATTGAGTCTCTGTCTCTCTCTCTCTCCCTCTGTCTCTCATGAATAAATAAATAAAATCTTTAAAAAAAAATTTATTTATATTATCCTGATTATAGAAAGGTTAAGAATTCTGTATTCAAGAAACATTGAAGCTTCTGTTTCTATTGCTTGAGCAACACAGAAGTGATCTCTAAGAACGTCTGAATATTGACATGCAAATGAATAAATGAGACTCTTTGAAATATATTTGTAATATATATAAGTAGCTTAGAAGGGATTATTGAAGTGCTGTCAAAATACATCTCAAAAATGTTAAGTCTTCTCATTCATTATGTTGACTTCAGAAGAATTTGTAAACTGCCTAAAAGTGCATGTAACACTCTGTTTGTAAGTGCTTCTTTGAGGAAAGAGATCTTGATTTTCCTTACATTCTCAAAGGAATACAGTGGCCGCCCCCTCCCCCCAAAAGATTAAGGATTCCTTCACTAGGTGGTGTGAAATATTTCCTGGTTTATTTGTATTGTTGGTTATAAATAATAGATTGTTCGTTGCAAAATATTCTGAACTATCTTTTGCTCTGAGAACCATTCATTTCTGTGGTCATGTGATATTTTGCAGTTTATGTTAAAATATTAAGCTAAAATGTAAATCTGAGAAATATTGTACATTATATTCTTAGATTCTTAGCCCCAAGATTTTATTTTTTTTAAGATTTTTTTTAAATTTATTTATTCATGATAGACACATAGAGGCAGAGAGACACAGGCAAAGGGAGAAGCAGGCTCCATGCCGGGAGTCCGACGCGGGACTCGATCCCGGGACCCCAGGATCGTGCCCCGGGCCAAAGGCAGGCGCCAAACCGCTGAGCCACCCAGGGATTCCCAAGATTTTATTTTTAAGTAAACTTCACACCCAATGTGGGACTTGAACTCACAACCCTAAGATCAAGAGCTGTACTGGTCCACTGAGTGAGCAAGCTAGGTGCCTACTGTGCAAATTTTTTGGTACATATCCCAGATTACCATTTTTACTGATAAATTTTTTTATTGTGTATTTCTAAAAATCTTAAAAATAACTGCAGTGTTGGGGCACCTGAGGGCTCAGTTGGTTAAGTGTTTGACTCTTGATTTTTGACTCAGATTGTGATTTCAGGGTCATGAGATAGAACCCCACATTGGGCTGAGCCTGGAGCCTGCTTAGGATTCTTCTTCCTCTGTCCCCCCACATCCTGTAGGCACATGTGTGTGCATGTTCTCTAAATAATAAATAAATAAATAAATAATAAAAATAACCATAATACCATTATGATTCTTGAAAAAGTCAGTTATTCTTTAATATCATCAGACTTGGGCGGCCCGGGTGGCTCAACGGGGTTTAGCGCTGCCTTCAGCCCAGGGCCTGGTCCTGGAGACCTGGGATCCCTGCATGGAGCCTGCTTCTTCCTCTGTCTGTCTCTCCTCTGCCTCTCTCTCTCTCTCTCTCTCTCTCTCTCTCTCTCTCTGTCTCTGTCTCTGTCTCTGTGTGTCTCTCATGAATGAATAAATAAAATCTTAAAAAAAAAATATCATCAGACTTTCATCCAGTGTTCATTTTCCCCAAATATTTTTTCATTGATTTATTTTGCAGTTGTTTATTTTTCAAGCAATTAAAAAAAATCCATATCTAAATAAAGTCTGTAAATTTCATTTGGTTGATATGTAACTTGTTTTCTTTCGACCTATAGGTTTCCCTTTCTGGCTTTTTCTTCATTTCCTTGGAGTTTATTTGAAGAAGCTGGATCATTTATTTTATAAGGCTTTTCCCAGTCTGGATATTGCTGGTTATATCCCTTTGGTGTCTTTAACATATTCCTCTGCCCTTTGTGCTTCTTGCAAATGGATGGTTGGAGCCAGAAACTTAAACAGATTCAGATTTGATTTTGTGGCAAGAATATTTTATAGGTGGTGCAGTTTTACTCTGTCAAGGGATACATAATGCCTTGTTGTCTATTTGCCTTTGGTTGATTAGGGGAAGAAAATGGTGATACTAAAATTTTTTATTCTTCTCTTCATTTCTCCTGTATCTTTTTATTCCTCCACCAATAGCATTTAAACATCTCATTTGGTTGGGAAGAACTCCTTTTCAACACTTCTAACTGTTCGTAAGATATATATGTAAGATATATATTTACGGTACCATCTTTACTTCTCCCTGCACTTATCAGCCCATCTAAATATGGTTTCTATATGTTAAGCCATATCCTTTTCTTGTTACTAAAACCAGTCTCATCAAGGTTATCAGTAAGCTCTATACTGAATGAAGTAGACCCATTTCAGACCTTATGCTGCTTAGTAATTGGGTGATTGTGGATACTATCGATTGCCGCTTCTTTTTGAAATACTCCCTTGGCTTCTGTCACGTAGTCTCCCCTGTTTTTTTACTTTTACCTTTTTTTTTTTTTTTTTTTTTTACTTTGTTTTTACTTTTACCTCTTAAGTGGCTTACTGTTAGCCTCAGTTGTAGGCTTTTTTTTTTTTTTCTAATGGTGTGGTGTACTGCCTGGTTCTAATAACCTAGGCCCTCTGCTCATCTAGGTCTATGTATTCTCCATGGGTCTTCCATTGTCATGACTTCAATTACACTATCTCTAAACTGATAAGTGCAAAATAATTTTTTTTGTAGGTTCATTCTCTTCAGAGCTGATTTATTTGTGCTGTTTCCTACTAAAAATCTTAACAGGAAACTTGGAATCAACATACCTAAAATGGAATGAATTATACTTCCCTCCTCTCCTCACACATAGGAGTTTCCTATTCAACATAGTTCTAAACCAGAAATCTGGGGATCCCTGGATGGCTCAGCGGTTTAGTGCCTGCCTTCGGCCCAGGGTGTGGTCCTCGCGTACCGGGATCAAGTCCCGTGTCGGGCTTCTTTCATGGAGCCTGCTTCTCTCTCTGCCTGTGTCTCTGCCTCTCTCTCTCTGTCATGAATAAATAAATTAAATATTAAAAAAAATAAAAATAATAAACCGGAAATCTCTTGAAGTTATCCTTGACTCCTTGCATGACCTTTCTTACCTTCCTGCCTACATCTAGTCACCAATCCTGTAAGACTTACCTGGTAAATAATTTAAATCCATCTAATTCTCTTCATTAATTGCTGCTATAGTAGTGTGATTCCCCGTCATCTGTCACCTTCATTACTATAAGCCTCCTGTCTAGTGTCTTCCTGTCAGTCTTTCTGGTCCTTTCTTCACTATGTAAGTAAGAGTAATTTTTCTGAAAAAATGTTTTCTAATGGCTGCCCATTCCTCCTAAGATAAATGTAAAGACCTGAGCTTGTTTTATGATCTCTGTAGCCTGCTTACCTCCTCAGCTTCATCCTGAGTCATCACCCCCTCTGTGGTAATACTTGTCCTGCTTTTGCACTGGTTCCCCCCCCCCCCCAAGATTTTATTTATTTGAGAGCAAGAGAGAGAGCAGGGGGAGGGGAAGAGAGAGAGAGAGAATCTCAAGCAGACTGCACTGAGCTCAGAGACCAGTGTGGGGCTCGATCCTACAACCCTAAGATCATGACCTACACTGAAATCAAGTCATGATCTGATGCTTAGCTAACTGAGCCACCCAGGCGCCTCTCTCTGCACAGTTTTAACTGACTGTTCCAGTAGACTGTAAACTTCTCGAGTATAAAGAGCGAGTATTTTCCTTTATTAATCCTGGTGGCCTGGTACATAGTGTTTTGTAAATGCTTGATGAATTAATTAATTGTGCAATATGCAGCTACGCATCCAGTACTTTATGTCTTTATGTCTTGACTTTATTATTATTAGATCATCTAGTATTCTAGTACTGCTGTTATTCTTGTACGTTGATTTAGTTTTTGGCTAGAGATAGTCTCTCCATAATTAAATTGGACTCTGTGGATTACCATTGTTTCAGATAATAGAAACTTATAGACAGTTCAGATAGTCACCACCATCAGATAATCTTTATCCTAATGTGACCTCTATCAGTGTAGGAGTCCCTAGATGCATTGGCTTTATTGATGGTTAAAACAAAAAAAAGTTAGGGGTTTGTTGTGGCTCAGATTGTGATCTTGGGGTGGTGAGATTGGGTCCCATATTGGGCTCTGCACTCAGCTTGGAGTCTGCTTGAGACATTCTCCCTTTTCTTCTTCCCCACCCCCTGCATTCACATGCGCTCTTTCTCTCAAATAAATAAATCTTTAAAAAAAAAAAAAAAAAGACTCAGAGGGATTCATGGGTAGCTGTGCAGTTGAGCATTTGCCTTTAGCTCAGGATGTGATCCTGGAGATCGAGTCCCACACTTGCCTCCCTGCCCCTCGGCCTGTATCTCTGTCTCTCATGAATAAATAAATAAAATCTTAAAAAAAAAAAAAAAAGAGAGAGAGAGACTTAGAAAAGTGAGGCTTAAAATAATTAAAAGTTGTAAAATACCAGAGAGAGATGGTTTTCTGGGTTGTCCATTTTGTTTGGTTCCCCCCCCTTTTTAAGATTTATTCATTCATTCTTTCGTTCGTTGATTCATTTATTCATGAAAGACACACTGAGAGAGGCAGAGACATAGGCAGAGGGAGAAGCATGCTCCCTGCAGAGAGCCTGATGTGGGACCCGATCCAGGGACCCTGAGACCACCATCTGAGCTGAAGGCAGACATTCAACCACTGAGCCACCCAGGCGTCCCTGTGTTTGGTTTTTATTCCACTATTTATTACTGGCATTTAGTCCTATTTTTCTGGATTTAAAAAGAGATGTGGTTTTCAGGCGTCATTTTGAGCCAGCTAGTCTCTAGGTTGGAAGAATCATTAAAGATCATAAAATTAATCCCTGATTATATTTGCTAGAATTGTTAAACAGAAAGATACTAATCAAAATCAGTAGCTACCATTGGAAACATCTGACCACTCACTTTTTGACTCAGGGCTCAAATTTAAAACCAGGGTTGTTCTCATTTTTACTCCTTGACTGGTTTATTCACCACTCTAATAACCCTTGTGGATAGAATAGTGTGACTGTCATAAGCATGAAAAAGGTATGCAAGTGGTCTTTGTCTCTTCTGTCCGTGATGTATCTCTTGATAGGTGGTCCCACAGGCCCATCATTAAATGTTAATTTTATTTAGAGGACAATTTCCTGTTCCTTTCAAGTGTGCCTGCCAAAAGAATTTTATATGTACCAGTAGTCTGCATTTGAAATAAGACTATCTCAAATATATTTTCTAAATACAGTGGAAATGCTGTCTATTTTTGTACAGTGTGGTAAGACAAACTAAACTTATTTTTGTAAAATAGGAGATTTGAAGAATAATTCTCTAATAAATAATTCTTGATTTTTCTTAACTTTTACCTACATTTACTTTGAACTGATCACAATATTTCTTAGATGTTATATAGAAATTGATTTTACAGTGTTACAAATATAAAGAAAGGGCTCTGAAATACTGGGTTATAATTATCCAAGAACTGACTTAGAGATTTGGATTACTGTGTGAGCACACAAATTCTGGGTAGTCCATTCAGTTTTTTATTTTGAAAACAGGTGCTTCTTGGGACACCTGGGTGGCTCAGCGGTTGAGCATCCATCTTCAGCTCAGGGTGTGATTCCGGAGTCCAGGGATTGAGTCCCGCATCAGGGAGCCTGCTTCCCCCTCTGCCTATGTCTCTGCCTCTCTCTCTTTGTCTCTCATGAATAAATACATAAAATCTTAAAAAAAAAAAAAAAAGAAAGAAAGAAAGAAAGAAAGAAAGAAAGAAAGAAAGAAAGAAAGAAAGAAAGAAAACAGGTGCTTCTAAAGAACACAAAATAAATTGAAATAATATGAAATTGTTTCTTGATCAAATGCTTTGGTTAAGATGGCATGTGATTGCTGAATAGCTTATTTATATTATAAATAATATCAACCCTTCTAAGATTATTAGTGACTTATATTCACTCTTGAAGATTACTTCAGTTGCAGTTTTTTAAAAGATTTTATTTTTAAGTAATCTCTACACCCACCATTGACCTTAAACCCACAATCCTGAAATCAAGAGTTGCACGCACCACTGACTGAGCTAGCCAGGTGCCCCAAATTTTTGCCTTTGAGGGAGAGTTATGATTTAGAGAAGTTATATGTTAATATTTGAAATTTAATAAAATTAATATCAGTATTACCTGGCAGGTGACATGGTTGAGAATGGGTAAATTTGAAAATAGTGCTGTTTTGGATCCCTAAACTATTAATGGTAGTTTAAAATACATACTGATATTATGGTATTGATTATAACAGAAAATATCATCTAATATTCATATTAGCATTAAGGGATTTCATCTTTGAAAGTGTATATTGCAAATGGTAATTTAGAAATAATTTAAATTTTAAGTAAAGGAAATTACCTTCTCTCTTTCTCTCTCCTTAGGTGGAATGAACCCTATTTGTTGACTATCTCCTGATTACTGGTTGGATTCACTTGTAAAAGAATCATCTTCCCCTGTGTGGACGCCACTTAGTGGCATATTTAGTTATAAATCCAGGGATTGCAAAGCTTTTGGATTTCCCAAAGGAGGGACATACCACTATATCAAAGAAGCTTGATATTACAGCCAAAATGGTGCTGTCCCAGAGACAACGAGATGAACTGTGAGTTTCTCTGTTTTGTATTAAAAAAAAAAAAAATCTCTCATAAAAGACAAAGTAGTAAATTAAAATAGAACTTCGGGAGATCTATTCTTAAATTAAAACTCTTAATTGTAAGTGTACAGATACTGGTTTGGGCAGTTTAGTCTGATTTTAAAACTGGGTCTTACTTTGAAATAGTGTTATTTATTACCCTTGTGACTTTGTTGTAAAGAAGTTTAAAGCAGAACAAAGAAGTAAGTTAGCTGGGATAAGTTTTATTCTAAGCTTGTATAAAAAATATTATGTTCAGTAGGAAGATAAATCATTCAGAGCTCCTCTAAACTTTTTTGTCTAGAATGTGTGTATTAGAAAAATGAAAACTTTTTTGTTATTGCGTATTCCTTTCCTTTGCCTTATTGTATTTTTTATCTTTTACCATTTAGGGGCTATTAGAAGATTTGAACTTCATGAGGTGGATAACATAATAGTTAATACAAATGCATTAATGAGAGAGGCATAAAATGATTTGACCACTGATATTTTATAATATCTTATAGTATTCCATATTTTATAGCATTCTGTTTTTATAGGTGAAGAATATAGAGGAATAATTTAGCTTCATGTTCTAGATTTTTAAAAATTTTTCTGTGGCTTTTTACAAAACTATTTGGAAATAATTTCAAATTTATGGGTAAGTTTTAGTTTTAAGAATGGTACAAAAATATTTAATGTACATTTTTATCGATTTCACCTATTTTATACCATTTGCTTTATCATTTGTACTCAGTACTATGCGTGTGTGTGTGTGTGTGTGTGTGTGTGTATCTATGTATGTGTACATGCAGTGTTTTTTCCTGAACCGTTTGAGGATAAGTTGCATACACCAAAGATCTTTACCCCAAATGCTTTGATGTGCAGTTCCTAAAAATAAGGATATTCTTCTGTAAAACCACAGGACAGCTAGCAATTTCAGTAAATTTCACATTGACGCAATACTTTTATTTATTCTACTTCCATATTCCAATTTTGCCAATTAACCCAATGCCCTTTATTGCACAGTTTGGTTGTTTTGTTTTGTTTTTCTGTCCTTTCTAGTACACTGTCCAATACAGGGTTAGGTAATATATTTAGTTGTCATTCCTCTTTAGTCTTTTTTTTCTTTTTTTTAAGATTTATTTATTTGAGAGTGTGCTGAGGAAGGGGCAGAGGGAGAGGGAGATAGAGATAGAATCTGCAGCAGACTCCCCACTGAGCATGGAGCCCCATGCGGAGCTTGATCCCACAATCATGACATGAGTCAGACACTTAAACAACTAAGCCACGCAGGCACCCATATTTCTCTTTAGTCTTGCTTAATCTGGAACAGTTCTTCAGCCATTATGTGTTGTTTAGGACAATAATATATATATATTTAACTTTAGTTATTATTTTAGAACACAAGTGGGAGAGGCAGAGAAAGGTAAAAGATTCTCCAGAAGATTCCATGGAGAGCCCGATATGGGGCTCAGTCTCAGGATCCTGAGATCATGACCTGAGCCAAAATCATGAGTCAGATGCTCAACGAACTGTGCCACTTAGGTGTCCCTAGGAAAATTTTTTTTTTAATTTTTTAAAAAATGTATTTATTTATGATAGTCACACACACACAGAGAGAGGCAGAGATACAGGCAGAGGGAGAAGCAGGCTCCATGCACTGGGAGCCCGATGTGGGACTCGATCCCGGGTCTCCAGGATCGCACCCTGGGCCAAAGGCAGGCGCTAAACCACTGCGCCACCCAGGGATCCCCCCTAGGACAGTATTTTTGAGGAATGGTTGGTTGGTTGTTTTTAATAGCACATTCACCATTTTG
Source organism: Canis lupus familiaris (assembly GCF_011100685.1). Lineage (NCBI taxonomy): Eukaryota > Metazoa > Chordata > Mammalia > Carnivora > Canidae > Canis > Canis lupus. Next base: position 46,634,507 of record NC_049230.1, read on the forward strand.
TATCTGTCTAATGTTTCTTCATGATTAGATTCAGAGTATATATTCTTGGCCAGAATACTATATAAGTAATTTGTATTCTTCTCAGGATATCATGTCTGGAGATACATTATGTCTATCTGCCCTTCAGTGGTGATGCTCATTTTGATCCCTCAGTCAAGATAAGATGCCTAGTTTCTCCACTGTATAGTTACTTTTATTTTTTCAACAAATATAAGTGGGGAGACCTTTTAATACCATGCAAGACATTTTTTTAAAGATAGATTTTAGAGCAAGTGAGTGGGGTAGAGAATGTGGGTAGAAGTAGAGAATCACAAGCAGACCTCCCTGCTGACCACAGAGCCTGATGTGGAGCTTGATCTCATAACCCTGAGATCATGGCCTAAGCCGAAATCAAGAGTCAGCAGCTTAACCGACTGAGCCACCCAGGCACCCCCATGCAAAACATTATTTCCATCAGTATTCTCCTTCTAGATTTAATATCCATTGATAATTCTTGCCTCAATCATTCTTTACAATAGTGGTTGCAAAGTGATGATTTTCCCATACAACCACCCATTCCACATTTACTAATCATCACTCAGACTTTGCTGTAATCAAGGGACTTTAAATTTTTTCTTTTTATTTGTTTTTTTCATTATTGGTACAGACTCCTAAGTTGTCATATTTTCAGTAGTTTTTATCATTCGTTACCTTTCTTATAGTTTTGTTATTTGACTATCCCAGACTGTCCCATAGGATTTTCTTCAGTTGGCTCTTATTCCCTTATTTGTGATTTCTTTCTTTTCTTTTCTTTTCTTTTCTTTTCTTTCTTTCTTTCTTTCTGGAGGCTTGAGTGGACGGGGAGAGGGGAGAGGAGAAGGGGAGAAAGGGGAGGGGGAGGGAGGGAGGGCGGGAGAGGGAGGGGCGAGGGGGAGTATCTTTAGTTTTCTGGGGAGGAGAGGGGAGGTGAGGTTGGGTGGGAGGTGGAGGTTTTTCTTTCTTTTTTCTTTTCTTCTTTTCTTCTCTTTTCTTCTCTTTTCTTCTCTCTTCTCTTCTCTTCTCTTCTCTTCTCTTCTCTTCTCTTCTCTTCTCTTCTCTTCTCCTTTCTTTGTCTTCCAAGCTTGTGTGCTCATCCTGCCTTAATCCTAGAATCAGTCATTGATCCAGTAAGCCCTGGTTCTTTTTAGTGGAAAAGGGTATTTGACATCAAGATATGGGTACTAAGTGTACTTACTGCTACTGGGGTATCTGCTTCTGGGCTCTTTAAGTAGACAGAACCAAGAAATATGTATAAACATGTATGAACCAAGAAACATGTATAAACATGTACAGACACTGTGGTACCATATGTACTAAAGGTTTCTTAGTCTTGGCATTATTGACATTTTGGGCTGAATAATTCTTTGCTGTCGGATCTGTCCTGTACACTGTCCATTGTTTAGCAACAACCTGGGCCTCTACGCCCTAGGTGCCACAATAAAAAATGTCTCCAGACATTGCCAACTCTCCTTTGAGGTGGGGAAGCAAAATCTCTCCCAATTGAGACCCACTGATAACATACCTATCAATACCCGTACTTATTTTAGAAATCATTAGGCTATCCCCATACTTCTAAGTCCAGTGTAGTCCCATAAGGTTCTTTTTTGTTTTCCTCCCTACAATATTTATATCTTTCTTCTGTAGTAAGACCTGACCCTCAGCAATTTCAACACATTGACTCATTTGCTCAATCCTAGAATACTTTCAAAATAGTTTCAGAATTGTTACACTCTTACCACTTGAAAAAACAAACTTTCCCAGAGAGAGTTTAGAATTTGTATGTAGTTCTCCTCCCATCCACTCTGCCTTAGACTGAAAATATATAATCAAATACTTTGTTTGTAAGTTATTTGGATTAGTTTTATTTTTCTCTCTCTTCCTATGGTTATATTATTCGAGATATACTTGGGTTCATTTGTTCAGTTTTGTGTGTTTTGCATTTCCTCTGCTTTCCCATCCTTATTTAGTATTTTGGATATGTAGAGCATTATCTATACAAAAGTTTATACTCAGAAGTATTCTCTTCTGAATCCCTTCTATTAAGTTACTCCCTCCTTGCCTCCTATAAGAATCAACTTCGTTCATTATTTAATAAAGATTAAGAGAGAGAGGTGCCTGGTGGCTCCATTGGCTAAGCGTCCAACTCTTGATTTTGGCTCTCAGATTCTGATCTCAGGGTTGTGAGATAGAGACCTACATTGCTGGGCTTGCACTAGGCATGGAACCTGTTTAAGATTCTCTTCCTCTGCCTCTCCCCTCTCCCCTTTCCCTCCCTTTCTAAAAGAAAAAAAATAAGGTGAGAGAAATACATGTATGTTTTGTTTCGCCTTTTTTTTTTTTTTAAGATTTTATTTATTCATGAGACACACACACACACACACACACACACACACAAGCAGAGACACAGACAGAGGGAGAAACAGGCTCCATGCAGGGAGCCCGACGTGGGACTTGACCCCGGGTCTCCAGGATCACACCCTGGGCTGAAGGCGGTGCTAAACCACTGGGCCACCAGGGCTGCCCTTGTTTTTCTCCTTTCTTAAGTAAAAGGTAGCATACCATATGTGCTCTTTTGCACTTGGCTTTTTTTCCGTTAGAAAAATCTCCTGGAACTCACTCCATATCAGTTCATAGAGATTCCCCCCCCCCTTTTTTAACAACTGTGTACTGTGTACATACCATGTTTCTTCAACCATTCTCCCATATTTGAAAAATTAGGTAGTTTCCACTATTCTGTAACTATAAATAATATTGTAATTAATAACTTTTTTGTTATTGAAGGTATATCTGGTTTTTAATTATTCTTGTTTCTAAGTCCATATCTTTTTCTTCTGGATGCCTTATGTGCACTGACTGCAAGTCATCCTTATTACCCTCATAACTAAGATTAATATTTAAATTTTATGGCCCAAAATAGAGCTTTTAGTTTTAATAACAATCAATTGAGGAGAGAACCTAATTTCAGGTAGCTAAATTTGTAGGGAATTTTAGGTAAGAATAGACTTAAAGAGTGCTTATTAAAGAAAGAAAATTGGTCTTACATCTAAATGTAAATTTGAGGAATAGAAAAATCTTAAGAGTTTTTAGTAAGGAGATAAAATGATGGCTTTTACTTTTTCTCCCATTTTTAAAAATAATATGAGTATATATTTACTGAAAGGAAGAAACAAATGTTTACCTTTTATGAGTAGGATACATTTTGACACTTCAGTTTGCCTTTGCTTCAGTTTAGCGTTTCTAATAGGTTGGATACCAGTTAGCTTGTAAAAAGCTTTGAGGTATTTTGGTTGTAGAAATGAAATAAATATTGACATACTGGAAACTGGTAATTTGAGCAGTACTGCTAAGTGTGATTCAGCTCAGCAAATGTATATTGCCTGCCTTCTTTGTTTTACTACTCTGAGGCATATAAATATTGAATAATAACAAAATCATTTATGTGGATATGACAAATATCTTTATTTTACAGATAAATTGAGGATAGGAGAAATTAAAATTACCAGTTTCATGACTAGTAACAGAGGCAGAATGAGTTTCCCAATTTTAAGTTCACTATTCGTTAAACACAATTCTATTACCAAAATTTATATGTCAAAATGTAAACATTACCCCCTCCTCAGTTTCTCAGTCCCATTTTCCAGTGGTAGCCACCATTGCCTCGATAGTATAATCTTTTCAGATATTTTTCACATATTTACTTTTTTTTAATTTATTTATTTATTTATTTATTCATGATAGACATAGAGAGAGAGAGAGGCAGAGACACAGGAGGAGGGAGAAGCAGGCTCCAAGCCGGGAGCCCGACGTGGGACTCGATCCCGGGACTCCAGGATTGCGCCCTGGGCCAAAGGCAGGTGCCAAACCGCTGAGCCACCCAGGGATCCCTTTTCACATATTTACAAAAATGTCTTGCACATCTTTTTTCCTTAAGATTTGTAAAATAGAACTGTATTTTACAACCTGTTTTTAATAATTTTTGTCAGTCTTTATGTGAATTTGGAAATGGCATTATCTGTTCATCTTATAGTTACTTTTTGTTTGTTAAAGAATATATTTTTTTATTTGAGAGAGAATGTCTGTGGGGGCGGGTGCAGAGGGAGAGGGAAAGGGAGAAGGAGAAAAGTAGACTCCACTGAATATGGAGCCAGATGCAGGGCTCTTTCTATCTCAGTGACCTGAGCTGAAATCAAGAGTTGAATGCTTAACCCATTGAGCCACCCAGGTGCCCCATCTCAAAGTTACTTTTAGCAAAATAAGCTTATACCTCTATTTCTTTTTTTATTATTTTATTTATTTTATTTTTTTTTAAAGATTTTATTTATTTATTCATGATAGTCACACACAGAGAGAGAGGCAGAGACACAGGCAGAGGGAGAAGCAGGCTCCATGCACCGGGAGCCCGATGTGGGATTCGATCCCGGGTCTCCAGGATCGTGCCCTGGGCCAAAGGCAGGCGCCAAACCGCTGCACCACCCAGGGATCCCTCTATTTCTTTTTTTAAAGATTTTATTTATTTATTCATAAGAGACACAGAGAGAGGCAGAGACTCGATCCCAGAACTCCAGGATTGTGACCTGAGCCAAAGAGATGCTCAACAACTGAGTGACCCAGGTGCCCCACACCTCTATTTCTGTATGAAATTTTACCCATTGATCTTCCATGAAAAATGAAGAAAGTTTTCTTTTTTTTTTTTTTTAGGTTGTCCTCATTGATAATATTTACACTTTGTTTAATTTGTTGCTCACCCCGAATTCTTTTTTCCACAACTTTCCCATTCTTGTATTCCCTTTTTGGTTTAACAGGTATATTGTAATGTAATTGACATACAAAGAACTGTATATACTTAATGTATACAATTTGATTGAGTTTGAAACATTTTTCTGTTCTTACTTTGATTACCCTTGTCAGTTGGGTAGATTTTTTTCATTATGTTTCTTTTTCAAGATGGATTCCTAAAGGGACCTCCATGAGTCTTCACATGTTAGAGATTAATTTTTTTCTTGCTTCCATAAATACACAATTCTTGGGACGCCTGGGTGGTTCAGCGGTTGAGCATTTAAAAATATACTTCTGGGGTGGCTCAGTTGGTTAAGCATCTGCCTTTGGCTCAGGTGGTCAGGTTGTGATCTCAGGGTCCTGGGATTGAGCCCTGCATCAGGCTCACTGCCCAGTGGGGAGTCAGCTTCTCCTTCTCCTTCTCCCTTTGCTCCTCACCCCCTTTGCCTCTCTCTCTCTCTCTCCCCCCTTCTCAGATAACTAAAATCTTTTTAAAATTTTCTATATATTTTGGAGTTAAGAGAACAAAATGAAACTTAGGAAATGAAATCAATAATAATGAGGTTATTTATAAAAACCAACATAGGGGATCCCTGGGTGGCTCAGTGATTGAGCACCTGCCTTCAGCCCAGGGCCTGATCCTGGAGTCCTGGGATCGAGTCCCGCATCGGGCTCCCTGCATGGAGCCTGCTTCTCCCTCTGCCTGTGTCTCGCCTCTCTCTCTCTCTCTCTCTCTCTGACTATCATAAATAAATAAATGAATGAATGAATGAATAAATAAATAAATAAATAAATAAATAATAAAAACCAATATAACATACAGAAAATTGGATTGTCTGAGTCTTAAAAAACCAAAGGTCAGAGGGGCACCTGGGTAGCTCAATCAGTTGGGCATCTGCCTTCAGTTCTGGTCACAATCTCAGGGCCCCTGGGCTCAAGCCCCAAGTAGGGCTCTCTGCTCAGTAAGGAGTCTGCTTCTCCCTCTGAGTCTGCTCTTCCTCCTGTTCATTCTCTCTCTCTCTTTCTCTCACTTGCTCTTTCTCAAATAAATACAATCGTTCTTTAAAACCCCAAAACATTGGGCAGCCCGGGTCGCTCAGCGGTTTAGCACTGCCTTCAGCCCAGGGCATGATCTGGGAGACCCGGATCGAGTCCCACGTCAGGCTCCCTGCGTGGAGCCTGTTTCTCCCTCTGCCTGTGTCTCTGCCTCTCTCTCTGTGCCTCTCATGAATAAATAAGTAAAATCTTAAAACAAAACAAAACAACCAAAGGTCAGAAGTGACCTACACATTCAATTCAAGAACAACAGGGGTGCCTGAGTGGCTCAATAGGTTAAGCGACCAACTCTTAATTTCAGTTCAGATCACGATCTCAAGGCTGTGAGATCGAACTCCACAGTCAGTGGGGAGTCTGCTGGAAATTCTCTTTCTCTTTCTCCTTCTCCCTCTGCCACTTCCCCAACTTCTGTGCGACCATACTTGCATGCGTGTGCGTGTGTGCGCTCTCTCACAAATCAGTAAACTTAAAAAAAAAAATAAGAACAACAAAATAAGCCCAAAGGAAAGCAGAGGCAAAGAATTAATATATTTTTTAAAAAGCATAAATTAGTAACATAGAAAATATAACTTGATAAACTTGATTAGCAAAATTAAAAACTAGCTTTTCTTTCTTTTTTAAGATTTTATTTATTCATGAGAGAGACAGAGGTAGAGACACAGAAGGAGAAGCAGGCTCCCTGCAGG